>NC_058087.1:98672778-99299272 GCF_014858855.1 Bufo gargarizans
AACTATAGACCTCTTTGCTACCCGGAAGAACAGGAAGACGGAGAGGTTCTTCTCATTAAATCACACAGAGAATCCTACAGTGGTGGACAGTCTGGCCCAGGACTGGAGCCGGGAACGCGGCTATGCCTTCCCACCTATTTCCCTAATTCCACAGGTACTGAAGGAAGTACGGAGGGAAGGTGCCTCTATAATCCCGGTAGCCCCGAAATGGCCCAAAAGAATCTGGTACTCCACCCTGTTAAATCTAGCCAGAAGCCCCCCCTGGATGATCCCTCCAAGGGAGGACCTCCTTTTCCAGGGGCCTGTATGCCATCCCAATCCGGAGATTCTTCAGTTGGCAGTATGGAGTCTGACAGGGACATCTGGTTGAGGAGAGGGCTTTCTAACAAAGTTGTTTCCACCCTTCTAGGCAGTAGGAAAGCTACAACAGCCAGGAAGTATAATAGAGTTTGGAATATCTTTGCTTCCTTTCTAGGGTCTAGCCCTGATCCATTTAGTCCTCCAGAAATACCTAAAGTTTTGGACTTTTTACAGGCAGGTTTAGACAAGGGACTCAAGGCCTCCACCCTAAAAGTACAGGTGTCGGCTTTGAGCTATTTTCCCCCCTCGCCTATGACGGCACCCATGGATAGCATCCGCCCCCTTCCTCAGGACAGGAAACAGGAAGCACAGCCTCTTCAAAAGGGAGGTACAACCCCCATCATGCCAGTTCTGTTTCCTGTCCTAAGGGACAGGGTGGATGCACAGCAGTTAGAGCGGAGCTGCGGGAGCCCCTTGGTTAACACCCGTGGGTGGAGGGCCTACCCGAGCAGCGTAAGTCTTCCTCGGAAGCCACTGCTGAAGTCTGGCCCCTTTGGACTCCCTCTTGTCCGGTCACTCCCCCGTCGGGGCTGCTTCAGTATCCCCGGCTTGGCAAGCCGCTGGCGTGGGCGCGGCGCGGTTACTTCCGGGTAGGTCAGGCCGGCGCTGACGTCATCAGTCGGCGCCGGATCCTGGCCTCCGGCTTTCAGCGGTGGGAGGAGGCGTGCCCTTGGACCGGAAGGGGAGGGTGCCGGCGTGCGCCCGGCAAGTTCAAAAACCACCCAGCTCTCACTGCAGGCTGGTGTTTTGGCCTGCAGTGATCTCCATGGATGAGAGCCAGTGGCAGAAAATGGAGCCCACACAGCGCACAGAACCCACTGAAACCACCAACGAATCCTTGGTACCGGTGGGGGTAAGAGGGGCGAATGCCCTGCCTTTTCCATTTATCTCAGTGCCTGATGGTTGTCTTTGTTTTGTGTGTTAAGACTTCCAAAGAGAGAAGGGGGTCAAGGTCCAAGGAGCGGGGCTGTGCTATTTGCAAGAGAAAGCTACCGTCCGGTTGGGGCAAACCTGCATGTCAGGCCTGCGTAGGCAAATTATTGGAGGATGAGGCCCCCTCTCTCTTATCAAGCCTAAAGAAGATTATCAAGGATGAAGTAAAAGAATCCTTGAGTAATCTGCTTGAAGATCGCCCTAGTACTTCCGCTGCGGTCTCTATTCCCGCTTCAAGCGATCAGGAGCTGTTATCGGGATTAAAGGAGGAGGGAGAACTTCCATCCTCGGATCATTCGCAGGACGAGCAGCTGGCAGGGAGACCCTTGTTCCTCCCAGAGAACATTAATTCTCTAGTCGGGATTGTCAGGGCAACTATGGGGCTTGATGATCAAGCAGAACCCCAGTCTATGAGGGATTCCATGTTCGAGGGCCTAGGTCCCAGAAGATTAAAATGTTTTGATGTGCATGAAAACATAACTTCAGTTATGAAGAATGAATGGAGCAGGCCGGACAGAATATTTTTTTTGTGCCTTCTGCCTTAAAAAGGAAGTATCCCTTTGAGGACAAAGCCTCTGCTGATTGGGATAGAGCCCCAAAGTTGGATGCTCCGGTAGCGAAGAACTCTAAGAGAGCAGCCCTCCCGTTTGAAGATTCGGGAACTCTTAGAGATGCTATGGAAAGAAGAGCAGAGGTCTATTTAAAGAAGAACTGGGAGGCGACGGCTGGTTCTTTGAGGCCCGCTATAGCCGCCACTTCTGTTGCCAGGTCTTTGAAGGTCTGGTTGAAGGAGATCGAGGAGCAGATGAAGAAAGGAGCGCCCATGGAACAACTCCTCTCGTCATTCCCAACTCTGTACAGTGCCATTGACTTCTTAGCGGATGCCTCAGTGGACTCCCTGAAGCTGTCAGCAAGAACCGCTGCTCTTTCGAATTCCGCCCGTCGGGCGATTTGGCTAAAAGATTGGAAGGGAGATGCAGGGTCGAAGGCAAAATTGTGTGCTATTCCCTGTCAGGGTGAATTTCTTTTCGGGCCCACGTTGGATGATCTGCTGGAAAAGGCTTCTGACAGAAAAAAGGGTTTCCCTTCTATTCATCAGCAGCCTCCTAAGAAGCCCTTTCGTTCTCAGTCGGCCAGATTTAACTTCAAGAGAAGAGAAACTCCCAGGCAGTCTGGTAATGCGCCCAGAAGGAGCAAAGGGTTTCTTTTTTCAGGTGGAGAGGCCTCTAAGAAGCCTCCGCAATGACGCCAGATGCCCGGTTGGAGGTCGTCTCTCCCTCTTCGCAGATCAATGGCGGAAGATCTCGAACAGCCCCTGGATCCTCTCAATCATTTCACAGAGCTATTGCCTGAACTTCCTGAGAACTCCTCCAGAAAGGATCGTTTTGACGGACTATCGCTCCAACCCCGCAGGAGGTTCCAGCTCAAGAGAGGGAGAGGGGCTATTATTCGACACTTTTTCTTGTAAAGAAGCCGGATGGCACCTTCCGAACCATAAACAATAAATCTGAAGCTGCTCAACAAATACCTGGTGTACGAGAGATTTCGTATGTAGACTATCAGTTCCATAATTCCGAATTTATTCCTGGGCTGCTACATGGCGACCCTCGACCTCAGGGACGCTTATTACCACGTCCCAATCCATCCCAGTCACCAGAAGTACCTGAGAGTAGCAGTTTAGTTCCTGGACAGACTCCTACACGTACAGTTTCGGGCCCTGCCGTTTGGGTTGTCTCAGGCACCCAGGCTTTTCACGAAGATTGTAGCAGAGATGATGGCTCATCTGAGGGAGAAGGATCTGATTGTCATTCCCTATCTAGACGATTTCCTCCTTCTCTCTCAGGAACCGGGGCAATTAATCGAAGGGATTGCCTGGGTCAGGGAGGTGCTGGTAAAGTTGGGTTGGGAGTTAAATCTCCAGAAATCCAATCTCGTGCCAAGCCAGATATGCACCTTTCTGGGGCTGCTCCTGGACTCCCAGAAGCAAATGTGTTTTCTCCCAACACAGAAGGTTTCTCTGCTAGTCTCCAGGGTTCAGGACATTGTGACAGTTCTGGGCCTAATGACGGCCGCAATCCAGGGTGTAGAATGGGCCCACTTCCACTCGAGGTCACTTCAGCTGCAGATCCTGGGGGTTTGGGACAAAGATCCCATATCCTTGGATTCCCTCTTCTCCCTCTCAACTCATATGATAAAAGATTTAGAATGGTGGACGGTACCTTCCAACCTTCAAAGAGGAGTCCCTTGGTCAAGGCAGGATTCCCTCTCTCCAACTAAAGACGCAAGTCCTTGGGGTTGGGGAGCTCACACAGATTCTCTACTTTTGCAGGGACAGTGGGATCAGGAGATAGTTCCCAAATCTCACAACTTCAAGGAACTTCTAGCGATCCTCATGGCCTTGAAGAGCCTCCACCTTTTTAAAAGGCAGAAATGTTTTGATCTACTCCGACAACATGACGGCAGTAGCTTATATCAATCGTCAAGGGGGGGACCAGATCTCCAGATCTAATGTCTCTCACCAGGGAGATTTTCAAGATAGCAGAGGGCTTCCTTCCATCGATCAGGGCAGTACACTTAAAGGGAAGGGAGAATGTGACGGCAGACTTTCTGAGAAGGCATTGTGTTCGGCAGGGGGAATGGTCCCTAGATCAACAGGTCTTCAGCGACATCGTGGCTCTCTGGGGTCTCCCGGTGGTGGATCTTTTTGCCACAAGGGGAAACAGAAAAGTGAAAAGGTTCTTCTCTCTATCCCCACTAGAGCGGCCTACGGCAGTGGTTGCTTTGGCCCAGTCATGGAGAGTAGGCCTCCTGTACGCCTCCCCTCCTATAAAGCTACTCCCGAGAGTCCTGAAGAAGATTCGGGAGGAGAAGGCCCTAGTATTTACTATAGCCCCCTTTTGGCCCAGGAGGATCTGGTTTTCCTGGCTAAGGAGGATGTCGGTAGCAGACCCCTGGGTACTTCCTGTATTCCCGGGGCTACTAGTTCAGGGGCCATTACTTCATCCACAGTTGGAGAGCCTGCACTTGACAGCCTGGCTCTTGAGAGGCAGATCCTAGAGATGAAGGGTCTTTTTGGGGAGGTGATAGACACCCTTTTGTCCAGCAGAAAAGCTGTTACCTCTAAAATCTATTTGAGGGTTTGGAGGGCCTTCCTTCGATTTTGCAGGCAAGCCAGTTAATGTCTTGGAACCCCGGAGTTGCCTCTAGTCCTGAACTTCCTCCAGGAAGGCTGGAATAAGAAACTGAGGCCCAGTACTTTAAAGGTCCATATCTCTGCCTTAAGTGCTCTCTTTGAGTATAAGTTAGCAGACCACCCCTGGATTAAGAGATTTGTAGTTGCAATTTCTAGACTCGCTCCCGTCCAGAAATCCAGAGTTCCCCCCTGGGATTTAAACCTAGTCCTGTCTGCCTTAACCGGAGATCCCTTTGAGCCCATTGAGGACATCTCTATTAAAATCTTAACCTATAAATTAGTTTTCTTGCTAGCCATTACTTCCGCTAGAAGAGTGAGTGAGATTTCGGCCCTCTCTATCGAAAAACCGTATCTCAATATCTTAGAAGATGGGGTCATTTTATCTCCTGACCCTGCCCTCCTTCCAAAGGTTTCATCTTCCTTTCATCAGTCTCAGGATATAGTTTTACCTTCCTTCTGTTCCTCACCCAAGAATCAGAAGGAAAGGGAATTTCATTGCCTCAACGTTAGAAGGTGTCTAATCCAATACCTTTCGGCCACTCAGGACTGGAGGTTGTCCTCTAAGCTTGTGGTTTCCTTTCAGGGACAGAAGAAGGGCTCCCCTGCTTCCTCTCAGTCCATTGCCAGGTATATAAAACAGGCCATCTATCTGGCATATTCCTCTAAAGGGGTTCCTCCTCCTGCCGGGTTTGGAGCACACTCAACGAGAGCAGTGTCTACATCCTGGGCAGAAAGAGCTTCCGCTTCTATTGACCAGATTTGCAGACCAGCTACATGGAGTTCTGCTCATACCTTCTTTAAGCACTATAGGTGCAGCTTCCTTCGCAGGAAGGTTTAGGGTTTGGGCGTAAAGTCCTCCAAGCAGTTGTCCCACCGTAGGTTGATCTCGCCTAGATATCCATGGGTGCTGTCATAGGCGAGGGGGGAAATATGGGATTATACTTACCGGTAATCGTTTTTCCTTGAGCCTATGACAGCACCCGCCTAATTCCCTCCCCTAAAATAAAAAAATAAAAATGAGAAATTTAGAATATATAGAGAGATATATACGTGTGTTTGCACACAGATATGAGCATTTGTTCTGTTGTGGATTTGTAGTGTAGTTTTTTTGTCTCCTTAGTTCTTGGAATAGGACTGGCATGATGGGGGTTGTACCTCCCTTTTGAAGAGGCTGTGTTTCCTGTCCTGAGGAAGGGGGCGGATGCTATCCATGGGTGCTGTCATAGGCTCAAGGAAAAACAATTACCGGTAAGTGTAATCCCATATTTTTCGACTACCAGTTAGCAAGTCATCCTTGGGTCAAACGTTTCCTTTCTGCCGCGGCCAGAATCCATCCTTCTGTAAGACCTCTTTTCCCCCCATGGGACCTAAACAGGGTCTTGACAGCCCTAACCGATAAACCATTAGAGCCCTTGCTGGAGATCCCAATTGACATCCTGTCCATTAAAATGGTCTTTCTCCTGGCAATTACCTCTGCTAGGAGGATCTCGGAGATCCAGGCCTTCTCAGCACATCCACCTTATACTGTCATCCAGGACAATCAGGTAGTAATCAGGCCCCTGCCTTCCTTCCTTCCCAAAGTTGTCTTGGATTTTCACAGGAGCCAGGACATTGTGTTACCTTCCTTTTTTCCTAACCCTTTGTCACGAGGGTGTCAAGAGCCACGTCTGACTCCGTTATACCCGGGGTCAGGAAGTCGCAGCGGGTGGCTGCGCGCTCTATGTCTAAAGATCACGTTGTTTCTTAGTGATTGTTTTCTGTGTTTGCCTTGCAATCCTTTTTGTCTCACTCAGGGATCCGTAGCTTCTCCTCCTCAGCTGTTTCTTGTCTGCCACTCCCAACCTCCTTATATTCTCCTCTCACACTTCTCTAGTTGCCAGTTATAGAGCTTCCTGCCTGGACTTCTATACTGACCCACTGGAGCTGTGAATCCTGGTTGTTGTTCCAGAGTGCTACCCTCCGGATCCCTGTTGGGCTTTTTGTTGTCGCCCACCTGGGATTATATGTTGAGTCTGTATTGTCTGTCCTCCCCTTGGTGTTTTCCTTTAGCGCTAGTGGTGCGGACTAGTGTTCCCACCGCCCTGTTCAAGCCAGGGTTTTAGGCACGTGATCGGCGTACGGGTGAGGAACCCGTCTAGGGACGTCAGGGCAGCCAGGTGCCAGCCGCAAGGTGAGTCAGGGGTCACCACCTTCCCGCTCACTTGGGCAGGGCCTTCCTCTTTCCCTCCCTCTGTGTCACGTATGTGATCGTCACGCCGATCGTGATACCCTTCCAATAGCAGGGAAAAAGTTTTCATTGCTTGGATGTTAAAAGATGCTTGTTAGTATACCTTGATGTTACGGCTTCGTGGAGGAAAGACGAGAACCTTCTTGTCCAGTTTTTAGGTGGGAATAGGGGTAAAAAAGCCTCCTGCGGGGTTATTGCCAGATGGGTGAAGAAGGCCATAACGAAGGTTTACATCTCCTTGGGTCTTTCCCCTCCTTCTGGGTTTGGGGCCCATTCCACTCGGTCAGTGTCTACTTCATGGGCGGAAAGGGCTGGTGTGTCTTTAGCTCAGATTTGTAGGGCATCTACATGGAGTTCCCCACATACCTTTCTCAAACATTATAGGTTGCAGCTCCATTCTGACGCCTCATTTGGGGAGAAGCTGTGGCCCCCCCTAGACTCTACTTATAGTCTATCTCGCACTGGGTGCCGTCATGGGTGAGAAAAAAACATTGCTTACCGGTAATCGATTTTCTCGATACCCATGACGGCACCCGATAGTTCCCTCCCCATATACAGATACATTTATATAAATATATATAGAGTATCAGTCAGGTCTATATGAAGTAATATAGATTAAAAAAATAAAAAATAATCCCTTATCACTTCTCTCCGGTGAACAATTTATTTCTTCCACTGGTGTTGGGTGGAGGTGTGTCCTTTTTATCTTCTCAGGTTTCCTGTCCTGATGGGAGGTCCTGAGTCGCACTGGGTGCCGTCATGGGTATTGAGAAAAACGATTACCGGTAAGCAATGTTGTTTTTTAGGAAACGAACAGCACTTCCAGTAGAAAATCATGATTTATTGACCCATGTGGGACAGTGAGTGCCATTCTCAAGCTCTGTGTCCGAGCCAAAACGTTGCCTCACTGTCCCACATGGGTCAATAAATCATGATTTTCTACTTGAAGTGCTGTCCGTTTCCTACTATTTTTGGTTAAGAGGTTACACCCTGGGACATAGCACCCGTTATATTTTTTTGTGAATTGGTGCTACCATTTTTTCGATAGATAGAGATAGATATAGATAGATAGATAGATATCTATCGGACAGCACTCCCAAGGGAAAAATATATTTATTCACCCATGTGGTACAGCAACTTTTTGGCTCGGCAATAGAGGCTTGAGAAAGGCTCTATTGCTGAGCCGGAACGTTGCTGTACCACATGGGTAAATAAATGTATCACTTTTTATTTATTTCACCTAAAGAATTATTAGGAACACCATACTAATACTTGGACCCCCTTTGCCTTCAGAACTGCCTTAATTCTACATGGCATTGATTCAACAAGGTGCTGATAGCATTCTTTAGAAATGTTGGCCCATATTGATAGGATATCATCTTGCAGTCGATGGAGATTTGAGGGATGCCCATCCAGGGCACAAAGCTCCCGTTCCACCACATCCCAAAGATGCTCTATTAGGTTGAGATCTGGTGACTGTGGGGGCCATTTTAGTACAGTGAACTCATTGTCATGTTCAAGAAACCAATTTGAAATGATTCGAGCTTTGTGACATGGTGCATTATCCTGCTGGAAGTAGCCATCAAAGGATGGGTACATGGTGGCCATGAAGGGATGGACATGGTCAAACAATGCTCAGGTAGCCCATGGCATTTAAACGATGGCCAATTGGCACTAAGGGGCCTAAAGTGTGCCCAGAAAACATCCCCCATACCATTACACCACCAGCCTGCACAGTGGTAACAAGGCATGATGGATACATGTTCTCATTCTGTTAACGCCAAATTCGGACTCTACCATTTGAATGTCTCAACAGAAATCGAGACCCATAAGACCAGGCAACATTTTTCCAGTCTTCAACAGTCCAATTTTGGTGAGCTTGTGCAAATTATAGCCTCTTTTTCCTATTTGTGTGTGTTGTAGCTTCACAAATGCTTTGCTGCATACTTCGGTTGTAACGAGTGGTTATTTGAGTCAACGTTGCTCTTCTATGAGCTTGAATCAGTCGGCCCATTCTCCTCTGACCTCTAGCATCAACAAGGCATTTTTGCCCACAGGACTGCCGCATACTGAATGTTTTTTCCCTTTTCACACCATTCTTTGTAAACCCTAGAAATGGTTGTGCGTGAAAATCCCAGTAACTGAGCAGATTGTGAAATACTCAGACCGGCCCGTCTGGCACCAACCATGCCACGCTCAAAATTGCTTAAATCACCTTTCTTTCCCATTCTGACATTCAGTTTGGAGTTCAGGAGATTGTCTTGACCAGGACCACAACCCTATATGCATTGAAGCAACTGCCAAGTGCTATGTGATTGGTTAACTAGATAATCGCATTAATGAGAAATAGAACAGGTGTTCCTAATAATTCTTTAGGTGAGTATATATATGTGTGTGTGTGTGTACACACACACAATGTAAGGCTGAAGTTCAGCCTGCATTTGTGGGAGGGGCTTGAGCCTTTATAATCTCCCCTTTCCCTCACCTGGTAGGTGTTTCGGTCGTGGAGTTCGTTTGGACGTGTGTTTGTGCTTCGTTCTGCCGGCCGACTCGCGCTACAGCCCTGCAGCGAGTGGGTAAGTGTTTGTTCATATCAGGCAGGGACAGCGGCGGTCCTGACGGCTTGCACACTCCTTATCATGCGGCGGGTGCGGTCCAGCGTGGAGCGCGCGCACTTCTGGTTCCTGGGGCCCATCGAATCGGGCGTCCTCCATGGCAACGAGCGGCACTGCGGCCGTGTGCGTTGCCTCGTGGAGCGCACACAGCCTTCTCATCAGCTGGCCGCACGATTCTGAAGGGGCACTGGGACGGGACTCTACGGCGTGCGTTCCAGGATGGAGCGCACGTGCCTCCCGGTGCTGCCAGCTTGTTTGTCCCTCCCCCTTGCCGGTCGCCGTGGCTGCATGCGTTCCAGCGTGGAGCGCATGATCATCCAGGCCGGCGATGGGGGGGGCCTTTGTCAGTGAGTGGTCTGGTCGGGCAGTGGTCCTGGGGGAGTGGCATGCTTTCCACTGTGGAGCGCAGGCGGCTCCTCCTCCTGCCTGCAAGACCCTGCCACCACAAATTCTAACACCATTATCCTGAAAGATACACAATAAATTAAGGCATAACAACCTGGGAAATTGTATAAACTGAAAAAGATTTTGCGTTCCAGCTTGGAACGCACCACCACTGAAATCCAACTTTCCGGACCTGAGCACGGGCCGCCGAGTCGCTCCTGTGAGAAGCGCTGCACCTAAAGTTGCTGGGCATGCGCACAGAATCGAGATGCGTTCCAGGCTGACGCGCATAGGCTAGAGGGACACACAGCAGTGCCCATCCTTCCGATCATGCGCATCACCGCAACCTGACACTTTTGCTTCCAGATTGCCTAATTAGACTACTGTCAAAACATCCAACATAGCGTTTCTTGTGGCAATGCTCAGGTCCAAGTTCACCTACACTGGCGCATGGGCTCATCGTATTAGCATCCCAGGTGGTATGGCTGGCCCTGTCACACAACTTCCATGTACATTGCAGCCACATTCCAGGTGAGCAAAATGTGGCGGCTGACGCTCTATCCTGGTTTAATTTCACCCTGTTTTTTCAGGTCATGCCGGAAGCGGATCCACTCAGATGTCCCACCCCGGCATTCAGTTCCCTGACAATAGGCTAAGTATGGTCGTCAAGAGACCTAGTGCAGCAGTCCCTCGACCCCAATACAGCCAGGAACTATCTTTCAGGCCTAATAACCTACCAGGAGTATTAGAATCTGCACCCGCAGGGTGGCCTGGGGGACATCCCATACATCATGGCCTTCATTCCCCATTGTCATCACCATTTGCATCTCTCATACAACACCATTAAGTTATACCTGGCGGGCGTCCAACACCACGCCATACTCCGCAACCCAGGGGGGGGGGCTCCATTTTTTCTGTGCACGCGGTCAAGGCCACCTTGCGAGGGGTCCAGAAGGGTAGGGTCAATCCCCCGTCCCGTAGTCAGGGCCTCACAGGGGAGATGTTCCAGAGGTTGTCTTCAGCCCTGGATGGTGCTCCTTTTGGGCCCTTCTCCAGCTTGGTCTTTAAAGCTGCTATGTACTTGGGCTTCTACGGGTTCCTTAGGCCAGGTGAATTCACTTGCAGTGCGGCAAGGCTTTGCAGTCTGTACAAAGAACAGCTGGTGCGGAACCAGGACCATTACACGCTGAAGTTAATTTCCACCAAAACAAGCCAAACGGGTCCCCCGGTTGAGGCTAAATTTTTCCCGTCTGGCAATGAATGGTGCCCGGTACAGGTGTTTGGCCAGCTCATGCATGCCATCCATGATGCTCCCTCTCACAGCCCTCTACTACCGCATCTTAATGGCGCTCTCACCGCAGCGCAATTCATCAGCCACATCTGTACTGTTGCTGCTGGCTTGGGGTTTGACCCCGGCTCTATATCCGGCTATTCTTTCAGCATTGGAGCGGCTTCCACGGCTTCCCAAAACCGGGTCCCTGCTCATGTCATCTGAAAGATGGGAAGGTGGCGCTAGTCTTGCTTCGCCAGATATATACCTAACCCACAGGTGGAGATTTCGCAAGTGTTTCAGTCTCTAGTGTTATGAGGAAATAAAAGTCTTGAATTTAACTATCTTGTTTTCCCTTTTGCCCCCTTATAGGCTGCTCTCATACCCGGCTCCAGGCACACCCCAGCCGGTTTAGGTTCAAGGCGGGCATGCTGCCCGAGTTCGTATTTTAGCCACGACCACAAATATATATTTACACACGTGTGTGTGTATGTGTGTGTGTGTGTGTGTGTGTGTGTATATACAGTGGAGGAAATAATTATTTGACCCCTCACTGATTTTGTAAGTTTGTCCAATGACAAAGAAATGAAAAGTCTCAGAACAGTATCATTTCAATGGTAGGTTTATTGTAACAGTGGCAGATAGCACATCAAAAGGAAAATCAAATAAATAACTTTAAATAAAAGATAGCAACTGATTTGCATTTCATTGAGTGAAATAAGTATTTGAACCCCTACCAACCATTAAGAGTTCTGGCTCCCACAGAGTGGTTAGACACTTCTACTCAATTAGTCACCCTCATTAAGGACACCTGTCTTAACTAGTCACCTGTATAAAAGACACCTGTCCACAGAATCAATCAATCAAGCAGACTCCAAACTCTCCAACATGGGAAAGACCAAAGAGCTGTCCAAGGATGTCAGAGACAAAATTGTAGACCTGCACAAGGCTGGAATGGGCTACAAAACCATTAGCAAGAAGCTGGGAGAGAAGGTGACAACTGTTGGTGCGATTGTTCGAAAATGGAAGGAGCACAAAATGACCATCAATCGACCTCGCTCTGGGGCTCCACGCAAGATCTCACCTCGTGGGGTGTCAATGGTTCTGAGAAAGGTGAAAAAGCATCCTAGAACTACACGGGAGGAGTTAGTTAATGACCTCAAATTAGCAGGGACCACAGTCACCAAGAAAACCATTGGAAACACATTACACCGCAATGGATTAAAATCCTGCAGGGCTCGCAAGGTCCCCCTGCTCAGGAAGGCACATGTGCAGGCCCGTCTGAAGTTTGCCAATGAACACCTGAATGATTCAGAGAGTGACTGGGAGAAGGTGCTGTGGTCTGATGAGACCAAAATAGAGCTCTTTGGCATTAACTCAACTCGCTGTGTTTGGAGGAAGAAAAATGCTGCCTATGACCCCCAAAACACCGTCCCCACCGTCAAGCATGGGGGTGGAAACATTTTGCTTTGGGGGTGTTTTTCTGCTAAGGGCACAGGACAACTTATTCGCATAAACGGGAAAATGGACGGAGCCATGTATCGTGAAATCCTGAGCGACAACCTCCTTCCCTCTGCCAGGAAACTGAAAATGGGTCGTGGATGGGTGTTCCAGCACGACAATGACCCAAAACATACAGCAAAGGCAACAAAGGAGTGGCTCAAGAAGAAGCACATTAAGGTCATGGAGTGGCCTAGTCAGTCTCCGGACCTTAATCCAATCGAAAACCTATGGAGGGAGCTCAAGCTCAGAGTTGCACAGAGACAGCCTCGAAACCTTAGGGATTTAGAGATGATCTGCAAAGAGGAGTGGACCAACATTCCTCCTAAAATGTGCGCAAACTTGGTCATCAATTACAAGAAACGTTTGACCTCTGTGCTTGCAAACAAGGGTTTTTCCACCAAGTATTAAGTCTTTTTTTGTTAGAGGGTTCAAATACTTATTTCACTCAATGAAATGCAAATCAGTTGCTATCTTTTATTTAAAGTTATTTTTTCGATTTTCCTTTTGATGTGCTATCTGCCACTGTTACAATAAACCTACCATTGAAATGATACTGTTCTGAGACTTTTCATTTCTTTGTCATTGGACAAACTTACAAAATCAGTGAGGGGTCAAATAATTATTTCCTCCACTGTATATATATATATATATATATATATATATATATATAATATATTTATTTTGCAAGAAAAAGTGTGTGAACCCTTTGAAATGATATGGATTTCTGCACAAATTGGTCATAAACTGTGATCTGATCTTCATCTAAGTCACATGAATAGACAATCACAGTCTGCTTAAACTAATAACACAAAAAATTGAACACACCATGTAAACATTCACAGTGCAGGTGGAAAAAGTATGTGAACCCTTGGATTTAATAACTGGTTGAACCTCCTTTGGCAGCAATACCTTCAACCAAACGTTTCCTGTAATTGCAAATCAGACAAGCATAATGGTCAGGAGTAATTTTTGACCATTCCTCTTTACAGAACTGTTTCAGTTCAGCAATAATCTTGGGATGTCTGGTGTGAATCGCTTTCTTGAGGTCATGCCACAGCATCTCAATCGGGTTGAGGTCAGGACTCTGACTGGGCCACTCCAGAAGGCGTATTTTCTTCTGTTTAAACCATTCTGTTGTTGATTTACTTCTATGCTTTGGGTCGTTGTCCTGTTGCAACACCCATCTTCTGTTGCGCTTCAGCTGGTGGACAGATGGCCTTAAGTTCTCCTGCAAAATGTCTTGATAAACTTAGGAATTAATTTTTCCTTCGATGATAGCAATTCGTCCAGGCCCTGAAAGCAGCAAATCAGCCCAAAACCATGATGCCCCCACCATTATACTTCACAGTTGGGATGAGGTTTTGATGTTGGTGTGCTGTACCTCTTTTTCTCCACACATAGTGTTGTGTGTTTCTTCCAAACAACTCAATTTTGGTTTCATCTGTCCACAGAATATTTTGACAGTACTGCTGTGGAACATCCAGGTGCTTTTGTGCAAACTGTAAACATGCAGCAATGTTTTTTTTGACGGCAATGGCTTCCTCTGTGGTATCCTCCCATGAAATCCATTCTTGTTTAATGTTTTACGTATGGTAGATTCACTAACAGGGATGTTGGCATATGCCAGATACTTTTGTAAGTCTTTAGCTGACACTCTAGGATTCTTCTTTACCTCATTGGAGCAGTCTGTGCTGTGGTCTTGCAGTCATCTTTACAGGACGCCCACTCCTAGGGAGAGTAGCAGCAGTGCTGAACTTTCTCCATTTATAGACAATTTGTCTTACCGTGGACTGATGAACAGTAAGGCTTTTGGAGATACTTTTATAACCCTTTCCAGCTTTATGCAAGTCAACAATTCTTAATCGTAGGCCTTCTGAGAGCTTTTTGTGCGAGGTACCATTCACATCAGGCGATGCTTTTTGTGAAAAGCAAACCCAGAACTTGTGTGTGTGTGTGTGTATAGTGTGTGTGTGTGTGTTTTTATATGTGTATATATAGCATGCAACGTTTCAATCCTCTCAATGGGATTTTCCTCAAGCAGTGACTGCTTGAGGAAAATCCCATTGAGAGGATTGAAACGTCGCATGCTTGGTGAATAAAGTTTTTTTTCTTTTTTTCTTTTACTTTCTTACTACGTGGATGTGCTGCGGAATTCTTTTATTCTACATTTTTGGAGGTGGATCGCCTACTCAGCTGCTGGCACTCCGAGTATACTACATATATATAAATAAATTGCAATGCATGGGCACCGACGGTGTGTCCACTGTCTGCAAACGTGAACCCATTTGCTTAAATGGGGTCTGCAATCTGCATCTGACAGTACTTTTTCGCGGTGCGGAGGCATGGACAGAAAACTCATAAATGCACTCCATAGGTTTCCAATCTGTGCTTCCATTCTGCACCACACCGTATCTTTTTGTATATCAGACCCATTCATTTGATAGGGTGTGCACACGGCTGGTGCCTGTATATTGCGGACCCCCTGTTCGCAGGCCACAATACAGGCACAGGCAGGCTATGGTCATGTGCATGAGGCTTAAAGCCATACCTCCTTCCAGTATCCGGCATGACAGTCCTGGATTTCAGTGGCGGTCCTAGTATGGGAGAAGGGGGGTTTGTCCAAAATGGATCAGTTTTGCCCTAATGCATTCTGAATAGAAAAGGTAGTTAACACTCCTGTTTTCAGACATTTCTGAGTTGTGTTATCTAATCTAAGCAAACACCTTCAATTGCTTTTCAATGGCTTTTGTCTCAAGATAATGGGATGAGTTAAAAAATGTGAGTTAACAGCTGGAGTGCTAACCCTGCTACATCTGTATTTACATTATGTAAATAGGACAGGATTTGATCCTGGCGCTCAACCTTATGGTCCATCTCGTGGTGTAACTCGGTGAGACTAGGAGGGCTCAGATCAGCAGGGTCCATGGCCTGTGCAAACTGTTATGCAAGCGGGTGTGGACCTACTGTGCCACTGACTGACTATACTCTGGAGGGGCAAGACTAAGCAACTACCTGGTCTTCACTAGAGCCTCTGTTGGTGAGGGTAGGCTTGGGCCGTTAGGGTAGTTGCCAGGTGCCACTCCAGAGCAGTCCCTGAGTCAGTGGCATCTGACCAGGGGGTCAGAAATACTGGTGCAAGCACCGAGGGGAAGTACATGGTCAAGAAGTCCAAAGTCAGGGCTAGCAGTGATCAAGCAAAGTCTGTAAATGAAGTCCAATGTGAGAGGCAGGTGGCAAACAAGCAAAATCTGATAAATCCAGATGAAGGATCCATTACAAAGAAAAGCAGAAACTCTAAAAACACCTTCACACTAGGAACTAGAAAAGCTAGTCACCATGAGTTCATCAGGCACCTTCCTGGGGCAGGAAGCGCCTTTAAATTCTTCCTTCAATTCAGCCATAGGCTGTGGAGAGAGAGGAGTGCTGCCTCACAAGGGGGAGAGACACACCCATGCCAGCCCTAACAAACAGTACAGGACTCGGGCAGCAAGTAAGCTCTGGCATGGAGCACAGATACAAGCATTAGGGCTCTTTCACACAAGTGGATGCCGTGCGTGGATTCCGTTGCGTGAAAGACAGCCAAGCCCTGCTCCGGACAGCATAGACACAGAGCATTAACATGATTGGTAATGCTCCGTGTCTCTCTGTGATACTTTTACAGTAAAATGACTGACAACTTTATCTTACTGTGATTTTGTAGTAAAAAGGTTGCCGAGAAGCACAGAGCATGATCAATCATGTTAATGCCCCGGGCTTCTGCTGTCCAGAGCAGGGCTTAGCACTCTTTCACGCAGCGGATTCCACGCACAGGACATCCGCTCCTGTGAAAGAGCCCTTAAAGGGGTTATCTCATCTTAGACAATGGGGGCATATCGCAAGGATATGCCCCCATTGTCTGATAGGTGCGGGTCCCACCTCTGGGACCCGCACCTATGATGAGAACGGAGCCGGGGAGAGTTGTAGCTGGAGGACCCCGGGTTTCCCAGGGTCCGACCACCACCAGGCGCAGCTCCCCACATCTCCCATTGAAGTGAATGGGAGCGCACCGCACATGCGCGGCCAACGCTCCCATTCATTTCTATGGGGCCGACGGAAATAGCCGAGCCAGCGCTTGGCTATTTTCGGCGGCTCCATAGAAATGAACGGAGGGCGGCTGCGCATGCGCAGTGCGCCCTCCTCCACTTTCTCTGCTCCGTTCTCCTTTATAGGTGCGGGTCCCAATCAGACAATGGGGGCATATCCTTGCGATATGCCCCCATTGTCTAAGAAGGGATAACCCCTTTAAGCTACCTGCTGCCCACGCTTGTCAGCACGGCGCATGGCAGCAGGAAGAAAAGAGGGAGCCTGGCGCCTGTGCCCGCATGTAGGGGCAGCAGCGCCAGCACAGACTGCTTGGCTAACATAGTGCGTGTCTCCGTGATTTTTTTTTCACTGTTCCACAGTCAGTAAAAAATACTAATGTGTGAAAACACAGTTGTGAACAAGGTCTTATATGCTAGTTTTGCAGATTTGCTGAAGATTTCACTGCAAAGTTTAAAAGGTGAAAATCTGCAGCATATATTGACATACTGTGGATTTAGATCAATTTCTGCTGTGGATTAGTGTTCAGTGTGTGGATAAGGCACACAACCGGGTTTTTTTTAAGGTCCGCAAAAACAGGGTCCGTAGGTCCGTGATCTGTCAGTTTTTTTTCTTCCGTGGTTCTTCCTTGATTTTAGGAGGATCCACGGACATGAAGAAAAAATCGCTTTGGTGTCCGTCTGGCCGTGTGGACCCAAACGGATCCGCCCTGACTTACAATGCAAGTCAATGGGGACGGATCAGTTTGACGTTGACACAATATGGTGCAATTGCAAACGGATCCGTCCCCCATTGACTTTCAGTGTAAAGTCAGTAGTCCCTATTATACCATCGGATCAGCGTTTTCTCCAATCAGATGGTATATTTTAACTTGAAGCGTCCCCATCACCATGGGAACGCCTCTGTTAGAATATACTGTCGGATCTGAAAAAGCTTTTATGCAGACGGATCTTCGGATCCGTCTGTATGAAAGTAACCTACGGATCACGGACGCAGATGCCAATCTTGTGTGCATCCGTGTTTTCACGGACCCATTGCCTTGAATGGGTCCGTGAACCGTTGTCCGTCAAAAAAATAGGACAGGTCATATTTTTTGGGACGGACAGGAAACACGGATCACGGCCGCTGATGAACAACGGTGCATTTTCCGAGTTTTCAACAGACCCATTGAAAGTCAATGGGTCTGCAGAAAATCACGGAAAACGGAACAACAGCCACGGATGCACACAACGGTCGTGTGCATGAGGCCTAAGATTTATTTAAATCCCAACTACTTCACTGCTACTTGCAAAATGATGCAGAATCCACTCTGGAAATTTGCAGCATATCTGTACTTTTTGTATTTACTCTTAGGGGAGAGACTAGAGCTTTGTAATTAGGTATTCCAATCACAACTCAGCATCTTCTAGCTGACAATACCTTGAACTTTTAAACATAATGGAAAGTGGTTAGGCATAATATTAGGAAAATATTTTCATTCTATTAAAACTGTTGAAAAAAATGGATGCAGACACGTTTCATGCCTCTGACCACGGAGAACTCGTCAGTGCATAATTTAATATGACAGAATAGATCTTCATCAAGATTCTTTGCAATGCTGTTGAACACATACATTTTGCAGTGCTGTAGATCAACTTGTCACTGTATAAATGTGCCAGTGACACAGAAAAAAGTCTGAACCCTTGGCAGTTTGAACCACTAGCAGTCACTTACAAAGTGTAAGTAGGATGCACACGGCTTGAAAAACAGTTAACCCTTTGTGACAGTGCGGCTAAATATTTGTAATAAAGACCAATTAAAAAAAAGATTTTTAGCCACAAATGAGTAAAATGCAATTGTAAAAGATGTTCCCAAAAGGTGTACATGGCCTTTAAGGGTGCATTCACACAAACGTATATATTTAGTGATCCGCAAAAATGCAGATCCGCAAAAAATACGGATGATATCCGTGTAATGTTTGAGATGTATCTGTTTTTTTGCGGACCCATTGTAACAATGCCTATTCATGTTGGCAAAACGAAAGAATAGGAAATGTTCTATCTTTTTTGTAGGGCTGAGGACCAGACAAGCGGATGCGGACACTACACAATGTGTTGTCTGCATTTTTTGCAGCCCCATTAAAATGAATGGGTCCATAACCAATCCGCAAAAATGCGGTCGTGTGAATGGGACCTTTTAGACTGGAGATACACAGCAACATTTGTCAGACAACAAGTCTTAGAAAAGATGCACGCAAGTCTCAATCACACTATGCATTGTGGTCTATGATGGGCTATGATGGAAAAGTTGAATGTGACTTGCATTATGCCACCAAAAGTAACAGTGTTGAATTTTTATTTTGTCTGTGGCATCACAATCAAAGCAAGTACTTTCTTGTCGGATCGTGACTGCATACATACATCTTACATGAGATGCTGCAATATAACATAGTAAAATACTTTAGAAAGGCTGAGCAAAGACACACGATATGTCCATCCAGTTCAGTCTGTTATCCTTCCAGAGGAAGGCAAAAACCCACATGGTAGAAGCCAGTTTTCCCCCTTTTAGGAGAAAAAAAGATTCCTTCCCGACTCCAATCAGGCAATCAGAATAACTCCCTGGATCAACGACCCTTCTCTAGAAATCTAATAACCTTAGTGTTAAACCTCATCTGACACTTCTCTGTCCAAGTCTCCAACATAGTAAGATCCATCTGTACCAGTATACTGTCCTCTTCTGCATTAATGATGTTATACAGTTTAGTGTCATCTGACAATATTTACAAGAATAGGGCCGAATACTAACCCCTGTGGTACCCCACTAGTGACAGTGACCCAATCTGAGTGTGTATCATTAATAACCACCCTCTGTTTTCTATCACTGAGCCAGTTACTTACCCACATACAGACATTTTCTTCCAGTCCAAGCATTCTCATTTTATAAACTAACCTTTTATGTGGCACAGTATCAAATGCTTTGGAGAAGTCAAGATACTGTATATAACATTCATTGACTCGCCTGAATTTAATCATAAAAACGGATTAATTTAGTTTGACAGGACAGGTCCCTCATAAAACTATGGTGTTATACACTTTTTTCATTGAGATACTCCAGGATAGCGTCTCTAAGAAAAAATGTAGTTCACCCATGACAGATGTTAAACTTGCTGCCTATAGTTTCCAAACTCTGTTTTTTGTCCCTTTTATGCAGTCTTTCCTGGCTCAAACAGGCCACTTTTAATGAGCAGTTTATTTTGACACTGCATTTCATTCTTATCATATAGTGGAGAAAAAAAAGTATCTAATAGTTTTACTTTTTCCTCATCACTCTTTACAACTCCTCCCTCATCACTCTTTAAGGTGCCAACACTTTCAGGTTTAAACTTTTTACCATTTATATTATTGAACATTTTTTAGTTAGTTTTGCTCTCCCATTTTGTGGCTGCATTCCTATTACTGAGGACATGGTCTCAGTTTGGTTAATGGCCTCTCTTAGCTGGTCACTTTGTGCTTTTTGGAAGTTTGCCATTTTGTGGCTCTTTGAAGAAACACTCTTTTGAATGACAATTGGAAGGTTATCATTGTATGGCCACTATTTCCCAGGTGTTCCCCAACCTGCAGGTCTGTTGGACGTCCCTCTAGTTGGATCCTGAACCAGTTGGGAAATTTAATTGTCTTTGGTTATTGCCAATACCCTCTTTTCTTTTTGAGATCTACAGGTTTCAGTTTCCGAGTCTATATCTGGGTAGTTGAATTTCCCCATAATGACAACCTCATTATGATTTGCCCTCATCTATTTCCCTTCATACTAAATTTTCTGTGGACTGATATATAAGGTGGCTTATAACAAACCCCTTTCAGTATTTTTGTTATTGTTTTGCCTCCATTCATTACTACCCACAGTGACTCTACAAGTTTAGTTCCCTCATTGATATCTTTCCGGCGTGTGGGCTTTAGACTGGACTTTACATAACGGAAAATCTCTCCCCCTCTCCATTTTTTACGATCTTTTCTAAGCAGACTGTGACCCTGTACGTTAACTGCCCAGTCATAGCTATCATCCAGCCTTGTCTCAGATATTCCCACTATATCATAGTCCTCCTCAGACATTACTAATTTCAGGTTGCCAGTTTTATTAGTCAGGCTTCTGGCATTAGTATACATACAATTAAGAGGTCTTAATTTATTTTTTACCCTACACTTTTCCCTATAAACTTTTCTATTCCCTCCCTATAATCCAGCTACAGTCCCATTACCTCACCAAAGGTCACTATCTACAGTATCTTCCACGACTCTAATATAATTACCCTCCCCTCTCGTAAAATAATAAACAGTACTCACCTTACAGATCCCTCGCCGCTGCTACTTGACCATTTTTCTGGTCCCTACTGGTTGGTTTCTACCCCATGTGCTTTTTATTATAAAAAAAAAAAAAACTACAGCAATAGCAGCAAGACATGCTACAACGTGTCATAAGACCATAACAAGAAAAAAAACAAAGAAAAAAATCACTTATGTTATTAAGGTTCCCTGAGTTTTAAGACTGGTGTTATCATAAATCTGTCTCATAATGTTGGTCACAGATAGAAAACAATGAATGGCTGACCTGGCATGAAAAGGTGGGCCTACCAGGGCTAAGTATCATAGTGTGGAACTCTAAGTGGTCCTAGAGTTTAACTTTAAGGGTGGGGTCCCATATAGTAGCCACCATAGAGTAAACAGTGGAGCCATGAAAGACAAACAACAAGTTAACACAAAATAAATTTTAACAGCGTTGCCTTGGGGCCTTTGGCCACACCTTGTTTTTTTTTTCTTGTCCATGGGGTGATTTCTGTGTGGGACCCCACCCTAAAACTTTAAGCATTCTATAAAGGGCCAGATGATGTGCTGTAAATTTAATGAACTTCAATGTATTAGCTGTCAGCATATCAAATATCACTTTTAACCTCTTAACAGTCACGTTAAAATTGGAAAAACTCTCCAAAAATTTAATTTGCATTGTGTGTCTGCAGTAAATCTTGTTGGTGCACAACTCAGGGGACACAATAGAATTTTTAACTCCCTAGTAACATCATTAATTTTAGCCTTCAGGACCAATAATAATTTCCCTCTTTGTGTTCTAGCAGTCATACCTTTTAATTTTTTCTTCTAAATACTTTATTTTGCTGGACTAGTTGTACATTTTTTATTTTTTTTGGGAAACATTTAGGGTTATATATAATTTTTTTTAGGAGTTCACTGTATGGTAAAAATAATATAATTTTATTATGTGGGTCACTACAATGATGATAATGTCACATTTCTATATATTTTACTATTTTTATCTCCTCCTGCAGCCTGTCAGATCTTCAGCCGCTCCCTCATTTTCCTCCAGACTGAAGGGAAGTGTGTGTGTGTGTGTGTGTGGGGGGGGGGGGGGGGGGGGGGGCTGCTTTAACTACTCATATCTCTGGTTTGGTACCAAACTTTTTATTGTTTGAAAGCTGACATTCCAAGCTTTCAAACTTAACCAGAATGACAGCAATCTGTTCAGTACAGGGTAAGATACAGTCCTGATCAAAAATTTAAGACCACTTGAAAAATTGCAAAAAATCATATTTAGCATGGCATGAATAAACTTCAACAGGCTGTTTTTCAGCTGATCAAAAGTTTAGGACCACACCTCCAAAAAAAAACTAAACCCCCCAAAACAGAAATCCAACTTCCAAACATGAACTCAGTAATGAGTAGCTCCGCCGTTATTGTTTATCACTTCCAAAATTTGTTTCGGCATGCTTGATGCAAGCGTTTCCATGAGGTGAGTGGGAACATTTCTCCAAGTGGTGAAGACGGCCGCACGAAGGCCATCTACTGTCTGGAACTGTTGTCCATTTTTGTAAACTTCCCTTGCCATCCATCCCCAAAAGTTCTCAATTGGATTTAGATCAGGATGGGCCAAAAGAGTGATGTTATTTTCCTGGAAAAAGTCCCTTGTCCTGCGGGCATTGTATACTGTAGTGTTGTCCTGTTGAAAAAAACCCTGTCGTTCCCACACAGACGAGGGCCCTAAGTCATGAGGAATGCGGTCTGCAACATCTGGACATACCCAGCGGCCGTCTGATACCTCTGCACTTCCTGAAGCTCCGTTGTTCCACTGAAGGAAAACGCACCCCAGACCATTATGGTCCCCCCTCCACTGTGGCACATAGAAAACATATCAGGTGGGATCTGCTTGTCATGCCAGTAACTTCGGAAACCATCAGGGCCATCAAGGTAAAAAAAATTCTCATCAGAGAATAAAACTTTCTTCCACCTTTGAATGTCCCATGTTTGGTGCTCTCTTGCAAAGTCCAAACGAGCAGTTCTGTGGCGTTCAAGGAGACGAGGTCTTTGAAGATGTTTTCTGTTTTTGAAGCTCTTCAGTCTCAGATTGCGTCTGGTTTTGTGGCTGCAGTCAGCACCAGTAAGGGCCTTAATTTGGGTCGAGGATCGTCCAGTGTCTTGACGGACAGCCAATTGGGTCCTCCGGCTCAGTGCTGATGACATTTTTTTTGGCTCTTCCACTTGACTTTTTTTTCCCATAACCCTCAGGATCATTGAAGAAATTCCAAATGACTGTCTTACTGCGTCCCACCTCAGCAGCGATGGCGCGCTGTGAGAGACCCTGCTTATGCAGTTCAACAACCCGACCGCGTTCAAAAAGGGAGAGTTTTTTTGCCTTTGCCATCACAACGTGTGACTACCTGACAGAAAATGACAATGAATCCACATCTTTGGACAGATTTGGCCTTTTAAAGGCATGTGGTCCTAAAATTTGGATCAGCTGAAAAACAGCCTGTTTCAGTTTAATCGTTATCTTCACTTAATTGAATGCTCAAAAAATGTTTTTTGTCTCTCTCATTTCTTCTTGTTGCATGTTGAATCTCTACTTGGAACCTTGTTAAGATCCAACAATGTAAAATATGATTTTTTTTTTTGCCATTTTTCAAGTGGTCTTAAACTTGAACTTGTATCACTGATAGAAATAAGAATGCTGTGAATGCAGCTTAAAGTGAAAATAAAAGCAGGTTTTACCCACAATTATTCCCTACTCTATTTCTAACAGTGACTTCTCCATTGTTGCTTGGATTATAGCTGTCCTGGAATGCCAGCTTTCAAACAAGACCAGTTGCATGTTTCTAGCTGCTACTATCCTTAAGATAGCAGCATATAAAGCAACCCTCCCCCTCTTGGCCCTTTAACCACCTAACTGTTTTGCCCAAGTCCAGCTCGCACAAGTACTTAATTCTTCTGTTGAGCTGGACTTGGACAAAACTGTTAGGTGGTTAAATGACATCTGTCAGCAGATTTGCACCTATGAAACTGGCTGATTTGTTGAATGTGTTCTTGGCAGCTGAAAACATCTGTGTTGGTTCCATGTTCATATGTGCCTGCATTGCTGGGAAAAATGACGCTAAAAATGATTTCTAAATGAGCCTTGAGGAGCAACGAACTTGGATGTTGCTCTTACACCTAGAGGCTCTACTCTCTCTGCAACTACCGCCCCCTTTAACACTTTGATTGAGAAGGCCAGGCATGATGACGTTTTCACTTCAAAGTTCAGAGGTCGTAGCAATTGCAGAGAGAGCATAGCCTCTAGTTGAAACAACAACACCCTCATTGCTCCCAGAGGCTCATTTGCAAATTACTAGTATATGTGTGGGCACCGGGAAAAATTGAAAATTCTTTGCCTATGCATTATTAGTTTTGAAGGCTAGCATAAGAATGTATTTTTTTCATAAAATATGTAATACTTTACTGTAGAACTGCTTGAACTATCTACGATAAATCAATTTTTACTGTGACAATATGATATTTAGCCTTTTATCCTGTTAAATAGGTTTTCTTTTACAGTGTTACAATACTACAATACATACCATAACATTGCATGTATTCTACTGCTGTAGGTGGGTCATTACGAAGACCAGTAATTATATTGACCATTGTTTTAGGAATTGTTGATCATACTGATTCTCTCGTAATTTAAAGAAAAAACATCCCAAATGAATTGAACAGTGAACTTTCCTTACAGTATCTAGAACACTATCAAGCTTAAAACAGTAAAGCAGACAGAATCATTGTTTGTAGCATGTCTCCTGTGTGTTTTATAAGATTAGAAACTGACAGGCGCCTGCACCTCAGATCACCTAGGAATTAGAGGTGTGTGATGATCAAATTTCTCTTCTGCTGTCTCTGCAGATCCCCGTCGATGCATGAAATGCTGTTTAACGGAATAATATAAAGCTTGTTTGAAAACTGGTCGCTTAACAGTAAGTTATTGTGTCCTTCCTACTCATGGCAAAACAAAGACTTCTCATTCTCTAAGGCCGGCTTCACGTCTGTGTTGTCAACTCTGGCACTATAATCCGCTCACTGTATTTGACGTACATGCTGGCTTTCAGCAGGACAAAGAAAATGTTGCATGTAGCATTTTTGTCCGTCTGAAAGCCGGCGTATATGCCAGAAACACCTAGATTACAGCCAGATCGCATTACAGTGAATGAGGAACCCGCTGTGAATGGTGGTATCTGGCTACATGATATGGTAAACTCCGGAAGTCTGTTCCTCTACCGGAACAGACTGCTGGAGTTCACAGTGCAGATGTGAACCCAGCCTTAAACTTATTAAACCAATGTTGTGGGTGTAAAGAATGTACAATGATTTCACAGAACAGACCAAGTAAAATTCAGGTTTATATGCAATGATTGTTTTATCATTGCTTATCCCCTGATAAATGACTGTGATATTTAAAATCCTGCACAGAATATGCCCCTAAGATAGTCTGTGACGAACTGTTGGTGCACTGTATTCTTGCATTTAAAGTAACTGGTGACTCATTGTAATAGCTTCATTTGTATGAATGTAAAATTGTATGAAATACAAAAGAAATCGGTACAACAAAGCACATGCATAAAAAGAAAAAAAAATGATCTTGTTATTTTATAGATACCTGTATACTTTACTCTAGATATTATATACTATGATGATATTATCTGTGAGGCACTGAGGAATACTTCAGGGTTATATAAGGGGTATCTCACATTAATACAATAAGGAGTGGTTAACGTTTGTAAGTTATATATTGACACAGCCTGATGAACGTATTAAAAGAAAACAAAAAAGTGTTTATTATGATCTATTTAAAACAGGGGAAAAATCTGTGTATCACTTCCTGTAACCATCAACCAGACTTGAATAGTTTAGAAAGGAATAGTGTATAACCAAATCACTGCAAAAAATGCACCAAAATGATACACAATCATTTTGGTGCATTTTTTGCAGTGATTTGTGTATGTATATTTTTTCATCTGAACAATGTATAATTTTGTGTAAGATATTCTTGTGGTGCATGCGGTCCGCCCCGGCATCCTCCATTGTACGCATTTTTTGCTGGGGATTGCCATTGTCTGCAGACCGCATGCGGAGGAATTGCTCTCCTGGTTATAGACACGCTACAGTGTCTGGGTTTGGAGCATTTTCATCCATTTAGGCCACTTTTTTCAGTGAGGATAGCGTATAACCCACTACACCTATTAAAGTCTGGAATGATACTTATGCTTCTGAGAGTAGAAGCTAGCCACCATTTGAATACTTGTAGTTGTCAGACTGTGTTGTCAACACAGAGGAGTGCTGTCGTCACACCCCAGCCAATAACGTATCTGGACTGTGTCCGTATTCCTTTGCTTGCACACTATTAGCAG
The DNA here is from genome assembly GCF_014858855.1 of Bufo gargarizans. Classification (NCBI taxonomy): domain Eukaryota; kingdom Metazoa; phylum Chordata; class Amphibia; order Anura; family Bufonidae; genus Bufo; species Bufo gargarizans. The sequence goes on from NC_058087.1 coordinate 98,699,041, forward strand.
CACATTGCTAGTAAGCATAAGGATTATTCCAGACTTCAATAGGTGTAGTGGGTTATACACTATCCCCTTCTACACTATTCAAGTCTGGTTGCCTGATGGTCACACAAAGTGATGCACAGATTTTTGCCCTTTTTTAAATGGATTATGAACACTTTTTTTGTTTTCTTTTAATACATTATATAAGGAGTACAATAAATAAAAATATATAAATACTATCATGTTAAGTTGTAATAGAAATATTATTCTAATATCTGGTATGGCAATGGGTGTGGAACCACTGTGTCAACCAACCAGATCTGAGTTTGGGCTAATCCTGAACGTGTTTTGGCAGACCAATTGTGTTCACCCTTTAAATCCTTTACAGGAATCTTGACTTTACTGCAGGGAAAACACCAGGCTAGTGCCTCCTGGAGTAGTCTCTGACAGTTGACCCACAGGAATCAGAGACACTGATGTATAGCACCAGGGGAACAGGCAGAATTGTAGTCAGGGACAGCCTAAGGTCAGGGCTGACAAATATGGTAAACTGTCCGCAGTGGCGTAGCGTGGGCTGCCAGCACCCGGGGCAAGCCATGTATTGCACCCCCCCCCAAACTAGTGGACACGCCCCTTTTGTTGTGGAAATTTTATTAGGATGTGTATTTGATATATTGTGTATTGTCATCATGTCTCTCAGTGTCAGGATAAACCATTGGAGTGGATATCTTCCTGTGTATGTCCTGTCACAGCTGCTGGGCGCAGAGGTCTCCGTCGGTGAATGGTCCATGTGCTAAGCACTGGGCTGTGGGCCGGGGGAGACTGATGTGTTCAGCAGAGCAGTGTTTTGTTGGCTCATGTATTGCCGCCGGCTAGGGCCCCCGCGCAGGACGCGGATTTATTGGCTTGGCGTGGATGCATTTGTTAAGAGAACAATATAAACAAAAGGAACGTGCGCTTGTTGTCTCTAGTGCGCCTGATCAGCCGCTGGAGATAATGACGTTGTCCTTTAAACAAACCTGCATGTGGATCATAGTAACTTTATCTGGCATTGATAACTGAGCAAGGCTGGATAGAGTTCACTCCAGTGGTAATGGTAGATTATAGTATACATGTGTTTGTTAGATGTTATTCTAAATGATTGTATCTTGTCTTCCTATGTCATCACTTCCTGTACGTCATCACTTCCTGTATCCTTGTCTTGGGCCAGCCCCTTTTACACCTTTTGTTTAGTTAATAAAAGTGGACACACTGATCAGGGTGGGAGAGGAGAGGCTCAGCAGAATTCAATCAAGATGGTAACGACTGGGTGTCTCTGACTGCAGCTGATGGAGAATGGATTTACCTTTTTCCTTACACAAACTTTGATGCGAGCTGACTATTTTTAATTTCCAATTCACTTTTTACAGATAATGTAGTAGATAGGTGTGATGCACCAGAATTCAGAACACACACAGTGTGACCTGAAGTCTGGGGCCAGGATGCGGCAGGGTCGGCTATATTCTTAATCCACCCCCCCCAACCCACCGTGAAAGAAATGTGTTTGGACATTACATACATCACTACAAAATATACAGTATAATAAAGCACCACATACCTCATCCATCCAGTGACACCTTCTTTCAGCTCGTCTCATCTCTGGAGTTTTATTATTTTTTGTTATTATATATATAATGGCCCCTCTGTAATATTAGGATATATAATGGGCCATTATATATACTAATAATACAGAGGGGGCCATTATATACATAGTAACATAGTATACAAGGCCGAAAAAATACATTTGTCCAACCAGTTCGGCCTGTTATCCTGCAAGTTGATCCAGAGGAAGGCAAAAAAACTACAACTTTGAGGTACAAGCTCATTTTCCCCACTTAAGGGGGAAAAAAATCCTTCCCGACTCCAATCAGGCAATCAGAATAACTCCCTGGATCAACGACCCCTCTCTCGTAGCTATAGCCTGTAATATTATTACACTCCAGAAATACATCCAGGCCCCTCTTGAATTCCTTTATTGTACTCACCATCACCACCTCCTCAGGCAGAGTTCCATAGTCTCACTGCTCTTACAGTAAAGAATCCTTTTCTATGTTTGTGTACTAACCTTCTTTCCTCTAGACGCAGAGGATGTCCCCTCATCACAGTCACAGTCCTGGGGATAAATAGATGATAGGATAGATCTCTGTACTGACCCCTGATATATTTATACATAGTAATTAGATCTCCCCTCAGTCGTCTTTTTTCTAAAGTGAATTACCCTAATTTTGATAATCTTTCAGGGTACTGTAGTTGCCCCATTCCAGTTATTACTTTAGTTGCCCTCCTCTGAACCCTCTCCAGCTCTGCTATGTCTGCCTTGTTTACAGGAGCCCAGAACTGTACATAGTAGTCCATGTGTGGTCTGACTAGTGATTTGTAAAGTGGTAGTAATATGTTCTTATCACGGGCATCTATGCCCCTTTTGATGCAACACATTATCTTATTGGCCTTAGCAGCAGCTGCCTGACACTGGTTTTTACTGCTTAGTTTTCAGTTTATTAAAATTCCTAGGTCCTTTTCCATGTCAGTGTTACAGAATGTTTTACCATTTAGTATGTACGGGTGACTTGCATTATTCCTTCCCATGTGCATAACCTTACATTTATCAGTGTTAAGCCTCATCTGCCAGTTATCTGCCCAAGCCTCCAGTCTATCCAGATCCCTCTGTAGTAGAATACTGTGATTACTTTACACAGTTTAGTGTCATCTGCAAAAATTGATATTTTACTGTGCAAGCCGTCTACAAGATCATTAATAACTATATTGAAGAGAATAGGGCCCAATACTGACCCCTGAGGTACCCCACTAGTGACAGTGACCCAATTTGAGTGTGTACCATTAATAACCACCCTCTGTTTTCTATCATTGAGCCATTTACTTACCCACATACAGATGTTTTCTCATGAAGCCCTCATGAAGCCATGCTGATTATATATAATAATTATACAGAGGGGCCATTATATATAATAATTATACAGGGGGCAATTATATATTATAATTATACAGGGGGGCCATTATATATTATACAAAGGGGCCATTATATATTTTTCAGGGGGGCCATTATATACAATAATTATACAGGGGGACCATTATATATTATACAGAGGGGCCATTATTAATGCACCATCTGTATAATTATAATATATAATGCCCCCCTGTATTATTATTAGATAGAATGGCCCCTCTGTATAATATATATATATATATATATATATAAAATGGTGCCCTGTATAATTATAATATATAATGGCCCCTCTTTATAATATATAATGGCCCCTCTTTATAATATATAGTGGCCCCTCTGTATAAAATGTAACCACTTCAGCCACCCTAGCTTAAACAAGGAGTTCTAGTGCTGTGTGTGGTTTTGTGGGAGTGATTGCAGGTGGCTGAGTGTGGATTGCAGCAGAGATCATTGAAAGTTAAGTGTTGGTATTCTAGTACTGCCATTTAAACCTTTTTTTTTTTTGTCTCTGCTTAATTAAGGGGAGTGCCCTGGGCAACCAGGTGCTATAAATTGGACCCACTTACACTCTCCCAGAGCTTGCTCTTCCTGGGGCTTGCTCTACTAAGTGGCCTTCTTATTAAGTGGAGTTAAAAAAACAAGGAGTTTAAGAAAAGGAGTTTGGAAACTAAGGTTGGATATAATTTCCTTGTGTGTTGTTGGCTTGGTTTTGCGTAGCCCTTCGGCTACAGCAGACAGGGTCTAGGTCTGAATCATATATACTGTTTTACTTTTTTACTGTTGTAATCCCCATTTAGTATGTGTTGCACAATTTACAACGCAGTCCAGTGCACATCTTGCATGATGTATGCAGTCCTGGAACAGGAGTTCAAGGGTGCATATCTTTGTTCTAGATGTGAGCAAATAACCCGTTTGGAATCGCAAATCGAGTCTCTAAACGGGCAAGTTGCAACACTGAGAGGCATTGATAATTTGCAAAAGAGTTTGCTTCTCACCGAGCAAGCACTCTTTGGGGTAGATGAGGGGGAGGGTGACAGAGAGGAGGCTGAGGAAAGTGAGGTAGCTAGCTGGGTAACAGTTAGAAAGCGGGGTAGAGGGAAGAGTGCCAGGGAGGCTAGCCCTGATCTGACACACCCCAACAAGTTTGCACGTTCGGCAGATGAGGGGGATGTCAGTCCGGAGACGGCACTGCTGCAGCCGGACACTTCCTCTGCCAGTCAGGGGAATGTCAGCTCGAGTAAGCAGGGAACCAGGAGAGCAGGGCAGGCCAGACAGGTGCTGGTAGTGGGCGACTCCATTATTAGGGGAACAGATAGGGAAATCTTTCACAAAGACCGTGATCGCCGAACAGTGTGCTGTCTTCCTGGCGCTAGAGTTCGACACATTGCGGATCGGGTTGACAGATTACTGGGAGGGGCTGGAGAAGATCCAGCGGTCATGGTCCATATCGGAACCAATGACAAAGTTAGAGGTAGGTGGAGAGTCCTTAAAAATGATTTCAGGGATTTAGGTCAAAAGCTGAGGGCAAGGACCTCAAAGGTAGTATTTTCCGAAATACTGCCTGTACCACGAGCCACACAAGAAAGGCAACGGGAGATTATGGAGATTAACAAGTGGCTCAAGAACTGGTGTAGGAAGGAGGGGTTTGGGTTCCTGGAGAACTGGGCCGATTTTTCTATCGGCTACAGGCTCTATCGTAGGGACGGGCTGCACCTCAATGGGGAAGGGGCAGCTGTGCTGGGGAGAAAGATGGCTAGAAGGTTGGAGGAGTGTTTAAACTAGGGACTGGGGGGGAGGGTAATTACGTTATAGGACGGGAAGATAGTGCAGATAGAGACCGGGGGCAAAGCAATGGGACTGGGGGAGGAATGGAAGGAGGGACTAGAACAGTAGGAAAGGTGTAGGGTAAAAAATATACATAAACCTCTCAAATGTATGTATACTAATGCCAGAGGCCTGACTAATAAAACTGGTGAACTGGAATTAGTGATGTGTGAGGAGAACTATGACATAGTGGGAATAACTGAGACATGGCTGGATGATAGCTATGACTGGGCGGTTAATGTACAAGGTTACAGAAAGGATCGTCAAAACCGGAGAGGAGGAGGGGTCTGCCTCTATGTAAAGTCCGGTCTAAAGCCCACACTCCGAAGATATAAATGAGGGACATGAACATGTGGAGTCACTGTGGGTAGAGATGCATGGAGCTAAAAACAACAATAAATTACTAATAGGAGTTTACTATAAACCACCTAATATACCAGAGTCCACGGAAAATCTATTACTAAACGAGATAGACGAGGCGGCAAATCATAATGAGGTGGTTATTATGGGGGACTTCAACTACCCAGATATAGACTGGGAAACTGAAACTTGTATATCTCATAAAGGAAACAGGTTCTTGGCAATAACCAAAGACACCTTTCCCAACTGGTTCAGGACCCGACTCGAGGGACGGCTATACTGGACTTAGTATTAACCAATAGGCCGGACAGAACAACAGACGTGCAGGTTGGGGGACACCTGGGAAATAGTGACCACAAAGTAATAACCTTCCAATTATCATTCAAAAGAGCGTTTCTACAGGGAGGAACAAAAATACCAAACTTCAAAAAAGCTAAATTTAGCCAACTAAGAGAGGCCATAGGCCAAACTAACTGGGACAAAGTCCTCAAAAATAAAAATACAGCCACAAAATGGGATATCTTTAAAAACATCCTAAAATCTCATTGTGAGAGGTACATACCGTATGGTAATAAAAGGTTAAGGAACAAAAAGAAACCAATGTGGATAAATAGAACTGTAACGAGAGCAATAAATGACAAAAAGAAAGCATATCATTCACTGAAACAGGAGGGGAGCACTGAAAAACTATAAGGAAAAAAATAGAACATGTAAAAAACTAATAAAAGCGGCCAAACTAGAGACCAAGAGATTAATTGCCAAAGAGAGTAAAACTAACCCTAAAATGTTCTTCAATTACATAAATGTTAAAAAGTATAAATCTGAAGGTGTCGGCCCTTTAAAGAGTAATGAGGGGGAAGTCGCAGAGAGCGATGAGGAGAAAGCAAAGCTGTTAAATATTTTTTTTCTCCAATGTATTCACTGAGGAAAATAAATTGTCAGATGACATGCAGAATGCAAAAATAAATTCCCCATTAAAAGTGTCCTGTCTGACCCAGGAAGAAGTACATCAGCGACTTGAAAAGATTAAAATAGACAAATCGCCAGGACCGGATGACATACACCCCCGTATCCTAAAGGAATTAAGTAATGTCATAGCCAGACCCTTATTTCTGATATTTGCAGACTCTATACTGACAGGGAATGTCCCACAGGATTGGCGCATGGCATATGTGGTGCCAATATTCAAAAAGGGGCCAAAAACAGACCCTGGAAACTATAGGCCGGTAAGTTTAACATCTGTTGTGGGTAAACTGTTTGAAGGTTTTCTGAGAGATGCTATATTAGAGCATCTCAACAGAAATAAGCAAATAACGCCATATCAGCATGGCTTCGTGAGGGATCGGTCATGTCAGACTAATTTAATCAGTTTCTATGAGGAGGTAAGTTTCTAGACTTGACAGCGGCGAATCAATGGATGTCGTATATCTGGACTTCTCCAAAGCATTTGACACTGTACCACATTAAAGGTTAGTATATAAAATGAGAATGCTCGGACTGGGAGAAAACATCTGTATGTGGGTAAGTAACTGGCTCAGTGATAGAAAACAGAGGGTGGTTATTAACGGTACACACTCAGATTGGGTCACTGTCACTAGTGGGGTACCTCAGGGGTCAGTATTGGGCCCTATTCTCTTCAATATATTTATTAATGATCTTGTAGAAGACTTGCATAGTAAAGTATCAATTTTCGCAGATGACACTAAACTGTGTAAAGTAATTTACACTGATGAGGACAGTATACTACTACAGAGGGATCTGGATAGACTGGAGGCTTGGGCAGATAAGTGGCAGATGGGGTTTAACACTGATAAATGTAAAGTTATGCACATGGGAAGGAAAAATGAAAGTCAACCGTACATACTAAATGGTAAAACACTCGGTAACACTGACATGGAAAAGGATCTAGGAATCTTAATAAACAGCAAACTAAGCTGCAAAAACCAGTGTCAGGCAGCTGCTGCCAAGGCCAACAAGATAATGGGTTGCATCAGAAGGGGTATAGATTCCCGTGATAAGAACATAGTCCTACCACTTTACAAATTGCTAGTCAGACCACACATGGAGTACTGTGTACAGTTCTGGGCTCCTGTAAACAAGGCAGACATAGCAGAGCTGGAGAAGGTCCAGAGGAGGGCAACTAAAGTAATAACTGGAATGGGGCAACTACAGTACCCTGAAAGATTATCAAAATTAGGGTTATTCACTTTAGAAAAAAAACGACTGAGGGGAGATCTAATTAATATGTATAAATATATCAAGGGTCAGTACAGAGATCTATCCCATCAGCTATTTATCCCCAGGACTGTGACTGTGACGAGGGGACATCCTCTGCGTCTGGTGGAAAGAAGGTTTGTACACAAACATAGAAAAGGATTCTTTACGGTAAGAGCAGTGAGAATATGGAACTCTCTGCCTGAGGAGGTGGTGATGATGAGTACAATAAAGGAATTCAAGAGGGCCATGGACGTATTTCTGGAGCTTAATAATATTACAGGCTATAGCTACTAGAGAGGGGTCTTCCTCTGGATCAACTTGCGGGATAACAGGCCGAACTGGATGGACAAATGTCTTTTTTTCGGCCTTATGTACTATGTTACTAATGACCAGACCACTTTTTACACTTCTACACTACACTACTTTCACCATTTATTGATCAGTCATGCAACTTACCACCCAAATGAATTTTACCTCCTTTTCTTCTCACTAATAGAGCTTTCATTGGTGGTATTTCATTGCTGCTGCAATTTTTCCTTTCAAAATTTACCAAATTTTTGCAAAAAAATGACTTTTTTCAATTTCAGTTGTAAATTATTATTTTTTTAAAACGAAATACATATATACATTTTTCACAAAATTTATTGTTCTGCATGTCTTTGATTGAAAAATAAAATGTTTGGGTAAAAAAAAAAAAAAAGAGAATATAAAAGAAATATCTCGGCAAAAGAGATATTTTTATACAAGACTTTTTATACAAAGTTGGCATTTGACCAAGATATTTATCTCACCCAGCATGGGTATATGTAAAATGACACCCCAAAACACATTCCCCAACTTCTCCTGAGTACGGCGATACCAAATGTGTGACACTTTTTTGCAGCCTAGGTGGGCAAAGGGGTCCACATTCCAAAGAGCACCTTTCGGATTTCACAGGCCATTTTTTACAGATTTTGATTTCAAACTACTTCTCACGCATTTGGGCCCCTAAAATGCCAGGGCAGTATAACTACCCCACAAGTGACCCCATTTTCAAAAGACACCCAAGGTATTTCGTGATGGGCATAGTGAGTTCATGGAAGTTTTTAATTTTTTTGTCACAAGTTAGTGGAATATGAGACTTTGTAAGAATTTTTTTTTAAAAAAAATCATCATTTTCTGCTAACTTATGACAGAATAAAAAATTCTAGGAACTCGCCATGCCACTCACGAAATACCTTGGGGTGTCTTTTGAAAATGGGGTCACTTGTGGGGTAGTTATACTGCCCTGGCATTTTAGGAGCCCAGATGCGTGAGAAGTAGTTTGAAATCAAAATCTGTAAAGAATGCCCTGTGAAATCCGAAAGGTGCTCTTTGGAATGTGGGCCCATTTGCCCACCTAGGCTGCAAAAAAGTGTCACACATGTGGTATTGCCGTACTCAAGAGGAGTTGGGGAATGTGTTTTGGGGTGTCATTTTACATATACAGATGCTGGGCGAGAAAAAAATCTCGGCAAAAGACAACTTTTCCCATTTTAAATTTTTTTTTTTTATACAAAGTTGGCATTTGACCAAGATATTTATCTCACCCAGCATGGGTATATGTAAAATGATACCCCAAAACACATTCCCCAACTTCTTGCAGCATAGATGCGCAAAGGTGCCCAAATTTCTTTTAGGAGGGCATTTTTAGACATTTGGATCCCAGACTTCTTCTCACGCTTTAGGGCCCCTAAAAAGCCAGGGCAGTATAAATACCCCACATGTGACCCCATTTTGGAAAGAAGACACCCCAAGGGGCATGGCAAGTTCATTTTTATTTATTTTTTAGGCACAAGTTAGCGGAAATTTTTTTTTTTTGTTTTTTTTCTCACAAAGTCTCACTTTCCGCTAACTTGGGACAAAAGTTTAAATCTTTCATGGACTCAATATGCCTCTCAGCGAATACCTTGTGGTGTCTTCTTTACAAAATGGGGTCACTTGCCCTGGCATTTGAGGGTCTCTGCAATCATTACATGTATGGCCAGCATTAGGAGTTTCTGCTATTCTCCTTTTATTGAGCATACAGGTAATGAGATTTTTTTTTTTTCCGTTCAGCCTCTGGGCTGAAAGAAAAAATGAACGGCACAGATTTCTTCATTCACATCGTTCAATGTGGATGAAAAAATCTCTGCCCAAAAAAAAGAGGGGAAAGGCGTCTGCCAGGACATAGGAGCTCCGCCCAACATCCATACCCACTTAGCTCGTATGCCCTGGCAAACCCGATTTCTCCATTCACATCAATCGATGTAGATGAATAAATCATTGCCAGGATTTTTTTTTTATATACAAAGTGTTTGCCAAAGCATATGAACACCGCCGCCTCCTCAGCCTCGGCAAACGTATCTTTTACTGCAGAGGAGAAATCTCGTTTTGCAGTGCCGCATACACCGACTTGTGTGTAATCTGACAGCAGCGCAATGCTTCTGTCAGAATGCACATCAGTGCTGCAGCTAGTCGATCGGTTGGTCCACCTGGAAGGTGTGGGGAAAAAAAAGGCCGCAACACAATAAATTTTATTAACTTTATAATAACATTTGAACAGAACATATAAACTTTATTTAACTTTTTGAACTGAACGTTAACTTTTTTGCTTACTGTTTTTTTTTTTTTTTTTTTAACCTTTTATAGGACAAACCTCTCCATCCCTATGGGACAATGTGCAAAGCGTCCAAAGATGTGGCGAAGTGCATTATGCACTTTGTCCCAGGTGAAAGGAGAGGTTTTCAGCAGCTGTGTGTGAATGGGCCCTAATAGCCCTGTGTACCTGTCCTGTGAGATGTAATCCCTATGCTAAGTGTACCTGTGTGTGGTACTTCCCGGAAACACTTCCCTAAGCATAGGGCAGGGCAGTCAGGGCAGAAATAGCGGGTGTCACGCCTTATTCCACTCCTGCTACAGACACAACCTCTTTCTCGGGGTGACGGTTGAGGTACCAGCAACGACATTGGGGAAATGTGTCACTCTTGTCGACGTTAACTACACTGGTGGATGGGGCCGCCGAACCTCCTGGATACAGGAGGTTCTCGATGATCTCTTCCTGAAATTTGAGGAATGATCCTGTTCTCCCAGCCTTACTGTAGAGAACAAAACTATTATATGCAGCCAATTGAATCAAATATACAGACACCTTCTTATACCAGCGTCTGGTGCGTCGGGAAACTAAATACGGAGACAACATCTGGTCATTGAAGTCCACCCCTGCATGTGAAGGTTAGTCGTGGACTGAGAGGGGCTTTTCAATGACACTGGTTGCCTGTTCTATTTGTATTGTCGTGTCTGCGTGAATGGAGGAGAGCATGTAAGCGTCACGCTTGTCTCTCTATATTTCACCGCGAGCAGTTCTTCATTACACAAGGCAGCCCTCTCCCCCCTTGCAAGACGGGTGGTAACGAGCCGTTGGGGGAAGCCCCGGCGACTAGGTTGCGCGGTGCTACAGCAAGAGGGCCACACTTGTGTAGAAATTGTCCACATAAAGATGGTATTCCTTGCCAAATAATGGTGACACCAAGTCCCAGACTGTCTTCCCACTGCTCCCCAGGTAGTCAGGGCAACCGACCAGCTCCAGGGTCTGATCTTTACCCTCATAGATCTGAAATTTGTGGGTATAGCCTGTGGCCCTTTCACAGAGCTTATACAATTTGACCCAATACCGGGCGTGCTTGCTTGGGATGTATTGTTTGAAGCCAATAAAATGTATAAGGGACTCGTCTATGCAGATGTTTTGCTCAGGGGTATACAAATCTGCTAATTTCTGGTTGAAGTGGTCTATGAGGGGCCGAATTTTGTGGAGCCAGTCAAAAGCTGGGTGGCCTCTGGGACGGGAGGTGGTGTTGTCGCTAAAGTGCAGGAAACGCAGGATGGTCTCAAATCGTGTCCTGGACATAGCAGCAGAGAACATGGGCATGCGATGAATTGGGTTTGTGGACCAATATGACCGCAATTCATGCTTTTTGGTTAGACCCATGTTGAGGAAACTTGGATTGGTTTCCACCTGAAAGGCTGGGCATAAAAGCTTCCCGGGTTGACGGATATAAATTGAGTGGCATACCGATATGTTTCTGCCACAACTAGGTCCAAGAGCTCCGCAGTCAAGAACAGCTCAAAAAATCCCAGGACCGAACCGATCTGAGCTGTGTCAACCCGAACTCCAGACTGGGCGGTGAAAGGGGGAACTACAGGTGCGGCTGAAGTTGGGGACTGCCAGCACCTCAGGGATTCTAGGGGCTCTACGGGCCTGTCTGTGTGGTGGCTGCGATGGGGTAACTATTGCACGTGCCACCGTACCAGCTTCAACTGCCCTTCTGGTGCTCGCCACTTCACCATGTTGTACGGCAGTGCTGGTACTAGGTCCAGGATGGGCTGCGCTGCTGGTGTATGCCTCACCACGTAATCCGACTGCGCCAGCTCTACTCTGCTGCCCTTGAAGCGGATCCTGCACAACTTGTGGTCTAGCGACACGGGGCCGGGTACGCCTGGTGCTATCAGGGACCTCAACCTCCTCGTCCGAACTTTGGGTTAGCCTGCCACTGCTTTCTACAGGTTCATATTCTGACCTGCTAGATTCATCAGATGAGGGTTCCCATTCCTCATCCGACTGGGTCAGAAGCCTGTAGGCCTCTTTAGAAGAATACCCCCTGTTTGACATTTGGACTACTAAATTTAGGGGTATTCCCTGAGACTACCCAAGAAAAAAAGCATGCCTGTCTTACAAATGGGAGGCTAGCGAAGTACCGGAGGCCACTGCGATTGATAAAAAAATATCAAAACTGTTTGTTTTTTTTATCGCTGCAGCGCTTGTAAAGTGATTGTGCACTGATCAGGCAAACACTGCGTTTTGGGTGGAGGGCGAGCTAAGGTGACACTAATACTATTATAGATCTGACTGTGATCAGTTTTGATCACTTACAGATACTATAAAAGTACAAAAGCTGATTAGTGATACGCTAATCTGCGAATAAGTGATTACGATGCGGTGGGCTGGGTGCTAAACGATCGCTAAACTACCTAACCAAGGGGCCTAAACTATCCTAAAACAGTCAATATCAGTGGAAAAAAAAAAGTGACAGTTTACACTGATCACTTTTTTCCCTTTCACTAGGTGATTGACAGGGGCAAGAAGGGGTGATCAAGGGGTTATTTGGGGTGCTGGGGGGTGATCTGGGGCTAAGGTGTAGTGTTTGGTGCTACTGACTGTGATGCCTGCTTCTCTGCTGAGACCAACTGCCCAAAAGGACCAGCAGAGGAGCAGAGTAGCCATTTAACACCTTATATTTATAAATATAAGGTGTTAGATGGCTTCTGATTTGAGATTTTGAAAATCGCCAGCCTGCCAGCAACGATCATTGGCTGGCAGGCTGGTGACGAAATTGTTCAACTTTTGCCGGCCCGCATTACAGTGTTTAAGGGTGAAAAGGTGTCTATATCCAGAAGTGGAGATTCTTTTAAACTAGAAAGAGCTGAGTATATCTGAAAGTACCTAAACCAAGTAAAATTGCCCCTTTGTGTTAAGGAGGAAAATGAGAGAACCTCCCCATTCCTCACTACCTGTGAAACATAAGTGATATTACTTGTTTGCCAAAACTTATCACCAGCTAATTTATCCCAGCCCTTTAAGAAAAAATTGTGCCAAAGAGGGGTACATACAGGGGAGCCCTTTATCTTTAATGGTGGACCAGGATCTGGAAAATAACTTTCCTGTCAGCTCTGGTTAAGGGTAAGCAAAGCCAGATATACATTTTTTATCTTGTTTTGGCTATCAAGGGCATCAGATTAAGCTGAGTAAAGTCCTCAATTCTAGGGGAAATCCTCATGCCCAGATTCAAATGAGTCTACAATCTTTAGCATTGTCAGGAGCCCCTCACACTGGTGCCCCAAATTATCCAAAGACATAAGAATAGTCTTTTCCCAGTTTATATTTAGGCCAGAGAACTCCCCAAAGGCGTTGACTACAGAGAAAATTCTTGGGAGAGTTGCATTGGTATGATTATCAAAAAATAACACATAATCCGCATAGAAAGAGATCTTATCTTCCACTTCCAGTAGTCCAAACCCTTCAATCCTTGTATCTTGCTGAATCCTAAGTGCGAAGGGCTCAATATATAAGTTAAACAATAAAGGTGAAAGTGGGCAACCCTGCTGGGTACTTCTGGTCAACTTAAAACTAGATGTCAAACTACCATTTATGTTCAATCTAGCAGTGGGGGATCTATATAAGAGCCTGAACCTAGTACCAAAACCCATCCTTTCCAATACCTTCCATAGAAACTTCCACTCCACGCTATCTAACGCCTTAGAGGCATGCAAGGACAGGATGGAGCGGGAGTCTTTCCCCCCCAGAGACTGTAAGTTCGCAAATAATCGATGGAGATTATAGTGAGTACCGATTCCTTACATAATCGAGCCAAGGGGGATCCCAGATTAAATACAGGAATAGGGGCATCTTTACCCATAGAAATCCGGTCCATTTTAGAGTTCATAACACAGTTAAAATCCCTGCTTATTAGGGTAAGACAGTCTGGCCATTGCTCCATAAATGCTAATAATGAGTTTAGTACAGAAAAAGAAAAAGTGGGAGGAATATAAATAAAAGCCAAAATAGAGGGTCTTCCAAGAAGTTTCCCATAAAGGGAAAACCTATCTCCCTTGCTTATCAATAGAGGAGGCCTCACAGACAAAATAAATCTTTTTATGAATAAGGACCATCACCCCTCTGAAGTGGCTGGTAAACGTTGAATAAAATGCCTGTGAGACCAATCCTCTACTAATCCGCACCAAAGCCTCATCAGTAAGGTAAGTTCCTATTAGGCAAACAACCGCGGGTAGATGTCTCTGGACTAGATCAAACACTGCCTGTCTTTTTAACTTATCCCCAAGGCCCCGTACATTCCATGTTAAAAATCTTGCGGACATACTTTCAGGTAATCAAACGAAGAAAAAATAAAAACACTCCTAAGAGATGCATCGCACCCCATCGTCCCCCCCTCAACCCATGATCCTCCCTTATCTAACAGACCTCTCATCTCGGACCATCTCTCCTCCTCCCGCCGACCGCCACCAAACAACCAAAATACAAGTCAAAAAAAAGAGAGCGCAAAAGGTGCTCCAATGCTTAAACACCATTCCGATCAAGCCATTCATTGGCTAACGCAGGAGTGTCAGAAGTAAGTTGCTCCATTGAAGATTATCCTGTTTGGCTGGGTACATAAAGGAATGCGTAATGTCCTTGGCCTGTAGCCGTTTTTTTAACCGCCGATCATTGCCATTTTTAAGTTGGGTAAAACTCAAGTTTTAGGTAAAACTTAAGTTACGTAAAAATTACCTATATGCCCCAAAATTGCTCTATTAACATTATAACCTGAAAAACCTAAACACACTGGGCAAACCCTAAGCAGCAGGGAAAATGGAAGAGTCAACCTGCTGTGCTCACTGAGCAACTAGTCCACTTGCTAACAGCCAGGTATTAGATATAATATAAACTTACTTTCTATGTCTTTCTTCCTTTCTGCAACCTACTGTACAGGGCGATTCTCCCTAACAGGCATACAACTTCTGCTCCATTATTTGTACTGGTTGTCAACTTGTTGGAAACAGATCCATATGGTCCATAGAGGAATGTGGTAATACACAACGTTGTGCTTAGTTTTAAGGCTGTATACAGGTGCTTTGAGGCTTTTCCCAGTCATAGAGTTCTGTGGAATCCAAAAGCTAAGACTGCTGCTATCGCCAATAGACTTGCTTTATATCTACAGTTACTCTGGTCTATGCTAGGTGTAGCTTTTATCTTCTCCTAAAAACTTCCTCAGTCTGGCAAGAGCCAAGGGGGTTAAAGTAGTAGCTACATGGTGGCCTTGTCTGACTCTCCTCATAACTTGTCTAGACTACATCTTTATTCCTGTTTCTGGCCTATGCCTTTAATATGGAATGCACTAGCACCACCTAGTAGTGACTAAGGTGTAGTGTTTACCAATCTGTTTTTAGGAATTTGCAGCTACATTAAGTCTTGCCCCTTTTCTGTGAAGCTACGCCTAGTTAGCCGTGTCCCTTTTTTGGAATGGGTGTAGAAACTTTGTCTAGACCTAAATAAGTCAAATTGTACTACTTTTTGGTGGGATTTACACCAAAATCTAGGTGCACTTACGTTCATTCATAAGTGAAAGTTAGTGGCTTAGCAGTCACCAAGACCCATGAATGCACTAAGTAGCATCCATACTATGCAGATGTGTACACAGAAATTATATGGAGCAAATGAGAGCCCCCTGAAATTGATATCAGTTAATGGGGTGTAGTTGGACCTGGCATTGTTTAACTTCTCAAAGTTAGGATGACTGGCAGTTAAATTAGAAAGCTTATTCACCCCAATTTGAGAATAAAGATGTTATAGAATTACGCATCTATTAAACAAGGTGGGCTCCATAAAAACTGCTAAATTACACAGCTTATTCACTGCAATTTGAGAATCAAGATGTAATAGAATTGCTTATCTATTAAACAAGGTAGACACTGTTCAGTTAGTTAGCTCTGTGCCCTACACAGGGATTGATGCAAAGTGGGCGATCTCAGATTACAGAGCCTGTACTGTCACTGCAGTCTCCCTATGCTCCCCTTATGCTCACCCTACAGTGTGTAAAAACTCTCCCTACAATATCCCAACACTGTCTTTGCACTTTCACTATCCAATATTTAACAATTAAAGGCTTCTTGAACACTGTCCCTAGCGGTTGTCTCGTGTCTCTCCCCATGTCAAGCTCTGACACATGAGCCTTAAAAGAGAACAGCAAGGAGGGAACCCACTGGCGGGTAGCTGCCAATAAACAAAGCACCAAGGATACTTCAACAAAAATAGTCAGGTAAATCCCAGGTCGAGGCAGGAAGCGAGAAGGAAACAACAAAGAAGGTAACTAGTGAGCTTAGTCTATCTCACCAAGATGTGGAATAACTCAGCACTGAGCCAGGGCTCTGATCAGGTTTTTATAACCAGAGCGTGTGTGTCTGCCCTGGTCTCCAAGCTGACCAGGAAGCTTCCTCTCTTGTGGCCCAATAGCAGGTGAATGCATGTGTGTGTGGGCTGGGAAACCTCCTCCAGCAAGGTCCACAGCTAAAGACTAAATGAGCGCATTAGCGGCTGAGATGCCTGTGGATCTGCCAGGCTGATGAGAGGTTTGTACCCTATGCCGTACCCTCCTACCCCAGGGACAGATGACATCCCCGTCTTCCTGACACCCCATGCTCAGCTTGCAGTGAAATGGCTGACACCACATGAGATGAGGCTTTTAAAGGGCTGTGACATCACAAACGGATGTCTAGCTGCTGATTGGCTGTCTGCATGGCATTATGGGTGATCTCACGTTTCGTGGCTTCTTACTTTCACTTTGTAAAGTCTAACCGCCATTTTAGGAAAAAATATATTATTTACCACAAAGCGCAAGGAAATTTGGAGACATTGCAGATCAGATTTTTTCCTAAATTTCGGATTGGATTCCACTTCAGATGCTTTGAGTCGCTGAACACTAATCAAGATGGTGAACTTTTAGTTGAATTAATTGTTATAATGTGTAATAATGTTTCTGTCTATGTAAATACAGCCATACCCTGGACTAAAGTGCATTAAATACATATGACTTCTAATGTTACTGAATTGCAGTCACTAACCAACAAAATGCTTTGCTCGGAGCCTTTAGCAAGCATCTGCAAACTATTAAAACTCACAGGAATATGAGACTTCCCATCTCATATTCCTGTACTGTTGTCTGCTAAATAAGTAATCGCTCATTTTCTTTTAGGCTTTTGGAAATAATTCTCTGTTACAGTACATGAAGTTGCTAAGGCTACTTTCACACTTGTGTTCGGAGCGGATCCGTCTGGTGTCTGCACAGACGGATCCGCTCCTATAATGCAGACGATGGGATCCGTTTGCATTATATTTCAGAAAAAATTAAGTGTGAAAGTTAGTCAGACGGATCCATCCAGACTTCACATTGAAAGTCAATGGGGGATGGATCAGTTTGAAATTGAGCTATATTGTGTCAACTTCAAACGGATCCGTCCCCATTGACTTACATTGTAAGTCTGGAAGGATCCGTTTGGCTCCACACGGCCAGGCGGACACCGGAACGCTGCAAGCAACGTTCGGGTGTCCGCCTGGCCATGCGGAGCGGAGGCCAAACGGTGCCAGACTGAGGCATTCTGAGCGGATCCGCATCCACTCAGAATGCATTGGGGCCGTACGGATGCGTTCGGGTCCGCTTGTGAGAGCCTTCAAACGGAACTCATAAGCGGAGCCCGAACGCTAGTGTGAAAGTAGCCTAAAAATGTTGCCTTCATATGTTCATGCAGTCTTTCTATGTCTCGCCATTAACCTCTGCTTGTTGTGAGGGGATCACGTTTCAGTGATCTGGATTTGAAAACTAATAACTTGGCAGCATGCTGCAAGTCTTCAAGGAACTAGTAGCTCAATGTAAAAAATAGAATCTCCATATCAGGTTTACTTTGTTGTAGTTTTTTTTATTTTAACAAAACAAATATTTATTTGGCTTTACTGGGAATGTCAGCATATTTGCACATAAGCTTTTGCATAACTCTAAGGCCTCTTTCACACGGGTGAGATTACTGCACGGGTGCAATGTGTGAGGTAACGAATTGCACCCGCACTGAATCCTGACCCATTCATTTCTATGGGGCTGTGCACATGAGTGGTGATTTTCAGGCATCACTTGTGTGCTGCGTGAAAATTGCAGCATGTTCTATATTGTACGTTTTTCACACAACGTAGGCCCCATAGAAGTAAACGGGGCTGCGCGAAAGCAAGTGCGGATGTGGTGCGATTTTCACGCATGGTTGCTAGGAGACGATTGGGACCCGATCATTATTATTTTCCCTTATAACATGGTTATAAGGGAAGATAATAGCATTCTTAATACAGAATGCTTAGTAAAATAGGGATGGAGGGGTTAAAAAAAAATAAAAAAATTATTTAACTCACCTTATCCACTTGTTTGTGCAGCCCGGCTCCTCATCTGTCTTCTTCTTTGATGCCCAGGAGGAAAAGGACATGTGGTGACGTCACTGTGCTCATCACATGGTCAGTCACATGATCCATCACCATGCCACGTTGTCTCAGTTTCCAATCCAAGAAACAGGCAGAGGTGAGACCTTCTTCTACCGTCTACTCTTCTGGAGTGCCAAGTGGACTTTATCATTTTCTATGTAAAAGACAGAGAAAGGACAATAGCCATTATACTATGCTTTAGGCGCCTTTGTACCCAGGTGAAGATTTATTAGCTTCCGGCAGCCTCACTGTTACTTAAAAGACAGACAGGCCATTCGTTGTGGCACTTGTGTGTAGAAGATAAGGACATAAACCACCGTTACTGAGATAAGAACAAGGCAAAGAGCGAAGTACCAGTGATAAGATACCTTTTATGCTCTAACAAGACTTTAGCCTGATACAGGACTACGCATAAAGCCTGTTAAAAGGGATCTACAGTATTGAATCTCCATATACATGAGACACTGTTTATATCTGGATGTAAATTGCTGTCAAGACCCTGCTTACAGTAAAGTTGGATTCAAACCATGTCTCATTCTTCCATCTCCATACTACAACCACTCTCATCATTTTGCACCACCAAGGTGCTGGTGTCACGATTCTACCTAATTCAGAGGCCCAGCCGCACAAGAAACCAAAAAATCCAATCACCATCAAGGGCACCTCGATCACCACCTGGCCGGTGTCCCCTGTAGAAGAGTGTGCCCCGGAGAATTTGGTGCTGTTTTCCCCTTCACTGCAGCCTGGCCCAGGGAGTGCCAAAACTGTGAGTAAAGAACTACCTGTCACTATTCCTTGGTCCACCGTCACCTCACAAGTTATCCCCCTGCGGTCCCGCCTTGCTTCACATGCATTACATACTTCCACCACTAGAGGTCACCATCTCACCATTTATATAGTGCAGCCACAGGAAGTTAGAGGGAGAATAGGAGTTGGGAGGGTATAAAGTGAATTATCACTTTGAGGAGCGCAACCATTTAAAATAATGAAACAGAGAGTTTGCCTGCTGTGAAGGAGATCGCCCTTGGGTTGCTGGATTACTGAACTATAGACTATTGGCAAAGGAAGATAACTGCTGTTTATCAGGTTTTAGTCACCTTTGCATTAGGTGGAGAGTTTCTAAGCTACAGGCTGCCTACCATAACCAAGGACAGAAACGCCATCTGTCAGAATACTTACTGAGTAACAAAAGCAAGATCAGGAACCAAGTGCAAGTAAGAATATCACCTCTACTAACGTGAGCTGGAGCTAACCTATACACTTCAACTCAAGGAGCCTGATAATTTGGATTTGCAGCTTTATAATTTTTTTGCCATCTGTATGCAAGACAAAGTTATGATATTGGGTGCCTTACTACATCTGACAAATAAAGTTCCTGTTTGGTTTAACTACTGCCTCATTCCTCATTCTTGTGCTCCATCTCTTAATTGCACCTTACAGTGCTGGCATCATGAACACAGGGGCCCAGCCACCAAAGCACCCTAAGCATACCCACAACCATCAAGGGCACCTCAACTTCCATCTGGCTGGTGTTCCCTGCAATAGAGAGTACCCCGGAGGATTTAGTGCTGTCTTCCTCATCACTGCATGCCGACCCAGGGAGCTACAAAATGGTGAGTACGACTACTTCCCCCATCAGCCCACCTACTGCCCCTGCGGTACAGTCTGCTACAATATGACTTGTATCTATCATTTGTTAGCAGTTTTTCCCCTCTTTAATCTGCCTGTAATTTTATGCTTTTTATTAGCTATTGGGTGGGGGCTAGCTGGTTTCATGTCTGCCAATACACTACACATGGAAACATAGAGTATGCTGCTTCCTAACTACTTTTAGCACAGCGTCAGAAGCCGCAGCAGTAGTAATAGAGGACATTATACATCATAAATAAGTTCAAAACCCAGCAGTTGAGGCAGAAAATGACTTGATAACAGCAGTCTCAATGTCTGTCTTCATGTCTGTGCCTGTCTCCAGCTGCCCCTCACTTATCCTTCTCCTCCCACTCTCCACTTCATAGACTTCTGTGAAATCTGATCCTTTGATGAGCAAACTGCCCATATTCATTGAAAATACATTTAAGCAGTGACTTGAGAGTTAGTGCAGATGGGGCAGAACATGAGTGTCACATTAGGATAATAACAATATAGCTCTGAACTCCACCCAAACCACTGTCCCTATATATGTGGATGATATGCCATAAATGACTGACCCCCAACTGTGCACCGGTCCTAAGAGGGTAGTCAGACAGAACTAGGTCAGAAACGAGAGAAAGGACAAAGATCCATGCAGAAGACAAACACAAAGCCAGGAGTCAAAAAACAGCTTAGCATCAAGACCAAATAAGAGACCATGTAAAGTTAATACTAGGCAGAGGTCAAATACCAGGAGTACAGAGGGACCAGCAACATTACAGTGTTAATGTAGAAAGGGTAAGGTGTGTAGGGGTAATGCAGGCAGCATTAATAGTGCCAGTAGTAGTAGCACAACAAAGAACAGACTAGGGATGAGCAAACCCGAACTGCACTGTTCAGGTTTGTAACGAACATTACAGTGTCCGGGTGCCCAAACACGGACATTGGCGCGAAAGTCTGTATTCATTGTTCAGAGTTAAAATAAAGCTTGTTGAAAGGCTGCAGTGCAGCCCATCAGCAAGCATTTAAGCTGTGGGCACTTGGAAGCCATCACAGTCATACCTAGTATTGGCATGGCTGTGATTAGCCGGAGCATCATGTGACCCTGCATACATAAAGTCCGTATCACGTGGTGTGCCGGCATTCTGCTCTGAGTAGTGTAGGGGCAGGATGCTACTGCAATGTGGGACAGTGTGTGTAAGTCTGTGGATGACCTGTAGGCATTTGTGAGGGTGCAATACAACACCTTTCCACCAGTGACACAGAAATACAATATTGAATTGGGCTGTTAAAGCTAAAGTCATTATTGGGGTTAAAAAAATCTGCATTTTCATCTGTCTTACTGTAATAGGAGAGTGAATCAGTCTGTTAATTGTGTCAGTGACCTATAGCCATTTATTGGAGCGCAAAACACTTCATTTGCACCCGTGACACAGAAATACAATTGTTTGTCAGCCAATTTGGTAGGTGACCGTAAAAAATGAGAGAGGATGTGGCAATGGTTGTGGTGCTTGCTGGTGGTGGTGGAGCTCCCACTGTAGGGAGAGGATGTCATCGATATTTGCCAGCTATGTGCCCAAATGAAACACCCTCCTCTGGTGCATGTAGGTGACAGGAGGTTCTGCTTCATGTTGTAGGCCTGAATACCCCTCTACGAATGGTGAGGCCAGAACAAGTAGAGGTGGTAGCAGATTGGATGGCTGACAGTGACTCCAGTTCCTTTCACATTGTCTCCCACCCGGTCCCCTGCAAAAGTAGAAGAGATTGAGTGCACTGATGCCCAACCACTTATGTTTGTGGATGAGGACATGAGAGGACCACTGCAGCGCATCTCTGCTGATGATGACGAAACACAGGTGTCAACTGTTGTGACTTTCTGCACTTTGCAGTCTGGCTAGGAGGGCAGGGGTGAGGAGTGGGTGGAAGATGAAGGGGAGGAAGTTGAGGTCCTAGACCTCACATGGCATCCAGGTCATCCAAGTGACGTGTGCAGTTTGGAGGAAGAGGTGGCGGCCACACAGCACCAGCCACACAGCAGGGTGCAAAAGCCGAGCGGCCGGCCCCAAGCCAGTATGCCTACTAGGGACAGAACACACCTAAGCCAGCTGAAAGGAGTTCCCTGGTGTGGCAGTTCTTCAGGCAATGTGCTGATGACAAGACATGGGCGGTTTGTCAGAGCCTGCAGCAAGGCATAAATGTTCTAAACCTCAGCACCACCTGCATGACCAGGCATCTAACTGCAAAGCACAAGCTGCAGTGAAGTAGACACCTGAAAAACCACAAAAGCTGCCACTACTTTTCCAGGCGGCCATCCCTGCCCTGCACAAACAAGTGGTGGGGAAAAAAAAAATCAGGTTTGCACTGTGCAACCCCATCAATTGCAAGGTCCACCAGCAATATATGGAGCAGTAAGCACAGGCAGGGAAATTATATCTCCCTAACTGCCCACTGGGTAAATGTAGTGGTGGCTGGACCCGAGGCAGAAAGATGTTTGGCGCCCATCCTACCGCCACCGAGGATTGCTGGATTTTTCTCAGTGCCTCCTGTTGCCACCCACCTCCTCCTCCTACTGTGTTTCCGCCTCTTGTTTCTCCTCTATCACCTCCTCATCACGTCAGCACAACACCTGCACCACCAACTTCAGCACAGCCAGGGGGAAACAACTGCAGGCTGTTCTTAAGCTCATATGTTTGGGTGAAAAACCCCACACCGTGCAGGAGCTGTGGGCAGGCATGGAACAACAGACTGATGAAAGGTTGGTGCCGCTAAGCCTCAAGCCTGGCCTGCTGGTGTGCGACAACAGACAAAATCTCATAGCAGCTCTGGGCCTAGCCAGTTTGACGCACTTCCCTTTCCTGGTGCATGTGCTGAATTTGGTGGTGCAGAGGTTCCTAGAAAATTACCCTAATATGTCAGAGCTGCTGCACAAAATGCGGTCCGCCTGTGCGTGATTTTGGCATTCTCACCCTTCTGCCACTCGCCTGTCTGCGCTGCAGCGTAACTTCTCTCACCGCCTCATATGCAACAAATCCACCTTGCACATGCTGGAGAGACTGTGTGAGCCGTAGCAGGTGATAGTGGAGTTTCAGCTGCAGCACGTACGGGTGAGTAGCTCTGCGGAACAGCACCACTTCACCACCAGCGAGTGGGTCTCTATGCGGGACGTGTGTGCCGTGTTGCACTGTTTTGGGTAATCCATCAACATGGCCAGCGCTGATTATGCCATCCTCAGCATTACTATCCCACTTCTAAGTCTCCTTGAAAAAACACTTTGGGCCATGATGGATGAGGATGTGGCACAGGAGAGAGAGGAGGCGGAATAGGGATAATTTCACGGTTATCAGGCCAGTCATCCACAGGTGGCTAGGAGTTTGGTTTCCTGCACCAACAGCAGCCAGATACACAATTGTCCAGCCAGGGCCACAGTTTTGGAGGATGATGATCATGATGAATATCCGCATTCACAGCTGGCACCCAAATCGGCTAACTGGCATCTCTGAAGCGTGGCTGGGGGGATTCAGAGGACTCAGACAATACACCTGCCATCGAGGACAGCTTTTTATTGCCTCTGGACAGCCTGGCACACATGAGTGACTACATACTGCAGTGCCGGGGACTGAGTGGAAGCATGAGGCGGAAGAGGAGGAGGAAGTCGCTAATGCAGCTGGGGCACTGTCAGCACTGGAGAAGGGAGGGTTAACATGGCTGAAATATAGAAAAGCTTTGACAGCATGCCACAACATCTAGCATCACAATCTGATATGGACCGTCTTAGAAGGAGGCA
The DNA here is from genome assembly GCF_014858855.1 of Bufo gargarizans. Lineage (NCBI taxonomy): Eukaryota > Metazoa > Chordata > Amphibia > Anura > Bufonidae > Bufo > Bufo gargarizans. The sequence goes on from NC_058087.1 coordinate 98,722,900, forward strand.
GTGTTTCAGCAACATAGTGGAACAGTACACATGTCCACACATAGTGACTGATGAGTCTGCTCCATTTAACTTCTAGGTTTCCAAATTGGGCACATGACCTGAGCGTGCTTGCACTTTACGCCTTGGAGGTGCTGGCCTGCCCTGTGGCAATTGTATTGTCCGAACGTGTGTTTAGCTGGACAGGGGGGTGATCATGGACAGGCACCTCTGCCTGTCCACAGCCGACGTGGACAAGCTCACATTCATTAAACCGAACCAGGCATGGATCCCACACGGCAGATTAGAGAAGTATACCTGCCACAACCAGCCATTGTTATACTCCAGTGCACTTTGTGCTTTCTCTTTGCTATTTCCCAATATTTTGGGGCATCCACAAACCAAAAGACCAAAAAAAATTAACAAAGAAAAACAAATGTTGGCTACCTCCTCCACTTTTACTGCGTGCGCCGCCACGTCCCCCTCCACCGATATGTCCGCCTCATCTTTCACTCGAACTTCCACCTCCTGGCTCAAGATTATTATGTCTCATATTGGCAGAGTAGAGAAGTATACCGGCCGCGCCCAGCCATTGTTATACTCCAGTGCAGTTTGTGCATTCTCCTTGCTATTTCCAAATGTTTTGGGGCCTCCACAAAGCCAAAAAATTGTAAGAATTAAAAAAAAAGCATAAATAAATAAAAATGTTGTCTACCTCCTCCACCTCCTCCATCTACAATGCCACATCCACCTCCTCTTACTCTACTTGGAACTCCACCTCCTGGCTCAAGATTATTTGTTTAATTGGTAGAGAAGTTTACATCCCATTAAACTTCCTACTCCACTTGGACCTCCGCCTCCTGTTTCAAGATTATTATTTTTTATGTGTTTTATGTTATTTGAAGTAGTTTCTCTATCCACATTTGTTTGCAGGGCAATTGTGCTGCTTTTGCCCCCTTTTTGGTTCCTTTTGCAGCCCTTTAGCCCTTTCTATACAGCCATTTTTCAGCTCCAAAGTTCGGGTCCCCATTGACTTCCATGGAGTTTGGGGTTCGGGTCAAAGTTCGAACCCAAACCAAACTCTGAAATGAATTTTGGCTGAACCTGTCAAACCTGAACATCCACGGGTCAGCTTATCACTAGAACAGACAAGACCTTAGATGTGTGTGTGTGTGACCGGGTTGTTGCAGTAGTAGTAATGGTAGAGGCAGTAGGAGTAATGGAAGTGAGAGATAGGGGGGATTAGCAACAAGGAGTAGCAATCGCAGTGGTCTGTTGGCAGCATCAGGCATATGGTACGGAATATGATGGTAGGTATACAGACAGCGACAGTGGCATGATGTCAGGCTTACAGCTGCAGTGGCATAATAGCAGTAGCCATACGGTATGAAGAAGCCAAGCAGCAGCAGCCTCCATACAGTATGGAGCATGATGATAGGCAGGCGAAGACTTGCAGTACCATGGTGTGGCACTATCAACAACTGCAGATCTATCAGATGGTAAGGATACGCCTTAATGCTTGATGGTAACGACACACCTGTCATTACATATGCAAGCAAGCATACAGCTTGCCATTCTTGCCAGCTTGCCCAAGGATTCAGATCTTTCTGGCTCTGTCCCCCACTTAGATGATTGGTCATCATGGCCAGTGTTATCTTTATCATAATCATCCTCATCATCCTGCACAAGCGACTCCTCCATCTGCTGTTCCACATGCAGTGGTAGCTCCTTATCCTCCACTTATTCCTTGAGCATACACCTTGATGCTTGATGGTAGCGACACACCTGTCATTGCATATGCAAGCAACCATACAGCTTGCCATTCTTGCCAGCTTGCCCAAGGATGCAGATCTTTCTGGCTCTGTCCCTCACTTAGATGATTGGTCATCATGGTCAGTGTCATCATCATTATCATAATCAGCCTCAACTTCCTGCACAAGACACTCCTCCTTCTGCTGCTCCACATCCAGTGGTAGCGCCATATCATAAACTTACTCCTCAATAGGACTTTCTCCATGTGGGTTTACAAAAACGACACAATGGCCAACAAGATATGTAAGCTGTTTTGCTTACACTGCCCATTGTTTCATCAGCGTGAGCATCTGCTCTAAGTAAAATATCAGTTTTATGATATAGTTGATGCTCCAGTTGCCCCTACTGAATAATCTGGTGGCCTATTCGAAGGTCTGCAGGTATGTGTTATATGTGGGCCCTTTAAACTTTGGCATACTTAATGAATTTAATGTTTTGTATTTTCTAATATCAGGCTGGCGTTGTCATTACATTTATTCGCCCGTGGGTGATGCTGGTGCCACATAGTATATATAGCTTAGGAGGAGAAAAGGCAAGTTCCACAATGTAGTTGTCCTTCTTTCCTCTGAGCCCTGATCAAGCCTGAAGTGTTTACTGCAGCCCAGCACAAGAAAGAGAAAGTCTAAGTATGAATATAAAGCAAGTCTAGTGAAGATTAGAGCTGATTCTATCCAAGGGACTTTACCAGCACCAGTGACCAGGAGCAACTTAAAGATACCTGGACACAACTGGATCATTATTGTGCAGATTTGTCCTTTTCCACTAAATGCCTTCTGGGACATAGTGGACCTGAATATTTAAGGAGAGCATCCTGCATCAAATAATGTAACAGAGAGTTTTCCTGTGACGAGGGAGAACGCCCTTATTGGATTGCTCAAGATAAATAGGAAATTATATTCAGTACCCGAGTGCTAGAAAGTGGACTTAATGCAAACTTACCCATTCTTTGCCTGTAAAGTAACAGCATTAGAGAACTCCTCAACTGACAATTGTCAGACCTGTATTAAGGAATTTAAGCTAAAGTAACATCTGGATTATAACTTTTACTATATTGATGAACTGTAACAACTGTCCTGAGACCATTGATTCAGTAAATGTTCAACTGTTTTATAACAACTGATTCCTCATCCTTGCTACTACTTTCAACATTTCAACACCTTATGGTGCTGGCATCACAAACACAGTGGCCCAGCCACCAAAGCACCTTGAACACCTATACCATCAAGGGCACCTCAACTGCCATCTAGCTGGCTTTCCCTGCAATAGAGAGTGCCTCAGAGGATTCAGTGCTGTCTTCCCATCCACTGCACTGCCAACCCAGGGAGGCTCTGCTAACCGTGAGAAAATAAACTACTACCCCCATCGGCCCACCGTCACCTCATGTTTTTTCCCTGTGGTCCAGCTCACTGCAGGTCTTGAGTATGTGACATGTGTCTCTGATAAACTGTCACTGCCTGACCTTAAAACTGCACATGCTCCCTGCTGAAGTGATCTGTGCATGACAATATCATTCACCACTTTATTCTGCTTGTACAAACATTCTAGCAAATGTAAGGTGGTATTCCAACAAGTTTGTATGAATGTCACTGATGATGCAGTGCACTGGCAGACCATTCTTTTACAGCAAGTCCAGGGAGGGCATTCCTTGCCACATAAGAATTGCTGAAATTTGAGGATGGTTTCCTGGACATGGTCAGCACCCTGTGAAAGCCACTGTACTTTTTCAAAAAAACATTGCACGACTAAATTGATCTTGTGTGCAAGTAGGGAGCATGACTTATTTTCCCCAAATGCAGCGTGGCCATGATGTTCCTGTCATTGTTACTGACCACCTTACTCAGTTAGATTTGGCAAGGACACAACCAGTAGGATGTTTGCTGATTAATACACTTTAGCAACTGATCAACTGTCTGGCTACTCTCGCTCAGATCGATCACCTCTAACACGGTATGGCCACGCTGCACTATGCAAATAGGAGAGAAGGGGAGTGGGAGTGACTTTTTACCCTGCTGCTGTTCCAGGTGTCCACAATGACATGCAGCTAGCTGCACAGCGATAATTGGAAAGAGTGGCCCATGTTCTCTGCCACGTGACAGTACAAGGCATGGAAGGCTTTTTAGGAGAAACAATGCCAACTAGGTACCATATCTTCCAATGAGGTTGAGCTCATGACAAGGACACCTTACTGCACATGGATGCAGGATTTCTGCTGCAAGGGATAACTGGAGGACACTAGTGTTGGTCGAGCACCAAAGTGCTTGGGTGCTCGAGTATAACACCTCAGAATGCTTGGGTGCTCTACCGAGCACCCAAGCACAATGGAAGTCAATGGGTAAACCCGAGCATTAAACCAGACACAACCTGCTCTGAAGAGGGGAGGGTGGCTGGTTCACATAAAAAGGTCAGACATTTATGGAAACACCACTGAAATGGTTTGGGAACAGCATGGGGAGGATGTCTGGATGCATATTGGACTCCAAGGTCGCTGTTGGGAACGATATTGTCTGAGTAGTATGCCAATTTTACAGACTGACAATAATACACACAAAACCGAAGATAAAATCGATTTTATAGGAAAATTTGTTAGGAAACATTCTTTCCTGTATATTTACTTGTGCATAAAGTGCAAGTGCTGGCAAAAATTACAAGGAAGAAGCATTCCAATACAAGCTGTATGTCACATAAAGGAGGGCCTCATTCACATTGTGGTACAATTGTTCAGGTAGTGGGACTCCTACACTCATAAATCCTATGCACTAAGTGAAAGGGCTGCCAAAAATTATACAGAACCGGCACTCCAATACACGCTTTATTACACATAAAGGAGGGCATCATACACACCCTTGAAAAATTATGAGTGATGGCCTGCTGGTGACCCTCAAAAACTATTGGAGCAAGGGCCGGCTGATCTGACCATCTAAAACATTAGGGGTGAGATCCTGCTGCTGAGCTGACCCTCTAAAACATTAAGAGCAAGGGCAGCCTAATAAGCATGTTGATATGATGGAGGAGGAGGAAGAGAACGAGAAAAGGGAGATTGAACCATGTACCCTTTTTAGTAGTGGAAGGGGTGCATGGGAATACAGTGTATTCAATACAACATAAAAGCCACATTTAGAGTGCCTTTATGTTCAGTCACTTTCTTCTGGTCAACCTGTCAGCATTTTCAGTTGACAGGCGGATGTGCTTATCAGTTATTATGCCCCAGCAGCACTAAATACACTCTCTGACAAAATGCTGGCGGCGGGGCAGGTCAGTACCTCCAAGGCGTAGAGCGCCAGTTTGTGCCACGTGTCCAGCTTGGACATCCAATAGTTGTAAGGCACAGAGGGATCACTGAGGACACTTGCTACGTACTCCTTCACCATCTTCCAAAATTTTTCCCTAATTGTGACACTAGGACGCACATCAGGTTAAGGGTAGTGTTGATCGAGCATGCTTAGCTGAACACCAGTCTCCTCCCCGCACATTTGTTGGCTGCTACTCAGCTAATAAACGTGCAGGTAAGTACTTCCCTTCACTGTAATGCTGTAACCATGTTGGTTAGTGGCAATATAGTGATTGGCTGGCCAGAACGTGTCATCGGGTGCTATATAGCACCCGATGACACATGTTCGGCTCAGTGTTAGATAAGGAGAGCCTTGCTGAAGAAGGGAAAGATAGTGTAGGGTGTGAATTTTTTATTCCGTAAGTTTAAAAACTTGGCAGAGACCCAAAAGTTCTTTTAAGGACTATTGTTGTGTGTGGCAGCAGCAATATATATTTGTAGTGCAACCTGCGCTAAATTGCTAAAACTTTACAGATCCAAAAGTCTTTTTATGGACTGTTGTGTATGTGTGTGGTAGCAATATATTTTTTAGCACATCCTGCGCTAAATAGCGTGCAATAGTTAGGCCGCTGCAGACAGCGACATTATCTGCGCTGTATCTCCTGTGTAACGTGTGCGCATCCCAAAAATATCTGTGACATCCAGTGTACTTTTTCAGTAGATGGTGTCCGCTGCGGACAGTGACATTAGCTGTGCTACATCTCCTGTGTAACATGTGCACATCCAAAAAACATCAGTGACATCCAGTGTACTTTTTCCATAGACGGTGTCCGCTGCGGACAGTGACATTACCTCTCCTGTATAACGTTTCCAAATCCAAAATACCTGTAATTTTATATTAGCCGCTGCTGACATCAGGGACATTATCTGTTGTATTTCTACTGTGTAATATGTGAGCATCCCCAAAATATCTGTGACATCCAGTGTACTTTTTCTGTAGACCGTGTCCGCTGCGGACAGTGACGTTACCTGGGGTACATTTCCTGTGTAACGTTTCCACATCCCAAATACTTGTGACATTCCCTGTAATTTTTTATTAGCCGCTGGTGACAGCATTGACATTACAAATCCTATGCAACTGTATGTGTGACAAACTTTCAAGCATATATAACATTTAATATGAAGAAGGCGAGCAGTAAGGGACAGGGAAGTGGCCGTGATGCTCGCAGAGGCCGTGGCCCTGGGCATGTTGAAACTGTAAAATTCACAGAGATGCCACCATTCTAAAACATAACCTTTAATGCTATTATATAAAAGTCAATACACCCTCATGAATACAAAAAAAATATATATTATAAATAGTAAAAGAAAAGAAAATCAAAATCTAGGTCGGATAGTAATACCTTTCTGAGGCTGTTGTGTGAGGGTTAGAATATGTTAGTAGGGCCTATAGGGGGTAGTTGTCACGGCCATGCCCATGACCGTGACTCCTTGACCGCATGCGGTTGCCTGCGGTTTTATATGGGCGTTCAGCCACGGGTGAGGGCCGCTGGTGTGTGGCCTCACTTGTGGTTGCCGCAGGCAACTAGTTTTGGTTGTTGGCAGCAGAGCAGCCTGAGCGTTGCCTAGGCAGCTTGCTGCCTTGGCATGCGGTCTCACCTGACTGCTATTATGGTGGTGTGCACTGTGTTTCATGTATTGTGTGCACTTCCCCTATATGTGTGTTTTCCCTTCTGTGTACTAGAAGGGTTAACTTCCTTCCCAGTGTGTCTGATGTCACTGGGTGTGGTTGACCGGTGGGTGTGGCCTTTGGGCCTATATAACCTCTCTCTGTGGCAGGGCTCAGTAGGTTGCTGCAGCCTTGCTAGCTGGAGCAGCCTCCTGTGCTTTTCCATCTGCCTGTGAGAGCCACCACTGTGGTCATAAGATTTAAGTTTATGTTTAAGATTTTATGTATGTTATGCTTATGTCTTTATGTGTGTGTTGTTGGTGGATGTTGTCTGTTGGGACTTTCACATGTGTTTGTGCAGCATATGGTTCTGGGTCCCTGTCTGTTTAGGGATCCAGTCAGCAGGGCTGTGGCAGGTTAGTGAACTTCTGTTCGCCTGCCATTTCCGTATTGCTGTTTCTGTCCCCCTTTTCCCAACAGCTTGGCCATTGAGGCTCCTGCTCCTCCGTGTCAAGGAGGAGTAGGTTGCCTTACCCAGCTCCTAGCTCAGGGATCTGCGGAGGGTAAGATAGGGCTCCGAGGTTCCGGCGCATGGGCCCTCCTACCCTAAAGGTCGGCCCATGCAGGTTAGGAGTTAGGGTCAGGGTAGGGATGCTGTAGGAGGTGACCTGCTCCCTATCCTGTGGCCTCATGGCCGAGTAGCCACTGCAACACCTGGCATCTCACGGCTGAGGGTTTCCCCCATCCACAGCCGTGACAGTAGTGTCCCTAACTCTGGCCCTGATGTAAATGATCCTACCTAGATATGGAATAGCCGCCCTGATAAGGGCGATCCCGTTTCTCAGGCCTCCTAGTAACCCTAGAAGGACCCTAGCAAGGGAGGATGACCTAATAATTAACATTAGTGTTGAAACTGTACCTGCTGCCAGAGCACAAGAAAAACAATCATCCACTATACCTAGCTTCATGTCCCACTTTGCAGGGCGGCTCAGGACAACGCTCTCAAAGTCAGACCAGTGCGACCATGTGGTCGGTTGGATTGCAGCAGATAATGCTTCCAGTCGGTTAAAGGGAACCTGTCATGTGGATATTTGATTATAATCTAATTATATAAAATCATTAGCTACTAGAAAGTACCTTAGATGTATTCACTTACTGGTATGACAGATGGTTACCTCATAATATACACACAAAGATGCCACATGTCGCATGCTAATAAGCTGATTTGAGTCCAGCGTGATGTCAGTGAGTCCAGTGTTTATTTAATTCAGAGCTATAGCCACTCCCCTGCCCACCTGCTGCTGAGTCATACGGAAAATAACTGTCAATCAGCTTCAGGTGGGCGGGGAGAGTCAGGAGCTCATGAATATTCAGGACTCTTTCAATACAAGATTTTGGCAAATTGACTGGGTCAGTTAAGGAAAGTGACTAAGCATTTTGCAAAGATAATCAGTCACTTATTTATGTTGCCCTTAGTTAGAACACCATAAAACTGGTGACAGCTTCCACAATACATCTGCTTCCACAAAATACTGATTGAGGGGTGCTATATACCTTCTTCTACAAAATCCTGATATAGGGGTGCTATATACCTGTTTCCGCCAAATACTGATTGACGTCATGGCGCCGCCTGAGCCGTACAGCGAGGGACACAGGATGGAAGATGCCTGCATTGCATCGCTGACGTGGAGGTAAGTATAACATTTTTTTTTTGTTTGTTTTATATGTACAATAGTTTTACTGGCACATGAGGGGGGCTCTTGTTACTGGCACATGATTGGGGGGGCTCTTGTTACTCGCACATGATGGGGGAGCTCTTATTACTGGCACATGATGGGGGGTGCTCTTGTTACTGGCACATGATTGGGGGGGGCTCTTGTTACTCGCACATGATGGGGGAGCTCTTATTACTGGCACATGATGGGGGGTGCTCTTGTTACTGGCACATGATTGGGGGCATCTATGGGGGCACATTTTACTGGCACATTATATTGGGGCATCTATGGGGGCACTTATTTCTAGCACATTATTGGGGGCACTTCTTGGCACATTATGGTGGGCAATATAGGGGCATCTACTATAGGGGCATTTTTTATATGTACAACAGTTTTACTGGCACATGAGGGGGGCTCTTGTTACTGGCACATGATGGGGGGGCTCTTGCTACTGGCACATGATGGGGGTGCTCTTATTACTGGCACATGATGGGGGGTGCTCTTGTTACTGCCACATGATGGGGGGTACTCTTGTTACTGGCACATGATTGGGGGCATCTATGGGGGCACATTTTGCTGGCACATTATATTGGGGCATCTATGGGGGCACTTATTTCTAGCACATTATTGGGGGCACTTCTTATTGGCACATTATGGTGGGCAATATAGGGGCATCTACTATAGGGGCATTTTTTATATGTACAACAGTTTTACTGGCACATGAGGGGGGCTCTTGTTACTGGCACATGATGGGGGGGCTCTTGCTACTGGCACATGATGGGGGGGCTCTTGCTACTGGCACATGATGGGGGGGCTCTTGTTACTGGCACATGATGGGGGGTACTCTTGTTACTGGCACATGATTGGGGGGCTCTTGTTACTGGCACATGATTGAGGGCATCTATGGGGGCACATTTTACTGGCACATTATATTGGGGCATCTATGGGGCACTTATTACTGGCACATTATTGGGGGCACTTATTTCTGGCACATTATTGGGGGCACTTATTTCTGGCACATTATTGGTGGGCACTATAGGGGCATCTACTGAGGCCACAAAACCAGGGTATTTTATATGGGGGGCTCTGTACAGTGGCATTTTATACTGGGACACATTATGGTGGGTACTATGGGGAAGGGGGAAAGGAGTACTTTGGGGTCATCTACGAGGGGGACTAAGAAGGGGTATTTTATACTTGCAAATTATGGGGGACACTGAGGGCATCTACTGGGGCACTATATATGGGACATTTTATACTGGTACATTATTGGGGGCGCTAGGAGGAAGGGGGAGAGGAGCACTATGGGGGGGCATTTACTGCGGGCACTATATAGGGGTATTTTATACTGGAACATTATGGGGCACTATGTACAATAGTTTTACTGGCACATGAGGGGAGCTCTTGTTACCCGCACATGATGGGGGAGCTCTTATTACTGGCACATGAGGGGGGTGCTCTTGTTACTGGCACATGATGGTGGTGCTCTTGTTACTGGCACATGATTGGGGGGCTCTTGTTACTGGCACATGATTGAGGGCATCTATGGGGGCACATTTTACTGGCACATTATATTGGGGCATCTATGGGGGCACTTATTACTGGCACATTATTGGGGGCACTTATTTCTGGCACATTATTGGGGCACTTCTTATTGGCACATTTTTGGTGGGCACTATAGGGGCATCTACTATAGGGGAATTTTTTATATGTACAATAGTTTTACTGGCACATGAGGGGGCTATTGTTACTGGCACATCATTAGGGGGGGGCTCTTGTTACTCGCACATGATGGGGGTGCTCTTATTACTGGCACATGATGGGGGTGCTCTTATTACTGGCACATGATGGGGGTGCTCTTATTACTGGCACATGATGGGGGTGCTCTTATTACTGGCACATGATGGGGGGTGCTCTTGTTACTGGCACATGATGGGGGGTGCTCTTGTTACTGGCACATGATGGGGGGTGCTCTTGTTACTGGCACATGATGGGGGGTGCTCTTGTTACTGGCACATGATGGGGGGTGCTCTTGTTACTGGCACATGATGGGGGGTGCTCTTGTTACTGGCACATGATTGGGGAGCTCTTGTTACTGGCACGTGATTGGGGGCATCTATGGGGGCACATTTTACTGGCACATTATATTGGGGCATCTATGGGGGCACTTATTAGGGCACTTATTAGGGCACATTATTGGGGGCACTTATTTCTGGCACATTATTGGGGCACTTCTTATTGGCACATTATTGGTGGGCACTATAGGGGCATCTACTGAGGCCACAAAACCAGGGTATTTTATATGGGGGCTCTGTACAGTGGCATTTTATACTGGGACACATTATGGTGGGTACTATGGGGAAGGGGGAAAGGAGTACTTTGGGGTCATCTACGAGGGGGACTAAGAAGGGGTATTTTATACTTGCAAATTATGGGGGACACTGAGGGCATCTACTGGGGCACTATATATGGGACATTTTATACTGGTACATTATTGGGGGCTCTATGAGGAAGGGGGAGAGGAGCACTATGGAGGGCATTTACTGCGGGCACTAAATAGGGGTATTTTATATTGGAACATTATGGGGGCACTATATTCGCTCAACTGGGGGCATTACAATGGTTTATTTTTTTGCACCGTCACATTATAAGGAGAATTATTTCTACGGGGGGGGGGGGGGGGGCATTATGGTGGGCTTTTTTACTCCCCCATGGTATGAGCTCCCTAGTAGCAGCACCAGCCTCTCCCTGCTCTGCAACCCCACTGTCCCTTTTACAAATCCTTATTATGAAATCTTTCTCATTAGGATAAAACACATCAGCTCCACCCAGCAAAAGTGTTAAAGTGTTGTCTGAGATCCCCAAAGGCCAAGCCAAGTAATTGTAAGTTTTCATGGGAAATATGTTTATGTTACAGTATACACATATAGCATACACTGTGCTACTGTCACGGAAGGTGTACAGGAAACAAGACAACACAAAATGACTATACGACTCACTGGATCCAGAACTAAGGAACAAAAAGAGAGAACCCTGCATTAGACCTGGCACTCTCCCTGACTGCTCAGCCTATGCGAAAATACCAATTTTTGATTGAAACGTCTTTATTGCAATCAGTCGTTATACATACGTTAGTACTGTGTCGCAGCACAGGCACAAATCAGTACATAATAAATTACACGTATTCGTCTTTGCGAGCATGGCATTGTTATGTAAAGCACAGGTTACCCTACACTATACATCGCAATGAATGCTACACTAGCATACCTATTCAATCACAAAACCTCCCAACAAAAGCATTTAGACAGTGATGAGGGAAGAGGAAGTGGGAAGGAGGGGGTAGGGAGGGGGGAATCACATGCCCAAAGCTTTATTGGGAGGACAAATACAAACGGGGGGAGAGGGAGGAAGGAGAGGGGTTTAACCAATGGCAGATGATCGCATATCCTCGTACCTCGACTGTATAACACCTGAACACCCTATAATAGTGAGGGGACACGACCACCGGCTCCCTACACTAGATACGGAGGGAGTCAGGGTCACCTGGGATCCAGCAAACAGAAAAACACAAATGAATGCACAACACTTATCTTGTAGAAGACTGGGAAGTAGGATCAGCATGCACACACACTCCAGGAAGTAATATAAACCGCAAACTGATGCACTATGGGGAGGAATTTAAAGGGATGCAATCAGTACATGACAGCTGATAGAGGCTAACGAGATGAGGAACTGAAAGCAAAACAAAGGAAGCTCAAGGAGGAGGTTCTGAAAGGCATCTGTCAGAGCTTCTCAGATGTCTGGTGGTGACAGCTACACAATATACAGTATACCTCTACACTGTGTTGTCTGTTCTATAAGCACCATTGTTTTCTGATGGTGGACAGAAAATAATCTGGAAGTGCCCCTCCTGAGACCAGGCTCTGGATTCGATCCGCCACTGCAATCTGACTGCTAGCACCACCAACCCCCCCCCCCCCCCCCCCCCCCCCCCCCGGGTGTTGATATGTCTGCTAGCACCCCCCAACCCCCCACCATCAGGGATCTGTCTGCTTAGCCTCCCCTTTCCCCATCAGCGGTCTGTTTACTATCCAAACCCCCCACCCCCCCGTTACCACTTGGGTCGGTCGACAGGCTCAGTGAAGGACGTGAAGGGACGTCAGCGGCATGGCGGCGGCAGGGCAGAGCTTGATGGATGTCTCCAATGTGACTCGTCTTCATAGGTCAGGACACGATGACAACACGAAGAAGCGGTCACCAATTGAACAGCATTTAGTGTCTCGGTCAGCCAGCCAGTGAAATTGGGGTGCACCTGACCTAGGTGAGATGCTGCCAGCAGGGGGGAAAGGGGTGCTGGGGCTCTAAGCTTTGGGGGGGTCTGCTGAGCTAACGGATGCCCCCCTACGGCAGTACCACCCCCATAGCCCCGATATATGGCAAAAAAATTATTGCTTTTGGGGGAGGGGCTTGAGGGGGTGACACCATTTTCTCCGCACCGGGTGACACCAGTCCTAGCAACGCCACTGCTCTTGACCAATTCAATGCCTTGAAATTTCACTGATGCCACTCTCCCATCATGACATTCCTCAACATAGCGTGCATTGGACGTGTCCTTCAGTTTCGTTATGTCAGATATGTGCTCCTCAATGCGACGCCTCAACTCACGCTTAGTTTTACCTACTGTACATACTTTACACCACAGATACATGTCATCAGGTAAACCACCCCCACATATTTTCAGTCAATGAACAATCTAATGTAATAAGATCTATCAGTGATACTGTCAGTGAATGATTTACCTTTAACAATATAGCTGCAGAATTTGCATGACCCACATGGAAACGTGCCCACTATTATATTCTGTAACCATGTCTGCTGGTTCTGCCTTTGATAAAAGATATTAACCAAGCTGTCTGGGATTAGAGGTGCATAAGTGAGTGTTACATTTAGGCCAGAAATTCGGCTTTCTTATACCGGGGCATACTGGGGTGAAAAAATAAAATAAACATCTGTTTCATATAGTGCACATCTAGGATTATAGGTGCATAAGTGAGTGTCACATTTAGGCCAGAAATACGGCTTTGGCATACTGGGGAATACTGGGTGAAACAAACCCCTCTGTTTCATATAGTGCATGTAACCGACCGTTTCAGCAGACAATGGGTTAAAATCCGTTTAGGCGATATGCCCCTTTCTGAGAGACAGGCACAGCTACTGCAGAACACCAACCTCCCGAACTGGATACAAAATAGCACTCCAAACTGGAACCTCGCAAATAGCTGTCAGCAGACGAACAGGAAAATCGTACAGTCAGCTTACACTCCTGGCAATCAGTCTCCAACAGCATACAGGGAATCCCCCCAATAACGAGACAAGGCTCCGTCTTGAGGGTCAGCAGTGGTCTGATGTGCTGTCACACCCATCCTGGTTTTTATTACAGTTTTGCAAATACAGAACAGATACAACACATCCCCACAATGCATCATGGTTTCCTCCTCTCTGTCCCAGAGACAACCGAAGGCAATCCAATTATCTCTCAGGACAAAGGGAGATCACCAATACACATGTGGAGACAACAGGAAAGACATCACCATTTAAACACACAATGGCACACCCCCACAGCAAACACAGACATTTAACATACCCCCAGATAGCTCAAGTCTGAGTGCATATCATTAGGTGAATGGCACTCAGAATAAACAAATACAATAATATTAGCTATCTGGGTGCCCTCACATAACATACAATTTAACCGAACGCATAATAACATAAAATACAATTCTACAGACAGATTTAAGCTGTGCGGCCGGTCTATTTTCTCCTTTAAAGTTACTATGGGCCATAATCCTGAGGCAAGAGGCTTTTAAACAGCCCTCTCCCAAATCCAGTGGCGAGGTTGGTTTCGCCACACATCTCCCCCCCCCAGGGAAGACTAACCAGATACCTGACCTCACGCCGGTCGGTACCTGAGTTAGTCTGGCAGCCCACCCACAACCCAATACTGGACCTGTTGAATTTTGGGGCCTGGCTCTGTTCTGTAGGTCCCCAGCTGTTGAGTGTGCATCTGCTACTCCTTGCTTTGTGGTTCTCCAGCTTGGAGCTGTAGGTACTTGGTGGGCAGAGGCCGACTGTGCTCTGCCCAGATGCCAGCTCTTCCGCTGGGGTGAGGGGGGTACAAGCCAGTCCTGTAACATGGGGGTTGGTGGAGCAGAGGCTAGCGGCTCTCTGCCCTGATGCCAGCTCTTCCGCTGGGAAGGGATCAGTGGGTATTCCAGGCTCATCCCCTGCCCCCAGAACTCGGTTGGGAAGTAGCTGGGAAGGGGAGGGCTCGCTTACCTCCTCCTCCTGGTATCCCTGCGGAGATGGCTGGAGATCTGGTTGTTTGAGGGGGAGACCGACTGTCTTCTCTTTGGCTAAACAGCCCTGTTGCTGGGGGACAGGACCGACTGTCCCTACCTCCTGTGCTGTAAGTGCAGAGACCACAGTCCCATCTGCACAGTTGTGGGGCTTACTGTCTCCCCCTGGTGCATTAAGCTGCCGCTGGGGAATGGAGACTAGGCTCCCAGTTCCCAACAAATCCTGCTGCTGCTGGGGGACAGGACCGACTGTCTCTGCCCCCTGTAACTCCGCCTGCCGCTGGGGAATGGAGACTCGGCTCCCAATTCACTGTACATCACACGGCCGCTGGGGAATGGAGACTAGGCTCCCAATTCCCAAAAAATCATGCTGCTGCTGGGGGGCAGGAACAACTACCTCTGCCCCCTGTAACTCAGCCTGCCGCTGGGGAGGGAGGCCGCTGCTCTCCCCTCCCTGCACTTCACACTGCCACTGGGGAATGGAGACTAGGCTCCCAATTCCCAAAAAATCATGCTGCTGCTGGGGGGCAATAACAACTACCTCTGCCCCCTGTAACTCAGCCTGCCGCTGGGGAGGGAGGCCGCTGCTCTCCCCTCCCTGCACTTCACACTGCCGCTGGGGAATGGAGACTAGGCTCCCAATTCCCAAAAAATCATAATGCTGCTGGGGGGCAGGAACAACTACCTCTGCCCCCTGTAACTCAGCCTGCCGCTGGGGAGGGAGGCCGCTGCTCTCCCCTCCCTGAACTTCATACTGCCGCTGGGGAATGGAGACTGGGCTCCCACTGTCCCGCAACTGTAACTTCCGATGGAGGTCCACCTAACGTGGCAGCTGACCGTCACCTTCTGCCCGTTATAGTAGGGTCTTGAACACTAGACTCCTCACGAACTTCACGTATTTCTCAGCTGGATTGGGTCCGAAGAAGTTCAGCCGCAACCACATCATACGGTCAAATTCCTCCACAGAGTATCTGTACTCCACTGCTGGTTCCATCCTGGTGCTTTTAGGGTCTGTCATGGTCTTACCTTCTTGCTGTTCTCCTTCGTTTGACATGTGCTGGCGGCCATCTTGGTTTCTGGGTTTCTTGTAGCCTCCCACCCTGCGGCTTCTCCTTCCCACTGGGAGGAGCTGGATGCCTAGCTCATATATATAGGAGGTCTGTGGCTTCAGTTCCTTGCTTGGTCCTCCTGTGTTCACATGCTTCTAAGACTGCTGCTGCTTCTGGTTCCTGATCCTGGCTTCGTCTGACTACCCTGCTGGTTCCTGATCCAGGCTTCGTCTGACTACCCTGCTGGTTCCTGATCCAGGCTTCGTCTGACTACCCTTCTGGTTCCTGACCTCTGGCTTCGCAAGACCCTGCTTTGGTTTAGCCATCCGTTTGGACTTTTGCCTTACAGCTTGATTTTCAATAAAGCCTTCTTATTTCCACTTATCTCTTGTTGTACGTCTGGTTCATGGTTCCATGACATTAGGACCAAGCCATGAATTCTGACGGTACAGGGCCATCCTCGCTACCTACGCTGGTTGCCAGACTTGATCAGCAGGATCACCTGTTGGGTCGGTTCGCTGTGGCGTTGCAAACCCTGCTTGAACGCACGGCTCATTTAGCTTCCGTTGCCGATGGGTCAGTTGTCGCTCCTGGGCCCGCTCCTACTGCCGCTCCGGTTGTTGCGCCAGAGTCTACCCCGACACCTGTTGCTGCGCCTGCGGTGTTTCGGGGTATGACCGGTTCTGCCCCCCTTCCACAGCGCTTTGGGGGAGACCCAACTCAGTGCCGAGGTTTCCTTAACCAGGTGGGCATTTATTTCGAGTTGCTGCCACATGCCTTTCCTACTGAGAGATCAAAGGTGGGCTTCTTGATCTCGCTGCTCTCGGACAAGGCCTTGGCCTGGGGCAGCCCTTTATGGGAGAACAACAATCCGGTGGTTGCCGAGTTTTCCGGTTTTGTTGCTTCTCTTCGGAAGGTATTCGATGTGCCGGCTCGTGCTGCCTCTGCTGCGAAGCTCCTTATGTCCATCAGACAGGGTTCACGATCCGTAGCTGCATACGCCATTGAGTTTCGTACCCTGGCAGCAGAGGTGGGCTGGAATAATGAGGCTCTGGTCACTGCTTTCTCTCATGGTCTCTCGGATGCCTTGAAGGATGAGGTTGCAGCTAAGGACCTACCAGTGGAGCTCGAGTCTCTTATTTCTTTCCTGATTTTGATTGACACCAGACTCAGGGAGAGACCTTCCTTTAAGGAGAACCTGCGGAGGTCTTCTAACAGATTGGCGCCTACGTTTGCTGTCCCACCCGTGCCTCCCTCTCCTCCCACGCCTCCTGGGGATGACTTGTCTGGGGGTGAACCCATGCAGCTGGGGTTTGCTCGCCTGTCCGAGGGGGAGAGGGCACTCCAGAGATGCGAGGGCCAATGCATGTACTGTGGTCTCGGTGGGCATTTTCGGTTGGCATGCCCGAACCGTCCGGGAAACGCTCGCACCTGAGATCCTGTCGGGGGCAGATCTTGGGTGGAGTCTCCTCGTCCCCGGTTTCCCGTGTTGACAAACCACTGATTACTGTTGTCCTCTCCTGGGTCGGGGGCTCGGTGACGACCGAGGCGTTGGTGGACTCTGGCGCTGGTGGTTTGTTCATTGATAGTGTGTTCGCTGCCGCCAATTCCATTCCTCTGCAGCCTCGAGGTTCCCCACTGGCTCTTGAGGCGATAGACGGCAGACCCCTTCTGCCGCGACACGTGACTCATGAGACCCTTCCAGTGGGGATGGCCATTGGTGCCGTTCACAGAGAGTCGGTCTGTCTCCAGGTTATTTCGTCTCCACACTACTCGGTGGTCCTGGCTCCAGAAGCATAATCCGACTTTCGATTGGAGATCGGCCGAGATCCTCTCGTGGTCACCGCAGTGTGGGGCTAGTTGCATCCATGGGTCTGTCAAGTTGCTGTGTACTTCCTCGGACTCTCTGTTGCCTCCTGAATACGAGGAGTACCGGGATGTATTCGATAAGGTGCGTGCGGTTGCCCTACCTCCGCACCGCCCATACGATTGTGCCATAGAGTTACAATCTGGTGCCGTTCCTCCTCGTGGCAAAGTCTATCCACTGTCGGTAGCGGAGAATGAGGCCATGGAGGAGTACGTGAGGGAGGCGCTTTCACGCGGACACATTCGCAAATCCTCGTCCCCAACAGGGGCTGGATTTTTCTTTGTGAAAAAGAAGGGCGGTGAGTTGAGGCCTTGCATCGATTACAGGGGTCTCAATCGCATCACGATCAAGAACGCTTACCCGATACCCTTGATTTCCGAGCTGTTCGATCGCCTCAAAGGGGCCACGGTCTTTACCAAACTTGACCTGAGGGCGGCATATAACCTGGTAAGGATCAAGGCGGGCGATGAGTGGAAGATCGCGTTTAACACCAGGACCGGTCATTATGAATCCTTGGTTATGCCCTTTGGGTTGTGCAATGCGCCCGCAGTCTTCCAGGAATTCATCAACGATGTTTTCCGTGACCTGTTGCAGCAGTGTATGGTGGTCTATTTGGATGACATCTTGGTATATTCTGAATCCATGGAGGCCCACATTCTGGATGTCAGACGAGTGTTGCAACGGTTACGAGAGAACAAGCTGTTCGGTAAGCTTGAGAAATGCGAATTTCACCGATCCCAGGTAACCTTCTTGGGTTACATCATTTCCGCTGAGGGTTTCTCCATGGATCCTGAGAAGGTTTCGGCTGTCTTACAGTGGCCCCAGCCCAGTGGTCTTCGTGCCCTGCAGCGCTTTTTGGGCTTCGCCAATTATTATCGGAAGTTCATCAGGGACTTTTCCATGCTAGCCAAGCCTCTCACGGATCTGACCAGGAAGGGCAGTAATCCCCAGGTCTGGCCGCTCGAGGCCATCCGAGCTTTTGAGGCTCTAAAGTCCGCCTTTGTGTCGGCTCCGATTCTGTTGCATCCCAACCCTGGGTTGCCTTTTGTCCTCGAGGTGGACGCGTCTGAGACGGGAGTAGGCGCCCTTCTGTCTCAGCGTAGAACACCAGAGGGTCCTCTGCTTCCTTGTGGGTTTTACTCCCGGAAACTGTCTTCCGCAGAGTGCAACTATCAGATTGGTGACAGGGAGTTATTGGCCATCGTGCAGGCCCTTAAAGAATGGAGGCACTTGCTCGAGGGCTCGGTGGTTCCGGTTCTCATCCTGACGGACCACAAGAATCTGACCTACCTCTCTGAGGCCAAGAGATTGACACCACGTCAGGCCAGATGGGCTCTGTTCTTGTCACGTTTTAATTACGTGGTCTCCTACCTACCCGGTTCCAAGAACATCAGAGCGGATGCCTTATCACGGCAGTACTCCGAGCTGTCCGGGGAGGAGTCGATTCCGACTTCGGTCATACCTCCGAATCAGATCCTGGCCGCCATTCGCACCAGCCTGACCTCTCCCCTGGGTGAGCAGATTTTGGCGGCTCAATCTGGTGCTCCCTCTGGGAGACCCAACGGCAGATGTTTTGTGCCTGAGGAGTTGCGCACTCGGTTGTTGCGAACCTACCATAACTCCAAGGCCGCGGGGCATCCTGGAAAGAATCAGCTGTCCTGGGCTGTTTCACGTCTGTTCTGGTGGCCTTCTCTACGTTCCGACATCGCCGCATATGTAGCGGCATGCTCCATTTGTGCCCAGAGTAAGTCCCCTCGGCACCGTCCGTTGGGCCTTTTGCAACCCATAGCCACCGGGGAGCGTCCATGGTCACACCTGGGGATGGATTTCATTGTGGACCTCCCTGCATCCCGAGGCCATACGGTCATTCTCATGATTGTGGATCGGTTTTCCAAAATGTGCCACTGTGTTCCTCTCAAGAAGTTACCCTCTGCACAAGAGTTGGCCACGATTTTTGCCAGGGAGGTCTTCCGGTTGCACGGTTTGCCCAAGGAGATTGTGTCGGATCGGGGGAGTCAGTTTGTGTCCAGGTTCTGGCGCTCCTTTTGCTCCCAGTTGGGGATTCATCTCTCTTTCTCCTCGGCCTACCACCCTCAGTCCAATGGGGCCGCAGAACGATCCAATCAGGCCTTGGAGCAATTCCTT
This sequence comes from Bufo gargarizans, assembly GCF_014858855.1. Classification (NCBI taxonomy): domain Eukaryota; kingdom Metazoa; phylum Chordata; class Amphibia; order Anura; family Bufonidae; genus Bufo; species Bufo gargarizans. The sequence goes on from NC_058087.1 coordinate 98,742,757, forward strand.
CGTTGCTATGTCTCCGATCACCAAGACAATTGGGTTGACCTCCTGCCTTGGGCTGAGTTTGCCAGGAACACGGCGGTGAACTCTTCCTCTGGGACGTCTCCCTTCATGGCCAATTATGGGTTCCAACCTGCCGTGTTACCGGAGGTATTCTCTCCCCAGGATATTCCGGCTGTGGAGGATCACCTTTCCGTCCTACGTGCTTCTTGGGTACAGATCCAGAGGTCCCTTGAGGTCTCTGCGCAGCGCCAGAGACTCCAGGCTGATCGCAGACGAGCGCCCGCTCCTTCCTACCAGGTCGGAGACCGCGTATGGTTGTCCACCCGCAACCTCAACCTTCGAGTGCCCACTCCCAAGCTAGCGCCTCGCTTTGTTGGTCCCTTCCGAGTGCTTCGCAGGGTAAACCCGGTAGCCTATGCCCTTGCGCTTCCTCCTGGCATGCGGATCTCCAACGTGTTTCATGTCTCCCTGTTGAAGCCACTGGTGTGTAATCGTTTCACTTCCTCGGTTCCTCGGCCTCGTCCGGTCCAAGTGGGCAATCGTGAGGAGTATGAGGTGAGCAATATCCTGGACTCACGCCTGGTCCGCGGTCGGGTGCAGTTTTTGGAAAGGCAATACAATAAAAGTCAGTCCTGTGTCCCAATAAGGGCAGATACTTGCGCTGCTGCAGGCTCCGGAGTAGTGTGGTAGGTGTTCACACTCAATGCAGATAATAGAAAATTTGGAACCGCGCTGCTTTAGACTAGATTCCCCGGTCACTGATGGATGGCATTGGGCTCCACAAGCCTTTTCTTTATCACCCCAGCAGGGTCCGGTCTTCCACACACAATAGCCTCTATGAGGTTCAAAAGGATAGGCAAAATAGTGAAGTACCCTTTGTCAGATGGTTTTAAAAGGTTTTAATCTACTCACAAGAGTTGTTCAACAAAAAGCATATGGTAATATCACTTAAGATCGTCTCGTTCCTGCCCGACCCGGGTTTCGCTGCCTCGCGTCTTCAGGGGCGAACTGCGCATATGTGCAATCGGGCTCTTTAAATAGCCCAGCTGCCTCGTTACATTCAATGTTTAACCGGATCGTATCCGGGAATTACACAGCAAACTTTTACATTATATATTTTTAAAACAGCATTATTTTCATCATAATTGTTATCATCAACCTGATCATAAATCATGACCACTCTTCTCTTATGTCACAGTATCATTATAGTCAGCCTAATCATAATCCATGACCACATTTATCTAATACAACAGTTCCTACTACTAGCTACATTTTTTTAAAACAACACACATTTTCCAAAAGTTGTTACACATTATTCTCACATCTCATAACCTTGTTCGTCATCTCCTAATGTCTTTTTTGTCTATCAATATTCATAATACCGTCATTTCACCCCACCTTCTCCTAGAGCGTCATTCGAGTCTGCCCAATCCCGCCTCCCTCATTACCTCCAGCCACGTCACACCATGACGCTGCCCTATCAGGGCAGTCCAGCCCCTTGACGTCACTCGAAGGTCCTCAAGAGGCGAGATGGAGAAGAATCAAATAGCGCAACCAGGTAAAGTTATATCACAAAAGACACGGTTTCAGATCAAATTCAATATTTAATCCACCTGGCTGCAGAGTCCCTAGCTGGTAGATCCACTCGACCTCTTTTTTGTTTTAAACCCCGCTGATTTTTCCCGTGCGCAAGTTTGAAATGGGCTGATACGCTATGGGTGATAAGACCTTTTTTAATATTTCGTATATATGTTCTTGTATTCGAACTTTTAACTTCCTTATTGTTCTACCCACGTACTGGAGCCCACATGGGCACTCCAGTACGTATATGACATTCTCGTTTTCGCATGAACAGTTCCCTCTTATGCGGAATTCCATTCCATTCTTGCTAGATGTTATGCTATTACTGTTTTTCTTGTGTTCCTTTGTGTTCCGGTTTCTGCAACCTGCGCAAAAACCACACCAAGTAAACTTTCCTCCCTCTCTATTTATTTTAATATTTGCTGGTGGAATAGCGCTGTGTACAAGCTTGGTTTTAATATTGGCCGCTTTTTTAAAAATAAAGGAAGGATTTTCAGGTATGATCTTTCCTAAAACCGGATCGTTCTTCAGTGTCCCCCAGTTCTTTTTTACCATTTTCTTAATATTATCGGACATGGAACAATACTTTGTCACAAATGAAAACTTATAGTCCCTATTCTCTTTTTTCTTCACTATTTTCCTTGTACTATCACTTTCTTCCTTTTTCTCTTTTTCCACAGTGTTTATGCATACGTCCAGATCCGCCTCATCATAACCCCTTTCAATAAATCTGTTTTTTAGTATATTACTCTGTATTCTATATTCTTCCGTTTTTGTGCAATTACGGGCCATCCTCTTGAACTGTCCCTTTGGGATATTCTTGAGCCAAGGCCCGTAGTGGCAGCTGGTCACATCAATGTAGGAGTTGACGTCTGTCTCCTTAAAGTATGAACTGGTTAGGAATTGGCCGTCTTCTATCCGTATGCATAGGTCAAGGAAATTCACCGAACTATTACTAATTTCCCCCACAAATTTCAAATTCCAGTGGTTGTTATTTAGTTGACAGATGAAGGACTCAAGGCCTTCTCTCTCTCCTTCCCACACTAGGAGACAGTCATCGATATACCTCCTCCAGAAGGTCAATCTCCCTCCTGGGGTATCTGCTCCTAGTGTGGGAAGGATAGTGGTCTCTTCCCATGCCCCCATAAAAATGTTGGCAAAGCTTGGGGCGAATTTCGCCCCCATCGCCGTACCAATACACTGTACATAGTGTGAGTCAATACACCAGAAATAGTTGTGATCAAGGCAGTAGCTGAGGCATTCCATGATAGAAGCTCCCTGTAGTTCCCCTATTTTCACATCTTTTTTAATCCTGTTTTCCACAGCTTCCATCCCTAGATTCTTCGGGATAACAGTAACATCAATTGTGGCCATCCAGGTATTAATAGTAGGGGGACTTAGTTCTTTAATCAGTTGCAATACTGCCCCGGTGTCTTTCAGGTGCGAGGGATTCTGTACCACATATCCCTGCAGATGGAAATCTATATATTCAGTAACCCTGCATGTTAATGAGTTAAGACCTGAAATTATTGGTCTTCCCGGGGGGTCGATTAAGCTCTTATGTACCTTTGGCAAGTGGTATATCACTGGTACTACCGGAAAGGGAACAGTAAGATATTCATATTCTTTTTTATCTAGTATCCCCTTTTTATAGCCCTCTTTCAGGATTATATCAAGAATCTTTTTATATTCTTGAGTGGGATTACTTTTCAATTTGCTATACGTTGTTACGTCCGATACCAATCTTGCCATTTCTATCTCATATTTTTCTTTGTTCATTACGACCACCCCCCCCCCCCCCCCCCTTTGTCTGCCGGCTTAATTATTAAATCTGGGTTTTTTTCCAGGTCTTTAAGGGCATTTCTTTCTTTATAACTGAGATTCTGTTTTACCTTATTTGTATCCATCTCTTCTAATTCTTTTAACAGGCCTGTTTTAAAGGCCTCCACACATTCATTATTCCGATTTTTTGGGAAAAACTTTGATTTTCCTTTCATATTTGTATGTACAATCCCTTCTTTCTCTTCAATTTGTGTAGGTAGTTCTACAGAGTTTCTACTTTGTGGTGCAGGGTTATTGATCCAGTATTTGGCCATATTAATTTTCCGAATGAACTTGTGGATATCAAGAAATGCCTCAAACTTATTAATCTTCTGATTAGGGGCATATTTTAGGCCCCTACTTAGAACACTCTTCTCTCCCTCCGTTAGGGTGTGATCACTTAAATTAAATATTCCTATATTTCCTTGATTCTTTTGGTTTTTGGACTCATCCTTCCTCTTTCCCTTTCCCCGTCCTCCTCTATTAGACTTCTTTTTTGTGGTGTCCTTATTAGCAGGTCTTTTGTTTCTCCCTCCCTCTGAACTCCTTTTATACTCTGATGGGGAAAATTCTGTTCGTTTTGTTGTTTGTGGTTGGGTCTATTACTTTCACTATTGTCACTTTTTTGGTTATCACCATAATTCCTATCTACCTGGTGTCCTCCTTCATAGTTATTCATTCTATAGTTTTCTTGTGATCTCCATTTTGGTTTTCCCCTGTACCCTCCTCCCTGGTACATCTGTTTATATGGCTGTCTGTTTCGGTACCCCCTATATCCATTACATTGTCCATAGTTCCCTCTATACTGATCTCCTCTATAGCTATGATCATAGTTGTTAGCCTGGTATCCAGCATAATTTTGTTGGTGTATATGGTTCTGCTGGTACGAGTAGTCATTCCCATTTTCAAAATTTGGTTCGAATACATGTGTACTTTCTCTATTAGGATAATACGTATGTTCATAATTTCTATTATATTGCCCATAGTTCCGCTGTGGTACATGGTTATTATGCTGTTGATTATACTTAAAAGCCTTTTGTCTCTTGAAAGGGGTTATGATGAGGCGGATCTGGACGTATGCATAAACACTGTGGAAAAAGAGAAAAAGGAAGAAAGTGATAGTACAAGGAAAATAGTGAAGAAAAAAGAGAATAGGGACTATAAGTTTTCATTTGTGACAAAGTATTGTTCCATGTCCGATAATATTAAGAAAATGGTAAAAAAGAACTGGGGGACACTGAAGAACGATCCGGTTTTAGGAAAGATCATACCTGAAAATCCTTCCTTTATTTTTAAAAAAGCGGCCAATATTAAAACCAAGCTTGTACACAGCGCTATTCCACCAGCAAATATTAAAATAAATAGAGAGGGAGGAAAGTTTACTTGGTGTGGTTTTTGCGCAGGTTGCAGAAACCGGAACACAAAGGAACACAAGAAAAACAGTAATAGCATAACATCTAGCAAGAATGGAATGGAATTCCGCATAAGAGGGAACTGTTCATGCGAAAACGAGAATGTCATATACGTACTGGAGTGCCCATGTGGGCTCCAGTACGTGGGTAGAACAATAAGGAAGTTAAAAGTTCGAATACAAGAACATATATACGAAATATTAAAAAAGGTCTTATCACCCATAGCGTATCAGCCCATTTCAAACTTGCGCACGGGAAAAATCCGCGGGGTTTGAAATTTGCTGGAGTTGAGACTGTTAGACCACATTGGCGAGGAGGGGATTCACTGGCACAAATAAACAAAAAAGAGGTCGAGTGGATCTACCAGCTAGGGACTCTGCAGCCAGGTGGATTAAATATTGAATTTGATCTGAAACCGTGTCTTTTGTGATATAACTTTACCTGGTTGCGCTATTTGATTCTTCTCCATTTCGCCTCTTGAGGACCTTCGAGTGATGTCAAGGGGCTGGACTGCCCTGATAGGGCAGCGTCATGGTGTGACGTGGCTGGAGGTAATGAGGGAGGCGGGATTGGGCAGACTCGAATGACGCTCTAGGAGAAGGTGGGGTGAAATGACGGTATTATGAATATTGATAGACAAAAAAGACATTAGGAGATGACGAACAAGGTTATGAGATGTGAGAATAATGTGTAACAACTTTTGGAAAATGTGTGTTGTTTTAAAAAAATGTAGCTAGTAGTAGGAACTGTTGTATTAGATAAATGTGGTCATGGATTATGATTAGGCTGACTATAATGATACTGTGACATAAGAGAAGAGTGGTCATGATTTATGATCAGGTTGATGATAACAATTATGATGAAAATAATGCTGTTTTAAAAATATATAATGTAAAAGTTTGCTGTGTAATTCCCGGATACGATCCGGTTAAACATTGAATGTAACGAGGCAGCTGGGCTATTTAAAGAGCCCGATTGCGCATATGCGCAGTTCGCCCCTGAAGAAGCGAGGCAGCGAAACCCGGGTCGGGCAGGAACGAGACGATCTTAAGTGATATTACCATATGCTTTTTGTTGAACAACTCTTGTGAGTAGATTAAAACCTTTTAAAACCATCTGACAAAGGGTACTTCACTATTTTGCCTATCCTTTTGAACCTCATAGAGGCTATTGTGTGTGGAAGACCGGACCCTGCTGGGGTGCAGTTTTTGGTCCATTGGCGTGGTTATGGTCCAGAGGAGCGTTCCTGGGTTCCCTCCGCAGATGTCCATGCTCCTGCCTTGCTCCGAGCCTTCCACGCACGCTTCCCTCAGAAACCGTTCTTTACTCCGCGGAGGAGGGGCCCTTGAGGGGGAGGTACTGTCATGGTCTTACCTTCTTGCTGTTCTCCTTCGTTTGACATGTGCTGGCGGCCATCTTGGTTTCTGGGTTTCTTGTAGCCTCCCACCCTGCGGCTTCTCCTTCCCACTGGGAGGAGCTGGATGCCTAGCTCATATATATAGGAGGTCTGTGGCTTCAGTTCCTTGCTTGGTCCTCCTGTGTTCACATGCTTCTAAGACTGCTGCTGCTTCTGGTTCCTGATCCTGGCTTCGTCTGACTACCCTGCTGGTTCCTGATCCAGGCTTCGTCTGACTACCCTGCTGGTTCCTGATCCAGGCTTCGTCTGACTACCCTTCTGGTTCCTGACCTCTGGCTTCGCAAGACCCTGCTTCGGTTTAGCCATCCGTTTGGACTTTTGCCTTACAGCTTGATTATCAATAAAGCCTTCTTATTTCCACTTATCTCTTGTTGTACGTCTGGTTCATGGTTCCATGACAGGGTCGCTGTACTGAGACATGCGTTGCCCTTAAATTGTAGAATCCACAGAAATGGTGTCTCCTGTAGCTGTCCTTCTGGCTGTAGGAACGATCCCGCTGCTTGCCACCAATATAACCGACAGTTTCAGCAGACAAGGGGTTAAAATCCGTTTAGGCGATATGCTCCTTTCCGAGAGACAGGCACAGCTACTGCAGAACACCAACCTCCCGAACTGGATACAAAATAGCACTCCAAACTGGAACCTCGCAAATAGCTGTCAGCAGATGAACAGGAAAAGCGTACAGTCAGCTTACACTCCTGGCAATCAGTCTCCAACAGCATACAGGGAATCCCCCCAATAACGAGACAAGGCTCCGTCTTGAGGGTCAGCAGTGGTCTGATGTGCTGGCACACCCAGCCTGGTTTTTATTACAGTTTTGCAAATACAGAACAGATACAACACATCCCCACAATGCATCATGGTTTCCTCCTCTCTGTCCCAGAGACAACCGAAGGCAATCCAATTATCTCTCAGGACAAAGGGAGATCACCAATACACATGTGGAGACAACAGGACAGACATCACTATTTAAACACACAATGGCAAACCCCCACAGCAAACACAGACATTTAACATATCCCCAGATAGCTCAAGTCTGAGTGCGTATCATTAGGTGAATGGCACTCAGAATACACAAATACAATAATATTAGCTATCTGGGTGCCCTCACATAACATACAATTTAACCGAACGCAGAATAACATAAAATATAATTCTACAGACAGATTTAAGCTGTGCGGCCGGTCTATTTTCTCCTTTAAAGTTACTATGGGCCATAATCCTGAGGCAAGAGGCTTTTAAACAGCCCTCTCCAAAATCCAGTGGCGAGGTTGGTTTCGCCACAGTGCACATCTAGGATTAAAGGTGCATAAGGGACTGTTCATTTTAGGGCAGGACTGCCGAGAAAGCTGGACCTACCCCCCAACCCATCTTATCGCAGCTACGCAAAAACCACGCAACACTTGGATGAGAGTCGGTCACAGCTTTTATTTTCCTATTGATATTTTCCAACCAACTTTTTAATTCAACTGTATAACAAAACACTCAGAGTAATAAGAAGCAGTATGCCCCACGGAATCCCTCCATGGGGAAATCCGGCTTCTTATCCATCTCCATTTAATCACCGACCTCCACTGAGGCGCTCCGACCCCCACCCAACAAAAATAACGCTTGCTTCACGCTATCTTGTAATCCCGATAGGAAGATGTCTAATCCGATATCATTCAAATGAACACCATCCGGCCTCATAAGTCTCATATTGTCCCCTTCCAACTGGTGATGTCTTACTACTACCCCGGCCCTGGAACTTATAAACCTGGAGATTCTGTTGTTAACTGTTCTCCATGCACGCTCTATGGCCTGTGAATCCCTAGCTCATTCTTAGAAGGATACACATCCGGTATAGTTAGTGACACAGTGTCACAATCACCCCGTGAACACTCTCCCCTGACATATATATTTTTAAGGACTCTCAATAGAGTGTTTTCTTGTTTTGTTTTATATTAGATGTTAAAAAATTGTTATAATAATTATATTTTATAAAATATAAAGTTATATTTTAAAATTGACCTGAAACAGGAAATATTGGTCTTTTGACTATTGGATTATAAACATTGATCTCCTGGGTCCAGTGGATTTTTTGCAAATAATATTATTAAGTGGAGGTTACCCCTCTAACTGATAAGATCCCTAAATGAGAGCAAAGATATCAAGATATATGTAGCCACATGTAATTAAGTATAGTCAGAAAATTGGTTGCTATCTACACCGTAACAAGTGAAAAAATACCCCTTATCCTTATCCCTTACCCCATTCCATCTTTAATAAAAACTATCACTGGATATGGCTGGTTTTCTAAAGCAGAAATTAAATCTAGAAAATTTATCAATTGAAGCTAGTCAGGTGTTCTCTAGTGCTAACATCCCTTTAAATCAGACTGATATAAATATTGCTTTTAGGAACTTGAATCAAACCTATAGCCAGCACATTAGATCCTGGTGGGAGATAGCAAGTTTTGAAAGATATATACAGCAGGGGATTGTATATAGAGGCTTGCGTATCCCTTTGAGACCTAATTCACATTTGGAGGATACACAGTTTACCAAAGGATGGGAACTCCTCCTGACAGATTGCTCCCTGAGATTAATTAACTACCTCTTTGAATACGAAAAAAGTTGTTTCTCCAAGCTAGATGCACAATTGGAGAAAGAAATAAAGGAGATACAAGATTCCAACCAAAACCCTGATTTTGGAAATTTAGAACAAAAAATTAAGAAAAATATAGATCTTCTGCAAAACGAAATCAAGGAGCGTAAACATAAAAAGTATATAAGAGACCGTCAAGACTTTGACAGTAACAGGGTGTATATTTGGAAAAATAGGAATAACATCAGAAATACGTATCAAAGGTATACAGAGAACTCTGATACTGACACATCAGGGACTGAGGGTTCAGTTCGTAGTTTGAGTACCCAAAACACTAGGACAGGAACCAAACGTAAAACAAAGAAGGGTAGATATCAACCCCCCAATAAAGCGACTCAAGAAAAGAGAGAAACCTTTAAAACATGTCCCCCAGGATTGGAAAAACAGACAAATATATACCCAGCTGGGATAAATACCAGTGTCAACATCAAACCCATACTGGTATGTCTACTACATCTATGCATCCCTTCTCATTTGGACATCAGACAAATACAGGGATCAACCTAGGGACCAACCAACCCAGCAGCCAAGTGACTACAATGCAGACCAACGCACCTATAGCCCCCCTTTTTTAAGGTCAGGCAGGGATTCAACCAAGGGATCGGGAGAAATGGGGCTTCAGCAAATTGAATTAGAGGATAGTAATAAAGAAGACAATTTAAAACAAATTATTAATCTATCTGGATTTGTTATGACCACATCACAGAGAACTCTACTTAGTAGAGGCCTTACCTTTTCACCAGTACCACAAAGTGATAAATTCCTATGGGTCAAAGATATCAATTTATTTGCGCGTAAACTGGCCCTCTATAAAGTTCATAAACAGGCCGAGTGGGATGTGAGAAAGACTTTTGAAACTGAGAAGCGATGTGTTCAAGATCTTGAAGATCTTTTGAAGGAAAATGATGGTCAGTTGGTATCTTTAGACCCTCCTTTCTCGACCTTAAAACCAAAATCTAAAATTACACTGTCCTTCTCACAATTCAAAGAAATTGATACCTTTGTTAATCTCGTTACACGAGATATAAAATCCCTCAAAATGAGAAAAGATCACATTGAACGGAACTTGAACCACCAAGAAGAACTAGCTCTTGAAGAACTAAAGAAGAATGAAGATATTGTCATCAAACCTAGTGACAAGGGGGGCAATATAGTCATCCAAAATCGTGATGACTATATTGAGATGGTACAGAGACTTTTGAGGGATAAAAATTCTCCCAAATGATCCAACAAAAGTATATACGTCAGAATTGAAAACACTTCTTTCTGACGCAAGAGAGAGGCATCTCATTACAAAGGATGAATTTCAATACCTCTTTAGGAAAGATCCCACAATTCCCACTTTTTACGCGCTTCCGAAGGTGCATAAGGACAAAATACCAGTCCCAGGTAGGCCTATTGTATCTGGTAACGATAATCTGACTCAAGACATCAGTGAATATGTTGATCAAATTCTGAGACCCTTCGTGACTAGTCTCCCATCTTATATCAGGGACACTAAAGACCTTCTCCTGAAAATTAATGATATGATCTTAACACCAAATACTATCCTGGCAAGCTTGGATGTAGAATCCTTATACAGTAATATACAACACCCACTTGGTATAAAAGCCACAAATAATTTTTTAAGTACTAAAAGCAGTAATTTTGCAGAGCACAATCACCTAGTATTATCTATGTTAGAATTTATTTTAGAGCACAATTATTTTATTTTTCAGGGCAAAATATATCAACAAATTAATGGTACCGCTATGGGTACGTCATGTGCACCAACTTATGCAAATCTTTTTTTAGGGTGGTGGGAGGATAATTTAGTTTTCACGGATGGGATGTCGTCGTATACCTGCCACATTATATTTTGGGGCAGGTATATCGACCACATACTCATCTTCATGGAAGGAGATAAGTCACTTTTTCATGATTTTACCCAAGCACTAAATGATAACAGCATAGGAATGAAATTTACGTATGAGCTTCAGGAGAAGGAAATAGTGTTCCTAGATTTAAAAATTAAAATTACTGAAGATGGGCATCTGAGCATCTGAGATACATAGAAAGCCGAGCTCCACTAACAGCTATTTACATTGGTCCAGTTGGCATCCAACACCCCTTAAAAGGGGAATACCCACTGGCCAATATCTGAGGGCTCGCCGCAACTGCTCAGATGAAGCCTCCTTTATTAAAGAAAGTGGGCAATTGTGGGAGAGATTTAAAAAGAGGGGATACCCTACAGCTCCCCTAAAAAAGGCCTTTAATAGGGCGAAAAACCACGGATAGAGGGGACCTTTTGAAGTCACCCCCCACAAAAAAGAACGAGATCATCAGGTGCATTGGTACCTTTGATGGTTATAACAAAGAGATCTGTCGTATTTTGGCAAAGTACTGGCACATCATCCAGACAGAAAGAGATCTAAAGACAGTACTTTCCTTACATCCAAGCATCACCTACAGGAGAGGTCCAAATTTGAAGGACCAACTGGTTCATAGCCACCTGAAAGAAAAATAAATGGAAAATAGGTCATCGAGAGCAAAATATAGTGGCTCGACCCCATGTGGAGATTGCTCCTTCTGTAAATACATCCCCCGAATAAAGAAATTCACTAATCCTGGAGACAGGAAAGAATATACCATCAGGGAATTAATTACATGTAAGACCACGGGGGTTGTATATATAGCATCGTGTCCTTGGCCCTTGCTTTATGTGGGCAAGACCACGCAGGAGCTAAGACGTCGTATATCGGGCCACCTTAGTTCCATTGAGACAGGCAAAGATACCCCAATTGCAAGACACATTAAATATGTACATGAAAATAAAACATCAGCATTGCGGTTTTGGGGTATAGAAAAATTAAATCTAGGTCCCAGAGGTGGAAATTTGGACAGAAAACTCCTACAGTGTGAAGCACGATGGATTGATAGATTAAACACAATGAGCCCGAATGGTCTCAATGAGGGTTTCTCCTTCACAGCATTTATATAAATATGGGTACAATGCACCTTTTTAAGATGACAGAAATACTGACAGTGGCTCTAAGATAGTGATAGAATGGAAATTGAGTATTGATCTGGCTCTCCTGTAAATTATTAATATCAAGGATATTAATTATTAATATTAAGGATATGAATTATGACAGATAATAAATATATTAATAATCAAAATAGGAATAACAGTTGAGACAATGGGGGTACAAATATCCGTAATGATATAGATATATATAGGATGTGTCATCCAAATTGGGTCTTTCAATATATATAGTGATGGTATAAGGACAATGGAAAATCTGAATCATCACAGAGAGTCTTTTAATATATATAGTGATGATATAAGAATAAGAATAATGAAAAATCAGAATCATCATAGAGAACTCAGATGATGAGGTCCACTCAGGAGTATACAGCTCTTAGACTCCAGAAAGACACTATTTGGTTCGTCTTAAAGAAAAAGAAAACTAAAAAGCTTGCAACATAGTTTCAATGCCTCTTCTGAACATCTTGATCCGCTACATTCGGTGGCTTAGATGGCATTGCTATTATGGTTATGAAGACATAATAGCTCAGAGTGGATACCTCTCCACCGTTATCTCTATATATATTTGTGAGTGCGCTCCGATCTAAAATGAATTATGATCTGACGTACATGTGAAGACCGGCCTGGTCATCTAAGTCCTGGCGCAAGCGCAGTAGGAATCGGGAACCAGAGGATTCGATCTTGGAGCATGGACGCATGTGCATAGGCTCGTACCTTTTGACCCCTATCGGATGACATCATAAGGAATAGACGGTACTTCGATTGGCCCCCTTGACGCTGACAACACGAGCAGGAAGGTTAGGATTGGCTTTCCTTTTCTGATGACCCGCCTCAGGACTATAAAGCATCAAGCATTACAAACGCTCGTGTTGCCTGTAGCTCCATCCCCCTGAAGAAGCCGCTGTGTGCGGTGAAACATGTCGGGGGAGCTTCGTCGTAATAAATTTTAATAATATGTTAGGGAGAGCCTATCCATAGCACTGTGAACTGCAGACGCAGTGTGCCTTGGATTATTACCAGGAGGGTGTGCAGATGTAGTGATTTGTGCTGGCAATAGATATTAGGCTCAAACAAATAGCAGGAAATACTCCTCTAACGATCAATATGACTTGTTGCAAACAGCACACCGCATACATCGCTAGAATGACAGTATAACCTGGTGGCACATAACACCAGTAGATGACCAAAAGTGAAGATAAGCCAATGGCAAACTTTTGAGTTGTATCTATTGATAAATATAAACATTATTCTTAGAAGGATACACATCCGGTATAGTTAGTGACAGTGTCACAATCACCCCGTGAACACTCTCCCCTGACATATATATTTTTAAGGACTCTCAATAGAGTGTTTTCTTGTTTTGTTTTGTATTAGATGTTAAAAAATTGTTATAATAATTAATAATAAAAGTTATATTTTAAAATTGACCTGAAACAGGAAATATTGGTCTTTTGACTATTGGATTATAAACATTGATCTCCTGGGTCCAGTGGATTTTTTGCAAATAACCCTAGCTCCTTGCCACGTGACTCTGGGGATAATCTCGGACCACACAATAATTACTTCATGAAAGAAGGAAGGGATGCGTTCCAAATCCGCCTTAATAAGGGTAATGAGCTCTGCTATTTTTAATAGGCAGAGATCGTTACCCCCCCCCGCGTGGATGACCAATATTAGCGTGGAGCAAACCGTTCTATTGAGCTCCACTGCCTCAGGGAGGATTTGTGACCAACGCAGGCCTCTGACGCCTCTCCAGGCGACTGAAACATTTCGGAGACCGAGGTTACGGCCGCACGGCCTGTGTTCAGCACGCTGTCCTGCCCAGAATATATAGGAGTGTCCAACTAAACATATGGTGGGCGAAACATATGGCATTTATTAAATGACATCAATAAATGCGGGCAAATATATGAAGCATAACACGTAGATCTCCACCTGCCTATACGCTGAACCTCAGCTTCAGGTAAACCTGCCCTAGCCGCCTCAGTAGCTGCGCCTATGCGGAAAGAATGAGTGCCAAATTCTGCCGCTGGGAGATCTAATGCCAATAGGCAGCAACGCAAAATCGCTTTGAATTGGAAAAGTGTCAATGGGCTGCAGTCAGCATGAAGTAGGTAGGCCGGACCCTGTGCGCAGGTGCGGTTTCACTCCATAACCACAGCATGGGGGCAAATAGAGCCATATACCTTATGCAACGGAAGTCAAGACCCATGTACCCATAAATCGGTTTTGGATCGGCGTATAAGGATCCTAAGGGATGATTCATTAATGAAAACATCACCAGCTGCCAGTCCTCCTAAACGAGAGCGGGACAGGCAAACTAGTTCGCTAATACGTAGTTCAGCAAAGAATGCTAACGTGAAAGCAGCCTTAAAGAGCCCCTTTGCAAATTCGGATTAAAAGGGGGTAAGATATCGGGTGCCTACACTCACGCCGGGTATGTTCTTTTCTCCAGCCTTTAATGGCCTGGCGAATTAAGAAATGCTTGGTGACATCAGGCGAACCCCATAACTTAAGGTGAAAACTGACACCGGATAGCCGCCGTTGCGCAACTACAGCAGAAACCCTGAGTATTCTTAGCCATAACAAATACAAGATTGTCACCTGGAAGGTATCCTCGGGCAATGCATCATTAGGTGTAATTCTTGCTGGCGCACAACATTCAGCCCATGCCTTACCATGTCCTGACCACGTCAAAGGCGTCACTGACGCTCTGACCAATGACATCAGGCGTTCGTCAGCAAATCTCATAGGTGCCGCGGGCAGGCGAGGCCTTCCTTGATGGCTTCCGGCAGGATACTCTGGAATTCCTGCCATTGGAATCGAGAGAGAGCGTCAGCAGAATTAAGTAATTAAGTACGCCTGGTACATGGCGAGCGCGAAACCAGATATTGAGCTCTAGGCAGCAAAGCACTAAATGACGGAGCAGCGCCAGTACCAGAGGGGAAGAAGAAGTTAGCCTATTTATACTGAAAACCACTGCCATGTTGTCAGTCCAAAAACATACTCGTTGATTAGCTAATTTGTGGCCCCATAAATTAACAGCTACAATGATGGGAAATAATTCTAAGAGGGTAATAATAGAACAAAGGCCGGAGTTGCGCCATTCCTCGGGCCATGGGGAAGCACACCACTCATTGCCAAATATTGCCCCAAAACCTGTGGAACCATCTGTGTCAGTGAATAAGGACAAGTCAGGTGATGATATTTCCGGCCCTTGATAACACGTGCGGCCATTGTAGTTTTAAAAAAATTGATGCCAGACCCGTAAATCAATTTTTATCTGTCTATTTAAACGTACATGGTGATGTGGTTTAACCACGCCGCGGGTAGCGAGGGATAGGCGGCAGGAGAAAACTCGTCCCATGGGCATAATTCTACATGCGAAAACTAGGGAACCCAACAGTGACTGCATTTGTCTTAACGTGATGGATTTGGATGCTATAAAACCTTGGATTAATCCGACTAGGTTCTGTAATTTATCTTGGGGGAGGCGGAAAACCATTGCGATGGTACCGATTTCTATGCCTAGATATGTAATAGTAGTATTGGGGCAGCAGATTTTGTCTTCAGATAGGGGAACACCGAACTTAAACATAAAATAACGGAATGTGTTAAGGAGGTATCCACATTGATTAGTATTACTCGGGGAGACAAACAGAAAATCATCCAAGTAGTGTGTTAAAGACTGGGAGCCCGATATCTAATCACCCATTCCAGGAAGGTGCTAAACATCTCGAAAAAATGGCATGAGATGGAGCAACCCATTGGCAGACAGGTGTCGTAATAGTACATATCGTCTACCATACAACCCAGTAGGTGATAACAGTCTGGGTGGACGGGGAGTAAGCGGAAAGCCACCTCGATGTCCACCTTAGCTAATAGCGCCCCTTGGCCAGCGCGTCTGACTAGGGTCACTGCTCGGTCGAAAGGGACATAGGTGACTGATGAATCTACTTTTGAAATGGCGTCGTTAACCGAGGCGCCTTTGGGGAAGGACAAATGGTGGCTCAACCAGAATTTCCCTGGTCCTTTTTTGGGGATAATGCCTAACGGAGAAACACAAATGTTATAAAAAGGGGGGGGGGGGGGGGAATGGCTCCACTATTCTTCCTAATGAGACTTCTTTTTCAATTTTTCGATGTAGCTGTACTGGGTGTTCTAAGGTTGATTTTAAGTTTTCAGAAAACAGGGGTGACCTTGAATAATTGAAAGGGATGAAAAAAACTAAAGTGAAACCAAAACGTAATTGTGCCGCCACATCTTTACTGGGGTAATTATTTATCCAATGTGACATCGCGTGAACGCTCACCGGGGTCTTTCCCACCAGTGGTGGGAGAAGGCTTATGGCCGTGGGGGTTATGGGAGCAGTGGATGGCTGGGTGGGCTCCTCTGCACACTGAACACTCATCTTTATACTTGCACAAGGAAAAGAATTTACAGAGCCCTTCATTATAGATCCAACAGGCCCCTGGTCTGCGCATGGCCACTGGCTCCTGTCCAGTTGCTGGGGGGCCAGCGGCCGTGGAAGGAAAGGGGTTTGATTTTTGCGCTAACATGAGCCTTAGCCACAAGTCTGTAGCTTTCACGCCCCAACAAATCTCTGGGTGCAATGCCAACCGTTGAGGGTGGAGAGTATAACCTAATACAGAAAAGGCTTGCAGCTAATTACCTATGGTGCAAGCTACTTTTGGTTTACGGTCTAGGAAACGTTCCGCATTTGGCCTCCTTTCTTTGTCTACTGTATGCTGATCAATGGAAACTAAAGACCATATATCAACATACTGGTTTGACCTTATCTTAGTTTTCGTTTCCTCATCCAAATGAGAACCTAATGGACTAAGACCGCAAAATAAAGACTCTTTATGGGCGCTAACACGTGCCTTATCAGGTAACTTAACAGGAAGGGGATCCACCGCAGGGGTGGCTTCTAGCTGCGCTAACAACGCTCTCAATGCTGGCACTAAGCCTGTACCCACCTTGTCGACGCCCCATGCCCCTGTGCAATTAAGCTGACCTTGCGTAGATGGTTCCGCCACCGCGGCTTGTGCGATTGGAGTGTTCGCCGTCTGCGCGGTGCTTGCCGGATCAGTCCTGCGAGATGAACTGCTGGCCGCTCGCCTGTCATCACGTCTCCTTTCAGTCTTTGACCCGCCAGAACTGGGTCTGCTGGAACTCCAATCTGAAGAAGACGGCGACCGCCACCTGGATGTCCTGGAGCGGGTATCTCTGTGACTCCTACGAGAGGTCCTGGAGCTGTAGCGTGAGTGCTGTGAATGGGATGCCGACCTGCGCCAATGCCGGCGGTCGGGGACTGCAGCCGGGGATCTTGATCTAGCCATCGATCGGCGTGTGGGGGTTAATGGCGGCAATGCAGGGGTTAATGGAGGAGGGGTGGCTGATGGCCTCCCAGCCTGTGGCTCCAAATGCTCCAGGTCAAGAGTAATAGAAGGAGGTGCAGGGGTTAACTGGGAGGGGATTGGAAGGGTAGGCACCACCTGTGAACTGACATGTGGCAGAGCAATGGAGGATGAGCAGAGGAGACATTACTTGGGTAATTTCCCATCTTTATCTGCACGTGTGCAGGCAGTGGCACGCTGTGTAGGCTCCCTGTGCGCTCCTGAACAGCCGTGCCAACTGCTGAGTCGGGGGGCGTGGCCAAGTCGGGGCATGTGGCTAAGAGCCGCTCGGCCGTAAGACACGCTTCCTGTACTGCCGGCGCTCCAGCTGTGGCTCTCCCCTGATCCGTTCTGCACTGAGTTCGCGCAGGTAAGTGAGGGGAGGGTGAGCGCAAGCGGGATGGTGGGCGGATGGTTCTTTTAGTGCGCTCGGCAGCCGCACTTACCAGAGGTGGTGAGGGACTAGAGGGAGCTAGGGAGGACAGAGCAGGGGCTTGTAATCACGCCAGCAGGCGAGATATGAAAGCCGGCCCTTCACTTAAGCGACCATAAGGTCTTGTTCCGTGGCCATACCTGATGAAGCTGCACAGGTGCCAGGAGAAAGAGACTGGGCAGGCTCCTGCCGCCCCATACATAACCTCAGGCAGAACCACCCCTAAGGGCCAATCAGATAACGGGGGCGGATAATAGGGAAAAATACAGCTCATATCACCTCTTTATTCAGCCCTAGATGACACAACCCCTATCAGGCTATATCATTCCTTTTAGCTGCTCCTTATATTAACTCTTTACTCCCTTTGCTCCTCTGCAGTCCAAAACGCCGTCGTATATCCTCGGCGTTAACTAAAATACAGCTTTCGCATACTGGGGTGGAAAAAACACTATGTTTTATATACTGCACATCTGGGATTAGAAGTGCAAAAGTTACTGTGAAATTGAGGCCACAAAAACGCCTTTTGCTTACTGGGATTCAAATAAAAACCTCTGATATACTGCACATCTGGGATTTGAGGTGCATAAGTTACTGTGAAATTTAGGCCACAAATACCGCTGTCATATAGAGTTAAAAATAAAATTTGAGTGCAATCAGGGTTTTTATTGGCGGATAATTATTTTTAACAACCAACTCAACCACTTTTTACTTTGCTTGGTGAACGCTAACTATGAGGCAAACATCTAATAAGGGACGTGGTCATGGTCGTGGTGGTGGTGTTGGTGGAGCCTCTGGTGCAGGGATAGGACATGGCCGTTCTGCCACAGCTACACATCCTACTGAACCTACTACCTCAGGTCCCAGTAGCCGCCAGAATCTACAGCGATATTTGGTCAGGCCTAATGCCGTTCTAAAGGATGGTAAGGCCTGAGCAAGTACAGGCGCTAGTCGATTGGGTGGCCGACAGTGGATCCAGCAGGTTCACATTATCTCCCACCCAGTCTTCTGCAGAAAGAGCACAGGTGGCTCCTGAAACCCATGTCCATCAGTCTGTCACATCACCCCCGTGCATATCGGGGAACCTGTCTCAGCCTCAAGTCATGCAGCAGTCTCTTATGCTGTTTGAAGACTCTGCTGGCAGGGTTTCCCAAGGGCATTCACCTAGCCCTTCCCCAGGGGTGGAAGACATAGAATGTACTGACGCACAACCACTTATGTTTCCTGATAAGGGCATGTGAATACCACCTCAGCATGTCTCTGATTATGGCGAAACACAGGCGCCAACTGCTGTGTCTTTCTGCAGTGTGCAGACCGAAAAGGTGGAGGGAGGAAGACAGGGTGGAAGACGATGCAGGGGGCGATGAGGTCCTAGACCCCACATGGAATGAAGGTCGTGCCACTTACTTTCAGAGTTCGGAGGAAGAGGCAGTGGTGAGACCGAGCCAACAGCGTAGCAAAAGCGGGAGCAGGGTGCAAAAGCAGAGCAGCCGTCGCCAAAACAGTTCGCCTGCTACTGGCCACCATCACCAAGGACCGAGCACACCAAAGGCAGCTTCAAGGAGTTCCCTGGCATGGCACTTCTTCACACAATGTGCTGACGACAAGACCCGAGTGGTTTGCATGCTGTGCCATCAGAGCCTGAAGCAAGGCATTAACATTCTGAACCTTAGCACAACCTGCATGACCAGGCATCTACATGCAAAACACGGGCTGCAGTGGAGTAAGCACCTTCAAAACCAAGAAAGGGCCCCTCCTGCTACCTCATCTGCTGCTGCCTCGGCCTCTTCCTCTGGAGGAACGTTGGTACCTGCCGCCCAGCAAACAGAGGATGTGCCACCAACATCACCACACCTCCGTCACCAAGCATCTCCACCATATCACACGGAAGCATTCCGCTCTCCATCTCACATACCTTGGAGAGAAAACGTAAATTCCCACCTAGCCACCCTCGATCCCTGGCCCTGAATGCCAGCATTTCTAAACTACTGGCCTTTGAAATGCTGTCATTCAGGGTGGTGGAGAATGACAGCTTCAAACAGCTCATGTCGCTTGCTGTCCCACAGAACGTCGTTCCCAGCCGCCACTACTTCTCCAGGAGAGCCGTGCCCTCCCGGCACAACCAAGTATCGGATTAAATCAAGTGTGCACTGCACAACACCATATGTTGCAAGTTCCACCTAACCACAGATACGTGGACCAGTAAGCAGGTTCAAGGACACTATATCTCCCTAACTGCACACTGGGTAAATGTAGTGGCGGCTGGGCCCCAGGCGGAGAGCTGTTTGGCGCATGTCCTTCCGCCGCCAAGGATCGCAGGGCATCATTCTTTGCCTCCTGTTGCCTCCTCTTCCTACTCGGCTTCCTCCTCCTCTTCTACCACCTCATCCGATCAGCAACAGACCTTCACCACCAACTTCAGCACAGCCAGGGGTAAACTGATGTGTTTGGGGGACAGGCCCCAAACCGCCCAGGAGTTGTGGCGGGATATAGAACAACAGACTGACGAGTGGTTGCTGCCAGTGAGCCTCAAGCCTGGCCTGGTGGTGTGCGATAATGGGCAAAATCTCGTTGCAGCTCTGGGACTAGCCGGTTTGACGCACATTCCTTGCCTGGCGCATGTGCTAAATTTGGTGGTGCAGAAATTCATTCACAACTACCCCAACATGGCAGAGCTGCTGCATAAAGTGCAGGCTGTCTGTGCGTGCTTCCAGCGTTTTCATCCTGCCGCCGCTCGGTTGTCTGCTCTACAGCGCAACTTCGGCCTTCCCGCTCACCGCCTCATATGCGACGTGCCCACCAGGTGGAACCATTTCACCACCAATGACTGGGCCTCCATGTGAGACCTGTGTGCCCTGTTGTGCTGTTTTGAGTACTCCACCAACATGGCCAGTGGCGATGACGTCGTTATCAGCGTTACAATACCACTTCTATGTCTCCTTGAGAAAACACTTAGGGCAATTATGGAAGAGGATGTGGCCCAAGACGAGGAGGAGGAAGAGGGGTCATTTCTAACACTTTCAGGCCAGTCTTTTAGAAGTGGCTCAGAGGGAGTTTTTTTGCAACAGCAGAGGCCAGGTACAAATTTGGCCAGCCAGGGCCCACAACTGGAAGAGGAGGAGGAGGAAGAGGATGAAGCATGTTCACAGCGGGGTGGCACCCAACACAGCTCGGGCCCATCACTGGTGGGTGGCTGGGGGGATATGGAGGACGCAGATGATACGCCTCCCACAGAGGACAGCTTGTTCTTACCTCTGGGCATCCTGGCACACATGAGCGACTACATGCTGCAGTGCCTGAGCAATGACAGCAGAGTTGCCCGCATTTCAACGTGTGCTGACTACTGGGTGGCCACCCTGCTGGATCCCCGTTACAAAGACAATGTGACATCCTTAATTCCCTCACTGGAGCGTGATCAGAAGATGCCCGACTACAGGCGCACGCTGGTAGACGCGCTCTTGAGAGCATTCCCGACTGACGCCGGGGGATAATTGGAAGCACAAGGCAAAGGTAGGGGATGAGGAAGAGTTCACCAACGCAGCCATGTCAGCGCCAGCACCTTAGAAGGCAGGATTAGCATGGCCGACATGTGGAAAAGCTTTGTCACCTCGCCGCAACAACCGGCCCCAACTGCTGATATGAAGCCTGTTAGCATTTGAACAACATGGTGGAACAGTACCTGTGCACACGCCTACACGTACTGACTGATGGTTCTGCCCCATTCAACTTCTGGGTCTCCAAATTGTCCACATGGCCAGAGCTTGCCTTGTATGCCTTGGAGGTGCTGGCCTGCCCTGCAGCCAGTGTACTCTCTGAACGTGTATTTAGCATGGCAGGAGGCGTCATTACAGACAGACGCAGCCGTCTGTCCACAGCCAACATGGACAAGCTCACGTTCATTAAAATGAACCAGGCCTGGATCCCACAAGACTTGTCTGTACCTTGTGCAGAATAGACAGTTCTAACAGCGTCAACCATCCATCCTTGTACTCAAGTGCACTTATTCCTTTTATTTTTTATATGTCCCAATATTTTGGGGGA
This sequence comes from Bufo gargarizans, assembly GCF_014858855.1. NCBI lineage: Eukaryota > Metazoa > Chordata > Amphibia > Anura > Bufonidae > Bufo > Bufo gargarizans. Next base: position 98,764,529 of record NC_058087.1, read on the forward strand.
TACCAGGCCTATGTAAAAATGCAAAATAACACACATCTGTGTTTGCTACCTATTCCTTCTTCGCTGCCGCTTCCACCTAGACTGCCACGTGAGCCTACACCACCACATCCACCCATTTACCTGTCATGGTCTTACCTCCTTGCTGTTCTCCTTCGTTTGACATGTGCTGGCGGCCATCTTGGTTTCTGGGTTTCTTGTAGCCTCCCACCCTGCGGCTCCTCCTTCCCACTGGGAGGAGCTGGATGCCTAGCTCATATATATAGGAGGTCTGTGGCTTCAGTTCCCTGCTTGGTCCTCCTGTGCTCACATGCTTCTAAGACTGCTGCTGCTTCTGGTTCCTGATCCTGGCTTCGTCTGACTACCCTGCTGATTCCTGATCCTGGCTTCGTCTGACTACCCTTCTGGTTCCTGATCTCTGGTTTTGCAAGACCCTGCTTCGGTTTAGCCATCCGTTTGGACTTTTGCCTTACAGCTTTATTTTCAATAAAGCCTTCTTTTTTTTTTTTTTTTTTTTTTTTTATTGGGAAAACTACAAAACATTTACAATAAAAAATGTATTACAGTCTCTCAATTCTTAGTAACCCAAGTGATTATATGTGCGTATATTCCACTCATCTTTTCAAAATATTTAGAAAACCCTCCCCTCCCTCCCTCCCAGTTTGTGGTGCGTCAAAGTAGGACCCTTATATATAAAACAACTTGATCTCAGCTAACCAGACCTCCAACCACCCCATATCCTGGTCCATTGATATTCATTTTCCCTCCGTCTGTATAAAATTTTTTCGTAGTTCATTACCTTATCAATTAAATTTATCCATGTGTTTTTGTTTGGAGTAGATCGGGCAAACCAGGTGCGGCTGATCAAAACTCTAGCCAACATCAATACTCTACTCAAAAGAATCTTTTGATACTTATGATTTTTTAATTTGGAGAGATCATTGAGAATAAATACTTGTGGTTCAAAAGGAATTCGAATTTTTAGTTTACACATAATATAGTTATTGATACCGTTCCAGTAGTTTATAAGTTCTGGACAGGTCCATATCATATGGAGAAAGTCTGCTCCTACAGTGTCACATTTGGGACAGTTGGACGTGTCTCTTAACCCACATTTGTTCATCCACAATGGAGTAATATATAATCTGTGGCAGATATAAAATTGTATCAGGACATGGTTAAAGTTCTGGGATAGTGAAGATAGATTCCCAAAAATATTATCCCACCCTTCTATTTGTACATTCGGACAGTCCACCTCCCACGCTTTTTGTCCTGGAGAGTGTATGTCACTAAACCGTGCTTTAAGTAATAACTTATATATATTTGAAATTTTTATTCTGGAATGTGTACCTGATACCCAATCATTCAGAAAGGATACATTATCTATATCCAACAGCCGCTTATCATCCAAGCTGGATAACACAGAACGCAATTGGAAATACCTAAACCATGAAAGATTTTTTAAATTTTGTATCATTTCTATATAGGATTTAATTTCTCTATCTTTAACTACCTGTGAGATATATAAAATTTTATTCTTCTGCCAAAATGTGTCAGCTGCAATTTCATCCAGCCTTTGTAAATACAAATTATGCCAAAGAGGCGTAAATGTAAGTGAACCCTTAACTTTCAACCATGTCCTAGTTGTAGCCCACACCTTAAGGAGTAGTTTTATAGTCTCTCTGTAGCCTTGCTCATAGCTCTTCAATAGGCCAGATTCCAACAAGGAAAAAATATTATTGTGGGCATGACTATTTACCAACTTCCCCAGTAGTGCGCTATGCTCTGATTCATAGCACCTCAATAGCTGGGCTGCAATAAAGTATCCCTTAAAGTAGGGGAGATTTAAACCCCCGCACTCCACTGATCTATACAAATACTCCATCTTAATTCGAACTCGCTTTCTTCCCCATATTAAATCATTAATTAGTCTCTCTATAAGTTTAAAATGTTTGTCTTGTATCCAAATAGGTGTATTCCTGAGCACATAGAGCAATTGTGGTAATATCACCATTTTGACTAGTGAAACTCGATCAGCTCTAGATAGGGGAAGTTTCAGCCAAATTCCTATTTTAGCTCTGATCTTTACTATTATGGGGATCAAATTAAGTTCTACAAAATTTTCGACCCGAGGCGATATCGTCAAACCCAAATATTGAAAAGTATCAACAATATCCAACTGTGTAACAGGAATCTCTTTCTGTGGTAGGGGGTCTATTGGAAGCAGACTAGTCTTGGTCCAGTTTATAAGAAGACCAGAAACCTCACCAAATAATTTAACCATTTGAATAATCCTAGGGAGAGTGGTTTCCGTATGATCTATAAAAAACAGAACATCGTCTGCATATAGTGAGATACGATCTTGTGTTCCTAGCGTACCAAATCCTTTGATCTGATCGTCCTGCCTAATGGCCATCGCAAGGGGTTCGATATATATATCAAATAATAAGGGAGATAGTGGGCAACCCTGACGGGTGCCTCTGTTTAACTCGATACTGCTACTCAAAATTCCATTAAGACTCAATTTAGCCCTTGGAGATCCATACAATAGCCTAAGAGTACGTATAAACCTCTCTCCAAAGCCCATCCTAGCAAGAACCTTCCAGAGGAAACGCCACTCCACCCTGTCAAAGGCCTTAGAGGCATCTAATGACAGGATGGAGCGGGCGGTCCCCCCAGGGGCCTGGATATTAGAAAAGAGCCGTTGTAGATTATAATGTGTACCCTTATTTTTAATGAAACCGCTCTGATCCGGATGGACTATGGAGGAGATGACCCCAGAGAGCCTTGTAGCAAGGACCCTCGCCAAAAGCTTTACATCTGCATTAAGCAGTGAAATTGGTCTGTAAGATTCTAAATCTAGAGGGTCCTTGCCTTTTTTTGGAATTAGTATCACTGTAGCCTCCATCATTGAATCTGGCAACCTCCCATCCTCCATTGATTCAGTAAAGACCTCCAGTAATCTAGGAAAAATACAGTCCCCATATTTGCTATAAAATTCATATGGAAGCCCGTCTGAACCAGGAGTAGAATTAGGTGAACATAATTTAATAGCTCCCTCAAGTTCCTTAATTGAGACCTCCAGTTCTAATGCTTTCTTTTGGTTCTCAGTAATAGTTGAAAAGTTAATCCTATCTAGGTAGAGATCTATCTTATCGTCTGTAATATTAGAATCAGCCTTATACATATCAAGAAAATAATCAAAAAAGACCTTCTCCACCGGACCCTGACCAGTAACTGTTCTACCATCCCTCACTCGAACCTTCTCTATATGTTTTTTAGGTTGTTGATTGGAGATTACTCTGGAGAGTAGCCTACCGGGTCGCCCAGAATCAGTAAAGTATTTTTGCCCTTTAAAGAAAAGATTCTGTTGAGCTTTATCCAGTAAAAAATTAGCATATATTTGTGTGGCTTTTTGCATATTTTCCCTATTTTTCTCCGTCTTATTTATATGGAAGGATTCTGTCGCTAAGATCACATGTTTCTCTAGATTTTTCTGTTTTTTTCCATATTCTCTTCTAAGATTCGTGATATTACTAACCATCAATCCCCTCATGTACGCCTTAAAGGTATCCCATACCACTTGAATTTTTGCTGAGCCGTCGTTGATATCCCAGAATCGGCCTATTTCATTTCGAATTATTTCATGTGTCTTTATGACTGATAGCCAGTAAGGGTTTAGTCTAAAAGGAGGTTTTGATATATATCTATCCTGAGAGAAGCATAATTCAAGTACTAACGGGGAGTGATCAGATATTGACCTTGTTTCATATTTCATTCGTTTTATCAATTTCATATATTTGCTATTTATCAGTACTAGGTCAATTCTAGACAATGATTTACCGGCTTTACTAAAACATGAAAAAACCCTTTTCCCCTGTCCCAGATATTCCCAAGCGTCCTCAAATCCAGCCTCCAGGCAGAACCGTGCGAGGGGAGACCCCTGGACCGGACTGTCACTCTTAGCACTCATAGAGACCCTATCACGTAAAGGATCGATGACACAATTAAAATCACCAATAATCAATGTTGGACATTCTGGCCATTTATCCATGAATAATAGAAGAGAGTTAAGAACCAGAAGAGAAAATGGCGGAGGGATATAGACAAAGGCCAAAATACATAACTCTCCCCCTAACCTGCAATATAGAAAAATAAATCTTCCCTGTTGGTCGACAGAGGATGCCTCACAAACGAAGTCAATAAGTCTATGTATCAACACCGTAACACCTCTCGAGTAATTGGAGAGGGTAGAATGATACGTATGCACAGCCCATCCCCTGTCGACCACTCTAGTGGTCTCCTCAGTAAGATGGGTCTCGAGCAAACATACTATTGCTGGTAGATGGGCCTGAGTCAAGTCAAAAACCGCTTGTCTCTTACCTCTTTCCCCCAAACCACGTACATTCCAAGAAAAAATTCTAATCATCGTCATCAACAATGGTTAAATGGAAGATTAGGAGAGAGGGAAAAAGGAGAAAACAAGATGGAAAAAGAGAATAATAAACTGAAAAAAAAGGGAACCACACCTACTTTGACGCACCACAACCCAACCCCCCCCCTCACCCCCCTCCCACAGGCAACCCACCACATATTGTAGTAGATTTCTTTCCTATGACCAACCCTCGACCCTCCCCCCAGTCAACCACCCCCACACCGCCATTTTGAAGCAAGGAAGACTACATTTAGGGGTATGAGCCCCTTATATTACTAATTATTCCCGTCAATTCATAACCCAATTGAGTCATCGATTGTTTCGCTCAATCCAGTCCGCGGCTTCTTCTGAGGTATCAAAAAAAAAAGTTTTATCTTCAAAAATAATCCGCAGTTTGGCCGGGAATATAAGAGAATATTTAATATCCCTCTCTCTTAGCTTCTTTTTAACAATCATGAATGTGCGTCTCTTTTCTTGTATTTCTTTCGAAAAGTCAGGAAAAAAGGCCAGTCTAATCCCGTTATACACAACCGGTGAGGATTCCCTCGCCCTTCTCAGGAGGACATCTCTGTCCCCTGAAGTCAGTGACTTAGCAAGGATTGTCCGAGGTTGTCTCCCTGGAATTGGTTTTCCTCCTGGGACCCGATGAGCTCTTTCAATCATGAAGAGAGGAGAAAATGACTCTTTACCAAAGTTCTCAAGAATTAGTTTCTGTACAAATTCGGTTGGATTTTTTCCTTCCTCACCCTCTGGAATCCCTATTATTCTCACGTTATATCTTCGTGACCTATCTTCAAGGTCCACTACCTTTTTCTTCAGGAGATTATTTTCCACTTTAAGTATAGAAACTTCCGTATTTATTTTTTTGGATTCCTTCTGTATAAGGGTGACAGAACTTTCAAGGGTGTTGAGTCTGTCTCGCATTTTGGTCAATTCATCTTTTATTAGTCCCACATCAACTTGAATAGATCCAAGTTGGGTTGTAACCACCTGTATTAAATCTCCGTTCTGTTTAACCGCTAGGAGTATTTCTTCCAGCGGGGACGAATTGTCATCAGGGATAACTTCCCCCATTATTCCATCCTCCTCCTCAGGGTATCTAGCGCCTTTTTGTATTTCTCGCTCAGTTACCTCTAATTCATAATTTTTTTTTTCAGAGAATTCCTTTTGTCCGCCCCTCGTATTGACCCTTGGGGATTTCAGAAACTGGTCAAGTTTTGTTGGTTCAGCCGTTCTAGACCCATGTTTCTGACCTGATAGATCGGTCGAACGCCTTGGGGCTTTTGGGCCCATATCTTATTCCTCTTTATTTTTTAATTTTATTTTATTTTTTTAAATATATTTTTTTTAGATATTTATTTGATTTTTTTTTTCCCCTTATTCCGCCTCCTTTCTCTCTTTTAAATATATACCCTTTTTTTTTTTTTTTTTTTTTTTTTGCTCAATAAAGCCTTCTTATTTCCACTCATCTCTTGTTGTACGTCTGGTTCATGGTTCCATGACATTAGGACCAAGCCATGAATTCTGACGGTACAGGGCCACCATCGCTACCTACGGTGGTTGCCAGACTTGATCAGCAGGATCACCTGTTGGGTCGGTTCGCTGTGGCGTTGCAAACCCTGCTTGAACGCACGGCTCATTTAGCTTCCGTTGCCGATGGGTCGGTTGTCGTTCCCGGGCCCGCTCCTACTGCCGCTCCGGTTGTTGCGCCAGAGTCTACCCCGACACCTGTTGCTGCGCCTGCGGTGTTTCGGGGTATGACCGGTTCTGCCCCCCTTCCACAACGCTTTGGGGGAGAGCCAACTCAGTGCCGAGGTTTCCTTAACCAGGTGGGCATTTACTTTGAGTTGCTGCCACATGCCTTTCCTACTGAGAGATCAAAGGTGGGCTTCTTGATCTCGCTGCTCTCGGACAAGGCCTTGGCCTGGGCCAGCCCTTTATGGGAGAACAACAATCCGGTGGTTGCCGAGTTTTCCGGTTTTGTTGCTTCTCTTCGGAAGGTATTCGATGTGCCGGCTCGTGCTGCCTCTGCTGCGAAGCTCCTTATGTCCATCAGACAGGGTTCACGATCCGTAGCTGAATACGCCATTGAGTTTCGTACCCTGGCAGCAGAGGTGGGCTGGAATAATGAGGCTCTGGTCGCTGCTTTCTCTCATGGTCTCTCGGATGCCTTGAAGGATGAGGTTGCAGCTAAGGACCTACCTGTGGAGCTCGAGTCTCTTATTTCTTTCCTGATTTTGATTGACACCAGACTCAGGGAGAGACCTTCCTTTCAGGAGAGCCTGCGGAGGCCTTCTAACAGATTGGCGCCTACGTTTGCTGTCCCACCCGTGCCTCCTCTCTCCTCCCACGCCTCCTGGGGATGACTTGTCTGGAGGTGAACCCATGCGGCTGGGGTTTGCTCGCCTGTCCGAGGGGGAGAGGGTACTCCGGAGACGCGAGGGCCGATGCATGTACTGTGGTCTCAGTGGGCATTTTCGGTTGGCATGCCCGAACCGTCCGGGAAAGCGCTCGCACCTGAGATCCTGTCGGGGGCAGATCTTGGGTGGAGTCTCCTCGTCCCCGTTTCCCGTGTTGACAAACCACTGATTACTGTTGTCCTCTCCTGGGTCGGGGGCTCGGTGACGACCCAGGCGTTGGTGGACTCTGGTGCTGGTGGTTTGTTCATTGATAGTGTGTTCGCTGCCGCCAATTCCATTCCTCTGCAGCCTCGAGGTTCCCCACTGGCTCTTGAGGCGATAGACGGCAGACCCCTTCTGCCGCCACACGTGACTCATGAGACCCTTCCAGTGGGGATGGCCATTGGTGCCGTTCACAGAGAGTCGGTCTGTCTCCAGGTTATTTCGTCTCCACACTACTCGGTGGTCTTGGGGTACCCCTGGCTCCAGAAGCATAATCCGACTTTCGATTGGAAATCGGCCGAGATCCTCTCGTGGTCACCGCAGTGTGGGGCTAGTTGCATCCATGGGCCTGTCAAGTTGCTGTGTACTTCCTCGGACTCTCTGTTGCCTCCTGAATACGAGGAGTACCGGGATGTATTCAATAAGGTGCGTGCGGTTGCCCTACCTCCGCACCGCCCATACGATTGTGCCATAGAGTTACAATCTGGTGCCGTTCCTCCTCGTGGCAAAGTCTATCCACTGTCGGTAGCGGAGAATGAGGCCATGGAGGAGTACGTGAGGGAGGCGCTTTCACGCGGACACATTCGCAAATCCTCGTCCCCGGCAGGGGCTGGATTTTTCTTTGTGAAAAAGAAGGGCGGTGAGTTGAGGCCTTGCATCGATTACAGGGGTCTCAATCGCATCACGATCAAGAACGCTTACCCGATACCCTTGATTTCCGAGCTGTTCGATCGCCTCAAAGGGGCCACGGTCTTTACCAAACTCGACCTGAGGGCGGCATATAACCTGGTAAGGATCAAGGCGGGCGATGAGTGAAAGACCGCGTTTAACACCAGGACCGGTCATTATGAATCCTTGGTTATGCCCTTTGGGTTGTGCAATGCGCCCGCAGTCATCCAGGAATTCATCAACGATGTTTTCCGTGACCTGTTGCAGCAGTGTGTGGTGGTCTATTTGGATGACATCTTGGTATATTCTGAATCCATGGAGGCCCACATTCTGGATGTCAGACGAGTGTTGCAACGGTTACGAGAGAACAAGCTGTTCGGTAAGCTTGAGAAATGCGAATTTCACCGATCCCAGGTAACCTTCTTAGGTTACATCATTTCCGCTGAGGGGTTCTCCATGGATCCTGAGAAGGTTTCGGCTGTCTTACAGTGGCCCCAGCCCAGTGGTCTTCGTGCCCTGCAGCGCTTTTTGGGCTTCGCCAATTATTATCGGAAGTTCATCAGGGACTTTTCCATGCTAGCTAAGCCTCTCACGGATCTGACCAGGAAGGGCAGTAATCCCCAGGTCTGGCCGCCCGAGGCCATCCGAGCTTTTGAGGCTCTAAAGTCCGCCTTTGTGTCGGCTCCGATTCTGTCGCATCCCAACCCTGGGTTGCCGTTTGTCCTCGAGGCGCCCTCCTGTCTCAGCGTAGAACACCAGAGGGTCCTCTGCTTCCTTGTGGGTTTTACTCCAGGAAACTGTCTTCCGCGGAGTGCAACTATCAGATTGGTGACAGGGAGTTATTGGCCATCGTGCAGGCCCTTAAAGAATGGAGGCAATTGCTCGAGGGCTCGGTGGTTCCGGTTCTCATCCTGACGGACCACAAGAATCTGACCTACCTCTCTGAGGCCAAGAGATTGACACCACGTCAGGCCAGATGGGCTCTGTTCTTGTCACGTTTTAATTACGTGGTCTCCTACCTACCCGGTTCCAAGAACATCAGAGCGGATGCCTTATCACGGCAGTACTCCGAGCTGTCCGGGGAGGAGTCGATTCCGACTTCGGTCATACCTCCGAATCAGATCCTGGCCGCCATTCGCACCAGCCTGACCTCTCCCCTGGGTGAGCAGATTTTGGCGGCTCAATCTGGTGCTCCCTCTGGGAGACCCAACGGCAGGTGTTTTGTGCCTGAGGAGTTGCGCACTCGGTTGTTGCGAACCGACCATAACTCCAAGGCCGCGGGGCATCCTGGAAAGAATCAGCTGTCCTGGGCTGTTTCACGTCTGTTCTGGTGGCCTTCTCTACGTTCCGACATCGCCGCATATGTAGCGGCATGCTCCGTTTGTGCCCAGAGTAAGTCCCCTCGGCACCTTCCGTTGGGCCTTTTGCAACCCATAGCCACCGGGGAGCGTCCATGGTCACACCTGGGGATGGATTTCATTGTGGACCTCCCTGCATCCCGAGGCCATACGGTCATTCTCATGATAGTGGATCGGTTTTCCAAAATGTGCCATTGTGTACCTCTCAAGAAGTTACCCTCTGCACAAGAGTTGGCCTCGATTTTTGCCAGGGAGGTCTTCCGGTTGCACGGTTTGCCCAAGGAGATTGTGTCGGATCGGGGGAGTCAGTTTGTGTCCAGGTTCTGGCGCGCCTTTTGCTCCCAGTTGGGGATTCATCTCTCTTTCTCCTCGGCCTACCACCCTCAGTCCAATGGGGCCGCAGAACGATCCAATCAGGCCTTGGAGCAATTCCTTCGTTGCTATGTCTCCGATCACCAAGACAATTGGGTTGACCTCCTGCCTTGGGCTGAGTTTGCCAGGAACACGGCGGTGAACTCTTCCTCTGGGACGTCTCCCTTCATGGCCAATTATGGGTTCCAACCTGCCGTGTTACCGGAGGTATTCTCTCCCCAGGATATTCCGGCTGTGGAGGATCACCTTTCCGTCCTACGTGCTTCTTGGGTACAGATCCAGAGGTCCCTTGAGGTCTCTGCGCAGCGCCAGAGACTCCAGGCTGATCGCAGACGAGCGCCCGCTCCTTCCTACCAGGTCGGAGACCGCGTATGGTTGTCCACCCGCAACCTCAACCTTCGAGTGCCCACTCCCAAGCTGGCGCCTCGCTTTGTTGGTCCCTTCCGAGTGCTTCGCAGGGTAAACCCGGTAGCCTATGCCCTTGCGCTTCCTCCTGGCATGCGGATCTCCAACGTGTTTCATGTCTCCCTCTTGAAGCCACTGGTGTGTAATCGTTTCACTTCCTCGATTCCTCGGCCTCGTCCGGTCCAAGTGGGCAATCGTGAGGAGTATGAGGTGAGCAATATCCTGGACTCACGCCTGGTCCGCGGCCGGGTGCAGTTTTTGGTCCATTGGCGTGGTTATGGTCCAGAGGAGCGTTCCTGGGTTCCCTCCGCAGATGTCCATGCTCCTGCCTTGCTCCGAGCCTTCCACGCACGCTTCCCTCAGAAACCGTTCCTTACTCCGCGGAGGAGGGGCCCTTGAGGGGGAGGTACTGTCATGGTCTTACCTCCTTGCTGTTCTCCTTCGTTTGACATGTGCTGGCGGCCATCTTGGTTTCTGGGTTTCTTGTAGCCTCCCACCCTGCGGCTCCTCCTTCCCACTGGGAGGAGCTGGATGCCTAGCTCATATATATAGGAGGTCTGTGGCTTCAGTTCCCTGCTTGGTCCTCCTGTGCTCACATGCTTCTAAGACTGCTGCTGCTTCTGGTTCCTGATCCTGGCTTCGTCTGACTACCCTGCTGATTCCTGATCCTGGCTTCGTCTGACTACCCTGTTGGTTCCTGATCCTGGCTTCATCTGACTACCCTTCTGGTTCCTGATCTCTGGTTTCGCAAGACCCTGCTTCGGTTTAGCCATCCGTTTGGACTTTTGCCTTACAGCTTTATTTTCAATAAAGCCTTCTTATTTCCACTCATCTCTTGTTGTACGTCTGGTTCATGGTTCCATGACAGATAGTGACTGATAAGAGCACTCCACTAGTAGTGATGAGAGGCAGTGGCAATAATCAAATTTGTGATATTTTGTGAATATTTGAGTGAATATTCGCCATATATTCGCAAATTTGAGAATTCGTTATCTCCAGTCATTATTTTCTTGATTGCGGAAATCAATTGAAAATTTTGCAATAAAAACTCACATTACGAAAATTCACAATCAACACTACTCCTAAAGTCAAAGATATTGCAGCCTTCTCATTGGCCCATAAGCTAGAAGCAGGGAGGGATCATGTCATGTGTACTGATTAAAAAAATGTCCTGCAGTAAAATTGATATCCAATGACCGTCTAATATACCTCCAGCCACACAATAACTCATTCTTCTCTATATGGTGAATCAATAATTTTTGGGGCCTGTACTCCAATGGCCTGCAGTAAAATTGATATTCAATGACTGTTTAATATACCTCCAGCCACATAATCACTTGATGTTTTCTGTCCGGTGAATGAATAATTTTGGGGGGCTGTAGTCCACTGGCCTGCAGTAAAATTGATTTCCATTGGCCGTCTAATATACCTCCCGCCACATAATCATTTGATCTTTCATGCATAATTTTTTTGGGCCTGTAATCAAACTGGCCAACAGTAAAATTGTTATAAGGTGACCGCCTAATGTACCTCCAGCCACATTATCAATTGTTCTTTTCTGTACGGTGTAGTCCACTGGCCTGCAGTAAAATTGATATCCATTGACCGTCTAATATACCTCCAGCAACATACTTACTAGAAAATGAGGAAAAAATAAGGTGTGAAGAATAATATGGGAAAATGGAATGGGAGTGTGGAACAGATAAAATCCGAAGAGTGGAGCTAAATATTTCAAGTAGTAAACAAGACCTCACAGAACCCAGCAGCATAGGATAATATTTCATAATTTTGGCAGGGGAGTAATATAAACAATGCACGACAAAGAATTGAATAAATCTTTGTCGTGCATCGTTTATATTACTCCCCTGCCAAACTTATGAAATATTATAAGAACAAGGTATTTTTATGTTTAAAATGTGGGGAGATTGGAGTTGATGATATGCAACTATTGTGGGAGTGACAGTCTCTCCAAAATGTTGAGAATGAAATGCTTGGCTATATTAGGGTACTTCATAAGGTGGATATCCCCCTAACCTTTAGGGCACGTGTGCTGGGTTTGGTGGAGGACATAGGGGATTCCGGAAGATTCTTAATAATAACTAAATTGTTATTTTAGGCTAGGAGATGTATTGTAAGAAAATGGATAGAGAAAACCACACCAACAATAAATATGTGTCTCAGTCTGGTCAAATGTTCGCTTGCTTGTGAGAATTTAGATATAGTTACAAATCCTAAAAGGTGGAGGTCTGAGAGTCTGAGGGCAGACTGGCTGAAAAACTGATTAAGATGGAGGTTGGACTGGGGTGTGGGGGGAGGGGTTGGACTGGGGTGTGGGGGGAGGGGTTGGGGATGGAAGATGAGAGAGTTTTCCTTCTTCATCTTTTTTTTTGGGGGGGGGGGGGACAATTATAAATTGTGATGTGGTGATATACAATTTTGTAATATTGATTTTACATGCAGCTAAGATATGTATGTCCTTTTCTTGTATTGTAAAAACATAAAAACAATAAAAAAAGATATATATATATTTGACTCCAGCCACATAATCACTTGATCTTTTCTGTAAGGTGAATGCATAATTTTTAGGGTCTGTAATCTAACTGGCCAACAGTAAAATTGATATACGGTGACCGCCTAATGTACCTCCAGCCACATTATTAATTGTTCTTTTTTGTACGGTGAATGAATAATTTTTGGGGCCTGTAGTCCACTGGCCTGGAATAAAATTTATATCCAATGACCGTCTAATATATCTCCAGCCACATAATCACTTGATGTTTTCTGTCTGATGAATGCCTAATGTTTGGGGCCTGTACTCCAATTGCCTGCAATAAAATTGATATTCAATGACCGTCTAATATACCTTCAGCCACATAATCAGTCGTTCTTCTCTGTACGGTGAATCAATAATCTCTGGGGCCTGTACTTTAATGGGCTGAAGTAAAATGAATATCCATTGACCATCTAATATACCTCCAGCCACATCTTTTATGTATGGTGAATGCATAATTTTTTGGAACTGTAATCGAACTGGCTAACAGTAAAATTGTTATACGGTGACCGCCTAATGTACCTCCAACCACATTATCAATTGTTCTTATCTGTCCAGTCAGTGAATAATTTTTGGGGCCTGTACTCCTCTGGCCTAAAGTAAAATTGATATCAAATGACCGTCTAATATACCTCCAGCCACATAATCAAGTGATGTTTTCTGTCCGGTGAATTAATAATGTTTGGGGCCTGTACTCCAATGGCCTGCAGTAAAATTGATAATCAATGACTGTCTAATATACCTCCAGCCACATAATTACTTGTTCTTTTCTGTACGGTGAATTAATAATTTTTGGGGCCTGTACTCCTCTTGCCTGAAGTAAAAATAATATCCAATGACCGTCTAATATATCTCCAGCCACATAATCACTTGATGTTTTCTCTATAGTGACTGCCTAACGTTTGGTGCCTGTACTCCAATGGCCTGCAGTAAAATTGATATCCATTGACCGTCTAATATACCTCCAGCCACATAATCACTTGTTCTTTTCTGTACGGTGAATGAATAATTTTTGGGGCCTGTACCCCACTGTCCTGAAGTAGGGTTGAGCGAACCCGAACTGTAAAGTTCGGGTTTGTACCGAACTTTAGGATTTTTGGACCCCGGACCCGAACCTAAACTTTTCAGTAAAAGTTTGTGTTTGGTGTTCGAGCAGCCAATCAACAAGCATTTAACTTGTGTGCCCTTAGAAGCCATCACAGCTATTCCTGCTAATAGCATGGCTGTGATTGTCAGTGCAGCATGTGACCCAGGCTCTATATAAGCTGGAGTCAGGTAGCGCTGCACATCACTCTGCTCTGATTAGTGTAGGGATAGGATTCTGCTGCTGTAAGAGAGATAATAGGAAATAATCTTTAATCAGAAGTGCTTATTAACTCAGCGATCTACTTAGATTTAGTTTTGTGGGTTCAGTGCACAATCTTTTTTACCCTGCCCTGAGCCCAGTGACACAAAAAAAGAACTTGTATCCGTCTGTTAGCTAGGTGGGCGGCGGCGCCCATTTTATGCAATCTCAGTGCACCAGCACAATGTGCATTTGTGACATTCAAATCCAAGCTTGAAATACTGCAATAATATTCAGGATTTAAAAAAACAACAATCCAGTTTTGGAAATACCCTACATCTGGGGCCGATGCTGCATTTGTTAGTGTGACATACAAGCTAGAAATACTGCAATATTAATCTGGGTTTTAAAAAACACCCATTTTGGGCAAAAAACAAAAGTTGCAGCCTTTGCTGCACCTGTCAGTGTGAGATACACGCATTAGATACTCCTGTTCTATTCTGTTATTTTAAAAAAACACTCACTTTGGTAAAAAAAAAACTAAGTTTGCAGCCTTGGCTTCTTCTGTCAGTGTGAGATACAAGTCTGAAATACTGCAATAATATTCTGGGTTTAATAAAACACCAATTTTGAGCAAAAAAAACAAAATTTGCAGCCTTTGCTGCATCTGTCAGTGTGAGATACACATGATAGATACTGTTGTTATATTCTGTTAATTTTGGGCAAGATCCTAAATTTCAGAAATATGAGGAGGGGCATCAAATATGGGACGTTGCCCTGGTCGTGGTGCTGCTGGTGGAGCTCCTGTTGCAAGGAGAGAAAAGGGTCGATCTGTGCCAGCTACACGCACAATTGAAACACCTTCCTCAGGTGCGAGTAGGAGACAGAACCTTCAGCGTTATTTTGTCGGGCCTAAAGCGGCTCTACGAATGGTGTTACCAGAACAAGTACAGGCGGTAGTAGATTGGGTTGCTGACAGTGCCTCCAGTTCCTTTGCATTGTCTCCCACCCAGTCTCATGCTGATAGAGTTCAGAGTTAGCACCTGCAGCCGATGTCCATCAGTCTTTCACCTCACCCCCTTGCAAATCAGCCAAGCAGTCTGAGCCCAAAGTCATGCAGCAGTCTCTTCTGATTTTTGATCACTCTGCTAGCAGGGATTCCCAGGGCCATTCATCTAGCCCTGCCGCAGAAGTAGAAAAGATTGAGTGCACCGATGCCCAACCACTTATGTTTCAAGATGAGTACAATCGAGGACCACCGCAGCACGTCTCGGATGATGACAAAACACAGGTGCCAACTGCTGTGGCTTTCGAAAGTGTGCAGACCGACAAGGAGGGCAGGGTGAAGACTAAGAAGATGATGTTGAGGACGATGAGGTATTCGACCCCACATGGAATCAAGCTCATGTGAGTGCCTTGTGTAGTTGGGAGGAAGAGGTGGTGGTTGCATAGAGCCACCAGCAAAGCAGAAAAGAGAGCAGGGTACAAATAAGGAGCGGCCGTCCCCTAGACAGTATGTCTGCTACTGTCCACCGCAGCTAGGAACAGAGCACACCAAAGCCAGCTCCAAGGAGTTCCCTGGCATGGCAGTTCTTCAGACAATGTGCTAACGACAAGACACAAGTGGTTTGCACGCGGTGCAATCAGAGCCTGAAGCGAGGCATAAACGTTCTCAACCTCTGCACAACCTGCATGATCAGGCATCTAAGTGCAAAGCATGAGCTGCAGTGGAGTAGACACTTCAAAAACAAAGAAAGGTCTCTGGCTCCTCCTGCTTCCTCTTCTGCTGCAGTCTCTGCCTTTTCATCCACCTCTGGAGTGATAGTGGCACCTGCCACCCCGCAAACAGAAGATCTGTCAGCAACACCAACATCTGGGTCACCAAGCATCTCCACAATGTCCCACGAAATTGTTCAGCTCTCCATCTCCCAAACACTGGAGCAGAAGAGGAAGTACCCCCCTACCCACCCGTGATCCCTGGCCCTGAATGCCAGCATTTCAAAATTCCTGGCCTTTGAAATACTGTCATTTCGTCTGGTGGAGACGGAGAGCTTTAAAAGACTTATAGCGGTGGCTGTCCCACAGTATGTCGTGCCCAGCCGCCACTACTTTTCCAGGTGAGCCATCCCTTCCCTGCACAACCAAGTAGGGGACAAATTCAGGTGTGCACTGCGCAACGCCATCTGTGGCAAGGTCCACCTAACTACGGATACGTGCAGGGGATGGCTGGGAAGGGGGGCAGGGAGGCAATTGCCCCCCAGGCCGCCCTAAAGCACGTTAACCGCTTGCCGCAACTGTAACGCCGAAAGGCGTCATCGCGGCGGCTCTCCCAGGCTACGCTAACGCCGATTGGCGTCATCTCGCGTGAGCCGAGATTTCCTGTGAACGCGCGCACACAGGCGCACGCGCTCACAGGAACGGAAGGTAAGCGAGTGGATCTCCAGCCTGCCAGCGGCGATCGCTCGCTGGCAGGCTGGAGATGTGATTTTTTTAACCCCTAACAGGTATATTAGACGCTGTTTTGATAACAGCGTCTAATATACCTGCTACCTGGTCCTCTGGTGGTCCCTTTTGTTTGGATCGACCACCAGAGGACACAGGTAGATGTGTAAAGTACCACCAAACAACACTACACTACACTACACCCCCCCCTGTCAGTTATTAACCCCTTATGAACCCCTGATCACTTCATATACACTCCCTGATCACCCCTCCCGTCATTGATCACCCCCCTGTCATTGATCACCCCCCTATAAGGCTCCATTCAGACGTCCGTATGATTTTTACGGATCCAGCATCCATGGATCGGATCCGCAAAACACATACGGACGTCTGAATGGAGCCTTACAGGGGGGTGATCAATGACAGGGTGGTGATCACGCATATAGACTTCCTGATCACTTCCCTGTCATTGATCACCCCCCTGTCATTGATCACCCCCCTGTAAGGCTCCATTCAGACGTCCACATGATTTTTACGGTTACACTCATACATGGATCGGATCCGCAAAACACATGCGGACCTCTGAATGGAGCCTTACAGGGGCGTGATCAATGACAGAGAGGTGATCACCCATATACACTCCCTGTCATTGATCACCCCCCTGTAAGGCTCCATTCAGACGTCCGCATGTGTTTTGCAAAACACATGCGGACCGCATGTGTTTTGGATCGGATCCGCAAAACACATGCGGATGTCTGAATGGAGCCTTACAGGGGGGTGATCAATGACAGGGAGTGTATATGGGTGATCACCTCTCTGTCATTGATCACCCCCCTGTAAGGCTCCATTCAGACGTCCGCATGTGTTTTGCGGATCCGATCCAAAACACATGCGGTCCGCATGTGTTTTGCAAAACACATGCGGACGTCTGAATGGAGCCTTACAGGGGGGTGATCAATGACAGAGAGGTGATCACCCATATACACTCCCTGATCACCCCCTGTCATTGATCACCCCCCTGTAAGGCTCCATTCAGACGTCCGCATGTGTTTTGCAACACATGCGGACGTCTGAATGGAGCCTTACAGGGGGGTGATCAATGACAGGGAGTGTATATGGGTGATCACCTCTCTGTCATTGATCACCCCCCTGTAAGGCTCCATTCAGACGTCCGCATGTGTTTTGCGGATCCGATCCAAAACACATGCGGTCCGCATGTGTTTTGCAAAACACATGCGGACGTCTGAATGGAGCCTTACAGGGGGGTGATCAATGACAGAGAGGTGATCACCCATATACACTCCCTGATCACCCCCTGTCATTGATCACCCCCCTGTAAGGCTCCATTCAGACGTCCGCATGTGTTTTGCAAAACACATGCGGACCGCATGTGTTTTGGATCGGATCCGCAAAACACATGCGGACGTCTGAATGGAGCCTTACAGGGGGGTGATCAATGACAGAGAGGTGATCACCCATATACACTCCCTGTCATTGATCACCCCCCTGTAAGGCTCCATTCAGACGTCCGCATGTGTTTTGCAAAACACATGCGGACCGCATGTGTTTTGCAAAACACATGCGGACCGCATGTTTTGCAAAACACATGCGGACGTCTGAATGGAGCCTTACAGGGGGGTGATCAATGACAGGGAGTGTATATGGGTGATCACCTCTCTGTCATTGATCACCCCCCTGTAAGGCTCCATTCAGACGTCCGCATGTGTTTTGCGGATCCGATCCAAAACACATGCGGTCCGCATGTGTTTTGCAAAACACATGCGGACGTCTGAATGGAGCCTTACAGGGGGGTGATCAATGACAGAGAGGTGATCACCCATATACACTCCCTGATCACCCCCTGTCATTGATCACCCCCCTGTAAGGCTCCATTCAGACGTCCGCATGTGTTTTGCAAAACATGCGGTCCGCATGTGTTTTGCAAAACACATGCGGTCCGCATGTGTTTTGCAAAACACATGCGGACGTCTGAATGGAGCCTTACAGGGGGGTGATCAATGACAGGGAGTGTATATGGGTGATCACCTCTCTGTCATTGATCACCCCCCTGTAAGGCTCCATTCAGACGTCCGCATGTGTTTTGCAAAACACATGCGGACGTCTGAATGGAGCCTTACAGGGGGGTGATCAATGACAGACAGGTGATCAGGGAATCTATATGGGTGATCACCCCCCTGTCATTGATCACCCCCCCCTGTAAGGCTCCATTTAGACATTTATATTCCAGACTTCTTCTCACGCTTTAGGGCCCCTAAAAAGCCAGGGCAGTATAAATACCCCACATGTGACCCCATTTCGGAAAGAAGACACCCCAAGGTATTTGCTGAGGGGCATATTGAGTCCATGAAAAATTGAAATTTTTGTCCTAAGTTAGCGGAAAGTGAGACTTTGTGAGAAAAAAACAAAAAAAAAAAAATCAATTTCCGCTAACTTATGCAAAAAAAAAAAATTCTATGAACTCGCCAGGCCCCTCATTGAATACCTTGGGGTGTCTTCTTTCCAAAGTGGGGTCACATGTGGGGTATTTATACTGCCCTGGCTTTTTAGGGGCCCGAAAGTGTGAGAAGAAGTCTGGGATCCAAATGTCTAAAAATGCCCTCCTAAAAGGAATTTGGGCACCTTTGCGCATCTAGGCTGCAAAAAAGTGTCACACATCTGGTATCGCCGTACTCAGGAGAAGCTGGGGAATGTGTTTTGGGGTGTCATTTTACATATACCCATGCTGGGTGAGAGAAATATCTTGGTCAAATGCCAACATTGTATAAAAAAATGGGAAAAGTTGTCTTTTGCCAAGATATTTCTCTCACCCAGCATGGGTATATGTAAAATGACACCCCAAAACACATTCCCCAACTTCTCCTGAGTACGGCGATACCAGATGTGTGACACTTTTTTGCAGCCAAGGGGGGCAAAGGGGCACACATTCCAAAGAGCACCTTTCGGATTTCGCAGGCCATTTTTTACACATTTTGATTGCAAAGTTCTTCTCACACATTTGGGCCCCTAAATTGCCAGGGCAGTATAACTACGCCACAAGTGACCCCATTTTGGAAAGAAGACACCCCAAGGTATTCCGTGAGGGGCATGGCGAGTTCCTAGAATTTTTTATTTTTTGTCACAAGTTAGCGGAAAATGATGATTTTTCTTTTTTTTTCTTTTTTCCTTACAAAGTCTCATATTCCACTAACTTGCGACAAAAAATAAAAAATTCTAGGAACTCGCTATGCCCCTCACGGAATACCTTGGGGTGTCTTCTTTCCAAAATGGGGTCACTTGTGGCGTAGTTATACTGCCCTGGCAATTTAGGGGCCCAAATGTGTGAGAAGAACTTTGCAATCAAAATGTGTAAAAAATGGCCTGCGAAATCCGAAAGGTGCACTTTGGAATATGTGCCCCTTTGCCCACCTTGGCTGCAAAAAAGTGTCACACATCTGGTATCGCCGTACTCAGGAGAAGTTGGGGAATGTGTTTTGGGGTGTCATTTTACATATACCCATGCTGGGTGAGAGAAATATCTTGGTCAAATGCCAACTTTGTATAAAAAAATGGGAAAAGTTGTCTTTTGCCAAGATATTTCTCTCACCCAGCATGGGTATATGTAAAATGACACCCCAAAACACATTCCCCAACTTCTCCTGAGTACGGCGATACCAGATGTGTGACACTTTTTTGCAGCCAAGGTGGGCAAAGGGGCACATATTCCAAAGTGCACCTTTCGGATTTCGCAGGCCATTTTTTACACATTTTGATTGCAAGGTACTTCTCACACATTTGGGCCCATTAATTGCCAGGGCAGTATAACTACCCCACAAGTGACCCCATTTTGGAAAGAAGACACCCCAAGGTATTCCGTGAGGGGCATGGCGAGTTCCTAGAATTTTTTATTTTTTGTCGCAAGTTAGTGGAATATGAGACTTTGTAAGAAAAAAAAAAATTAAAATAAAAATCATCATTTTCCGCTAACTTGTGACAAAAAATAAAAAGTTCTATGAACTCACTATGCCCATCAGCGAATACCTTAGGGTGTCTACTTTCCGAAATGGGGTCATTTGTGGGGTGTTTGTACTGTCTGGGCCTTGTAGAACCTCAGGAAACATGACCGGTGCTCAGAAAGTCAGAGCGGCTTCAAAAAGCGGAAATTCACATTTTTGTACCATAGTTTGTAAACGCTATAACTTTTACCCAAACCATTTTTTTTTGCCCAAACATTTTTTTTTTATCAAAGACATGTAGAACAATAAATGTAGCGAAAAATTTATATATGGATGTCGTTTTTTTTGCAAAATTTTACAGCTGAAAGTGAAAAATGTCATTTTTTTGCAAAAAAATCGTTACATTTTGATTAATAACAAAAAAAGTAAAAATGTCAGCAGCAATAAAATACCACCAAATGAAAGCTCTATTAGTGAGAAGAAAAGGAGGTAAAATTCATTTGGGTGGTAAGTTGCATGACCGAGCAATAAACCGCTAAAGTTGTGGAGTGCCGATTTGTAAAAAAGGGCCTGGTCACTAGGGGGGTATAAACCTGTGGTCCTTAAGTGGTTAAAAACGTCCGCTGGGCTGTTTTTTTTTTTTTTTTTTTAAAGTTCAACTCTTTATTTAGTAAAAATTATCGTTACAAACGATCAGCAAATAAGAAACATCAACAGCTACCAGTAGCCTTCAAAGTAGGATCATCAGATATAGTACAATACTGTTATCAGAAGGCTTTACATCAATAAAGGAGAGGAGTTGGGGGAGGGAGAACAAAATAACGTATGGTCATTTTCTTGACAGCTATGACAGCTATATGAGGCAGAGAACAGAAATAGTGGACAAGTACTGGACAATCTATATCAATACGGATGTTCTGTATAGTATTGAGGATGAGATCCAACCCTGGAGCAGGAAAAACAAGCTGAACCAGCATCGGCATAGCAGAACTAACACTGATTTCCCGTGTGGGAAGAGAGATAAATAAATAAGAGGTATCAGGGGGTATAACCTCTGAAGTGTTTCCAGTCCTTCCACACTTTCTCAAACTTGTGGTGGGAACGGTCCTCCCAGGAAGATATTTCCTCGAATCTATAGATCTGGTCAATCCTGAGAAGCCATTGTTCCCAAGAAGGAAGATCTTGAGATAGCCACATAGTTGGGATAAGAAGCTTGGCCGCACATAATAGGTATCTAAAGAGCTTTATCCGGGGAGTGTGAGGGGCTTTGGGAAAGAGGTTCAGAAGGGCAATTTCTGGAGAGGCAGGGTAGTTGGTTCTGCATATCAGATTGCTCTGCTTGAAGATATATTCCCACCAAGAGAGTACTTTAGGGCAGTGCCACCAAATATGGAGGTATGTGCCCCTTTCTGACGAACACCTCCAGCACATGTCCAAAGCAGAGGTAGAGAACAAACACGTTTTATCAGGAGTTTTGTACCACCTGGAGATAATTTTAAAACTATTCTCTTGTATCCTCACGCACCTGGAAACAGTATGAGGAGAAATATAGATTTTCTGAATTTCGTCCTCCTGAAATGACCTATGTAGATCTTTCTCCCATAATCGGATATAGGCAAGGACCAGTGAGGCAGGGGGGTCTCTTAATTTTTTATATAGTTGGGAAATCATTTTAAGTGGGGGTTTTGTCTGGGAAATGAAGCTCTCGAACCACGTAAGAGGTCTAAAGAGATTTTGCAAGCTCCCATGAAGGGTCATATAAGATTTAAGATAACCTATCAAGTTAAATCGTGAGGGGCAGACGTCTAGTAGTTCGGGCATCTCATTTGTGGAGATTAGGGAACCTTCGTGATACAAATCAATAATTTTTATATTAGAAAGTCTAATCTTGGGTGGTATACTGTCTCTTAGTGCTGGAGGAGCTAAGTTAAATACATCTCCCACTGTCAGGATAGGGGAGGGAAGGGGTATACTATAGGGGGATCTCTGCAAAGCGTTCCAGGCCTGAAGAGTAGCTTTTATAACCGGAGATATGCCCGAGCTGAGAGGTGGAGGGGAGATTTTGCCCAGCAGATAAGCTGAAAAATTTAGGCCAAGGAGGGCTTGCTCCATTGCAACCCACGATTTGTGCGGAGGGCATCGCACCCAATCCACGATCCTTGCCAACAGGACAGCTCTACCATATAGTTCTGGGTCCGGTAGTGCGATACCCCCTCGCTCTTTAGAGTAAGATAAAGCCTTATATGCTATCCTAGCCTTTTTACCGGACCAAATGAAGGACCTAAAAAGAGAACGGAGGGACGCGTAGTAGGTAGATGGAACAGGTATCGGTAGGGCCTGTTGGAGGTAAGTCAGTTTTGGTACGACTAGAGACATTAGTATATTCTTTCTCCCGAACCAGGAGAGGATAGGAATATCCAATGTTCCCAATTCTGATTTAATTTTCTGGAGCAGGGGAAGATAGTTTAGGTTGAAAAATTGGCCAGGATCTGTACCAAGTTTGACTCCTAAAAACGTTAAGTGAGGGGAGGACCATTTAAATGGCGAAGATTGGGATAACTCCTTCTTTAAGGCACTGGAAATGCCTGTAGAAATAATAAATGATTTGTTGTGGTTGATCTTTAGGTTAGATAAAGAGCCAAAGAATTCTAGGTGCTTATAGACCTTAGGAAGGGCCTTGGAGGGATTATGGATCATAATTAGCATATCATCCGCAAATGCGGCTATCTTATGTTGCTGGTCTCCAAGGGCTATTCCTCGGATGTCTTCATCTAACCTAATAGATTAAAGGCTCTAAAGTCAAAACAAATAGAAGGGGTGACAGGGGGCACCCTTGGCGTGTGCCATTGCTTATCCGGAAGGGAGTTGACAAGGTGTCGTTAACGGTAACGGAGGCCGACGCATTAAAGTACATGGCATGTACGGCTTTAATGAAGTAAGGAGGGAAGTTAAAAGAGTGGAGAACAGAATACATAAATGGCCAACTAACCCTATCAAAGGCCTTCTCAGCGTCTGTGCTGAGAATGACCAGGGGCAGAGCCCGTTTCTTGACATAGTGAAGGATGTTGAGCACCCTAGCTGTGTTGTCCTTACCTTCTCTGTATTTGATAAAGCCAACTTGATCTCTGTGGATCAAGTTTGGGAGGAGTTTAGCTAACCTGTTGGCGAGGAGTTTAGCCAAAAGCTTCATGTCTATATTGAGTAAGGAGATGGGCCTAAAATTGGGACAAACAGTGTGGTCTTTACCCTCTTTAGGGATCACTGTGATAACTGCTCTGGACATATCGCCGGTTAAAGGAATCCCCTGCAGAGAGGCATTGAAAATAGGTAATAAGTGAGGGATTAATATATCATGGAAAGCATTGTAGTAGGGGATGGGTAGCCCGTCTGGGCCAGGGCATTTCCCTTTAGGGGCTTCTCTGATGACTTTCAATAGTTCCTCTGGAGTGAATGGGGCAGAGAGAAGGAGTCCATCTGAGGCCGAGAGCTGTGGAAGCCCGAGGCTTTTTAGGAAGGTCAGATGCTCCGGAGCAGCCTCCGGGAGATTCTTAGTCTGGGACAAGGGGTGTAGGTTATAGAGCGATTCATAAAAATTCCTGAAAAGAGAGGCTATCTTGCCTGGATCAAAAGTATCTGGGCCATCTGGGGTTTTCATCTTATGAACAAAGTTGTTAAGTCTCCTACGTTTAAGTCTTTGCATCATAAACCTAGAAGCTTTATTGCCATGAGCAAAGATCTTTTGTTGTGAATGCAGAAAGTATTTTGCAGACGATTCGTTCAAAAGATTTTTGAGAGATGCTCTACAGGTCGAAAGCTCAACTAGATGGGTCTGAAGTAGGGAATTTTTATGGGAGGTTTCAAGAGCACTAATTTTCTCAAGCAAGTCGTCTATCTGTTTCGATCTGACTTTTTTAATGTGAGCTCCTATGCTTATACAATGCCCTCTAATGAAGGCTTTATGGGCATCCCAAATTGTATGTGGTGTTACGTCGGGGGTGCAATTAGTGACAAAGTAATCCTTTAGTAGGGTCTGCAGGCGTATTTTAGTGTCCGGAAGGCTTAGAAGTTTTTCGTTAAGGCGCCAGTTGCTAAAGGTATGTCTGTCTGGTGGGGACATAAAGGTAAGTGAGATAGGGGCGTGGTCAGAGATGGTGATTGAACCAATTTCTGCCTCAGAACAGTGCTGGAGGTGTTCTCTGGAAATAAATAGATGGTCCAACCGCTGGTATGAACCATGAACCTGGGAAAAGAAGGTATAGTCCCTTACATCTGGGTAAAGTTTGCGCCAGACATCTACAAGATGATTACCAGCTAAAAAATTTTGGATAGATCTCAGGCCTTTTCGGGATTGAGCTGATTTATTAGATGAGGAGTCCAAAAACGGATTAAAAACTAAATTAAAGTCCCCCCCTAGAAATGTGATACCTTCCCTGAATTCTTCTGATCTCCTCAAGATATCAGTAAGCCAATTAATTTGGTTAGAGTTGGGTACGTATATATTAATAAAAGTAAATAGGTGCTGACCTATAGTGCCTTTTACCATAAGATACCTACCCTCCGGGTCACATAATTGATCCTTTACAAGGAAAGGGACTTTTTTGTGGAACCCTATGCTAACCCCCTTTGAGTTGGATGAGGGAGATCCACAATGAAACCACAGGGGGAATATGGAGAAAGAGAGGTTAGGGAAATGTCCCAGTTTAAAGTGGGTCTCTTGGAGAAAGACCGTGTTTACATGTATCCTCTTCAAAATCCCAAAGATGTGGCTCCTCTTAGAAGGAGAGTTACATCCCTTTACATTAAACGAAGCTAGCTTAATTGCCATCTTCAGGGTAAGTAAAGGACCTGGGGGGCTGAATCCACCTCTGCATGATAAGAGTGTGCAAGGAAAAAATTAGCTGGAACTTATCTTTTTCAGTGCGTCCGCGTAAGGAAGCGAGTTTCCGCCTCAGAAGGATCTCAGATAATCTGTTGAATGACCACAAAAAAGAGAACATAAGATAAACAGTAAAAATAGATATAACATGACAATAAGAGTGAAAAGGCAGCATCTTGTTGCCAAACAAGGTCTCGTGGGGGGGAATGGGTTAATTACCACTAATGGACAACCACTTTACTTGTAGAAGGTTCTTAGACCCATATCTAAGGAAAATAATAGTAGGGGAATGTTAGGATTAAGGGTCATGGACCTAAAAGATGGGTCAATGAGCACACATACAGAAGGAAGGGCGGTGATATAGCACACATGGGGGGGGGGGGAAGAGGAGAAAGGTGGGGGGGAATTAGGCGAGGAAAGAGGAGAGCAAAGGGAGGGGGTATTGGGAAAGACGGGGAGGGTAGGGGATAGTCAATCTATGAGTAGATTCCTTCTAGAATAATATCGAAATCAGGAGCAAAGGAGGGGTAATAACAAAGCATTAGAACCGTCACATTGAAAACAAAGGAGGCAAATTTGAACTGCATATGCAGTTATTGAGGAGAAGTTGCGCAAGTCTCTGGAATGAAGTCCCGGGAGCAGGAGTAGAACCGAGGTGTAGGTGAGAGTGATCCAGAGGATGATTGGTGTGTTCGCGGGTGCTTCACGTGAGCGTAAGAACAATTCTGCTGAGAGCAGACGTTGATAGGGAATCCAGATGTTACAAAAAGAGTTCAACGATCTTCTGAGGCGATGCGTCTGGGGGTAAGAGATTGATTCCTTTTCTTTTGGCGACGCGATTTAGGAGTGTCTTTGGGTTCAAAGGGGAGGTACCTGGGTAGCTCCGGCAAAAGGGTTAAGTCCCGAACCAGGTCCCAGTCATCAATATCCAATGGAGAAATGTCCAGGAGATCATAGATCGGTTCTAAGTCCGCATGGGTCCTGATAGTAATCCTTCTGCCATTGACCGCAAAGGAGAGACTGAACGGGAAATTCCATCTATACAGAATCTTGCGCTGTCTCAGCCATTCCGTTAATGGTTTCAATGCTTTTCTTTTCTGAAGGGTGACAGGCGCAAGGTCTTGAAAGACTGAAACGGTTGCATCCTTAAACTTAACCCCTTCAGGCCTACGGGCCTTGCTTAAGACTGCTTCCTTGTCTGGAAATTGTAAAAAGCGGCAAATGATGTCCCTAGGAGGGTTGTTAGCGTCCGGTTTTGGACGCAGGGCACGGTGGGCCCTTTCAATGATTAGAGGGTCTGGGCAATCCGGGCCCAATAGGTCCGCACAAATAGACCTGACACTTTCTAGGGCTTCGCCTGCGGAGTCTGATTCCGGGACACCTCTGAACCTGAGGTTGTTTCTCCTGCCGCGGTTTTCCTGGTCTTCCAGGGCATTATAGACCGCGTTCAGATGTGACTGGCATTTCTGTAGACTGGAGGCAGAGGCGGCGTGGAAATCAAGCATAGCGGCTTGCGTCTCTTCAAGCGCTTCCACTCTCCCGCCCACGTGTTTAATGTCCTCCCTCAGAGATGAAATTTCACCTACCAGGGGGCTCATGGCCTTCTGGAGCGCCAGATCCAGGTACTTTCTAGAGATAGGTAGGAGTTTGCGGCTCCTGGCACCGTCGGTATCGCTTGTGTCTTCTTGCGCGTCCGGGTCTAACTCAGCCGGGTCTTTGCAGGGAGCCGGCGCCATCTTAGACTCCTTTGCCACATATGCAGCGGCAGCTTTCTTGACGAAGCGATCCATGTCACCGCTAGTTGCCGGGGTTTTCAGGTGCTGGGACGAATCCCCGGTCCTTTGCTGACCGATCTTGCCCATAATTTAGACCAGAGGCTTAAGTGAGCTGCAGTAAAGTTGTGTCTTTCTCGGAGAGCTCAGACACAGACGTCCATGTCGGTCCGGCGCTAGCTCCGCCCCCCATCCGCTGGGCTGTTTTTAACAAAACATTTTTTTTTTTTTTTATTCCTTAGGGCCACACCGCTGATCACCACATTTAGAAGCGCTCATCTACATATTCATCTGTATCTCCGTCCTCAGGACAGCAATACAGATGGCTGTGCTGCAGCAGGGCAGGGGAGGGAGAGGCATCTCCCTTCCCTGTTCTTCTGATAGGCCGCAGGCACTAATGCCTGCAGCCTATCAGAGGCCGGCTCAGGCAGCGCGATGACGTCATTATCATCGCGCTGCCTGTGCCGGGCAGCACACAGTGGGGGACACAGGCCGGAAGAGGCCTGCATCGCATCACTGCTGATGGAGGTAAGTATTAGTGTTTTTTGTTTTTTTCTTGGCGGGGGGAGCTGACACTCTGGCATTTCTTACAGCCCAATTTTTTTGGGGGTGGCACTCTGGGGGCATTTATTTCTTGCCCATTTCTTTGGGGGGCACTATGGGGTCATTTCTTATTGGCACATAATGGGGGGGCACCATGGGGGAGAGGAGCACTATGGGGAATATGGGGGTTCTAAAGGAAATTTTTCTCATTGGCACATTATGGGGGGCACAATAGGGGAGAGTGACACTATGGGGCATCTGTTGGCACTATAAGGGCATTATTTGGGGGCACTGAATGTAAGAGGTATGGGGCGCTATGTAGGAGAGGAGATGCTCCGGCTACTCCCTCTGCCATTTGCAGAAGGAGGATTCAGAGCTGGGTGAGGACAGCCAAAGGGGGGCAGCAGGCCACGAGCAGGTGGCAGATGGTGGGGGGAACCACAGGCCTTGAGCAGGATCTGGGGAGGGAGGAGAGCGGAGGAGCTGTATTGTATAATGTGAAGCAGGCAGTGCAGCCAGGACAGGCCCCCCCTCTCCGTATGATGTGTAGAGAGAGGCCTCAACAATAGAATTTCAGCTGCACAGTGTTTGTTGGGAGTGGCCTATTATATATAGGAGGGGCTTTTAATAATGGGCGGGGCCAACAATGGGCCACTTGACTGGATTTGCCCCCCCAGGACTAAGGCTGCCAGCCCTCCCCTGGATACGTGGATCAGTAAGCATGGTCAGGGATGTTATATCTCCCTAACAGCACACTGGGTAAATACAGTGGTGGCTGGGCCTGAGGCGGATAGCAGTTTGGCGCATGTCCTTCCACCACCGAGGATTGCAAGGTGCTTCAGTTTGCCTCCTGTTGCTTCCTCCTTCTACTCTACTCACTTATCCTCTACCGGCTCCTCATCCGGTCAGCGTAACACCTTCACCACCAACTTCAGCACCGCCAGGAGTAAACGACAGCAGGCAGCTATTTTAAAACGTATGTGTTTGGGGGACAAACTCCACACCGCGCAGGAGCTGTGGACGGGCCTTGAACAACAGACCGATGAGTAGTTGGTGCCAGTGAGCCTCAAGCCCGGCCTGGTGGTGTGCGATAATGGGCAAAATCTCGTAGCAGCTCTGGGACTAGCCGGTTTGACGCACATCCCTTGCCTGGCGCATGTGCTGAATTTGGTGGTGCATAGGTTCCGATATGTCAGAGCTGCTGCATAAAGTGCAGGCCTTCTTTGCACGCTTACAGCGTTCTCACCCTGCTGCTGCTCGCCTGTAAGCGCTGCAGCATAACTTCGGCCTTCGGCCTTCCCACTCATCGCCTCACATGCGACGTGCCCACAAGGTGGAACTCCACCTTGCACATGCTGGCCAGACTGTGCGAGCAGCAGCAGACGATAGTGGAGTTTCAGCTGCAGCACGCACGGGTGAGTTGCTCTGCAGAACAGCACCACTTCGCCACCAATATCTGGGCCTCCATGCAAGACCTGTGTTCCTTGATGTACTGTTTCAAGTACTCCAGCAACATGCCCATTGTCTATGACGCCGTTCTCAGCGTTAGTATCCCACTTCTATGCCTCCTTTAAAAAACACTTGGAAGAGGATGTGGCACAGGAGGAGGAAGAGGGATCATTTTATACGGTTTCCGGCCAGTCATTCAGAAGTGGCTCCGAGGGTGGGTTCTTGCACCCACAAATGCCAGGTGCACAGTTGTCCAGCCAGGGCACAGTTCTGGAGGATGACGAGGTGGAGGATGAGGAGGAGGAGGAAGCATGTTCACAGCAGGGCGGCACCCAAACCAGCTCGTGGCCATCACAGGTGCGTGGCTGGGGGGATACAGAGGACACAGACGATACACCTCCCACAGAGGACAGCTTGTCATTGCCTCTGGGCAGCCTGGCACACATGTGCGATTACATGCTGCAGTGTGTCCGCAACAACCGCCGAGTTGCCCACATTCTAACTTGTGCTTATTACTGGGTGGCCACGCTGCTGGATCCCCATTACAAGGACAGCATACCATCCTTAATTCTATCATTGGAGCATGATCGTAAGATGAGCGAGTAAAAGTGCACGCTGGTAGACGTGCTGCTGGTGGCATTCCCACCTGACAGCAAGGGCACAGTGGAAGCACAAGTCGAAGGAGGAAGAAGAGGTCACGAACGCAGCTGGGGCACCACCAGCACCTCAGAAGGCAGGGTTAGCATGGCCAAAATGTGGGAAAGCTTTGTCAGCACGCCACAACAACCAGCATCACCAGCTGATATGGAGCGTCTTAGCAGGAGGCAGCATTTCAGCAACATGGTAGAGCAGTATGTGTGCACACGCCTACATGTACTGAATGACGGGTCTGCCCCCTTCAACTTTTGGTTCTCCAAATTGTGCACATGGCCTGAGCTTGCCCTTTACACCTTGGAGGTGCTGGCCTGCTCTGCAGCCAGTGTATTGTCTGAACATCTGTTTAGCATGGCAGGGGGCGTTATCACAGACAAGCGCAGACGCATGTCCACAGCCAATGGATCCCACAGGACTTGTCCGTACCTTGTGCAGAATAGACATTTATACCGGCCTTACCCAGCCATTGTTGTACTACAGCGCAATTGCTCATTGTTGTATTTTAGATATTTCCCACTCTTGTAGTGCACCCTAATTTATTTTTATTTTTTTATTAATTAAAACCAAAAACCAGTGTTGCCTACCTCGTCCTCCTCGACCGCTGCTTCTACCTACACTTCTACATCCACCGCCTCCTCAAACTTTTACTCCATATAGAAATCCACCTTATAAATCAAGATTTTTCTTTTAATTTGTACGTATTTTATTTAATGTTATTTCACTAATTTGTCTGTTACATTTTCAGGTGCAATTCACCAATTTTTGGCTGTGATATACCACTGCTATACCTAGTAGACAGGTAAAAAAAAGTCATTAATTTGTCTGTTACATATTCGAGTGAAATTAACACATTTTTGGGTGACAGTAGGTACCTAGCTAGGTGGCAGAGGACCTACGAGGTACTTGAAAAAATTGGAGAGCTAAATTACAAGGTACACCAGCCAGGGAGGCGAAAGCCGGAGCAGGTGTGCCATGTGAATCTGATCAAACCATGGAAACCTGCACTGAAGACAGGCCGCGACCAGGGTTTCTAGGAAAGAGGCCTAATTTTTAGTGCCTAAAATTGTTATACAGTGACCGCTTAATGTACCTCCAGCCACATTATCGATTGTTCTCTTCTGTACGATGAATGAATAATTTTTGGGGCCTATAGTCCACTGGCCTGCAGTAAAATTGATATCCATTGACCGTCTAATATACCTCCAGCCACATACTCACTTGATGTTTTCTGTCTGCTGAATGCCTAATGTTTGGGGCCTGTACTCCACTATCCTGCAGTAAAATTGATATCCATTGACCGTCTAATAGACCTCCAGCCACATACTCACTTGATGTTTTCTGTCTGGTGAATGCCTAATGTTTGGGGCCTGTACTCCACTATCCTGCAGTAAAATTGATATCCATTGACCGTCTAATATACCTCCAGCCACATAATCACTTGATGTTTTCTGTCTGGTGAATGCCTAATGTTTGGGGCCTGTACTCCACTATCCTGCAGTAAAATTGATATCCATTGACCGTCTAATATACCTCCAGCAACATAATCCCTTGATAGTTTCTGTCCGGTAAATGAATAATTTTTGGGGCCTGTGGTCCACTTGCCTGCAGTAAAATTGATATCCATTGACCGTCTAATATACCTCCAGCCACATAATCACTTGATGTTTTTCTGTCCAGTGAATGCCTAATGTTTGAGGCCTGTACTCCAATGGCCTGCAGTAAAATTGATATCCAATGGCCTAATGTTTGGGGTCTTTACTCCCGTGGTCTAAAATAAAAATTTCCTAGGCTCCAGCAGAGCACATTTTTGAGAGTTTCCCTTTAAGCATAAAAATGGCCCCTGATTAAAATACATATTTTTTGTGGGAATGTTTGCCATTGATCCCCCTCTGGTATGTCACTGTCCATGTTTTGAGATGATTTGTACACTTCTAGCAAGTATTTGGTGGCTGAAAATATGACCTGAAGGTTTTTCAGGTTTGCCTGCCATTAAAGTAAATGAGGCACGCCGCAAACTTGCGTTTTGCGAACATTTGATCGCGTTCGCGCGATCACGTTCACGACTCGTCCTGGCCAATGTTCGTCCATCACTATGGGTCAGCCCACCTTCCCAGAGTTTCTTGCCCCATGTCCTCACACGTGTAGCCGCCTTCTTAGGAAAAATTATGATTCATTACCACAAAGCGCAAGTAAAATCACATGTGTTGCGAATCAAATATTTCCTGGAATTCGGATCAAATTCCACTTCGTCTGATTTGATTTGCTCATCTCTAATGGCAATGTACAACTCCTATGTTCTGTACAAAAAGTCTGGGGAACACAAAAATTTCTTTGGTATCAAGAAATAATTATTGAGAAATTAATGTAACCTGTTAGAATCCCCACCCTACCAATGGAAGCATAAGAAATAAGGAGATTAGTTAGTTGAAAGTCACTTTATTGCAGCTATACCACCAACACTAAACCACAAAGGAGGTGCTGTGTCTGCTCATAACGAGGCATAAGATACTTTTGCCCTTACTGCCTTTCTCTGCCACCACCGTGTATTGGAAACTGTTTTAAAATGTAGTACACAAGCACTGTCACAGGGCGCCGGCTTCATCCTCCTTCCCTTCGGGCTTTCTTAGCGTGGCCGGCATCTTCCGCTCCAGTAAGTTCGAAGAAAAGTCTGAGCGCCGAACTGGACACCCGGCGCTCAGCAGTGTGCAGGGGGATAAGTCATGTGATGCTGGCCACGTCACATGACTCCTTCACTCCCCTATTTAACAGGCAGCCTGCTGGCCACAGGTTGCCTATGATTAAGGTCCTATACCTAGTCAATATTCTGTTGCCATTTTTACTTGGTATTTGTCTTCGGCTAGTTACTCGACTTCGTCTCTGCTTGCTCCTTTTGTCTGACTTGCTTTTCCTGGAATTTTCTCCATACTCCAATGTCTCCTCAGTTCTCCAGTATGGTATCCCATCTGTGATGTGAATATATTTTTTCACTGAGGTGACTCCCCTTCTGGAGTAGGTTTACATAACAATTGTTTATGCTGATAGATAGATTCTCTGACGCATCCAGTATTTTTCTGGTGTGATTCATCATCATTTTCTGCAGCAATTTTGCGGGGGTCCCTACTGTATCATGCAGACAGAGGCAATTTGTTGCAAGCATGTATGGATATACATACTGGTTTTAGGGGGTATTTTTCATCCACACTTGTCTGCATTTCCTTCTGAGTTTTAATATGTATTGTACTTTTTTGCATATATGTTTAATAAAATATTTTGTATAAATATCACCGCTGGCGTGCTGTGCATTTATAGGAGTTTGTGTTATTGTAGCAATTGACTCTACCCCCTTGTTGGGGGGCAATGTTAAGTATTGTACACCTGAAATAACCCTGACTGTAGGGGTAACCCACACTGAGAATTGTTCCTTGTTGATCTTAGAAAATGTACCCACTGAAATGGTTTTAGGTATGACCTGGCTCCAATTACACAACCCTGTCATTAATTGGACCAGAGGTGAGCTTGGAAATTGGGGTCCCAAATGTAACTCTTGTTTACCTATTTTACAGGCGGGTATCTCTGCTGAATCTAAGACGTTACCTTCATATATAAAGCAATTTGCTGATGTGTTCTCATCTGACCTGGGGAGTCTTCCCCCCCATAGATCTTATGACTGTGCTATTGATTTAATGATGGATTCCAAGTTCTCTATGCCAGAGCACAATTTTATGAGTATATCAAGGAGAGTCTAAATAAAGGACACATTAGACCCTCTGTGTCTTCTATGGGGGTGGGGTTCTTTTTTGAAAGTATGGAGACCTCAGACCGTGTATTGATTATCGTGATTGAACAAATCACCTCTAAAAATCAATACTTTCCCCCATTAATCCCAGATCTGTTCAATCAGGTTCTGGGGTTATTATGGTTCTCCAAACTTCATTTGAAAGGAGCATATAATTTTATCCGTATCAAAGAAGTTGACAAATGGAAGACTGCTTTTAATACTCCGGAGGGGCACTTCAAATACACTGTCGTGCCTTTTGGGCTCGGTAATCCTCCTGCAGTCTTTCAAAATGTTATGAATGACACATTCAGAGACTTTATCGGTAAATTTATGATTGTATATCTTGATAATATTTAGATTTTTTTTCCCCGACTTGTCATTCACATGTTATTCTTATCAAACAAGTGCTTGAAATTCTAAGGAAAAATCAATTATGTGAAAAATAAAAAGAAAATGTGTTTTTGGGGTACAAGAAATTTTATATCTAGGTTATATCTTTACTCCACACTCATTCAAGATGGATCCTGGTAAGGTTCAGGCTATTCAAGACTGGGTAAGGGCATATTGCCTTAAAGCATTACAGCCCTTTTTTGGGTTCTCTAATTATTATCGTAAATTTATAAAAGAAAATTCTGTAATTGCTAGACCCTTAACCGACTTAACCAAGAAAGGAGTGGATCTTGTTAACTGGCCTGTTGAGGCCATAGAAGCCTTCGAAACACTTAGGAAATATTTTGGGAATGCCCCAATCTTGATTCAGCCACATCAAGAAAAACCTTTTGTGGTGGAGGTCAATGCTTCTGAGGATAGGGTGGGGCTATTCTTTCTCAGGGACTCTCTAACCTCACTAATTTAAGACCTCATGCTTTTTTTTCATGAAAATTCTCTCCTACTGAGAGGAATTATGATATTGGCAATCGTGAGTTGTTAGCCATTAAATGGGCATTTGAGGAGTGGAGACATTTTTTGGAGACATCACTGTTCTTACTGATTACTTACTCAGGCAAAACGCCTGAATCCTCATCAGACCAGATGAGCATTGTTCTTTACAAGTTTTAACTTTTCTATTACTTTTAGGCCAGGAAATAGGAATGTGAAAGCTGATGTTTTGTCTCAAAGCATTTCAACCTCCTGAACCTATCTTGCCAGCTAACATCATTGTGGCATCTTTATCCGCGGATCTTGCTTCTGATATTGAGGCAGCACAACACCTAGCTCCAGAACAGACACCCACAGATAAGCCTTTTGTTCCTGGTCATTTCCATCTCTGGCTGCTGGGTGAGTGCCATGATTCTGTTTTATGCGGTCATCCTGGTATTGAGGCCACCAGAGAACTGGTGTCCAAGTCTTATTGGTGGCCCATGTTATCTAGGGATGTCCGTTTTTTTGTCTCTGCTTGCGAGGTACGGTATGTGCCAGATCCAAGACTCCTCCTCCAAGATTTCATTACTGACTTGCCACTCTCTGAGGGTAAATCTGTGGTTTGGGTAGTGGTCGATAGGTTTAGTAATAGGGTACATTTTCTTCCTCTGGCTAAGCTCCCAAATGCCAAGGCTTCTGTTTTTGTTGAGCAAGTGGTACAATTCTATGGAGTTCCTGAGAACATTGTATCTGACAGGGGTGTTCAGTGTGTTTCCAAGTTTTGGAGAGCCTTTTGTCAGAGGTGTGAAATTTCGTTGTCCTTTTCATCAGCTTTTCATCCTGAGACTAATGGACAGAATGAACGATTGAATAAGGCTGTGAAACAATTTTTAAGATTTTTACATCTCTGATAATCAGCAATTATGGGTGAAATATCTTCCTTTGGCAGAGTTCGCCATCAATAACCGTGTAAACTCTTCCACTGGAGTCTCGCCGTTCTTCTGTAATTTTGGTTTGCATCCTCGTTTTAATTCTTGTTAATTTATTTCCTCACCTAACCCTGAAGCTGATAGCGTAACTTCAGAACTGTGCACAGTTTGGGCTCGGGTTCAGTCGAACTTGGAAAAAACTCAGGAAGTTCAGAAAATTAAAGACAATAGGAAGCGTTCCAAAGGGGTAGATTTTAAGGTTGGGGAGAAACTTAATCCTTAAAGGTGTCTTCTAGAAAATTTGCGCCACGATTTGTTGGACTGTATGAAATTTTTGACATCATTAATCCTGTATCTTTTAGGTTGAAGCTGCCAGACTCCTTTCATATCCACAACTTATTTCATAAATCTCTGTTAAAAAAATATATTTCACCCGTAGTTCCGTCTCAGGCAGTCCCTCCTGCGGTACTGGTGAATGGTCAAAATGAATTTATTGTTTCTAAAATCATTGATGTTAGGAGAGTTCCTAATTTATTTCAGTACCTTGTTCACTGGAAGAGTTATGGACCCGAGGAAAGGTCCTGGGTGCCAGTGAATAAGATTCATGCTTCTAGGCTGATTAAAATTTTTTGTCTCGCTTATCCAGAAAAACCTTCTTTAGCTACTTTGGGTCCGGTGGCCCCTCGTAGAAGGAGGGGTATGGTCCCAGGGCACCAGCTTCGCCCTCCTTCTCGAAAATTTGTTGGCTTCTAATGGTTATACCAGTGTGTCAGCACATTGCTGACAACCTGGTATAAACGGCTGACATCTGTGCAGATGTCAGCCGTTTAACCCTTTCCATACCACGGTCCGTACGGACCACGGTATGGAAAAGGTTAACTGTCAGGGTCAAGGGGCTCCCTCCCTCTTCCATCGGGGGGCTGCTGTGACTTTGCAGACCCCCGATGGAGAGGGAGAGAGCCCCCCGACAGCCCCCCGCAGCCCCGTGCTTACCCTTCCCCATCTGCGAAGTTGTGGCAGACAGGGAAGGTTCCCATGGCAACAGGACGCCTTCTCAGGCGTCCTGCTGTCCATGGTGCTGAACAGATCTATGCTAAAGGTATAGATCTGTTCAGACAAAGTGTAAGTAAAATACAGTACAATACTATATATATTGTACTGTATTATACAGACATCAGACCCACTGGATATTCAAGAACCAAGTGGGTCTGGGTCAAAAAAAAATAAAAAAAAAGTGAAAAAAGTTAAGATAAAAAAACATTTATCACTGAATAAAAATAAAAAAATAAAATACACTACACATATTAGGTATTGAAATTTTGCCCACCTTACTTCCCCAAAAAGGTAATAAAAGTGATCAAAAAAGTTGCATGTATGCCAAAATAGTACCAATCAAACCTTCATCTCATCCCACAAAAAATGAGACCCTACTCAAGATAATCACCCAAAAACTGAAAAAACTATGGCTTAGACTTTGGAAACACTAAAACATGATTTTTTTTGTTTCAAAAATGAAATTATTGTGTAAAACTTACATAAATAAAAAATAAAGTATACATATTAGGTATCACTGCGTCTGTATAGACCAGCTCTATAAAAATATCACATGACCTAACCCATCAGGTGACCACCGTAAAAAAATAAAAACGGTGTAAAAAAAGCTATTTATTTCATCTTACGTCACAAAAAGTGTAATAGCAAGCGATCAAAAACTCATATGCACCCCAAAATAGTGCCAATCAAACCATCATCTCATCCCGCAAAAAATGACACCCTACTCAAGATAATCACCCAAAAACTGAAAAAACTATGGCTCTTAGACTATGGAGACACTAAAACATTTTTGTGGTTTTAAAAATGAAGTTATTGTATAAAACTTACACAAATAAAAAAAATTGTATACATATTAGGTATCGCCGTGTCCGTGACAACCTGCTCTCTGAAATTACCACATGATCTAACCTGTCAGATGAATGTTGTAAATAACAAAACAAAAAACGTGCCAAATAAGCTATTTCTTGTTACCTTGCCGCACAAAAAGTGTAATATAGAGCAACCAAAAATCATATGTACCCTAAACTAGTACCAACAATACTGCCACCCTATTCCGTACTTTCTAAAATGGGGTCACTTTTTTGGAGTTTCTACTCTAGGGGTGCAACAGGGGGGCTTCAAATGGGACATGGTGTCAAAAAAAACAGTCCAGCAAAATCTGCCTTCCAAAAACCGTGTGGCATTCCTTTCCTTCTGCGCCCTGCCGTATGCCCGTACAGCAGTTTACGACCACATATGGTATGTTTCTGTAAACTACAGAATCAGGGCCATAAATAATGAGTTTTGTTTGGCTGTTAACCCTTGCTTTGTTAGTGGAAAAAATGGGTTAAAATGGAAAATTAGGCAAAAAAATTAAATTCTCAAATTTCATCCCCATTTGCCAATAACTCTTGTGCAACACCTAAAGGGTTAACGAAGTTTGTAAAATCAGTTTTGAATACCCTGAGGGGTGTAGTTTATAGAATGGGGTCATTTTTGGGTGGTTTCTATTATGTAAGCCTCGCAAAGTCACTTCAGACCTGTAGTGGTCCCTAAAAATTGGGGTTTTGTAAATTTCGGAAGATTTGCTTCTAAACTTCTAAGCCTTGTAACATCCCCAAAAAATAAAATATCATTCCCAAAATAATTCAAACATGAAGTAGACATATGGGGAATGTAAAGTCATCACAATTTTTGGGGGTATTACTATGTATTACAGAAGTAGAGAAACTGAAACTTTGATATTTGCAAATTTTTCAAAATGTTTGGTAAATTAGGTATTTTATTATGCAAAAAAATTATTATTTTTTTAATTCATTTTACCAGTTTCATGAAGTACAATATGTGACGAAAAAACAATCTCAGAATGGCCTGGATAAGTCAAAGTGTTTTAAAGGTATCAGATTTGCCAAAAATGGCCAAGTCATTAAGGGGAACCTGTCATGTGGATATTTGATTATAATCTAACTAATTATACACAATCATTAACTACTAAAAAGTGCCTTAGATGTATTCACTTACTGGTGTGACAGATGGTTACCTCATAATATACACACAAAGATGCCGCATGCCGCATGCTAATGAGCTGTTTCGAGTCCGGCGTGAGGTCATCGAGTCCAGCGTATATTTAATTCAGAGCTATAGCCACTCCTCTGCCAACCTGCTGCTGATTCCTATGGAAACAAACTGTCACTCAGCAGCAGGTGGGCTGGGAGAGTCAGGAGCTCATGAATATTCATGACTCATCATTATCAGCTGGAGCTTTTCAATACAAGATGTTGGCAGATTGACTGGGTCAATTAAAGAAAGTGACCCAGCATTTTGATAAGCGAATCAGTCACTTCTTTATGTTGCCCTTAGTTAGGACACCATAAAACTGGTGACAGGTTCCCTTTAAGGTGAAATAGGGCTGAGTCCTTAAGGGGTTAAGGTCCTATACCTAGGGTAATATTCTGTTGCCATTTTTACTTGGCATTTGTCTTCAGCTAGTTACACGACTTCATCTCTGCTTGCTCCTTTTGTCTGAATTGATTTTCCTGGTATTGACTCTCGGTTTGTTCATTGTTGCTGCTTCTGACTTTATCCTTGTGCTGCCTTGATCTACTGGTTTTGACCTTGCAATTCGACCTCGCTTTGTTTGTATGTTTGTTTGTCCCTTCGCACTTACGCAGGTTAGGGATCGCCACCCAGTTGCTCTCCATTGCCTAGAACGGGTAAGTGCAAGTAGGCAGGGACAGAGGAGTGGGTGGAGTCAGTTTGCACCTTCCCCATCCCCTTATCGTGATAGGCACGCTTTTAAATTTTCTTGCAAAAGAAAAATATGCATAATATTGCTGTTCCCTTTTTGTTTTTTGGTACACATATGGCTTTAATAGGATATGGCTTTAATAGGATGGATTTATTTTTTGTAGTTTGAGCTACATCAGCAGCATAATGGAAAAAATGCTTTTTTTATGTTTTGTTCCGTCTTCCAATAAAAGGTGTAAAAAAACGGAACATGTTAGGCTACTTTCACACTAGCGTTCGGGGCTCCGCTTGTGAGTTCAGTTTGAAGGCTCTCACAAGCGGCCCCGAACGGATCCGTCCAGCCCTAATGCATTCTGAGTGGATACGGATCCACACAGAATGCATCAGTCTGGCACCGTTTGTCCTCCGCTCCGCTCAGCAGGCGGACAGCTGAACGCTGCTTGCAGCGTTCGGGTGTCCGCCTGGCCGTGCGGAGGCAAACGGATCCGTCCAGACTTACAATGTAAGTCAATGGGGACGGATCCGTTTGAAGTTGACACAGTATGGCTCAATTTTCAAACGGATCCGTCCCCCATTAACTTTCAATGTAAAGTCAAAACTGATCCGTTATATATATATATATATATTTTTTTGTTCATGGTAATGCAAACGGATCCGTTCTGAACGGAGCCACCGTCTGCATTAATATGAGCGGATCCGTTCAGAACGGATCCGATCGAACGCTAGTGTGAAAGTAGCCTTAATTTTACAATAAACCCCTAGTTGAATATGTTGCATTGTCTATTTTACTCAGTAGTGTCATTTTTAGGTGAATTTCTGCTGCATAGGGCCATTGCAAAGACAGCATGCTGGTTTCTAAGGCCTCTTTCACACGGGCATCATGGATTAGGGCCAGATAGGATGTGTGATTCTTCCGCACGGGTGCAAAACATTTTAATGCGTTTTGCACACGCATGAGAAAAATTGGCATGTTTGATACCCAAACCCGAACATGTTTATAAGGGAAAATAATAGCATTCTTAATACAGAAAAAAAAATAGGACTAGAGGGGTTAAAAATTAAAATTAAAATTCTCACCTCATCCACTTGTTCGCACAGCCCAGCTTCTCTTCTGTCTTCTTCTTTGCTGTCCAGAAGGAAAAGGACCTGTGCGCTCATCATATGGTCCATCACATGATCCATCACCATGTGATGAGCGCAGTGACATCACCACAGGTCCTTTTCCTTAAAAAAGAAGAAAGAAGAGAAGCCAGGCTGCGCGAACGAGGTGAGTTAAAACATTATTTTTTTTAACCCCTCCATCCGTATTTTACTAAGCATTCTGTATTAAGAATGCTATTATTTTCCCTTATAACCATGTTATAAGGGAAAATAATAATGATCGGGTCTCCATCCAGATCGCCTCCTAGCAACCGTGCACTTGGTTGCAGATGCTTGCGATTTTCACGCAGCCCCATTCACCTCTATGGGGCCTCTGTTGCGTGAAAAACGCACAAAATAGAGCAGGTTGCGATTTTCACCGCTCATGTGCACAGCCCCATAGAAATGAACGGTTCCGGATTCAGTGCACCCGCGTGGAAATCTCACCAGCGTGAAAGAGGCCTAAGGCTACTTTTACACTAGCGTTTTGTCAATGGGGACAAAACTGAACTGAACAGAATGCACAAAAATGCATTATTTCCATTTACCGTATTTTTTGCCCCATTAGACGCACTTTTTCTTCCCCCAAAATGGGGGAGAAATGCCCCTGCGTCTTATGGGGAGAATGCTGCCAGTTTTACATCGCAAGCTGCGATGTATGAGCAGAGCGGGGACTCGGGGAGGGACTGGGAGGAGGAGCTGGGGGCCGGCAATAGCGGCGGGGCGGTGCAGTCAGTGTAGTATAGCACCGCCCCGCCACTCCGGTATACTAACATAAGATCTCATATTCAAGTAATAGTTATTAAACATGCCCCCCAACTGCTATTACTACCTTACATCCTAATCGCTGCTGTAGAATTCAGGCAGGCCGGGCGGGCGGCAGCGTAACTCGTGTCACCCTGCGCCGCCTACTTTATGAATGAAGTAGGCGGCGCAGGCAAGTGACGTCAGTGAGACGCACCAGCCGTCCGGCCTGAATTTTACAAAAGCGATTAGGATGTAAGGTAGTAATAGGAGTTGGGGGGCATGTTTAATAAATATTAATTCAATATGACTTCTTATATTTGTATGGCGGCGGCGGGCAGGCGGGGGGAGGTTCGGATTGCGATCTGTGGATGGCACTGTTACAGGGGGGGGGATCTGTGAATGGCACTGTTATGGGCTGGGGGGTCTGTGGATGGCACATATATAACAGTACCACCCACAGATCCCCCCAGCCCATAACAGTGCCATCCACAGATCTCCCCTGTAACAGTGCCATCCACAGATCCCCCCTATAACAGTGCCATCCACAGATCCCCCCTGTAACAGTGCCATCCACAGATCCCCCCTGTAACAGTGTCAGCCACAGATCCCCCCCCTGTAACAGTGCAAGCCACAGATCCCCCCATAACAGTGTCAGTCATCCACAGATCCCCCATAACAGTGTCAGTCATCCACAGATCCCCCCATAATAGTGTCTGTCATCCACAGATCCCCCCCATAACAGTGTCCGTCATCCACAGATCCTCCCCATAACAGTGTCAGTCATCCACAGATCCCCAGTAATAGTGCCATCCACAGACCACCATTAGTTCCAAACCCACCAAACACACAGCACATCTTTTGGTTAAAAATATTTTTTTTCTTATTTTCCTCCCCAAAAATCTAGGTGCGTCTTAAAGGGCGAAAAATACGGTAGTTGCGTTCCCATACCGGAGAGCAAACCGCAACATGTAGTTTGCTTTCCGTCCTGGGATGCAGAGCAAGAAGGATACGGCATGACCTCCATTGCAAGTCAATGGGGACAAATCCATTTTCTCTGACACAATATGCCACAATATAAAACTGATCAGTCCTCCATTGTCTTTCAATGGAGTTTATGACGGATCTGTCTTGGCAATGTTAAAGATAATACCACTGGATCCGTTCATAACAGATGCAGGCGGTTGTATTATCAGTAACAGAAGTGTTTTTTTGCTGAACCCTGCCGGATCGAGTAAAACTGCTAGTGTGAAAGTAGCCTTAGCTGTAAGGTATGCATTTAATTCTGGGCACCATAAAATTCCCTGGGAGTGGGTGACGTCCACAATTGGGGTTTCTTTTTTTGCAGGAGTGTTTCCCGCATTGATATTGGGGTGCTTTTTCTTGATAGCTTGCAGCATGTTTCCAATAATTTGGGCTAAATTAGCAGCAAAGTGAAAAAAAAAAATCTTTTTTCTTCCATCTTCCAACTAAGAGTGGAAAAAAAAATGGAAAATGGCATTTTACAATATGCCCTCGTTGAATACTTTGGGATGTCTATTTTATTCAGTAGTGTCCTTTTTTGGTGACAACATGCTGCTATCTAATGGCCTGTTGAAAAAAATGCCACTTTGAAGCCTTCACATCTGGCCACCATAAAATACCCCGGGAGTGGGTGACGTAAACAGTTCAGATATTTTCTAAATCCAGATCAGTAAGGTAATATATTTTGGTATCAATATTTGTATTTGTACTACAAAACAAGCGAGTATAGTATCAAAAAAAAAAAGCTAAAAAACAAATTCTTTGCTATTTCTCTGCTCATAACAATAAACAAACAGTAATTTATGAAATCAGTCATGAAAATAATGACACAAGGTTTGTCTTGCTCTTATCCCTTTCTTTGTTACAGGATAAATGGATTAACCCCGTAGGCCTCTTTCACATGGGGGAGTATTCCGCGCGGATGCGATGCATGAGTTGAACGCATTGCACCCGCACTGAATACCGACCCATTCATTTCTATGGGGCTGTTCACATGAGCGGTGATTTTCACGCATGACTTGCTCGTCTTTGTGAGTTGCGGTGCGATAATATACGCAACACAGGCCCCATAGAAGTGAATGGGGTTGCGTGAAAATCGCAAGCATCCGCAAGCAAGTGCGGATGCGGTGCGATTTTCACGCACGGTTGCTAGGAGACAATCGGGATGGAGACCCGATCATTATTATTTTCCCTTATAACATGGTTATAATGGAAAATAATAGCATTCTGAATACAGAATGCATAGTCAGATAGCGCTGGAGGGGTTAAAAATAAAATAAAATATTTAACTCACCTTAGTCCACTTGTTCGCGTAGCCAGCATCTCCTTTTGTCTCCTTTGCTGAACAGGACCTGGGGTGAGCATTCATTACATGAACAGGACCTGTGATTACGTCACTCCGGTCATCACATGTTCCATCACATGATCCATCACCATGGTAAAAGATCATGTGACGGACCATGTGATGACCGGAGTGACGTCATCACAGGTCCTGTTCATGTAATGAATGCTCACCCCAGGTCCTGTTCAGCAAAGGAGACAGAAGGAGATGCCGGGCTACGCGAACAAGTGGACTAAGGTGAGTTAAATCATTTTTATTATTTTTTTAACCCCTCCAGCGCTATTTGACTATGCATTCTGTATTCAGAATGCTATTATTTTCCCTTATAACCATGTTATAAGGGAAAATAATACAATCTACAGGACACCGATCCCAAGCCCGAACTTCAAAAAAACTGCCACCTCACACTGTAGTTTCCAAAATGGGGTCTTTTTTTTTTTCTACTCTAGGTATGTATCAAAAAGTCTTCAAATGTAACATGGCCTTTTAAAATTATCACAGTGAAATATGCCTACCAAAAACCATATGGTGTTCCTTTCCTTCTGCGCCCTGCCGTGTGCCCGTACAGCAGGTTACGATCACATATGGAGTGTTTCTGTAAACTACAGAATCAGGGTAATA
This sequence comes from Bufo gargarizans, assembly GCF_014858855.1. Classification (NCBI taxonomy): domain Eukaryota; kingdom Metazoa; phylum Chordata; class Amphibia; order Anura; family Bufonidae; genus Bufo; species Bufo gargarizans. The sequence goes on from NC_058087.1 coordinate 98,808,129, forward strand.
AATATTGAGTTTTGTTTGGCTGTTAACCCTTGCTTTGTTAGCAGAAAAAATTGATTAAAATGGAACATCTGCAAAAAAAGTGTCATTCTGAAATTTCATCTACATTTTCCTTTAATTCTTGTAAAAAAAACACCTAAAGGGTCAACAATGTTTGTAAAATCAGTTTTAAACAACTTGAGGGGTGTAGTTTCCAAAATGGGGTCATATTTTTGGAGTTTCTACTCTAGGTGTAAATCAGGGGGTCTTCAAATGTGACATGGCTACTTAAAGGGTTTCTACCACCAGATTTGGTCCTATTAAGCTGACTGACACTAGCGATGTGCTAGTGTCAGCAGTCCATAACAGTGTTCTTACTTATCATCTGTCTGCTGCCGTTCACCTTAAAAACATACTTTTATAGATATGCTAATGAGCCCCTAGGTGCTATGTGGGCGTCATTAGCACCTAGAGGGCTCCGTCCACTAACCATTTCAGCCTCCCATCGCGTCCCTCCAGCCCGCCCCGCTCCTTTTGATTGACTTAAAACTTCTCAGTATCTTGTACCAATTCCTGCGCCTGCGCCGTGCGCTTCTGTATTCTCCCGGTGCCGGCTTCCTCACTGCGCCAACTACACTACAGTGAGGAAGCCGACACCAGGAGCGCGGCATTCACTCACTGCGCCTGCGCCGAATACAGAAGCGCACGGCACAGGCACGGGAATTGGTACGAGATACTGAGAAGTTTCAAGTCAATAAACAGGAGCGGGGCGGGCTGGGCGGCTGAAATGGTTAGTGGACGGAGCCCTCTAGGTGCTAATGACGCCCACATAGCACCTAGAGGCTCATTAGCATATCTATAAAAGTACGTTTTGACGTTTTTAAGGTGAACGGCAGCAGACAGATGATAAGTAAGAACACTGTTATGGACTGCTGACACTAGCACATCGCTAGTGTCAGTCAGCTAAGTAGGACCAAATCTGGTGGTTTAAAATTATTCCAGTGAAATCTGCCTTCCAAAAACCATATGGTGTTCTTTCCTTCTGTGCCCTGCCGTGTGCCCATACAGCACCCTTGCTTTGTTACCGGGAAAAAATGGATTAAAATGCAAAATCTGCCAAAAAAGTGATATTCTGAAATTTCATCTCCATTTTCCTTTAATTCTTGTGGAACACCAAAGGGGTTAACAAAGTTTGTAAAATCTGTTTCACATTCCTTGAGGGGTGTACTCTCTAAAATGGGGCCATTTATGGGTGGTTTCTATTATGTAAGCCCCACAAAGTGACTTCAGACCTGAACTGGTCCTTAAAAATTGGGTTAAAATGACATCAGATTTGCAAAAAATGGTCTGGTCCTTAAGGTGAAAAAATGGCAGGGTCCTGAAGGGATTAAATTGGAAAATTTCACCTCCATTTTGCTTTAATTTCAGTGGAACACTTAAAAGGTTAAAAAAGTGTCAGTTTAAAATATTTCTAGAGGTGCAATTTGTAAAATGTTGAAATTTATGGGTGGTTTCTATTCTTTAGTAGTGATGAGCGGCAGGTGCCATATTCGATTTCGACGAAAGTCACGAATATTCGATAGAATATTTGTTTTATATTCGTCAAAATCGAATATTCGCTATTATTCTAGTTATCGCGATTAATATGTGATTTAAATAATCGCGTATTGCGATTTTTAACTTAAAAAGGCTACTCTCCTATTAAAATAGCAATGCAATTAATTCAAGTTATAATGACTTAAATTAATGGAATTGCGATTTCAACGTAATTCTCAAATCCGGACAGTACATTCTAGTATATGGAGACGTTCCCATGGTGATGGGGACGCTCCATGAGCACGGAAGTCGGCAGAAGCGGCAACGGGCACTGACTGGAGCATTAAAAAAAATAAAAAATACAAAAAAAAATATTTGATTTCACGAATATATAGCACTATATTCTAAATATTCGCTAAATCTCGAAATCACAATATTCGAGAAAAAAAATTGCAATTCGAATATTCGCGCTCAACACTATTCTTTAGGTCCCTCAAAGTGTCTTTTGAACTTAATTGGTCTTGAAAATTTGAAAAATTGCTTGTTAAATTCTTAACCTTCTAACGTCCTTAAAAAATAAACGGACATTTACATAATGATTCCAAGATAAAGTAGACATGTGGTGAATGAATATTAATAACTAATTTGTGAGGTATTTCTAACTGTCTTAAAAGTTGAGATATTTTTTTTCAAATTTTCTGTAAATCATAGATTTGTTTCCTATAAAGGTACGATAAAGCAACCCAAATACACTGCTAACTTTAATAAAGATATGTCAAAAAAGCAATATTTGAATTGAGAATAGTAAAAGTGTTCTGACATTATTACCACATAAAGTGATACGTCAGAATTGCAAAATTAGGCTGGGCTCTAAAGATATTAATTTCCAAGACATTGACTAGGGTTATTCTCTGCCTCAACTGCAGAGGGGGGAAAACCCCCCAACTTGCTGCTGGACCATGGATCAGTTTGTAGAAGATACCACTAAGAGCAATGTTCTGTTGATTCTGGTAATTTCTAATCTAATAATGCAGAGCTTGTTGAGAATGTCACTTTTCATCAAACACTTAGAATTATTGATCTTAATGTAATTATATTCCCCCTGAACTGTGAAAAACAAACTCTGGCTGGGAGGGAAAACACACTTACTTTTCCATGGGTTCAGGACATAGACTAGGAACAGCTATTGTCACATAATAATACAGAGGATAAATGGGCGAACTTTAAATAGTCATTGTACTTTCACACAGCTTTACATAAATCAATAGTACAGGCCACCACAAAAAAAACTTGCAGTGTGTTTTATCAGTGAGAAATGTCTAATTCATATGTTATCAGCTGCTTACCTCTTCCTTCCTAATTGCTTTTCACTTTGAAAAATACTTTAGATTCATTCTCCCGATGGTGCAGCTCCACAGGTGGATCATTTTTTACATGTTAATACTAGAGTTGAGCGGACACCTGGATGTTCGGGTTCGGCAGGTTCTGCCGACCGAACTAGACCCAAACTTGAACCTGAACCCAAACCCCATTGAAGTCAATGGGGACCCGAACTTTTGGCCACTAAAATGGCTGTAAAGTAGCCCTGGAAAGAGCTAGAGGGCTGCAAAAGGCAGCAACATGTGTGTAAGAGCATAGCAAATGCTCTACAAACAAATGTGGATAGGGAAATGAATTAAAAAAACATAAAAGACCTTAAAAAAATAAATAAAAATTAGGAATGATGTAGGAGGAAGAGGTTGAGGAGGCGGTGATGTCATGGAACCATGAACCAGACGTACAACAAGAGATGAGTGGAAATAAGAAGGCTTTATTGAAAATAAAGCTGTAAGGCAAAAGTCCAAACGGATGGCTAAACCGAAGCAGGGTCTTGCGAAACCAGAGATCAGGAACCAGAAGGGTAGTCAGACGAAGCCAGGATCAGGAATCAGCAGGGTAGTCAGACGAAGCCAGGATCAGGAACCAGAAGCAGCAGCAGTCTTAGAAGCATGTGAGCACAGGAGGACCAAGCAGGGAACTGAAGCCACAGACCTCCTATATATATGAGCTAGGCATCCAGCTCCTCCCAGTGGGAAGGAGGAGCCGCAGGGTGGGAGGCTACAAGAAACCCAGAAACCAAGATGGCCGCCAGCACATGTCAAACGAAGGAGAACAGCAAGGAGGTAAGACTATGACACTATCCCCTCTGCTGCGCTGAATGTCCTTTCAGACGGGACACTCAACAAGGGGCAAGCCATGAGTTTCATGGCAAATTGTGCCAGGTCTGGCCACAGGTCATTTTGCCCTGTTTCAGCCCGCTCAGCAAATTGGCACCGTAGTCGCACACCACTTTACCAACTGTCAAATTGAGCGGGGTTAATCAATGATCGGCCTGTGACTGCAGAGCTGAAAAGAGTGCAGGATCGGTGTAGATATTGGCTTTCAAGCACAACAGCCGCAGCACAGCATGACGACTTCTCACCTGGGACGTCAAATAGGTTTTGGGGAGCTTGGGGGTTCAGCGGAAGAGGCGGTAGCAGTGGAAAAGGAGGAGTAAGCCGAGGAGGAGACAGAGGATAGAGTAGGGGGAGGAGAAGAAGAGACAGGCCTGCATGCAATCCGTGGTGGTAACACCAAATCTACATGGGTGCCACGGGTTGCATGCTTGACATTCATCAGAAGGTTTAACCAGTGGGCAGTAAAAGTTATGTACCTTTCCTGCCTGCGTTTGCTAGACCACATGTCTGTGGTCAGATATATCTTGGCACTGACACTGTGTGCCAGAGCTACCATCATTTGCCGCTGAACATGGTCATATAGTTCAGGGATGCCCTTCTGGGAGAAATATTTCCTTCCGGGGACCATCCATTGCGGTGTGCCAATGACCACAGATTTTCTAAAAGCCTCCGAGTCCACCAGTTTATATGAAAGTAGTTGGCTGGCTAGCAGTTCCGACAAGCCAGTGGAACTGGCCACGTAAGCCTGCCTTGTGTCAGATGAACGCGACAACGGCATGGTGGAAGGTGGAGTGGAGGACAAATGGGAGGAGAGAGGAGAAGGAGAAAAGGGAGGACGTGGAGCACCGGGAGTGTGGCTTTGTGGGTTATGACGGTGTTGCTCCCACTGGGCTTGGTGACAGGAGGCCAGGTCCCTTAGGGATTGGGCTCATTTTCACCTTAAGGACCAGGCCATTTTTTGCAAATCTGACCAGTGTCACTTTATGTGTGAATAACTTTAAAACGCTTTTACTTATCCAGGCTATTCAGAGATCATTTTTTCATCACATATTGTACTTCATGACACTAATAAAATCGAGTAAAAAAAAAAACTAAACAATTTTATTTAAAAAAATAACAATTTTTTTAATAAAAAATGACCAAATTTACCAAAAAGTTTTATAATACATAGTAATACCTCCAAAAATACTTATTACTTTACATTCCCCATATGTCTACTTAGTGTTAGGATCATTTTGGGAATTACATTTTATTTTTTGGGGACGTTACAAGGCATAGAAGTTTAGAAGCAAATATTCTTCTTTTCAAAAACCCACTTTAAGGGCTAGTTCAGGTCTGAAGTCACTTTGTGAGGCTTACATAATAGAAACCACCCATTCTAGAAACTATACCCCTCAAGGTATTTAAAATTGATTTTTACAAATGTCATCAACCCTTTAGGGTTAATGGCAAATGGAGATAAAATTACAGAATTTCGATTTTTATTTTAATCCATTTTTTTTACAGTAACAAAGCAAGGGTTAACAGCCAAACAAAACTCAGGATTTATTTCCCTGATTCTATATTTTGCAAACCGCCCCCCCCCCCCCCCCCCCCATATGTGGCTGTAAACTACTGTACGGGCACACAGCAGGGCGTAGAGGGAAAGAAGTGCTGTGTGGTTTTTGAAAGGCAGATTTTGCTGGACTGGTTTATTTACACCATGTCCTATTTGAAGCCTCCCTGATGCACCCCTAGAGTAGAAACTCCATAAAAGTGACCCCATCTAAGAAATTACATCCCTCAAGGTATTAAAAACTGATTTTACAAACTTTTTTAACCCTTTAGGTGTTCCACAAGAGTTATTGGCAAATGTAGATGAAATTTAAGAATTTCAATTTTGGGGGGAAATTTTCCATTTTAATAAATTTTTTCCAGTAACAAAGCAAGGGTTAACAGCCAAACAAACCTCAATATTTATTGCCCTGATTCAGTAGTTTGCAGAAACACCCCATATGTGGTTGTAAACGACTGTACGGGCACACGGCAGGCCGTAGAGGGAAAAGAAGCGCCGTGTGGTTTTTGGAATGCAGATTTTGCTGGATTGGTTTATTTAACACATGTCCCATTTGAAGCCCCCCCGATGCACCCCTAGAGTAGAAACTCTATAAAAGAGCCCATTTTGGAAACTACAGGATAAGGTAATAGTTTTGCTGGGACTATTTTTAGGGTACATATGATTTTTCGTTACTCTATATTACATTTTTGTGAGGCAAGGTTCCTAAAAATAGAAATTCTGAAATGTCATCTCTATTTTCTATAAACTGTTAAGTAACACCTAAAGGGTTAATAAAGTTTGTAAAATCATTTTTTAATACTTTGAGGGTTGTAGATTTTTAGATGTGGTCACTTTTATGGAGTTTCTACTCTAGGGGTGCATCAGGGGTTCTTCAAATGGGACACGGTGCCCAAAAAAAAGGCCATCAAAATTTGCCTTCCAGAAACCATACAGTACTCCATTCCATACTGCAGTTTACAACCACATATGGGGTGTTTCTGTAAACTGCAGAATCGGGGTAATATTAAGTTTTGTTTGGCTGTTAACTAGGGATGAGCGAACCGAATTTTGGGGTGCCCGTGACACGGACCCGAACCTGAACATTTTAGTAAAGGTCTGGGTTTGGGTTCTGTGTTCGTCGCTTTCTTGGCGCTTTTTTAAAGGCTGCAAAGCAGCCAATCAACAAACGTCATACTACTTGCCCCAAGAGGCCGTCACAGCCATGCCTACTATTGGCATGGCTGTGATTGGCCAGTGCAGCATGTGACCCAGCCTCTATTTATGCTGGAGTCACGTAGCGCCGCACGTCACTCTGCTCTGATCAGTGTAGGGAGAGGTTGCAGCTGCGACGTTAGGGCGAGATTAGGCAGTGATAAACTCCTCCAAAAGACTTAATTCAGTGATCGATCTACAGCTGTGGATCATTGAACTGCTGCTATTCAATTGCTCACTGTTTTTAGGCTGCCCAGAGTGTTTTTCATTCACTTTTTTCTAGGGTGATCGGTGGCCATTTTGTGTCTTGTGGTGCGCCAGCACAAGCTGCCACCAAGTACATTTAACCATCAGTAGTGTGGTTGTTTTTTGGCTATATCCTACAATAGGGTCAAGCTGTCACCAAGTGCATTTAACCATCAATAGTGTGGTTATTTTTTGGCTATATACTACATATGGGGCAAGCTGTCACCAAGTGCATTTAACCCTCAAAAGTGTGGTTGTTTTTTGGCTATATCCTACATATGGGGCAAGCTGTCACCAAGTGCATTTAACCATCAATAGTGTGGTTGTTTTTTGGCTATATCCTACATATGGGGCAAGCTGTCACCAAGTGCATTTAACCCTCAATAGTGTGGTTATTTTTTGGCTATATCCTACATCAGGTTCAAGCTGTCACCAAGTGCATTTAACCATCAATAGTGTGGTTGTTTTTTGGCTATATCCTACATATGAGGCAAGCTGTCACCAAGTGCATTTAACCATCAATAGTGTGTTTTTGTTTTTTGGGCTATATCCTACATATGGGGCAAGCTGTCACCAAGTGCATTTAACCATCAACAGTGTGGTTATTTTTTGGCTATATCCTACATCAGGGTCAAGGTGTCACCAAGTGCATTTAACCATCAATAGTGTGGTTATTTTTTGGCTATATCCTACATCAGGGGCAAGCTGTCACCAAGTGCATTTAACCATCAATAGTGTGGTTATTTTTTGGCTATATCCTACATCAGGGGCTTGGCTGTGCTTGCTATTTTATTGAGGGGTGAAATACAATTGCCAAAATAGCAGTACCCTAAATATGGTGTTTCAGCTGTGGCCAGTCAATTATAATACTGTCTGCTGTCTGGCAAAGGATATATTTTTGTTCAGGATTGAAATACAATTCCCAACTTAGCACTTTCCTAAATTAGTGGTTTCTGCTGTATCAGGGCTACTTTAAATCTATTCATTAAAAGGGTATATAAGATTCAAGGTGCAGATAGGGTCATTCTCAATAACTTCACACACACGCTACTGTGCATTTCCAAGTCTAATTTTGTCTGTAAACGTATTCCTTTCACCCAGCGCCTAAATACTAGGCCTCAAATTCACATTTGTCTAAATCTGTGGTTATTGCTGTGGCTGGTCAAGTTATTTAGTGTCCGTCAAAGCACAGTTTTTGTTCTGGGTTGAAATACAATTCCCAATTTAGCAATTTCCTAATTTAGTGGTTTCTGCTGTATCAGACCTACTTTAAATGTATCCCTAAAAGGGTATATTAGATTCAAGGTGCAAATAGGGTCATTCTCAATAACTTCACACACACGCTACTGTGCATTTCCAAATCTAATTCTGTCTGTAAACGTATACCTTTCACCCAGCGCCTAAATAATAGGCCTCAAATTTACATTCATCTAAATCTGTGGTTCCCTTACGTCCTACCAGCAGCACAGATGGGGTTAACTGCCCCTGTGGACTGGTAGGACCGGCGGAATTTTAATGAGCCCAAGAACCAATAAACGATCTTCAGCTCCCTGAAAGGGAGGAGATCACCCCCCAGCCCACCGTGTTTTTTTCTGTCCTTTGGACAGGTTGGACTGGCGTATCGCTCCCTTTCAGGGAGCTGAGAGTGTCAGGGGCTCCTTTCTTCTCTATAGGACCGCCCCGTTTTTTGGCTCTCTTTTTTTGCCTTTATTTTAGGCTGATTGCGGCGATTTTTTGTACCTGGGGACCGTCGGGGAGTGGGGTGTCCCCCTCCCCTCTCCTTTCAGTTTTTTCTGGTGTCCGTTCCTTCCCATCGCCACATGCATGCGGCGCTATGGGCGCCGCCATCTTCCGGAAGTGACGCGCACTTGGTGCGCTACGTCACTTCCGGTTTCTTCGCAGCGCGATCTGAGGTTCTATCCTCACCTCCCTGATTAAAGTTGCTCCCCTATATACATCCTGGGATCCAGGATGAACCAGGGGAGCTATCTACACACGGCTGAGCCAGTATTGGCTCTCTTATATGTTTGGGCTATTCACGATCTGGGACCCGCCCAGGGGGCGGGGCTTTCTCCTTTTAAGCGCCCAGAGCCTGTCATTCAGTGCTCTGGTTGCATCGCTTTGACAAGCTAGCTCCAGAGTTCCCTGCGCCTTGTGATATCCTTAGTAGTATTGCTTGACGTGGGTTTGTGTGTTCCTCTTCTGCAGCTCTATTTTTCTTCTAGTGCTGGTGGGCCCCCTTAAGGTCTTGTTTCTCCACCTCCAATTTTTTTAGGTGTTATGACCTGTCTTTTCTTTCCAATTACAGACTATGGCTTCCCCCAGGGATCCGGATCAGCGAAAGTCTGGGGCCAAGAGGAAGCATTTGGCGTGTTTTGATTGCAACACGCCCTTAGACGACGGCTGTCCCTATTCTAGGTGTGAGAGTTGTCGCACGACATCCACGGAACCCACGATGCAGGAAATGTTTCAGTGGACGAAGACATACGTGGATGATTCCATAAAGGGAGTGGTGCATTTACTTAATGAGAGGTTACCAGCACCCTCTCAGACTCCCATGGATGTGGTCGCTCCAGTCGCACCAGTCGAAAGACCTACCCCCTGGTCGGTGGGGTCTTCTTCTGAGGAAGAAGAAAATACTTCTTGCTTTTTCCCTCCAGAAAAGACGCAGAAGTTACTTAAGTCCATCAGGTCGGGGGACCAGGATGTTGACATTGGGGAGTCCTCCGATCCCGCCGTACGGACACAGCGTGTCTTCAGAGCGGATGAGACCCTTCTCTCTGTGATGCGCACAGAATGGCGCAAACCTGAGAAAGGCCCAGTTCTCACCAGAAAGTTTAAACTCATGTACCCGATGGCTAAACCCTTGGTGGAATCGTGGGGTTCCGTTCCCAAGGTGGACATGGCTATAGCCAAGTTGTCCTGGTGCACTCTAGTCCCCGCAGACGATGGGTCTAGTCTGCAGGACCCTCTAGATCGGAGGGCAGAGTGCACCCTTAGGAGGAGTTATGCGGCGGCCGCTGCCTCCGCATCAACTTCAATCGCGGCCACTGAAGTAGCCACCTATTTACGCTCTAGGCTCAACCAGATCCAAACAGACGTGGACCAGAGCGTATCCAGGGATGATATCCTGGCAGCCTTCAAATCAGCCAACCTGGCTATGGACTTCCTAGTTGACTCCACCCAGATGCAGCTGAAGCTGGCCGCCAAAACTATGGCCTTAGTTTCGGCTGCCCGCAGACCACTTTGGCTGAAACCCTGGATCGCGGACAACGCGTCCAAATTTAACCTCTGTGGGCTCCCCTTCGAACCAAACAGGCTGTTCGGGTCCGAATTGGACAAGATAATGGAGGGGCTCTCCGACAAAAAGGGGAAGAGCCTCCCCCAGTAGCCCTTTCGGGGACGCCCCAGGCAGGGAAAGAGGCGCGAAGGACGCCCGGGGCAGCAATCTAGGCGCAGAGATTGGGGGGGACCGTCTCGTAAGTATTCGAGGCGCTCCCGTAAACCCGCCAAGGAGGCAAAACCCTCCTGACTATGGGCCTCGTCGAGGCTCTTGGATAAGCCCTGCTGCCCCTGCAGTGTCTCCTCTAGACTTTCCCATACCACTCCCCCAAACACCCGTGGGGGGCCGTCTCTCCTTTTTCAAAGACTCCTGGAGTCAGTTGATCGCAGACCCTTGGGTTCTGAACTTAGTCTCCGTTGGGTACCGGGTAGACTTTCTCTCTCTCCCCCCAGAGAGATTCGTCGCTACACGAAACTTCGGGCCGGCCAAACAAGTGGTCCTGGAATCTTACATCCAGGACTATATCTCCAAGGGAGCCCTAGAGGAGGTGCCGGCAGGGGAGAGAGGCCTAGGCATTTATTCACCAGTGTTCCTGGTTCCCAAGAAGACGGGAGACCTCCGGATTATCATCGATTTGAGATTTCTCAATCGATTTATAAGGAAAACAAGGTTTCGTATGGAAACCATAAGGTCAGTCACCCATATCCTCAACCTCGGGGATGTCATGGCTACCCTGGACCTCAAAGATGCTTACCTTCACATCCCGATCCATTCCGCCTTCCGGAAATTTCTCAGGATCGCGGTCCAGATTTCAGGGGTTCGCAGGCACTTTCAGTTCACCGCGCTCCCCTTCGGAATCTCTTCTGCCCCCCTTATCTTCACCAAGGTGGTGGTATCGGTGGTGGCAGCATTGAGACTCCAAGGGCTGACTATCATTCCTTATCTGGACGATTGGCTTTTCATAGCCTCTTCAGTTCCGATCCTTACCCACCATCTTCAGATCGCAATCTCCTTTCTTCTCCGCCTAGGCTGGATCATCAACTGGCAGAAGTCGAATGTGAGCCCATCATCTTCAATCCAATATTTAGGATTCGTGGTCGACTCTGTGGAGATGTCCCTCCGGTTGACTCAAGAAAGGAAAGCGCGGATTCAGGACCTGGCAAAGGTCCTTCATGTCCCTCGTCGAGTCTCTATTCGGACTCTCATGAAGATGGTGGGGCTCATGTCAGCGGCTGCGGACGCAGTCCCTTGGGCGCTATGGCACCTCCGCCCTCTTCAGTCGGAGGTCTTACACTTATGGAACGGCAGCCCTGCGGGGCTAGATTCCCTGTGCTCCCTGTCCGGTCAAACCCGGAATTCCCTCAGATGGTGGTTTCGACTGCCAGCAGGGAAGTCTATGACCCAACCAGTTTGGGTCATATTGACTACAGACGCGTCCCTTGTAGGCTGGGGCGCTCACCTGGACGGATCCCAAGTGCAGGGATCTTGGTCCCCCCTGGAGCGGCATCTTTCCTCCAATCTTCGCGAGATGCGAGCTATCCGGCTAGCCCTCCTTCACTTCGCCCCTCAGATTCGGGGCAAAGCGGTGAAAGTCCAGTCAGACAATATGACTGCGGTTCTCTATATAAACAAGCAGGGAGGCACAAGGTCATTACCCCTTCTATCAGAGATCGGGGTGATTCTTCGGTGGGCAGAGCTGAACCTTTCCCATCTATCTGCCGTTCATATCCGAGGTTCCCTCAATATGATAGCAGACCGCTTAAGTCGAGGATTACCGACCATGGAGTGGTCTCTGCATCCGGAGGTCTTCAGGCAGCTAGTTCACAGTTGGGGTATGCCAGAGGTGGACCTCATGGCAACCAGGTTCAACGCCAAGGTGCTGAGGTTCTGTTCCCTGTACCGGGAAGACAACCCCCTGGCGATAGATGCTCTGTCGATACCGTGGAGGTTCAGGCTGGCTTACATCTTCCCTCCTTTTTCCATGATACCGAGGGTATTGATGAAAATCCGTCAGGATCAGGCCTCGGTAATAGCCATCATACCGTTTTGGCCCAAAAGATCCTGGTTTACCCAGCTCATTCAGATGAGTCGGGGACAATACTGGAGACTCCCCCCGGAGCAGACCCTGGTGTCGTGGGACACTCACCTCTGCCCAGATCTGCACAGGTTCAACCTGACAGCCTGGAGGTTGATCAGCCCCTTCCCAACATAGAAGGGCTTTCCGAGTCGGTCCTGAGAACTTTGTCGCATTCCCGAGCAGAGTCTACAAACAAGGCCTACTCCAAGATCATGAGAATCTTCGTGGCATGGTGTGATTCCAAACAGGTGGCGTCTGCAGATCCGCCCCTTCCTGCGATACTACATTTCCTTCAGGACGGATTAGATAGAGGCCTATCTCCAGCTACCTTGAAGGTACAAATGTGTGCCATCTCGGCCTGTCTCAACAGGCCATACTCTCGGGATCCACTCATCAAACGCTTCCTGAAGGGAGCGGAAAGACTAAAGCCTACTATACTGAAACCCATTCCCCAGTGGGATCTTTCAGTAGTGCTCAGGGGTCTAGCATCTCCCCCCTTCGAGCCTTTGGAGGAGGTTGATTTCAAATATTTAACTTTAAAGATGGTTTTTCTTCTGGCTATAGCCTCAGCCAAAAGAGTTTCTGAATTGCAGGCTTTCTCTGCAATTCATCCATATATTATTTTCTTACAGGACAGAGTACTCCTGAAGTTTCTACCATACTTCAGACCTAAGGTGCCTACTTTTCAAAATATCAACCAGGTAATCTCCTTACCAGTTTTGTTTACAGCCTCCTCCTCTGATACTCCAGCTAGAGATCCGCTGGATATTTCTAGATGCCTCCAGATCTATGTGGATAGATCCAGAGAGTTCAGGATAGATGAGAATCTCCTTATCCTGTTCGCCGGTAAGTCTAAAGGCCGTAAAGCGTCTAAAGCCACCATTAGTCGCTGGATCAAGGAGGCCATTAAGGAAGCTTTTGTCTCCCAAACCTTAGATCCTCCCGAGTTTGTGAGAGCCCATTCTACTAGGGCGGTCTCCACCTCGGTTGCGGAAAGAAGCCTTCTCCCCTTAGAGTTGATCTGTAAGGCGGCCTCCTGGAGCTCTGAGTCAACCTTCATCTCCCATTATAGGATAGATGCTAGGATGGCAGAGTTTTCAGCTTTCGGGCAGACAGTTCTTACTTCTGCCAGGCATGAGGACCCTCCCTAGGGGTTTTATCTTGCTATCTCCCCATCTGTGCTGCTGGTAGGACGTAAGGGAATCGTTAATTTCTAACGATAATTTGTTTTCCCTTAGTCCTAACAGCAGCACACAAATATCCCTCCCTAACTTACATCATACTTGTTAAAGACACGGTGGGCTGGGGGGTGATCTCCTCCCTTTCAGGGAGCTGAAGATCGTTTATTGGTTCTTGGGCTCATTAAAATTCCGCCGGTCCTACCAGTCCACAGGGGCAGTTAACCCCATCTGTGCTGCTGTTAGGACTAAGGGAAAACAAATTATCGTTAGAAATTAACGATTATTGCTGTGGCTGGTCAAGTTATTTAGTGTCCGTCAAAGCACAGTTTTTGTTCTGGGTTGAAATACAATTCCCAATTTAGCAATTTCCTAAATTAGTGTTTTCTGCTGTATCAGACCTACTTTAAATCTATCCATAAAAGGGTATATTAGATTCAAGGTGCTGATAGGGTCATCCACAATAACTTCACATGCTACCGTGCATTTCCAAGTCTAATTCTGTCCGTAAACGTATACCTGTCACCCAGCGCCTAAATACTAGGCCTCAAATTTATATTCAGCTAAATCTGTCGTTACTGCTGTGCCTTTATTTGTGTAATACGGTACCTAAGTAGATAGCCAGATAGTGTTAGGTATCTGTAAAAAAAAGGCCTGAATTTGAATTCAATACATTGGGCCAAATAATATTTTTCTTATCGTGGTGAACAGTAACAATGAGGAAAACATCTAGTAAGGGACGCGGACATGGTCGTGGTGGTGTTCGTGGACCCTCTGGTGCTGGGAGAGGACGTGGCTGTTCTGCCACAGCCACACGTCCTAGTGTACCAAGTAGCTCAGGTCCCAGTAGCCGCCATAATTTACAGCGATAGTTGGTGGGGCCCAATTCCGTTCTAAGGATGGTAAGGCCTGATCAGGTACAGGCATTAGTCAATTGGGTGGCCGACAGTGGATCCAGCACGTTCACATTATCTCCCACCCAGTCTTCTGCAGAAAGCCCATCAGTCTGTGACATCACCCCCATGCATACCAGGGAAACTGTCTGAGCCTCAAGTTATGCAGCAGTCTCTTATGCTGTTTGAAGACTCCGCTGGCAGGGTTTCCCAAGGGCATCCACCTAGCCCTTCCCCAGCGGTGGAAGACATAGAATGCACTGACGTACAACCACTTATGTTTCCTGATGATGAGGACATGAGAATACCACCTCAGCACGTCTCTGATGATGACGAAACACAGGTGCCAACTGCTGCGTCTTTCTGCAGTGTGCAGACTGAACAGGAGGTCAGGGATCAAGACTGGGTGGAAGACGATGCAGGGGACGATGAGGTCCTAGACCCCACATGGAATGAAGGTCGTGCCACTGACTTTCACATTTCAGAGAAAGAGGCAGTGGTGAGACCGAGCCAACAGCGTAGCAAAAGAGGGAGCAGTGGGCAAAAGCAGAACACCCGCCGCCAAGAGACTCCGCCTGCTACTGACCGCTGCCATCTGGGACCGAGCACCCCAAAGGCAGCTCCAAGGAGTTCCCTGGCATGGCACTTCTTCAAATAATGTGCTGACGACAAGACCCGAGTGGTTTGCATGCCGTGCCATCAGAGCCTGAAGCGAGGCATTAACGTTCTGAACCTTAGCACAACCTGCATGACCAGGCACCTGCATGCAAAGCATGAACTGCAGTGGAGTAAACACCTTAAAAACAAGGAAGTCACTCAGGCTCCCCCTGCTACCTCTTCTGCTGCTGCTGCCTCGGCCTCTTCTGCTGCTGCCGCCTTGGCCTCTTCTACTGCTGCCGCCTCGGCCTCTTCCTCCGCCTCTGGAGGAACGTTGGCACCTGCCGCCCAGCAAACATGGGGTGTACCACCAAAACCACCACCTCCGTCACCAAGCATCTCAACCATGTCACACGGCAGCGTTCAGCTCTCCATCTCACAAACATTTGAGAGAAAGCGTAAATTCCCACCTAGCCACCCTCGATCCCTGGCCCTGAATGCCAGCATTTCTAAACTACTGGCCTATGAAATGCTTTCATTTAGGCTGGTGGACACAGACAGCTTCAAACAGCTCATGTCGCTTGCTGTCCCACAGTATGTTGTTCCCAGCCAGCACTACTTCTCCAAGAGAGCCGTGGCTTCCCTGCACAACCAAGTATCCGATAAAATCAAGTGTGCACTGCACAATGCCATCTGTGGCAAGGTCCACCTAACCACAGATACGTGGACCAGTAAGCACGGC
Organism: Bufo gargarizans; assembly: GCF_014858855.1. Classification (NCBI taxonomy): domain Eukaryota; kingdom Metazoa; phylum Chordata; class Amphibia; order Anura; family Bufonidae; genus Bufo; species Bufo gargarizans. Next base: position 98,823,622 of record NC_058087.1, read on the forward strand.
CAGGGCCGCTATATCTCCCTAACTGCACACTGGGTAAATGTAGTGGCGGCTGGGCCCCAGGTGGAGAGCTGTTTGGCGCACGTCCTTCCGCCGCCAAGGATCGCAGGGCAACATTCTTTGCCTCCTCTTGCCCCCTCCTCCTACTCAGTTTCCTCCTTCTCTTCTTCCACCTGCTCATCCAGTCAGCCACACACCTTCACCACCAACTTCAGCACAGCCCGGGGTAAACGTCAGCAGGCCATTCTAAAACTCATATGTTTGGGGGACAGGCCCCACACCGCACAGGAGTTGTGGCGGGGTATAGAACAACAGACCGACGAGTGGTTGCTGCCGGTGAGCCTCAAGCCCGGCCTGGTGGTGTGCGATAATGGGCGAAATCTTGTTGCAGCTCTGGGACTAGCCGGTTTGACGCACATCCCTTGCCTGGCGCATGTGCTAAATTTGGTGGTGCAGAAGTTCATTCACAACTACCCCGACATGTCAGAGCTGCTTCATAAAGTGCGGGCTGTCTGTTCGCGCTTCCGGCGTTCACATCCTGCCGCTACTCGCCTGTCTGCACTACAGCGTAATGCTACTTTCACACTAGCGTTCGTCGGTCCACTCGTGAGCTCCGTTTGAAGGAGCTCACGAGCGGACCCGAACGCCTCCGTCCAGCCCTGATGCAGTCTGAATGGAGCGGATCCGCTCAGACTGCATCAGTCTGGCGGCGGTCAGCCTCCGCTCCGCTCACCTCCGCACGGCCAGGCGGACAGCCGAACGCTCAGCGTTCAGCTGTTCGCCTGGCCGTGCGGAGGCGTGCGGATCCGTCCAGACTTACAATGTAAGTCAATGGGAACGGATCCGCTTGAAGATGACACCATATGGCTCAATCTTCAAGCGGATCCGTCCCCCATTGACTTTACATTGAAAGTCTGAACGGATCCGCTCAGGCTACTTGCGCACTTGCAAAATTTTTCTAAGTTATTAATGCAGACGGATCCGTACTGAACGGAGCCTCCGTCTGCATTAATATGATCGGATCCGTTCAGAACGGGTCCAATCAAGCGCAAGTGTGAAAGTAGCCTAACTTCGGCCTTCCCGCTCACCGCCTCATATGCGACGGGCCCACCAGGTGGAACTCCACCTTGCACATGCTGGACAGACTGTGCGAGCAGCAGCAGGCCATAGTGGAGTTTCAGCTGCAGCACGCACGGGTCAGTCGCACTGCGGAACAGCACCACTTCACCACCAATGACTGGGCCTCCATGCGAGACCTGTGTGCCCTGTTGTGCTGTTTTGAGTACTCCACCAACATGGCCAGTGGCGATGACGCCGTTATCAGCGTTACAATACCACTTCTATGTCTCCTTGAGAAAACACTTTGGGCGATGATGGAAGAGGAGGTGGCCCAGGAGGAGGAGGAGGAAGAGGGGTCATTTTTAGCACTTTCAGGCCAGTCTCTTAGAAGTGACTCAGGGCCCACTACTGGAGGACGAGGATGAGGAGGAGGTGGAGGAGGATGAGGATGAAGCATGGTCACAGCGGGGTGGCACCCAACGCAGCTCGGGCCCATCACTGGTGCGTGGCTGGGGGGAAACGCAGGACGATGACGATACGCCTCCCACAGAGGACAGCTTGTCCTTACCTCTGGGCAGCCTGGCACACATGAGCGACTATTTGCTGCAGTGCCTGCGGAACGACAGCAGAGAGTTGCCCACATTTTAACGTGTGCGGACTTCTGGGTTGCCACCCTGCTGGATCCACCTTACTTCCTGCACTGGAGCGTGATAGGAAGATGCGTGAGTACAAGCGCACGTTGGTAGACGCGCTACTGAGAGCATTCCCAAATGTCACAGGGGAACAAGTGGAAGCCCAAGGCCAAGGAAGAGGAGGAGCAAGAGGTTGCCAAGGCAGCTGTGTCACGGCCAGCTCCTCTGAGGGCAGGGTTAGCATGGCAGAGATGTGGAAAAGTTTTGTCAACACGCCACAGCTAACTGCACCACCACCTGATATGCAACGTGTTAGCAGGAGGCAACATTTCACTAACATGGTGGAACAGTACGTGTGCACACCCCTCCACGTACTGACTGATGGTTCGGCCCCATTCAACTTCTAGGTCTCTAAATTGTCCACGTGGCCAGAGCTAGCCTTTTATGCCTTGGAGGTGCTGGCCTGCCCGGTGGCCAGCGTTTTGTCTGAACGTGTATTCAGCACGGCAGGGGGCGTCATTACAGACAAACGCAGCCGCCTGTCTACAGCCAATGTGGACAATCTGACATTCATAAAAATGAACCAGGCATGGATCCCACAGAACCTGTCCATCCATTGTGCAGATTAGACATTAACTACCTCCCCTTAACCATATATTATTGTACTCCAGGGCACTTCCTCATTCAATCCAATTTTTATTTTCATTTTACCATTATATTGCGGGGCAACCCAAAGTTGAATGAACCTCTCCTCTGCCTGGCTGCCGGGGCCTAAATTTATGACAATGGACTGTTACAGTGGTGGGTGACGTGAAGCATGATTCTCTGCTATGATATGAAGACTGATTCTCTGCTATGATATGAAGACTGATTCTCTGCTGACATGAAGCAAGATTCTCTGTTACGGGACCTCTCTCCTCTGCCTGGGTGCCTGGGCCTAAATATCTGACAATGGACTGTTCCAGTGTTGGGTGACGTGAAGCATGATTCTCTGCTATGATATGAAGACCGATTCTCTGCTGACATGAAGCCAGATTCACTGTTACGGGACCTCTCTCCTCTGCCTGGGTGCCTGGGCCTAAATATCTGACAATGGACTGTTACAGTGTTGTGTGACGTGAAGCATGATTCTCTGCTATGACATGAAGACTGATTCTCTGCTGACATGAAGCCAGATTCTCTGTTACGGGACCTCTCTCCTCTGCCTGGGTGCCGGGGCCTAAATTTATGACAATGGACTGTTACAGTGGTGGGTGACGTGAAGCATGATTCTCTGCTATGATATGAAGACTGATTCTCTGCTGACATGAAGCCAGATTCTCTGTTACGGGACCTCTCTCCTCTGCCTGGGTGCCTGGACCTAAATATCTGACAATGGACTGTTCCAGTGTTGGGTGACGTGAAGCATGATTCTCTGCTATGATATGAAGACTGATTCTCTGCTGACATGAAGCCAGATTCTCTGTTATGGGACCTCTCTTCTCTGCCTCGGTGCCTGGGCCTAAATATCTGACAATGGACTGTTGAAGTGTTGGGTGACGTGAAGCCTGATTCTCTGCTATGACATGCAGACTGATTCTCTGCTGACATTAAGCCAGATTCTCTGTTACGGGACCTCTCTCCTCTGCCTGGGCCTAAATATCTGACAATGGACTGTTCCAGTGTTGGGTGACGTGAAGCATGATTCTCTGCTATGACAAGAAGACTGATTCTCTGCTGACATGAAGCCAGATTCTCTGTTATGGGACCTCTCTCCTCTGCCTGGGTGCCAGGGCCTAAATATCTGACAATGGATTGTTACAGTGGTGGGTGACGTGAAGCCAGATTCTCTGCTATGGGACCTCTCTCCAATTGATATTGGTTAATTTTTATTTATTTTATTTTTATTTTTATTTTTATTAATTTCCCTATCCACATTTGTTTGCAGGGGATTTACCTACATGTTGCTGCCTTTTGCAGCCCTCTAGCCCTTTCCTGGGCTGTTTTACAGCCTTTTTAGTGCCGAAAAGTTCGGGTCCCCATTGACTTTGGGCGAACTTCTCGAACCCGAACATCCAGGTGTTTGCTCAACTCTCCTGTTAACCCTTGCTTTGTTACTGGAAAAAAATGATTAAAATAGAAAATTTGCGCAAAAATTGCTTTTTTAGCACCGTTTTTACCTTTTTTTTTTGACAGTGTTCATCTGAGGGGTTAGGTCTTGGGGTATTTTTATAGAGCAGATTCTTACGGACGCAGCAATACCTAATTTTTTTTTTTTGCAAAATAATATTTTTGACCAAAAATGTTTTTGTTTTAGAGTCTCAAGTCTGAGAACCATAGTTTTTGGGGTTCGTCCCTTCTTTCCAGAATGGGGACCACACCTGAAAGTGTTGGCCAAGGACGATCCGGGCGCCGTCAGTTACCGATGTACTCCGGCCTGCTCTTTTCCGGTCATAAAAGATCAGGGCCTTGAGGACTGCCTCATAGAACTGCAGGAATTTTCCTGTATTGCGAGCACAAAAGAGTTGTACAAGGCAACCTGTACCAAGTAGACCGCAACTTTTCTGTTCCATGCCCGGGTTTTGCGCATGTCATTATATGACTTGAGGACTTGATCAGAGAGATCAACTCCTCCCGTATACCGATTGTAGTCGACGATAAAATCGGGCTTGAGGACCGTTGCCACGGTACCTCTCACAGGGACAGGGGTGATGCCATTACCATGAATTGTGGACAGTACAAGGACATCCCACTTGTCCTTATATCTGACTAGCAACAGGTTTCCACTGGTAAGGGCATGGCTCTCACCCCTGGGGATAGGTACCTGAAGGGGGTGGGTAGGAAGGCCGCGTTGATTTTTCCGCACAGTCCTGCAAGCGGACGTGGATCTGGTTGCCAGGGACTGAAACCATGTGATCCTAGTATAAAAGTTATCCACGTACAGGTGGTAACCCTTATCAAGCAGTGGGTGCATAAGGTCCCACACAAGTTTCCTGCTAACACCCAGAGTGGGGAGACATTCTGGGAGTTGAATACGGGAATTTCGCCCCTCGTACACGCAAAACTTGTAAGTGTACCCTGAGGTACTCTCACAAAGTTTGTACAGCTTCACGCCATGCCTTGCCCGCTTAGAGGTAACATACTGGTGGAAAATTAGTCTCCCCTTGAAAGCAATGAGAGACTCATCAACCGCGACCTCCCTTCCAGGTATATACACCTCCAAAAATTTGGCCCCAAAGTGATCGATGACCAGCCTGATTTTGTACAGGCGGTCATAGGCAGGATCACCTCAGGGGGGGGGGGGGGCATGCTGCATTATCTGAATAATGCAGGCATTTATGGATGGCCTCAAACCAGGTACATATCATGGCCATACAGTAAAATGGGGTCTGGTAGATGACGTCCCCACTCTAGAAATGCCTGACACTGGGTTTTTTGACTAGGCCAGGGCTGGTCAACCTGCGGCTCTCCAGCTGTTGTAAAACTACAACTCACACCATGCCCTGCTGTAGGCGGCTGATAGCTGTAGACAGACTGGGCATGCTGGAATTTGTAGTTTTGTAACAGCTGGAGAGCCGCAATTTGGCCATCCCTGGACTAGGCCCATGTGCAGTCCGAGGCCCCAAAACGTCCTCATCTCGGCTTAACTGACCGGAGTCCAGCCACCGTCCCTAGCCAAAAAAGGAGCCCGGGTTGTTGAGCAATGAACTGTTGGGCGTACAGGTTTGTTTGCTCCACCATCAGATTCACAAAGTGGTCACTAAAAAAAAGACTAAAATAGTCATATTCAGTGAAGCACACTGTGGGAACCTGGATTTCTGGTTGGCCAGCAAAATCATGAATCACAGGCTCAAAATGCTTTGGGTTACACCATGCACCGGTAGGGGGCTCCAGTAGTCTTAACTGGTGGGCTGGAAAACTAGTACGAGCCCCAGAGCTGCTCGTACTAGTGTGGGCCACATGGTCCCTGGCATGCCGGTCCCCTTGCTCTGCCTGGCGGTGTCTCCGCCACCTTGGGGGCTCATCATCATCGCTAGATGAGGAGGATGAAGTGGATGACAAAAGGAAAGTGGGGTCATCATCGTCCTCACTGGGGCTCTGCGGTGGGGTGTGGGCGGACGCAGCGTACGCAGAAAAAAAAGAAATATGCTTGTGTTTGAAGACTTTGCTGGCAGGGTTTCCCAAGGGCATCCACCTAGCCCTTCCCCAGGGGTGGAAGACATAGAATGCACTGACGTACAACCACTTATGTTTTCTGATGAGGACATGGGAATACCACCTCAGCACGTCTCTGATGATGATGAAGCACAGGTGCCAACTGCTGCGTCTTTCTGCAGTGTGCAGACCAAAAAGGAGGAAGACTGTATGGAAGACGATGCAGGGGACGATGAGGTCCTAGACCCCACATGGAATGAATCGTGCCACCGACTTTCAGAGTTTGGAGGAAGAGGCAGTGGTGTGACCGAGCCAATAGCGTAGCAAAAGCAGAGCAGCCGTCGCCAAAATAGTTTGCCTGCTACTGGCCACCGTCACCAGGGACCGAGCACAACAAAGGCAGCTTCAAGTAGTTCCCTTCTTCACACAATGTGCTGACTAGTGATAAGCGGCAGGTGCTATATTCGATTTCGACGAAATTCGCGAATATTCGATAGAATATTCGTTTCATATTAATCAAAATTGAATATTCGTAATTATTCTAGTTATCGCGATTAATATGCAATTTATATAATCGCGTATTGCGATTGTAACTTAAGGCTACTTTCCTATTGGTTTGAGATCTAGAGTTAGCGAAGATGCCGAATAAGACGAATGTATTCGTCATATTCCTCAAAACGAAGATAACAAAGTATTCTCCATCTTCGTTTTAGCTACCTATTCGTCAACTTCGCTAAACCTGTGTTTAATTCGCTATGTGATTATATATATATTTTTTTATAAATAGAATAATTATAATAATTATCAAGTATTATAATTATTCTATTTATTTAAAAAAAAGCTAAGTAATATAATCGCATAGTGAATTAAACGCAGCTGTCTCTATAGTCAACTTTTCTATTTTATTGCTAGAATTTGCGAAGTTGACAAATAGGTAGCTAAAACAAAGATGGAGAATATTTATCTTCATTTTGAGGAATATGGCGAATACATTCGTCATATTCGTTATCTTTTCTAATTCTACCAAGCCAACCATAGTAAAACAGGTCTAAGTTGAAATCGCAATGCGATAAATATAAATTGAAGTAATCGCATTGCGATTTCAACTTAGACCTGGTTTACTATGGTTGGCTTGATAGAATTAGCAAAGATGACGAATATAAAAACTATAATCTGCTTAACAGGCCTTTACAATGCTTTAAAAATAGAACAATATAAATGTGTTTATTTAGAAAATAGCATCAGCTTCTATGTTTAGCTGCCAAGAAACAATATGGTACTGACAAATCAGTGTTCACAAGATACATGCACATACCAATTTACAATGGAAGAGAAAGTAGTAAGCAGCTCAATATTCGGGATCATGCATACAAACGTATTTTCTCTCCGTGTCCGTTCATTTTTTTTTGCGGACCGTATGTGTAACCATTCACTTCAATGGCTCCCTCCAAAAAACTGAAGTTACTCTGTGTGCATTCCGTATGTACGTCCGTTCTGCAAAAAATAGAACATGTCCTATTATTGTCTGCATTACGGACAAGGATAGTACTGCACTATTAGGGGCGAGCTGTGGTCGTGTGCATGAGCCCTAAGTCAGATAAGGCAGTGTTGGAATACTGGCTAAAGGAGACTGAAGGTCAAATCAAAGGAGATTGCAGGCCTAATTACAAGTCTGTTAGAAAGGTAGGTTTTTAAAGGTTGTAAAGTGTATAATGGGATGAGGGAGTTAGTTCCACAGGGGAGGAGTGGCAAGAGGATTCTTGTATGTGAGAATGTGAAAAAGTATAGGGGAGCTGGCAGGAGGGAGAGTGAAGGTTATTTGTAGATTTAAATATCTTAATTTGATAAAACTGTGTAGGTTAGGATTAGTGCTGAGGGAATCGAACTCCACAAAGTGGAATACAATCCGAATTTCAGTGAAAATTCGATGTGCCGCAAAGCCGAATTTCCTCGTGCTTTGTGGCAGTGAATTGATTTTCCTTGAATGGCGGTAAATAAAAAAAAAAAACTCCTCCATTTGAACACAATAGCCTGTTTACAGCAATAAAATATAGCAAGACACAAAAAAAATATATAATAGTACCAAATTCACCATCAGCTTAACCTCTTAGGGACATACAGTATGACATACCGGTACGTCATGATGACCTGGTACTTAAGGACACGTGTTTTTACGCCATTTGTCTATATACGCCATGTGTATTTACGATCACCGCCACACGGCGGGCAGTGATCGGAACAGAGTGCCTGCTGAAAACATTCGGCAGGCACTCTGTCACAATGCCAAGGAGGGTCCCGTATCGGCGATCGCAGCAAACCCGGAATAGGATGGTGATTGGTGGTGTGATAATACACCACCAATCACCATCCTGCGATCCTGAGAGGTGATGGTGACATCACTTCTCAGGATCGCTTGCTATTGGCTGTGTCAGGTGGGCGGGGGTTAACACCCCCCAGCTCTCCTCTCCTCCTCCATTCTGAGTCCGGAAGTGAGGAGAGAGAGCAGCATCATCCATCAGTGAGCCCAGCACCTCCATCTTTACCCCTCCACAGTGCCATCTGACCCTCCACAGGACTAAAAGGTACATAGGGACAGGTTAGGGAAAGGTTAGTTTTGGCAGGGATATTCTGGGAAAGTTTAGGGGGAAAAAAAAAGTTCACTGTTGCATCACCCTGATCAGGTGTTTGGGGTCCACAGCACAGCTATGTGACCCTAGATCCCCCAGGGGTGCTGCAACTTGCCCCCCCCACCACCCCACACACATTATTTGGGGTACACTGACTGTGGCCTGCACTCTTAGCATCCGACCACTGTTAGCTCATCACCCAACGGTTCATTGCTCAACAACCCGTGCTCCTTTTTGGCTGGACTCCGGTCAGTGCAGCCGAGATGAGGACGTTTTGGGACCTCGTGCTGCACATAGTAAAAAAAAACAGTGTCAGGCTGTACTGGAGAGGGGACGTCCTCTACTAGACCCTACTTTACAGTACGGCCATGACACGCTCCCGTTTTGAGGCCAGATAATGCAGCATCTCCCCCCCCAGAGGTGATCCTGCCTATGACCGCCTGTACAAAATCAGACCGGTCATCGATCACTTTGGGGCCAAATTTTTGGAGGCCTATGTACCTGGAAGAGAGTTTGCGGTTGATGAGTCTCTCATTGCTTTCAAGGGGAGACTCATTTTCCACCAGTATGTTACCTCTAAGCGGGCGAGGTATGGCGTGAAGCTGTACAAACTTTGTGAGAGTACCTCAGGGTACACTTACAAGTTTCGTGTGTACGAGGGGCGAGATTCCCGTATTCAACCACCAAAATATCCCCCACTCTGGGTATTAGGGGGAAACTTGTGTGGGACCTTATGCACCCACTGCTAGATAAGGGTTACCACCTGTACGTGGATAACTTTTATACTAGGATCACCTGGTTCCAGTCCCTCGCCGCCAGATCCACGTCCGCTTGTGGGACCGTGCAGAAAAATCAACACGGCCTCCCTACTCACCCCGTCCAGGTACCTATCCCCAGGGGTGAGACCTGTGCCCTTCCAGTGGAAACCTGTTGCTGGTCAGATATAAGGACAAGAGAGATGTCCTTGTACTGTCCACAATTCATGGTAATGGCATCACCCCTGTCCCTGAGCGAGGTACTGCGGCAACGGTCCTCAAGCCCGATAGTATCGTCGACTATAATTGGTATACGGTAGGAGTTGATCTCTCTGATCAAGTCCTCAAGCCATATAACACCATGCGCAAAACCCGGCATGGTACAAAAAAATTGCAGTCTACTTGGTACAGGTTGCCTTGCACAACTCTTTTGTGCTGTCCCGTAGCGCTGGCAAGACAGGGAAATTCCTGCAGTTCTATGAGGCAGTCCTCGAGGCCCTGATCTTCTCTGACCAGTAAAGAGCAGGGTGGAGTACCTCAGGAACTGGAGGCGCCTTGATCGTCCCTGGCCAACACTTTCCAGGTGTGGTCACTAGCGATGTCCCAAACTATTCGCCAGCGAACAATTCCCGGCGAACATAGCTTGTTCGCGTTCGCCGTGGCGAGCGAACATATGCAATGTTTGGTCCGACCCCTATACATCATCATTGAGCAAACTTTGACCCTGTACCTCACAGTAAGCAGACACATTCCAGCCAATCAGCATACCCTCCCTCCCAGACCCTCCCACCTCCTATCAAAAAGCAAGGACAGCATCCATCTTAGATTTATTCTGAAGCTACAGTGTCACAAATTTGACCAAGTTGTAATCGCAATGTGATTAATACAGGTTATATTAATCGCATTGCGAATTCAACTTAGAGCTTGGTTCCTAATGGTTGCAGTGGCGTTGCTATGGCTGGTGTCACACGCTGCGGTAGAAAATGGTGTCACCCCCCCCCCCCCCCCCCCCCGAAGCCATAATAAAGAGATAAAGAGAGAAAAAAAGAAGTTACTAAGTCAGCTCCAATCAGATATCTGCATAGACCCAGAGTCTTGGTCTATGTGCAGATATCTGATTGGAGCAGACTCCTTATTTTCTCTTCCTATTTTCTCGCACATAAACGTTTAAACTATATTCCTTAGTAAAAATGACCAGTCCACACCATGTGGGTCTATATTTATGAGGGCCCCCCTGAGTAAAGATTAGCAAATGTGGCCGGGTGGCCCCAGCCCACACTTCAACCCAACCCCTTATGTCTCCTGGCTTGGGGCCGTCTCTATAATAATCCACCAGTAATTTATAAATGGGGTTAGGTTATTAACTTATTATTATTGGGGTGTTATTAAAATAATTTGGTCTATAAAGTCAGAGCCGCTCCTCCTACCTCCTCCTCCCGGCACTAGAGACTCCTGCAGGGCAACTGCCGCAGCGCCCCACCGCTCACCAGGCTGCAGTGAGTCACCCCCCGTCCCCCTTTGCCACGTGACAGCGCAACGTGCTTGCTTGCTTGCGAAGTTTAGAAGTTGAAGTTGTGAATGAGAACTCCTGCGCCGGTGGGCCGCGGGTGACACCCCATCAGACTGTTGTCACCCGATGCGGCCCGCACCCACCGCACCCCCCTCGCAATGCCACTGAATGGTTGTGTTGCTAGAATATATAACGAAGATTGAGACTATAGTGCTAGATTCGTTATATTCATCAATTCTAGCAATACAACCATTATGAACTCAGATCTAAGTTGTAATCGCAATGCGATTAATACAGGTTATATTAATCGCATTGCAAATTCAATTTAGAGCTGGGTTCCTAATGGTTGTATTGGTAGAATATAACGAAAATTGAGAATATAGTGCTATATTCGTTATATTCATCAATTCTAGCAATACAACCATTAGGAACTTAGCTCTAAGTTGAATTTGCAATGCGATTAATGCAGGCTATATTAATAGCATTGCAAATTCAACTTACACACTCTTCGTCAACTACGTAATTTTCCATGGGAGTTTTGCCATGGATCCCCCTCCGGCATGCCACAGTCCAGGTGTTAGTCCGCTTGAAACAACTTTTCCATCACTATTGTGGCCAGAAAGAGTCCCTGTGGGTTTTAAAATTCGCCTGCCGATTGAAGTCTATGGCGGTTTGCCCGATTCGCCAGTTCGCGAACATTTGCGGAAGTTCGCGTTCGCAAACGGAAAATTTTATGTTCGCGACATCTCTAGTGGTCACCCATACTGGAAAGAAGGGACGGTCCCAAAAAAGGTGCAGAGTGTGTCACAGGAGGGGGATAAGGAAGGACACCACCACTCAGTGTGACACGTGCCCTATCATCTGGACCTCTGCATTATTGGTTGCTTCAGGGAGTACCACATTTCCATGGAGTACTAAATTTGTAATCCCTGTAATCCCCTGCCCCAATTTTAATTCCATTTATCCAAAATAGACAATCGAAAAAAAAAAATATGGTTCTCAAACTTGAGACACTAAAACAAATTCTAAAATATTATATTGTAATACTAAAATAAATAAAAGAAGTAGACATATTAGGTATTGCAGCATCCGTAAGAATCTGCTCTATAAAAATACCCCATAACCTAAACCCTCAGATGAACACGGTCAAAAAAATCAAATGAAAACTGTATTTTTTTGTCACCTTGCATCACAAAAAGTGTAATAGCAAGCGATCAAAAAGTCATAAGCCCCCCAATATAGTGCCAATAAAACCGTCCTCTCATCGTGAAAAAAATGAGCCCCAACCTAAGATAATCGGCTAAAAACAAAAAACCTGACTCTTAGACTATGGAGATACTAAAATGGTTTTTTTTGTTTATAAAAGGATAATAGTGTAAAACCTAAATACATTTTTGAAAAGTAGACATATTAGGTATTGCCGCATCTTCTCTATAAAAATACCCCATGAACTAACCCTTCAGATGAACACGGTCAACAAAATAAAATAAAAACGGTGCCAAAACTGCAATTTTAGGGCAAATTTTCTATTTTAATCAGTTTTTTTCCAGTAACAAAGCGAGGGTTAACAGCCAAACAATACTTTATATTTATTACCTTGATATTACCTTGATTCTGCAGTTTACAGAAACACCCCATGTGTGGTTGTAAACTGCTGTATGACCAAACAGCAGGGCATAGAAGAAAAGGAATGCCGTATGGTTTCCTGGAAGGCAGATTTTTATTGCCTTTTTTTTGGACACCATGTCCCATTTGAAGAACCCCTGATGCACCCCTAGAGTAGAAACTCCATAAAAGTGACCCCATCTAAGAAACTAAACCCCTCAAGGTATTCAAAACTGATTTTATAAACTTTATTAACCCTTTAGGTGTTCCTCAACAGTTTATGGCAAAGGGAGATGAAATTTCAGAATTTTTATTTTTTGGTAACCTTGCCTCACAAAAATGTAATATAGAGCAACCAAAAATCATATGTACCCTAAAAATAGTCCCAACAAAACTGCCACCTTATCCCGTAGTTTCCAAAATGGGGTCACTTTTATAGAGTTTCTATTCTAGGGGTGCATCAGGGGGGTTCAAATGGGACATGGTGTAAATAAACCAGTCCAGCAAAATCTGCCTTCCAAAAACCACACGGTGCTCCTTTCCCTCTACACCCTGCTGTGTGCCCATACAGTAGTTTACGACCACATATGGGATGTTTCTGAAAACTACAGAATAAGTGCAATAAATATTGAGTTTTGTTTGGCTGTTAACCCTTGCTTTGTTACTGGAAAAAATTTATTAAAATGGAAAATTTTCCCAAAAATTTAAATCTTAAATATCATCTCCATTTGCCAATAACTCTTGAGAAACACCTAAAGGGTTAACAAAGTTTGTAAAATCAGTTTTGAATACCTTGAGGGGTATAGTTTCTTCGATGGGGTCACTTTTATGGAGTTTCTACTCATGGGGTGAATCAGGGGTGCTTGTAATGGGACATGATGTAAATAAACCAGTCCAGCAAAATCTGCATTACAAAAACCACACGGCGCTCCTTTCCCTCTATGGCCTGCCGTGTGCCCGTACAGTAGTTTACGACCACATATGGGGTGTTTCTGCAAACTACTGAATCAGGGCAATAAATATTGAGGTTTGTTTGGCTGTTAACCCTTGCTTTGTTACTGGAAAAAATTGATTAAAATGGAAAATTTCCCCCCAAAATTTAAATTCTTAAATTTCATCTCCATTTGCCAATAACTCTTGTAACCTAAAGGGTTAAAAAGGTTTGTAAAATCAGTTTTTAATACCTTGAGGGATGTAATTTCTTAGATGGGGTCACTTTTATGGAGTTTCTACTCTAGGGGTGCATCAGGGGGGCTTAAAATGGCGACATGGTGTAAATAAACCAGTCCAGCAAAATCTGCCTTACAAAAACCACACGTCGCTCCTTTCCCTCTATGCCCTGCCGTGTGCTCGTACAGTAGTTTACAACCACATATGGGGTGTTTCTGCAAACTATAGAATAAGTGCAATAAATATTGAGTTTTGTTTGGCTGTTAACCCTTGCTTTGTTACTGGAAAAAATGGATTAAAATTGAAAATTTGCCCAAAAATTTTAATTCTTAAATTTCATCTCCATTTTCCAATAACTCTTGTGGAACACCTAAAGGGTTAACAAAGTTTGTAAAATCAATTTTGAATACCTTGAGGGGTGTCGTTTTTAGAATTTTTGGGTGGTTTCTATTATGTAAGCCTCACAAAGTGACTTCAGACCTGAACTGGTCCTTAAAAAGTGGGTTTTTGAAAATTTCTGAAAAATTTCAAGATTTGCTTCTAAACTTCTAAACATCCCTAAAAACGAAATTTGCATTCCAAAAATGATCCAAACATGAAGTAGACATAAGGGGAATGTAAAGTAATAACTAATTTTGGAGGTATTACTATGTATTATAGAAGTAGATAAATTGAAACTTGGAAATTTGCTAATTTTTCTAAATTATTGGTAAATTTGATATTTTCTTATAAATTACATCTATTATTTTTTACTCCATTTTACAAGTATCGTGAAGTACAATATGTGACGAAAAAATACAAACTTAGAATGGCCTGGATATATTAAAGCATTTTAAAGTTATTTACACATAAAATTATACTCAGATTTGCAAAAAATGGTCTGGTCCTTAAGGTGAAATATGGCATGTTCTTAAGGGGTTAAAGGGGTTGTTTCACAAAAAAATATTCCCAGTTTTCAAACCAGCACCTGGATCTGAATACTAAAAAAAAATGTAGCATGTCCACTGAGTTATTCAATAAAATGTATCTGTATAGCACCACCTGCCGTTTGTTTTTTCATATTTCTTTGACCTGCTTACTGAGATACCGTCTCAGTAAAGACACCCCCCTTGAGCTGCCAGCATGATATAAATCTATCAGAGCATTGAATGGGAAGATCTCTGGATCCATGTGAGGTACAGTTCTGGTTCTAAGTTTGTTAGAAAGGTATTTGTATGTACTATATGATGTCTGGTTTTAATTTTTTTTACATAAGTCATGAGATAACCCATGCATCACATGCACACAAACATATTTTCTTTCCGTGTCCATTCCGTTTTATTTGCCGACCGTATGTGGAACTATTCATTTCAATGGGTCAGCCAAAAAAATGAAGTTACTCCATGTGCATTCCGTTTCCGTTTGTCCGTATTTCCGTTCTGCAGAAAAATAGAACATGTCCTATTATTGTCTGCATGATAAACAAGCATAGGTTTGTTCTATCAGGGTCCAGCTGTTCTGTTCCGCAAAATATGGAATGTACACGAACATCACCTCTATCTTTTGCGAATACGTTTTTTGCAGACCGCAAAATACATACGGTCGTGTACATGAGCCCTAATAGGTAGAAAATATAGGATGGTGTCAGACGTCAGACAAGACCCCCTAAATAAGACTTCAGACCAGACATCATAACTGAAAAGATTAAAATTTGACCCCTGTTAAATATTGGATTTGGAATCTGGATGTGTCAGAACATCCCTCCAGGTGCCACTGAGATTATGTACTTTGAATTCTTATAGTGTTAACTCCCAAACCATCAGCATTGCACTTAAAGGGGCTATTCTATGATTAATGTAAAAAATGAAAATCAGACATCATATAGCACATGGCAATACCTTTCTAACAAAGCTAGAACCAGCCAAGTGTCTCACATGGATCTAGAAATCATTGCTCTGCTAGATTAATATCAAGCTGACACTCAAGGGGAGTATCATTTCTGCTGAAGCTAAGGGGGGGGGGTGTCTTTTCTGTTAGAGCTCTATCACAGCTCAGGAGGTAGCTCAAGGATGAAACTGATCATGTGCGGTCATTTCAGTGAGTCTGAAAAGATAAATAATAAGAAAAAGAAAATGACACTATACAGAAACATTATATTGAATAAGTCAGTGTCTATACACAATTTCTAATTACTTGCAATTACAAAAGTATTCAGATTCAGGTACTGGTTTGACAAGTGTACAATATTTTTGTGGGACGACCCTATTAAGGTGTTGGCTTGATGGTTGATCTGTCATTGTACAAATATCTGATGAATGACCGTTTCACAGACACAATCATACATATTTTAGTCTATATATAACCATTATAGTCTTTCAAACTGTCCATACATAAAATTGGTGGAAGTATCTTTTGGCCACAAACTATTTTTAACATGGCTGACAAGGATACTCTATCATCAGTTTCCTAAAACAGTCGTTTGCTGTTAAATTTCACCTGAAGAATGACTAAACTAATATGTATGTCACCTTTACATACAGATTTACCCCTCTGTAATGCAAAACAGTATAACCATCATTTATGTATTGCACTTAGATTTTATGTTGCCTCCAAATACACTTGTTTTTGTACTTGACTAGAATTACTGTACAGTAAATACTCAAGAATTCTTAAAGGGGTTATCCTATGAAAAATATTCAGCAGTTTTTATATATGGATCTGAAAACTTTTGTAATTTTATGTAATTAAATGTAATTAAAAGTTTAGTATAGCCAATCAGTTATTCAATAAAATGTATCTGTATAGAGCCAGCTGCTGTTTTTTCTTCTTATTTCTCTGTCCACCTCACTCATATAGACACACATGTTCAGTTCCATCCATCTACTCCTGAGCTGTGATAGAGCTGCAGCAGAAAGGACATGACCCCTGAGCTGACAGTTTAATACAAATTTACCAGAGCAATTAGAACAATGAATGAGGAGATCTCTGGATCCATGTGAGGTGCAGGGCTGGTTCTAGGTTTGTTAGCTGTGCACTGCCGTACTGCGACGGAGCTCCGCCCTATCCCCATTATAGTCAATGGGGACAGAGCTTTAGTCCAGCGGCACGGCAAAATAGCGGCAGGACGGATCCGACAGGGTGAAAAACCTGTCGGATCCATCCTGCCGCTAGTGTGAAAGTAGCCTTAGAAAGAGATTGTCAATGTACTATATGATGTCTGGTTTTCATGTTTTACATTAATCGTCGGATAACCCCTTTAAAGCCACGATTTTACTGCAAATCACTTTGTGCAGTAGCTCATAATAAAAAGGAATAAAATAAAATATACTTTTTTATACTTGAGTAAAAGTAAAACTGTAAATAATGAGCTCAAACGTATGCTTCATATTGCTAATACATTGATTTAATTTAGTTTTAGAAAGAAAAAGGACAAGACTAATTGTTTCAGTGTGCAGTATGAATCGGGCATTTAGCAGAAAGAAAGGTAAGCGGTGGTATAAAATACTCTGTAAATTACAGATTTCTCTGTACTAGTAAAGATCAAGTGTGTTCATAATGAAACTGACTAATATCATACTAATTATCGTGGCTAAGACTTCCATGTACTGTACATTAACTGTATTAGAACAGTGCTACTATATTATAGCCAATCCATGCTTTGTATACTTGTAATCAATATTTCTAACAATTTATTTAGAGACATTTAGATTATCATGTAACTGCTACATGAATATCCATATTCAATTGCACAGTATATAATTACAAGCACAAGCAGATGGTTGCATCAGCAACAATCATTTCAAATTCTGTGTCTAAACCTAATGCTTCTTAAAATATCTATCTGTGTCATGGACAGAAGGGAAGAGTGCAGCCCTGATATCCACCCGCACCTCTATCCCTGCCTACCTGCACGGCCCATCCTAACCGGCGGTGTACAACTTGGAATCAGTTCCTCCCTTAGGCATGTGCAGGGGCCTAAAGAAGATAAGAGGAGTACAGAGTCAAGGAAGACAAAGTCAAAGCCGGAAGGTCATGCAGGTACACAGGGAGCAACACAATAACAAGGTCAAAACAATCCGAAGTCAGAAACCAAGATGTCACGTCAATTCCACGGAGGTCACGGGTTTGAGGTCAAAAGCAAAGCCGAAGTCCAAACACACAAAAGACACAATATGCAAAAATGCTGGTGAGGGTAGCAATACCAATCACAGGCAACCTGTGGCCAGCAGGCTGCCTGTTTAAATAGCCCCAACTGGTGAGTCACATGATGTGGCCAGTGTCACGTGATGCGTATCACACATCTCGTCTCAGTTGAGCGCTGATTCATTCTTATCAGCGCTCAGCTCCCCAGCTGCTCGCTCTCTAGGGGATGGAGGACGCCGACCACACTGAGGAGGCGTGCACGGCGGGGGTCACCACCCCTGGTTACTGTGGTAACAAGGACGCCAGCCGCGTCCTCACTTCTCTACCTACGCGGGATGCCGGTGGTGCTGCTAAGGTAGAGCACGTTGCCGCCTCCCCCGTAACAATCTGTCTTTCTATCTATCTATCTATCTAGACTGTGTCATTTTATTTAGGTATGGTTCATGCCTCAGTCTATAATGGAAATATAAAATCATTTATGCATATCATTTCACCAATATACTGTAAATACTTTTCTTTGTAATGTGAAGTATACTATATGATTGTGATTAGCTGCAGGTGGAGCAGGTTTCCAATATCATTTTGTGAACAAAAAGAGTATAATAGCAGAAATGGCAACATAAGTTGGAGTAATAAACTCTGGGCTTGGTCAAAACATAATATAAATAATTTAGCAAATTTAGCAAGTACCACATTATTGCACCATAAGACGCCCCCCCACCCCCCTCCAAATGTGGGGAAAATGGCAGTGCATCTTATGGGAAGAATACTAATGAGCGCATCCATTATGGAAACACTCATTAATATCAAAGGATCAGGAAGCGGTAAATGCAGCGCTTTGTTGTCACTGCTTCCTTGTCCTCTGCCATCACGACTGCACATAGTGTAAGGACATCAGCACATGGCAGAAAGAGATGGAGATGGATCCGGGGAGGCGGCGCCTGGAGCAGGAGAGGTAAGTGGATTTTTTTATTTCATTTGCTCTGAGCACTGGGGGTCTGTACTGAGGTCTGAGGGTCATTCACATTCGGGGGTCTGATCTGAGGGCTGAATAGGGGGGTTCTTATTCATATCGGGGCTCTAATGTGAGGTCTGGGGGTCTTTCACATTGGGGCTCTGATCTGAGGTCTGATTGGGGGTCATTCACATTAGGGTCTGGGCTGAGGTCTGATTGAGGGGCTTATTGACATTGGGGGTCTCATTGGGGTTCTGAGGTTTGATTAACATTGGAGGTCTGATCTTAGGTCTAATGAAAAATATATTTTTTTCTAATTTTCCTCCTCTACAACCTAGATGCATGTTATCATGGGAAGGTGCTTCTTATAGGGCAAAAAATATGGTAATACTTTATTATAAAGAAAAAAATACAGACCAGATTAGGTTCAAACTGTTCAACTGAACACATCTGCACATACAGTGGCACAAAAGTTAATGGTTGCAGTCACTTGAAGAAGCACACTACTGTACATGTATACTTAATGGTATTTGGGATAGGCCACGAATATCTGATTGGCAGGGGTCCGACACCAAGCAATCCTACTGATCAGCTGTGGCACCAGAACTACTCAGCTACCTCCACTACAAAGTAGACATAGCTGGAGCTACTTTTATTGGCTCAATGTCTACTCCAGGGCCTTTGCTCACTGAAGCAGCTGAACAGATGTTGTCAATAGATTCTCCTCGATCAATCAGATAACTATATGTACAGCTGTGCTCAGACCACACATTACACCTCCCAGCTTCCAGTCCAGGATTGCTCCCACTGTTCCACGTTGCTAGCATATTGCAATCCTCTTAAGTGAATCAGGCCAATAGCATCTCCTATGGGGACTGCACTATGACCAGCCATACTTTGTCCTTTTGTCGCCATACCTCCCTTATTTGCACTTCACTTCTAATCACAGCACTGTGGTCCATAACATAAGTGTCACCACACACATCAACCAGGCAGTAGCAGACAGTTCCTGTGTCTTTTCCACTGTCAATACAGGTGTAGCATAACTAAAGGATGTATTACAGCTGCCAATATTTCAGCAGATGATTGTTAACTAGTGATGAATGAGCAAACGCTCATTCATCAGACAATTGTGATTTTTAAGCCACTTGCCAGCGGCAGATCCTGCTGTCTAATTGCGATCTGCCGCTGGCAAACCACTAGACAGCATGGGGGACAAGTGATGGCATAGCGATACCCCCTCCCCTTGCTGTGGAGATTGCTATAATAGCAGTTGTCTCCTCTGCTAGCAAGCCGGCAATTGCCAGGAAGAAATGCTTCCCTTCCGACAATTGTCTGCTTCTTGTCTAATACACCCTTTAACCATTCATTTAGTTCAACTACATCTCTATCTCCCCCAGTACGCAATAGCCCAAAGTTGATTAAAGAAGCACTCTAGCAAAAAAAAATTGAACTTTGCAAACTCGCCAGTAGTATTCTGCGTCATATGTACTATCTCAACTAAGTTGCATCCATACATTTTGAATGCTGTCGTTATGTACAGTCGTGTATAATGCCCAGTCTATTACTGACTAGCTGCTCTCCTGTCTTGGCAGATTCCTCTGTGGCTAACATTTTTGAACCACACGATTTAACCTCCCCCAGCGCTGGCAGGTTGGTGACTTTTAAAAAAATAGAATCAGAAGCCATTTAACATCACTGTGAGTACACCAAACACTACACCTAGCCCCAGATCACCCCCCATCACCCCAATTAACCCCTTGATCACCCCTGTCAATCACTAGTGAAAGGGAAAAAAGTGATCAGTGTAAACTGTCACTTTTTTTTTTCACTTGTATTGACGGTTAGGTTTAGGTTAGTTTAGGCCCCTTTGTTAGGTAGTGTTAAAACCACCCTAAATTAGGGCATTTAAGATACACTCTGGTGTTCCAAATCAATGTACCCCCCCAGGGGTTAATATCCACGCGTGGCTGAGAGACTAGACACTGACACAGAAGTTGGTCAAGGCAATCTCTACCTTTAATTACATGGGGGTAAGCGTATATACATCTTCAGAAGAGGGCAGTCCTCACTGAGGCTAAAACATTGTTTCATTGGTCAAAAAGGAAGAAGAGATAAGAGAGAGGAGATAGCACCCTGGCTTCTGCGCACTGGGTCCTACTTTGGAATGTGAACTAATGTAAACATCTGGTTACCATCGCCATTTTGTGATGGAGTTTATTCTAACAAGAATACTGCCTCTGTCATATGTGACACTTCAAAGAGGTGCTTCTCTATAGGCAGAGAATAATATATACATATCATCAAGCCATATGATTGGCTTACGCATTCCACCACACTCTATGGGACACCTGTAGAAAGATGAGAAATCACACACTTCCCACAGCACAGCTCTTTGCCCCCCTCTCTCTCCTCTCCAGTCTTGAAACAAAGAGGGGGGTGGGTGGGCACTTGGAAGTAGAAAAAGTTAACTCATTACAATCCTAGATATACAAAATATAGAATAAAATTCACACATCTTCAACAGTCCCCCCTTGAATTTCATTCTCTCCCTAAACCTAAACATCTGTCCCAATGCTCCGCCTCCTCTTCATCAGCTTCCATGACAAGCCATTCCTAGCGAACAACCTCCCGTGACACTGGATTTGAGCAAGGGGAAGTCAGATGATCTTTCCCTAACTGGCATTGACATTATATGGGGGGGACTGGAGGTCATCAGTGCTCCTGATTTTCTGGATCGAAGTTTTCATACAATTTTTCCATATTCTTTTGAGTCATGATCAACAGTCACACAAGGGAAAACCAGTCTCAACACTTCCTTGAAATCAATCCAATTATGCTTTTCTTTGAACTTCACTGTGCTTGTGGTCAACAACACTTGGAATGGACCATCAAACCAGGGTTTTAGGACTTTTCTAACGTGTCTTTTTCTACCACCCAATCTCCAGACACAAGTGGGTGGTACTTTATCAAAACCTGGAAGTGAAGCAAAAACTCGAAAATGTACTTTAGTCAAATGCTTATACAAAACTGATCACATAATCTGTCAGACAACCATGTTGCATCTGGAGCTGCTGTGGGAAATAAAATCCTATTCTAGGGGCTGACCCAAAAAGGACCTTATAGGGACAAAGGCCTATCTCACGGTTAGGCGTATACCTTACTAAACGAGGGCTACCAGCAGGCACTTTATTAAGGCTTTGAATCTTTAACTTAGTGTCCCGTTCAGTTCCTTTTTCCTACTCTACTGCTGCTTTGTGGATGGTACGAAGCATGTAAGGCCTGTCCTACACCCAAAACCTTCGTCATCTCCCGCATCACTTCACCTGTGAAGTGAACACCTGTGTCACTTTCAATGATCTAAGGTACCCCATACTTGCACACAACTTCAGCCATAATCTTCTTTACTTCTTTGGGTATGGTTTTGGCCATCCTGAAAACAAGTCATCACATATCAATACATACTCATACATGCCCACCTTGGGTATTTGAAGGTAGTCTGCAAACGTTGAAACAGATACAAAAAGCAAGACATGTTTCTTGGGTACCTTAACCACCTTGCCCACGTTGTTCTGGGCACAAACCATTTATCCTTGAGTATGTCTGACTGTTACAGTGCTGAACCCTGGGGCGTACTATATGCTACATACTAAATCACACATAGCAGTTTTTGTCTGGTGCATCACTCCATGGGTTGCCTGTCCCATCGTGGAGTAGAGGGACCTGGGAAGGTAATGTTTCCCTTCTTATTTGTAGTCCCCCCTTTTTCATCCACCATCCGTCCCTTTCCTCCTTCCCCATCTGGTTCTGTAAGGTCTTAAGTACTTTCGGCAGACAGGAGGAGTTATTTCAGGGACCTGAACTGTGGCCACTTAAGACAGGGGTCTGCTTAGGTAATTTGGCAGCCATTTTTGCCGCCTGAACTGCCGTGACTTTCCCCTTTGCCTCCTCTGCATCCGTTTACAGTGGCCTTTCGTTGCTATCATCACCCCTCATGTTAGTCACAAGAGGACTTCCATCAGAGACCTCACTGCTTCCCCATTTTCAATGGGTTTACCTGAAGCGATCAAGGAGTCTCTGGCTTTCCATATGGGCCCGTAGTCATGGGCTATCCCAAAGCACACCTGGAATCAGTGTAAATGGTGGCTGTTTTTCCATCTGCATATCTGCAAGCCATCTTCAGAGTCTTTTAGCTCCACTTCTTGAGCAGACATGTGTGGTAGCGCACATTTAATCACCACTGCCCAACCTGTGTAGTACCTGCCATACTGGCCATACCTTGATCCATCCACAAAGAGCACATGATCTAGATTACCTAATGGATGATTTACCAAATCCCACTATCTCTTGAGACATCATCTGCAAACAGTCCGGAGCCTCTTCCTTTGAATCTGGAAGAAAAGTTTAAAGTGCGATGCCCTAACTCTTCCCTCCCCCCTTGATCCAGAGGCAACAGGGTGGCTGGGTCCAAAGTATTACACCTTCGGAGAGCAACATTGTCAGGCAACAAAATGGAACAATAATGGGCAACAAAACAATCATTTGGATTGTACGTTCATGAGGATAGATGTTATATCACCATCACTTTGTGGTTCAGAACTATCTCAGAGCTTTCATCAAGCATAGCTAGTACAACTACTACAGCTCTGATGCAGAAAGGGGCACCTCTGGCCACAGGATCAAGTCTGACTGAATAATATGCCATGGGGCGTTATTGCTGGCCATGCAGTTGGGTGAGGATTGCTGAGTCATGGCCACTCACTTCATAACAATACAATCCAAATGTAATAACCTGATAGGCTCAGTGTGGGGGAACACATAATTGCCAGTTCTAGGCATAAAAAACATCTACCACCTCATCTGTGAGGCGGTAGGGACTAAAGGACAAATCAATCACAGTGGAGTGAGTAGGGGTAATGGGAACCTGAGCCGACAAGGTGTCTGTGTGTGTTGGACACGATGTGGGTGTTAGAAACTGTGGCTTCATTAACGGCATGTAGGTCATGTACCATCCAATGGTGAGTGGTTTGCTTTTCTCAGCTTCAGGGAGTACTGATACAAACATGGACCAGGGAATTTTATCACTAATGGCCAACAAACAAAGTTCTTGGTCATTGAGGGCACCTGTAAGCGTCACAGTGCCGTCCTCCTGATGTGAGATACCAGCATGTACTTTTGCAAGCAAATCTGCACCTAGGAGGCAACAAGGGGCGTTACCACTGACCAGCAAAAGGGCAAGCGCATCTTGGTTAGGGGCAAATCTAATATGGATGGTTTCTGTTGAAAAAAGGGGAGCGTACTACTTTCCCATCCACTTCTACCCAAAGGCTGGTGTCCTTGGAGAGTAAATCAGGGGAGGCCATGTTTGCTGTGCACAACTGTCTTGGCTGCTCCAGTATCAATCAAAAACGGGACTACTTCTTTATCACCCAGAGTGAGGGATATCATTGGGCCAGACTGAATCTGCTAAAAAAAATTAAAAGTAGAGCCGATACTGGATTTCCTGTTTCCTAATCTTGATCTAACTCCCCCCCCCCCCTCCTCTGTCTTTGTGTTCTCCTTATGACAAAAAAATATGGGTGTCTGTGGGGACGGACAGTGATCCGGGCATGGTCAACATAGAATACAATCCTCTCGTGTGGTGTGGACGAGGAGTACGAAACACAGCACAACACTCTCTCTTCTGGGATCTGGGTCCCACAGACTCTGCAGGCCCACCATAGGGTGGCAGACTTACTTTTTTCCTCACTTCAATAAGGCGTTTGACATCAGGGCTGAAGCAATGCCAAAGGAACACTACCTATGGTTGGCACCACTGAACCACCCAATGCCGCTTGATGTTACTCTGCATTTTGGCTTACAGAAGTATCCAACTTTTCCTATCGCTGAATTAATAGACTGGAAAACAAAACAGGACTTCTCATCTTCCATGGGAGTGTATGTAACTAGGGGATGGGCACAAGGGCTGTCGTTGTCTGTAACGTCCACCCCTATCCTCGTCCCTCCGCTCTGAGTCATCTAAGTCCACCCCCTTCAGTCGGACGCTGTGGTCCTCCTTCTTTCTGTCATTAGTGTCCCAGCCGCTCATGAGAACAGAGCTCTGATGTGAAGCACAACACTTAACATGTAACACGTAACTTCAAACATTGAAACAAACAGATCTGACAATACAGACATGAACACACAAAGGGCCCATAATAAACTTTTCATTGACTTCAATTTAAAAATAAAATAAATAAATAAAAAATGTACAGCTTGATCAATGCTGTTGGCACCAATAAAAACCCCAAAACTTCCAAGAAAAATAAAATGAAATACTCAATGCGCATATTATTAAAAAAATAAATACTGACTCCATACGCATTCATATTTTCATGTTTTCATGTACTCATTTTCACAGGCAGCTCATAACCACGCCCTCATACATAAAAACTGAATTGCATTCACAGCTCTGCTAAAAACCTCCATCAGTCTTCACACATATTTGCCTCAACTACAACTCAAAGCCACACCCATTCACATTTCACTGAATCATTTATGTCTTCCAACCCACATTGTTTCATCCCAAAACTTGCAGCACAGACAAACACAGCTTTCCTGGAAACAGATAGCCACACCACACCCAGAATTGCTGATGGTCTGTCGCTGTAAGACAATATACATGTTATAATCATACAGTCATTTTGTTAAAAGCTGGATTCCCACAGTACACTGCTTGGGAAAGAAGAAAGAAGAAAGAAAATTATTGAACAATTCTTTGTCTTGTATAATATATTACACATCACTTACTCTGCATCATTCCCTCATTCCCTCCCCCCTTTTTCCTTCGCCTGCTCCCCTTATCTCAGGAATGTTTCTGTTAAGGTGGGGGAAGTGAGTCTCTGTAGCTCACACTGGATACAACACCTATCCATTAACTGACCATCTTTTACTGCTGTAATCTCTAGGATATTCCCTAGTTAAACACACACATATTATTAGGGTAACAAAACTTAACCGGTTCATTTCGGAACATTTAACACAAGCGCCGTTCTGATTGCAGACACTGGGGCACTTTCTTTCTTTCTTGTTAATGCCATCAATTAACATCCTGACATTGCTCTGTTTTCTTCACTCATTAGAACTCCCCCCCTCAAAATCACGGGAGTTCTGATGCCCACAGTCTGTAAGCTCTAACTTCACAGATTCTTACAGATCTTCATCCCTGTTGCCAGGGGGCGACCTCTGTCCGAGTCTACACTTTCTCTAACATTCTTTTTCACATTTTAACTTTCAATTCTTCCCTCGCTACTAGCTAGGGGCTGTATTTTCTCCTTCTTCATAATACTGGGACTGACCCATATCAAAACAACAGTATTTCAGACTGACACACACACAAAACAGAGGAGTGATCAGCACCTTTAACCCTTTCCTCCGCAGACAAAGGATTCACCCTCCCCTCTGGTTGGCTCAAATCTGACTATCATGTCTGACTAGCCAGCTGGGACTCCCCGCACGTCTTCCCCAAGACCAGGGGTCAGGCGGGCTCCGTCGCATCTTCCTGGGGTCAGGTCAGGTGGAGAATATCTCCGCAGTCTTCCCTTAGGTCAAAGGGTCATGAGAAACTACCATCTTCCTGGGGTCAGGTCAGGTAGTCTCCGCAGTCTTCCCTTAGGTCAAAGGGTCATACGGCTCAAACTCGTCTCCCTGGCCAGGTCAGCCGGAGTTTACTTTGTCCCACACCTCGGCGCTACGGCGCTACCGTCTGTGCTCAACTCACTCCTCACATAAATCACAGACACACACAAAACATATACACACCAGAGTGATCTATAATTTCAGACTATTGGTTCTATAGACTCCAAGCTTTCAGCATTACAGCCAACTACTATACTTACATCGGTACCACCTCACAGCAGACTGAGCTATCTGAGCATGACGAAGTAACTAACAGAAAGGCAGATGAGATAAAAAGTTTTCTCACCTTTCTTTGAGGTTGCAATCCTCTCTCCTCTGCCGTTCGTCAAGCTCAGGGGCCCGTCTTGTCAGCTGTCTGACTGCTACGTTCGCTCAGGAGTCCATCTGGGGTGCCATTTGTTAAAACCACCCTAAATTAGGGCATTTAAGATACACTCTGGTGTTCCAAATCAATGTACCCCCCCAGGGGTTAATATCCACGCAGTGGCTGAGAGACTAGACACTGACACAGAAGTTGGTCAAAGCAATCTCTAACTTTAATTACATGGGGTAAGCGTATATACATCTTCAGAAGAGGGCAGTCCTCACTGAGGCTAAAACATTGTTTCATTGGTCAAAAAGGAAGAAGAGATAAGAGAGAGGAGATAGCACCCTGGCTTCTGCGCACTGGGTCCTACTTTGGAATGTGAACTAATATAAACATCTGGTTACCATCGCCATTTTGTAATGGAGTTTATTCTAACAAGAATACTGCCTCCATCATATGTGACACTTCAAGAGGTGCTTCTCTATAGGCAGAGAATAATATATACATATCATCAAGCCATATGCTTGGCTTACGCATTCCACCACACTCTATGGGACACCTGTAGAAAGATGAGAAATCACACACTTCCCACAGCACAGCTCTTTGCCCCCCTATCTCTCCTCTCCAGTCTTGAAACAAAGAGGGGGGTGGGTGGGCACTTGGAAGTAGAAAAAGTTAACTCATTACAATCCTAGATATACAAAATATAAAATAAAATTCACACATCTTTAACAGTAGTTAGCGTCGGTTAGCGCCCAGCCCACCGCTCCGCAGTCACTGATTCACTGATTAGCGTATCACTAATCAGCATTGGTACTTTTATAGTATCTGTAAGTGATCAGAACTGATCACAGTCAGATCTATAATAGTATTAGTGTCACCTTATTTCGCCCACCACCCAAAACGCAGTGTTTGCCCGATCAGGCCTGATCGATCGCCCACATGTGTCTTCACCCACACCCGCCCCACCGCAGTGACAACATTTTATTTATTTTTTTATCACTGCACAATCACTTTACAAGCGCTGTGGCAATAGTAAAAAAAAATCAGTTTTCATATTTTTTATCAATCGCAGCGGCTTCCGGTACTTCGCTAGCCTCCCATTTGTAAGACAGGCTTGCTTTTTTTCTTGGGTAGTCTCAGGGAATACCACCTAAATTTAGTTGACCAAATGGCAAGTAAGGGGTATTCTTCTGAAGAGGCCTACAGGCTTCTGACCCAGTCGGATGAGGAATGGGAACCCTCATCTGACGAATCCAGCGAGTCAGAATACGAACCTGTAGAAAGCAATGGCAGTCTGACCCAAAGTTTGGACAATGAGGTTGAAGTCCCTGATACCACTAGGCGTACCTGGCCCCATGTTGCTAGACCACAGGTTGCGCAGGATCCGCTTCAAGGGCAGCAGAGTGGGTCTGGCGCTGTCGGATTACGTGGTGAGGCATACACCAGCAGCGCAGCCCATCCTGGACCTAGTCAGGCCTGTAGAGTCCCTGAGGTGCTAGCAAACCCTGATTGGCAGCCCACAACTTCAGCCGCACCAGTAGTTCCCCTTTTCAGCACCCAGTCTGGAGTTAGGGTTGAGACAGCTCAGATCGGATCGGCACAGTTTTTTTTTTAGCTGTTCTTTGACTGCGGAGCTCTTGGACTTAGTCGTGGCAGAAACCGGTATGCCACTCAATTTATAGCCGCCAACCCGGGAAGCTTTTATGCCCAGTCTTTCCAGTGGAAACCCGTCCAAGTTTCCGAGTTTAAAACGTTTCTTGGCCTTCTCCACAACATGGGCCTGACAAAAAAGCATGAATTGCGGTCATATTGGTCCACGAACCCAATTCATCACATGCCCATGTTCTCTGCTGCCTTGTTCAGGACACGATTTGAGACCATCCTGCGTTTCCTGAACTTTAGTGACAACAGCACCTCTCGTCTCAGAGGCCGCCCAGCTTTTGACCGGCTCCACAAAATTCGGCCCCTCATAGACCACTTTAACACCAAATTTGCAGATTTGTATACCCCTGAGCAAAACATCTGCATAGACGAGTCCCTTATACATTTTACCGGACACCTTGGCTTCAAACAATACATCCCAAGCAAGCGCGCCCGGTATGGGGTCAAATTGTATAAGCTCTGTGAAAGGGCCACAGGCTATACGCACAAATTTCGAGTCTATGAGGGTAAAGATCAGACCCTGGAGCCGGTCGGTTGCCCTAACTACCTGGGGAGCAGTGGGAAGACCGTCTGGGACTTGGTGTCACCCTTATTTGGCAAGGGGTACCATCTTTATGTGGAAAATTTTTACACAATTGCGCCCCTCTTCAGGCGTTTTTAGAACAGATTGGCTGCTATGTCACCGCGCGACCTAGTCGCCGGGGCTTCCCCCAACGGCTTGTTACCACCTGTCTTGCAAGGGCGGAGAGGGCTGCCTTGTGTAACAAAGAACTGCTCGCGGTGAAATGGAGAGACAAGCGTGACGTTTACATGCTCTCCTCCATTCACGCAGACACGACAATCGAAATTAAACGAGCAACTGGAGTCATTGAAAGGCCCCTCTGTGTCCACAACTATAATTCGCTCATGGGAGGGGTGGACTTCAATGACCAGATGCTGGCTCCTTATTTACTGTCCCGCAGGACCAGACGCTGGTATAAGAAGGTGTCTGTATATTTAATTCAATTGGCGATGTATAATAGTTTTGTTCTCTACAGTAAGGCTGGGAGAACAAGATCCTTCCTCAAATTTCAGGAAGAGATCATCGAGAACCTCCTGTATCCAGGAGGTTCTGTGGCCCCAACCACCTGTGTAGTGAGCTGTCTACACGAGCGACATTTCCCCAATGTCGTTGCTGGTACCTCAAACCAAGCTCCACCCCGGAAAAAAATGTTGTGTCTGTAGCAGGAGTGGAATAAGGCGTGACACCTGCTATTTCTGTCCTGACTGCCCTAACCACCCTGCCCTATGCTTAGGGGAGTGTTTCCGGAAGTACCACACACAGGTACACTATTACTATAGGGATTGCGTCACCCAGGCAAGGCACACAGGGCTTTTAGGGCCCTTTCACTCACAGTTGCTGCAAACCTCTCCTTTCACCTGGGACAAAGTGCATAATGTACTTCACCACATCTCTGGGCAATTTGCGCTTTGCACATTGTCCCATGGGGAAGGAGAGGTTTGTCCTATAAAGGTAAAAAAATTAAAAATAAATCACAGGTAAGCAAAAAAGTTAATGTTCCAAAAGTTCAATAAAGTTTTTCAAAGTTAATGTTCTGTTTCAAATGTTATCTACAGTTAATGTTAATAAATTTATTGCGTTGCGGCCTGTTTTTTGTTGTTGTTTCGTTTAGTTTTTTTACCTTCTAGGTGGACCAACTGATCGACCAGCTGCAGCACTGATGTGCATTCTGTCAGAAGCATTGTGCTGCTGTCAGATTACACAAAAATTGGTGTATGCGGCGCTGCAAGACGAGATTTCTCCTCTGCAGTAAAAAAGATACGTTTGCCGAGGCTTATGAGCTGTGGATTTGGATGTTGGGCGGAGCTCCTATGTCCTGGCAGACGCCTTTCCCCTCCTTTTTTTGCACATTTTTTTGGCAGAGATTTTTTCATCCACATTGGTCGATGTGAATGAAGAAATCTGTGCCGTTCATTTTTCCTTTCAGCCAGGAGGCTGAATGGAACAAAAAAATCTCATTACCCGTATGCTCAATATAAGGAGAATATCAGAAACTCCTAATGGTGGCCATACGTGTAATGATTGCGGAGACCCTCAAATGCCAGGGCAGTACAAACACCCCACAAATGACCCCATTTTGGAAAGAAGACACCCCAAGTTATTCTCTGAGGGGCATATTGAGTCCATGAAAGATTAAACTTTTTGTCCCAATTTAGCGGAAAGGGAGACTTTGTGAGAAAAAAAAAAACAATTTTCGCTAACTTGTGCCAAAAAAAGAAATCTTCTATGAACCCGCCATGCCCCTCATGGAATACCTTGGGGTGTCTTCTTTCCAAAATGGGGTCACATGTGGGGTATTTATACTGCCCTGGCATTTTAGGGGCCATAAAGCGTGAGAAGTCTGGAATCCAAATGTCTAAAAATGCCCTGATAAAAGGTACTCATTGGAATTTGGACTCCTTTGCGCACATGTGGTATCGCCGTACTTAGGAGAAGTAGGGCAATGGGTTTTGGGGTGTCTTTTTTCATATACCCATGCTGAGTGAGAGAAATATCTCTGTCAAATGACAACTTTGTATAACAAAATGGGAAAAGTTGTCTTTTAGAGCAGTGTTTCCCAACCAGTGTGCCTCCAGCTGTTGCAAAACTACAACTCCCAGCATGCCCGCACAACCAAAGACTGTCCGGGCATGCTGGGAGTTGTAGTTTTGCAACAGCTGGAGGCACACTGATTGGGAAACACTGTTTTAGAGAGATATTTCTCTCACCCAGCATGGGTATATGTAAAAATACACCCCAAAACACATTGCCCTACTTCTTCTGAGTACGGCGATACCACATGTGTGACACTTCTTTGCAGCCAAGATGCGCAAAGGGGCCCAATTTCCAATGAGTACTTTCAGGATTTCACAGGTCATTTTTACGCATTTGAATTCCAAACTACTTCTCACGCTTTAGGGCCCCTAAAATGCCAGGGCAGTATAAAAAACCGACTTGTGACCCCATTTTGGAAAGAAGACACCCCAAGGTATTCCGTGAGGGATATGGTTAGTTCATGTAAAATTTTATTTTTTGTCACAAATTAGTGGAATATGAGACTTTATTTATTTTTTTCTTCTTACAATCATTTTCCGCTAACTTGTGACAAAAAATAAAAACTTCCATGAACTCACTATGCCCATCAGCAAATACCTTAGGGTGTCTTCTTTCTGAAATGGGGTCATTTGTGAGGTGTTTCTACTGTCTGGGCATTGTAGAACCTCAGGAAACATGACAGGTGCTCAGAAAGTCAGAGCTGCTTCAAAAGGCGTAAATTCACATTTTTGTACCATAGTTTGTAAACACTGTAACTTTTGCGCAAACCAATAAATATACATTTATTGCATTTTTTTTATCAAAGACATGCAGAACAATAAATTTAAAGAAAAATTTATATAGAAATGTAGTTTTATTTGAAAAATTTTACAACTGAAAGTGAAAAATTTCATTTTTTGGCAAAAATTTCGGTTATTTTCGATTAATATAAAGAAAAGTAAAAATGTCAGCAGCAATAAAATACCACCAAATAAAAGCTCTATTAGTGAGAAGAAAAGGAGGTAAAATTCATTTGGGTGGTAAGTTGTATGACCGAGCAATAAACCGTGAAAGTAGTGTAGTGCAGAATTGTAAAAAGTAGTCTGGTCATTAAGGGGGTTTAAGCTATGGGAGCTGAGGTGGTTAAAGCGTTTCTGTCACCTGAAAAATGGGTATTAAGCTGACTGACATAAGAGACATGCTAATGTCAGCTGAAGATAACTATATTAGTGCCATCTCACTGCCTAAAGTCTTTATTGAGAAAAATGAACTTTTATAATATGCTAATTCGCCTCTAGGAGCAGAGGGGGCATTGCACCTGCTCCTAGAGGCTCCGTTTGCCTACTTCTTTTCACGCCATTCTTCTCTTGATTGACAGGGCCAGAGCAACGCTGCTCTCCTCCTGCCGACCGTCTCTGCAGTGTAAATCTCACGCTGTTCAGTATTTGACGCAGGCGCAGTGAGGGAAGGACGCTCGGCGGCTGCTGGCTTTCTCAATGCGCCTGCGCCGAATACTGAATAGTGCAAGATTTACACTGCAGACACGGCCGGCGGAAGGAGAGCAGCGCTCTCCTGGTCCCGTCAATCAAGGGAAGAAGGGTGTGAAAAGAGGTAGGCAAATGGAGCCTCTAGGAGCAGGTGCAATGCCCCCCCCCCCTGCTCCTAGAGGCTGATTAGCAAATTATAAATGATCATTTTTCTCAATAAAGACTTTAGGCAGTGAAATGGCACTAATATAGTTATCTTCAGCTAACATTAGCACATGGCTAATGTCAGCCAGCTGTCACGGATGGTGTTGAAGAAAACTAGAAGATACAAATAAAGATCTGACTGACTTTATCCAAAACTAAGGAACAAAAGGGTAAGCCCTGTAACAGCCCTAGCTCTCTCCCTTACTGCTCAGCCTATGCAAAAATCTCAATGGTAGAAAATTGCATACCCTCGTTCCTCGACTGTATGACACCTGAACACCCTATAATAATGAGGGGACACCACCACCGGCTCCCTACACTTAATACGGAGGGAGTCAGGGTCATCTAGGATCAAGCCCACAGGAAAACTGAAATAAAGAAACAGACTTATCTTGGGGATGCAGCAGTAACAGCTTCTAGCATCAGCACCCTCCAGGAAGTTGTATAAACCGCTGGGAGAGAGAGGAGAGATGTCAAAACGAAAGTAAAACAAAAGAAGATCATGCAGAAGGTACTAAAGAACGTCTAACAGAACTTCTTAAAGATCTGGTGGTGACAGTACCCCTCCTTCTACGAGTGGACTCCGGACACTCAGAGCCCACCTTCTCAGGATGGGACCTATGGAATGCCCTGAGAAGACAAGTGGCCTTAATGAACGAGGTACTGAAGAGAACCGCGGACAATACGAGAGTCCACAATCCTAGACACCTGAAATTCAAGATTACCATCAACCACAATCGGAGGAGGAGGCAAAGACGAGGGTACAGTGGGTTGGACATAAGGTTTTAATAGGGACTTGTGAAAAATATTATGGATCTTCAAACTCTGAGGAAGATCAAGATGGTAGGCAACGGAATTGATGACGGACAAGATTTTGTAAGGCCCAATAAACTTAGGACCCAACTTCCAGGAGGGAACCTTCAATTTGATATTCTCAGTAGTCAACCATACCAGATCACCAACATTCAGGTCCGGACCAGGCACACGTCTCTTATCTGCCACATGCTTATATCTCTCACTCATGCTCTTTAGATTATCCTGAATCTTTTGCCAAATAGATGACAAAGACGAAAATAATCTCTCCTCATCAGGTGAACCAGAAGCCCCCTCTCCAGAGAATGTCCCAAACTGTGGATGAAACCCATATGCACCAAAAAATGGTGACCAATCAGAGGACTCCTGACGACGGTTATTTAAAGCAAACTCAGCAAGGGAGAGAAAAGAACACAAATCCTCCTGATTCTCCGCTGCAAAACAAAGATATGTCTCCAGATTCTGATTGACGCGCTCTGTCTGGCCATTCGACTGCGGGTGGAAAGCAGAAAAGAATGACAACCGAACCCCCAAACGAGAACAGAAGGCCTTCCAGAATCTGGAAACAAACTGCGTGCCCCTATCAGAGACTATGTCTGAAGGGATACCATGCAGTGTGACAATGTGATCAATAAATGCCTGCGCCAGCGTTTTAGCATTGGGCAAACCAGGAAAAGGAACAAAATGCGCCATTTTGCTAAAACGGTCCACCACCACCAGAATCACAGTCTTCCCCAAGGAGCAAGGCAGGTCTGTAATAAAATCCATGGACAGATGTGTCCAAGGACGGGAAGGAATGGGTAACGGAAGAAGAAGACCCGATGGCCATGAATGAGGGACTTTGGCACAAGCGCAGGTCTCGCAGACTGCCACAAAACCCTCAACCAACTTACGAAGAGCCGGCCACCAGAATCTCCGAGCAATGAGATCCACTGTGGCTCTACCCCTGGGTGCCCAGCAAGGACAGTATCGTGGTGCTCCTTAAAAACCTTGTGTCGTAAAGTGAGAGGCACAAACAACCTCCCAGGAGGACAAAGATCAGGAGCCTCTGCCTGGGCTGCCTGAACCTCTGCCTCCAATTCAGGATAAAGAGCAGACACAACCACCCCTTCAGCCAAAATGGGACCCGGGTCTTCAAAGTTCCCCCCATTTCCGCCTAGACCCTCCACTGCTCTGCCGCTTTAAGAAGAATGGGATTTCATCCAGCAGGCAGGCGGCAATCCAATAACAGAGCTCCGTACAGTACAGAGCTCTGTTATTAGAGAGGAGGCTGCTGATTGGTGATAGTATCCCCCGGGCTGCCCTGCCATTGGCTGCTCCTCTCACACCCCCCCCCCCAATTCTCCCGCACTGAACACAGCAGCAGCTTGATCTTCAGAGTCATGAAGACAGGGATCCACTCCGTGCCGACTGCTCCATAGAACAGAGGTTAGCTTGAGAAGCGAATACTTAACAATCCACAAACAGACTGTCACAGACACCCCTGCGCTGATAAAGGCTAATCCTTATCGTCTTTACAACCCTGATAACACTCAGGGGCCGCTGCTGGTGCTCCGTGGGAACTCCCTGCATGGGCTCACAAACATTAATAAGGGAATAAAAGGGTTAATAGGAGCCGCTGGTCAAGACACTAAAAAGCCAGTGAACTATATCTCTTTCAATAATTGTGCTTAGTAGGAGATAACCTCCCCTCCTACTAAGCACGGACTTTTGAAAGAGATATGGTTCACTGGCTTTTTAGTGTCTTGACCAGCGCAGGGCTCCTATTAACCCTTTACATACTTAACATTAGCAAGTGGTGGTGAGATGACTGATGATCACCTCACCACTTGCTAATGGCTGCTGCTGCCCAGTATCACCCCCGCCTACCTACCTAACTTTCTTTGCGCATCTCCTATTTTATGCTGAAGTGGGGGGGGGGGGGAACCTTTTCTGGTGTGAGCCTGATAAGTGCGATTGTGACCAGTTCCATCAGTTGGCGCACGTGCAGCGGTATGAGGGAGCACTCCGCCATTTGTACAGCCTACAATGCGGAGATGTCACCAGGCTGGGGAGCCTCAGGTGTGGCTGTAGGGAAGGTGTTAAGGCTGCAGGGCTGCGAGTCGTTAAAGTAACGTTATTCTGATATAAGAGGAAGCCACACAGCCCATCTGCTCCTTGCAGTACTCTGATCATGCACCCCCCCTATCCGCCCTATGGGCCCACTTACTGGCTACAGCCCTCCTACTACAAACCCAAGGGGCCCTACTGGAAGCCTCCCTACAAGGGGGCCCATGAAGTCTGCCCTTCCCTTTAACTGCCTGGATAACTACCGGTTATGGGCTCAGCTGTAGGCCTTGCTCAGCCAGCTGGGGCCGGAGTTGGGGCTGACTGAGCCGCTCTTACACCAAAGAAGTAGGGGTTAAGGTAAACCCCAAAGTGGACCCGTCTGTTTAGTGTTCACTAGGGCCCTGTACGCTGAAGAGCCGCAAGGGATGGGCCCTACTGTGCCATGCCACACTTGGGCAGCATGCCAGACTGCGTAACGTCACCCCAGTCCGCTTTCCCCGGACTGTAGCCAGACAAGTCTTTTATTTTTTATTATAATTCTATGTATTTTACATTTGGCGACTAAAAAATTCATTTGGCTCCTAAATTTTTCAGATTAGGAGCCAATGGCTCCTTGAGATTTTTTTGGGTCTGGAGCCCTGCTTCACATTCTTAACCCCAGGGCGGAACGTGACAACAAAATTAAACCTTGAAAAGAACAAAGACCATCTGGCCTGTCTCGGGTTCAGACGCTTGGCTGACTCCAAGTAGGCCAGATTCTTATGGTCGGTAAACACGGTAATAAGGTGTCTGGCTCCCTCTAGCCAATGGCACCATTCCTCAAAAGCTAACTTGATGGCCAACAACTCCCTATCTCCCACATCGTAATTTCTCTCTGCGGAGGAGAGTTTCTTTGAGAAAAAGGCACACGGTCGCCATTTGGCAGGAGAGGGACCCTGAGACAAGACCGCACCCACACCCACCTCAGAAGCGTCCACCTCAACTATGAAGGGCAGAGAGATATCAGGTTGTATCAAGATGGAAGCAGAAGAAAAACTCTCCTTGATACTAGAAAAGGCCTTACGCGCCTCTATCGACCAGGAGGAAAAATCTACCCCCTTTCTAGTCATATCAGTGAGTGATTTAACAACAGAGGAATAATTCAAAATAAACTTCCTGTAATAATTGTCAAAACCCAAAAAACGCATCAGCGTCTTCTGATTCTCAGGAAGCTCCCACTCAAGCACAGCGTGGACCTTCTCAGGGTCCATGCGAAAACCAGAAGCGGAGAGAAGAAACCGCAGAAATTTATTCTCCCGCAGGATGAGCAAGACCTGACGTAGGTGGTCCTTATGAGTTTTGAAATCAGGAGAAAAAATCAAAATGTCATCTATATACACTAGTACAAATGTCCCCATTAAATGATAAAAAATGCTGTTCACAAAATGCTGAAAGATGGCTGGAGCATTCATCAAACCAAAAGGCATAACCAAATTCTCAAAATGGCCCTCAGGGGTATTGAAGGCCGTCTTCCATTCGTCTCCTTCTCTGACCCTGACCAGGTTGTATGCCCCGCTTAAATCCAATTTGGAAAAAAACTTTAGCCCCAACAATCTGGTTAAACTGGTCCGGGATCAGAGGAAGCGGATAAAGGACACAAATTGTGATACTGTTCAGCTCCCTGAAATCCAGACATGGTCTTAATGAACCATCTTTTTTCTCAGGCTCTCAGAGATACAAGCACGCATAGCGACCCTTTCAGGTTGGGAGAGATTGTACAAATGAGATTTAGGCAGCTTGGCGCCTGGGATGAGATCAATAGGGCAATCGTACTCCCGGTGAGGGGGCAGCTCCTGAACACCACTCTCAGAAAACACATCCGAAAAATCAGAGAGAAAAGATGGTACAGTCTTAGTAGAAACCTCTGAAACAGATTTCGTGAGGCAATTCTCTCTGCAAAAGTCACTCCAACCATTTATTTGCTTCGCTTGCCAATCAATGGTGGGGTTATGTTTAGTGAGCCAAGGTAGCCCCAACACTAGAGGAGTAGGCAACCCGCTTAGGACGAAACATGACACATCCTCAACATTAGTATCACTCACAATCAAATGGATATTGTGAACTATGCCCTTTAACGATTTCTGAGAAAGTGGAGCGGAATCAATAGCAAAAACAGGTATATCCTTTCCCAAAGTGCATACCTGGAAACCATGTGTTATAGCAAATTAATTATCAATGAGATTGACAGCTGCTCCACTATGTACAAAAATTTCACAAAAACTGTTCTTGCTCTCTAGCGCCACCCTGGCAGGTAGGACAAAACAGGAACTACAAGCAAATGGAAAATCTTCAATTTCCGCATCAACCTTGCCATTAGTAACAGATGGAAAGTTTTTAGAGGATTTTTTTCTTTTTGTTTCTTTATTACTCTCAAAAAACTGCCTGAATCTCCTAGAGGGGCAAACATTTTCCAAATGATTTATACCTCCACAACAGAAACAAACCCTCCTCTGAGAGCTGAATCTTCTATTGTCAAAGGCAATCAAACCCAGCTGCACGGGCTCCTGCTCAGAAGGGATTGAGAGAGACTGAGACCCCTGCGCACTGAATGAGACCGCTGCACTGTCCTTGGACTGAATATGACAGGAAGGAGTCATATTCTCTCTCTAAGATGCCTGTCAATACGAACGGCCCGAGACATGGCAGAGTCCAAAGAGATAGGTCTCTCATGAAAGGCAAATGCATCTTTCAATCCCTCTGAAAGACCATGGCAAAATTGACTTCGGAGTGCAGCATCATTCCAACCAGTAACAGCTGCCCATCTCCGAAATTCTGAACAGTATCTCTGCAGACTGTTTACCCTGGCATAAAAGACGCAGTCTAGACTCAGCCACAGCAATACGATCCGGATCATATATCTGACCCAGCGCTAAAAAAAATGTATCCACTGAAAGGAGGGGCCGTGCCTCCACCGGCAGCGAAATGGCCCAGGACTGAGCGTTATCCCTGAGTACCGAGATGATGATCCCCACCCTCCGCTACTCGTCACCAGAGGAATGAGGAAGTAGGCAAAAGTGAAGTTTGCAAGCCTCTCTAAAACTAACAAAATTCTCACTACCCCCGGAGAATGTATCCGGAAGCGAGATTTTAGGCTCAGAACAAATTCCAAGAACGCAGGCAGAAACGGTCACCTCAAACTGAGATAGAGTTTTCCAGAGGTCTGCTACCTCCAGTGAAAGACCCTGCATGCGGTCAATTAAGGTTGAAACCGGATTCATGCTTAAGACGTTTTTGGCGGTTTATAATGTCACGGATGGTGTTGCAGAAAACTAGAAGATACAAATGAAGATCCGACTGACTTGATCCAAAACTAAGGAACAAAAGGGTAAGCCCTGTAGCAGCCCTAGCTCTCTCCCTTACTGCTCAGCCTATGCAAAAATCTCAATGGTAAAAAATTGCAAACCCTCGTTCCTCAACTATATGACACCTGAACACCCTATAATAGTGAGGGGACACCACCACCGGCTCCCTACACTTAATGCAGTGGGAGTCAGGGTCACCTAGGATCAAGCCCACAGGAAAACAGAAATAAAGAAACAGACTTATCTTGTGGATGCAGCAGTACCAGCTTCTCGCATCAGCACACTCTAGGAAGTTGTATAAACCGCAAGGTAAGGCAGTATGGGGAGGAGATATATAGGGAGGCAATCACTGCTAATAGATGACAACTGGGAAAGGGAGGAGAGATGTCAAAACGAAAGCAAAACAAAAGAAGATCATGCAGAAGGTACCAAAGAATGTCTAACAGAACTTCTCAAAGATCTGGTGGTGACACCAGCTTAATACCCATTTTTCAGGTGACAGAAACCCTTTAATAATTAACTATCAATCCACTCTACACAACACTCACCTTCTGCTGCTTGTCTTCAAGATCTAAAATTGGGAAGGTAGTCAAGGTGTAATATAAAATGTTAGAACTGTTATTAGCAGACATCCAGTGGAGTCATGTTTGAATAATGTACATGTAGCTTCAGTTTTGGGATACACTAAATTAATGTATACATATACTGTAGAACACATTTACTAGCTTGTAATAAGAATTAAAGATATTTCTGTATTCTGTTTTTAGAAAACAATATTTGGGTATCCTGATTAAAGATAAACAAATTTCTTGAAATTTGTTCCATGTCCGAATCATTGAATTTTTCAATTTGATGTCCAAATCTATTCTAAACAAATCAAATATGCTCCAATTGACCTGAAAGTTTGTATATGACACTCTGAGGTCTCCTATATACAGTATAGTTTTTCTTTATCTCTTTTTTTTTAATGTATCATTGCCCTTTCTCCTCCCCCCTTTAATTTTTTTAATGCAAATACAGCAATAGCAAATAATGTCAGAGTCACACTGACATACATTATATAGATATGGGTAACCACATATGTCATGGTGTCATCAAACTAATTAAAAGCACAAAACACCGACACTTGTTATGCTTTTTTATATTAGAAAGTTTCCAAAAATTGTCCCTTATTTGGGGCAAATAGTGTTTAAACACACACAGTGTTATTGGAAAAAAAACTGTGGCTTGTTGTAAGGCCATTATGCCTTAACAGGGAAATATCCTTGCTCCTGTGTAGTATGCACACACACACACACAAGTTAATGACATAAGAAACAGTGACTTGATCTACACAAGCGGGAACAGCAGAAGTACAGTCTGCATGTGAAAAGGGTAGGGTGATAGTGGTATAGTGGCTGCTTCTATAGTGGCCTAAAGAAGCAGCAGTAGCAGCCCAGCATGCAACAGACAAGGCAGTAGTTGTGTGTGCAGCTGTTTAGGGGTAGTAGTAGTAGTAGTAGTGGCTTTGTAATGGTAATGGTATTCACAGTAGGGGGAATAGCAGCAGCTGCGGTGGCAACAGCAACAGCCATACAGTAAGGAAAATGATGGCAGGCAGACAGCGCGAATGCCATGATGGTGGCAACAGCAGCTGCAGCCATATGGTCTGCAGCAAAGGCCACATCCCTGTTCAGGGGTTAAAAGATTAATACTAAGGAGGGAGGCAGAATAGCACCCTTAGGGTTTAACCCAAAGCCAATCTGGTTAGTTGGCACAGTGAGTCCACAGTCATCTGTAACATGAGGGTTATGTACTCTTTCTGTCTGTCTTTCAAAAGACTCTCTCTGCAGAACCTTAGGCTGACAGTCAGGTCCTTAGTAGATGTTTCTGTAATTTCCAGGCTAAGGGGTACAGAATTAGGGGTTGTCTGAAGTCTAAAAGATCCCCCCCCCCCAATGTCCGGGCCCCTTGTATAGATTATACTTACATTGCATGGATCAAAACATCCAGTGAGAGGAGGGAGGAGCCAATGGCAGGCCATGACAGGGACAAGCCACCCTAGCTGCGGGGAGATGCAGCGGTGGCCATGCAGGAATACGGAGAGATGCATGTGCCAGGGAGCAGGTAAGTATAATGTATATGAGGGATCCAGGCATTGGGGGGGATCTTTTATACTTTGAATAACCCCTTTAAGATGCAGATGGCAAAAACTGTCTAAGTGTGGAAGGGTGTGTTAGCAATGTTCCCTCTCACAGCAGTATAGTCTCTTTCTGCCATAAATGAGCACAATACAGTTCCTTGCTGACTGACTCTAATGCACGTCCTTGCAGATGCTAGACCTTCTAATTTTTTTTTTTCATTTTTGTCTCGCTCTGGAGCCCTTTACTACAGCAATTGTTCTTTTGACGTCTCAGAGGTGAAGAATCTCTGAGCTCAGGCCTAACTCTGAAGAGTAAGCACAAGTCGGTCCTATCTCTACTTTAGCCATCACTAGACTCTAATCAGGTCCATCTCCTGGCGACATAAAGGAGTTGAGGTGTTCACCCTGACTTATCCATACAGTGCTGTAGGGTGTACAAATCCATTAAATAGAAGATATTGCTTAACAATTTAATATTACAACAGTTAACCTTTTGCAGTGACCATATTCTGGGGTACTGCTTCAGCACTGCACAGCAGGGTACACTTATACAGATGCCTTTGGCAATAATATATTATTAGGTTCAGTGTAGTGTTATTTCCATCACATTTTTAAAAGTTATTATGATTTGTCCAAACCTTTTTAATTTAATCATACTTTATACCGTATTGCCTTAGAGCAAAATGACAGCTAATTTATGTAGTGAGAGTGACCTGGCATGAAATTTAGATGCATTCGTTTATCCACAGTACTGTACCTCTTCCTCTGTCTGTAAGAACAGTCCATATTAGAATAAATTACAATGTTAATGATACATAGTACATAGTACATAAGGCCGAAAAAAGACATTTGTCCATCCAGTTCGGCCTGTCATCCTGCAAGTTGATCCAGAGGAAGGCAAAAAAAAAAAACTGTGAGGTAGAAGCCAATTTTCCCCACTTTAGGGGTATAAAAAAATCCTTCCCGACTCCAATCAGGCAATCAGAATAACTCCCTGGATCAACGATCCCTCTCTAGTAGCTATAGCCTGTAATATTATTACGCTCCAGAAATACATCCAGGCCCCTCTTGAATTCCTTTATTGTACTCACCATCACCACCTCCTCAGGCAGAGAGTTCCATAGTCTCACTGCTCTTACCGTAAAGAATCCTTTTCTATGTTTGTGCACAAACCTTCTTTCCTCCAGACGCAGAGGATGTCCCCTCGTCACAGTCACCGTCCTGGGAATGAATAGATGATGGGATAGATCTCTGTACTGACCCCTGATATATTTATACATATTAATTAGATCTCCTCTCAGTCGTCTTTTTTCTAAAGTGAATAACCCTAATTTTGATAATCTTTCAGGGTACTGTAGTTGCCCCATTCCAGTTATTACTTTACTTGCCCTCCTCTGGACCCTCTCCAGCTCTCCTATGTCTGCTTTGTTCACTGGAGCCCAGAACTGTACACAGTACTCCATGTGTGGTCTGACTAATGATTTGTAAAGTGATAGGACTATGTTCTCATCACAGGCATCTATGCCCCTTTTGATGCAACCCATTATCTTATTGGCCTTGGCAGCAGCTGCCTGACACTGTTTTTTGCAGCTTAGTTTGCTGTTTATTAAAATTCCTAGATCCTTTTCCATGTCAGTGTTACCGAGTGTTTTACCATTTAATAAGTACGGGTGACTTGCATTATTTCTTCCCATGTGCATAACTTTACATTTGTCAGTGTTAAACCTCATCTGCCACTTATCTGCCAGAAGGTTAACAATAATTTACTATGAGATACACTATGAACTCAGTCCAATCTTGTCTTTCCAGATAAATCATGGATGCACACCCCTGATGCTTTATCAAAAAACTTCATTGCCTATAATGCTAAGGTAAGGTAAGCACTATGCCATTTGACTGAACACTTCAGATGGTTTATAGATATGAACAAATATTAAACTCTGTCTACGTACTGTCACATTGTAATTGAAGAAAAGCAGAAAGACCCAACTTTGCACGGGTACATTTTATCTATTTCATTTTATGTGTCTGTGTGTCGTAAAAAGTTATCAACTGTTTCCCCTATAACAGTGACCTCTACAGTACCCACCCTTTAACAATGACCTCCACAGTGCCCGCCCCTTTAACAGTGATCTCCACAGTGCCCACCCCTTTAACAGTGACCTTCACAGTGGCCACCCCATTAACATTTACCTCCACAGTGGCTGCCGCTTTAACATTGACCTCCATTTGATTGTATTGAATGGGAGTATCTATGGGCAGTCTTAAAAAGGGTCAGTATAGGCGAGGGGTTCATAAAATGGATTCAGCTTATATATTCCAACCCAGGGGCTAGAGTGATGGTGGATGGGAGCTTGTCCCTGCCTCTTGCCCTTTACAGGGGCACCAGGCAAGGATGCCCTCTCTCCCCACTATTATTCGCTATAGCAATTGAGCCTCTTGCAAGTATAATAAGAAACGACAGGGAGATTAAAGGTTTTCAATATGCGGAAGGAGATGAAAAACGATTAATGTGTGCCAATAATATTTTGTTATTTATGCATAACACAGGGGATCAGTTTATTAGGGTATTAGATAAAATAGATACGTTTGGTTCTTTTTCTGGATTAAATATTAATTGGGGGAAATCCCATATGATGTTATTGGGTGATGAGCAGTTAGGGAGGGACTTAAGGGTCCATGTATTTGAGAAACACGAGAGTTTTAAATATTTAGGCATACAAATCTCCGGCAATATAGAAGACTATGAAAAACTAAACGTTCTTCCCGTAATAGAAGAACTTAGAACTAAAATACATATTTGGGAAAGATTACCACTCTCTATTCAAGGTCGGGTAAATCTAATAAAAATGATTTTTCTCCCAAAGCTACTTTGTGTTACAAAATTCCCCAATAAGACTCCCGCAGAAGATATTTAGATTATTTGATCGACTAATGGGGTAATTCATTTGGAAAGGCTCTATCCCTAGGATAAAAAAAGAAGTGCTTCAGCTCCCAGTAAGAGAGGGTGGTTTGGCGGTTCCTAATTGGTTTTTGTATTACTTGATAACACAATATAGTCAGATAAGAGATAGTTTGAATAGTCCAGGGGAAGACAGGAATTAAATAAAATGGGTTGGAGAGGGGAACTTAATCACTTAGAGACAATGGAATCTGGTACACTAGACAAAATATTACAGGAAATAGAATTATGAATTTAATGGATCACATATGGGGGCATATTAAAAAATTATTAGGGATAAAAGGTTTTCTCCAATATATACCTATTTGGAAAAATTTTAACTTGAAGGAACTGCAAACGATTAGGAGTTATATTGATTGGGAAAAAAGGGGGATAAAATATTTAACTCAAGTATTTGAAGATGATAAATTGAAGGACTTTAATACACTTGCTAGGGAGTTCGGGATCCCCCAAAAGGATATTTACAAATACCTCCAGTTTAGGAACGCTTTGAGGACAGTGGTAAAACTAGATAAATATAGAAAGGAACAATCAGACAGAATATATAAATTCACTAATGGAGGAGAAAAAAAGAGGTACAACAAAAAATAAGATACAGGATATTGATGGAAGGAAAGAAAGAACGTATTACAATACTAGCTAAAAAAAAATGGGAAAAAGAACTTCAGGCTCTCTTTTCTGATGAGAAATGGAAAGATGCCCTTAGAAGTTATCCAACGGTGTCGGATAGGGGTTCACACAAAATATCACAGTTCTTTATAGTACATAGATTGCATCGATCTCCTAAGATGTTAAAGAAAATGGCTGTTAGAACTTCAGATAATTGCCCAAAATGTAGTGGAGGGAATGCAGATTTAATACATTGTTTTTGGAGATGTCCCAGACTTTTTAGATATTGGAAGGAGATAGCAGAGATTGTATCTGTATTCCTGGATGTTCAGGTGTTTGAAGATCCAGTAGTTTGTATATTGGGAGCAACTGAACATTTGAAATTAAAGAAGGAAGTACGATTGGGTTTGGGTAAAGTATTATTTCAAGCGAGATTGCTTATACTTAGGAAATGGATAAAGGAGGATCCGCCCACAGTGGGACAGTGGTGTGAAGCAGTAGTTAACCTTATTAAAAATCAACGGGTTTCTGAGTGCTATACTAAAA
Organism: Bufo gargarizans; assembly: GCF_014858855.1. Classification (NCBI taxonomy): domain Eukaryota; kingdom Metazoa; phylum Chordata; class Amphibia; order Anura; family Bufonidae; genus Bufo; species Bufo gargarizans. The sequence continues at coordinate 98,868,545 of NC_058087.1, forward strand.
ATCCAGTAGGACTTGATGAGATATGGAATAAATGGCCATATTAGGTTGAGGGTATTTTTTTCTATTTTTCCCAGTTCCTCTCTCTCCTTCTTCCCAAAGGGGTGTTGGGTGGGTATTCGGGCGATAATCAATAATATTTATTATAGTAGTAATATGGATTATGTTACATTATGTCATTGATTGTCATGGAACCATGAACCAGACGTACAACAAGAGATGAGTGGAAATAAGAAGGCTTTATTGAAAATAAAGCTGTAAGGCAAAAGTCCAAACGGATGGCTAAACCGAAGCAGGGTCTTGTGAAACCAGAGATCAGGAACCAGAAGGGTAGTCAGATGAAGCCAGGATCAGGAACCAACAGGGTAGTCAGACGAAGCCAGGATCAGGAATCAGCAGGGTAGTCAGACGAAGCCAGGATCAGGAACCAGAAGCAGCAGCAGTCTTAGAAGCATGTGAGCACAGGAGGACCAAGCAGGGAACTGAAGCCACAGACCTCCTATATATATGAGCTAGGCATCCAGCTCCTCCCAGTGGGAAGGAGGAGCCGCAGGGTGGGAGGCTACAAGAAACCCAGAAACCAAGATGGCCGCCAGCACATGTCAAACGAAGGAGACCAGCAAGGAGGTAAGACCATGACAGTACCTCCCCCTCAAGGGCCCCTCCACCGCGGAGTAAGGAACGGTTTCTGAGGGAAGCGTGCGTGGAAGGCTCGGAGCAAGGCAGGAGCATGGACATCTGCGGAGGGAACCCAGGAACGCTCCTCTGGACCATAACCACGCCAATGGACCAAAAACTGCACCCGGCCGCGGACCAGGCGTGAGTCCAGGATATTGCTCACCTCATACTCCTCACGATTGCCCACTTGGACCGGACGAGGCCGAGGAATCGAGGAAGTGAAACGATTACACACCAGTGGCTTCAAGAGGGAGACATGAAACACGTTGGAGATCCGCATGCCAGGAGGAAGCGCAAGGGCATAGGCTACCGGGTTTACCCTGCGAAGCACTCGGAAGGGACCAACAAAGCGAGGCGCCAGCTTGGGAGTGGGCACTCGAAGGTTGAGGTTGTGGGTGAACAACCATACGCGGTCTCCGACCTGGTAGGAAGGAGCGGGCGCTCGTCTGCGATCAGCCTGGAGTCTCTGGCGCTGCGCAGAGACCTCAAGGGACCTCTGGATCTGTACCCAAGAAGCACGTAGGACGGAAAGGTGATCCTCCACAGCCGGAATATCCTGGGGAGAGAATACCTCCGGTAACACGGCAGGTTGGAACCCATAATTGGCCATGAAGGGAGACGTCCCAGAGGAAGAGTTCACCGCCGTGTTCCTGGCAAACTCAGCCCAAGGCAGGAGGTCAACCCAATTGTCTTGGTGATCGGAGACATAGCAACGAAGGAATTGCTCCAAGGCCTGATTGGATCGTTCTGCGGCCCCATTGGACTGAGGGTGGTAGGCCGATGAGAAAGAGAGATGAATCCCCAACTGGGAGCAAAAGGCGCGCCAGAACCTGGACACAAACTGACTCCCCCGATCCGACACAATCTCCTTGGGCAAACCGTGCAACCGGAAGACCTCCCTGGCAAAAATCGAGGCCAACTCTTGTGCAGAGGGTAACTTCTTGAGAGGTACACAGTGGCACATTTTGGAAAACCGATCCACTATCATGAGAATGACCGTATGGCCTCGGGATGCAGGGAGGTCCACAATGAAATCCATCCCCAGGTGTGACCACGGACGCTCCCCGGTGGCTATGGGTTGCAAAAGGCCCAACGGAAGGTGCCGAGGGGACTTACTCTGGGCACAAATGGAGCATGCCGCTACATATGCGGCGATGTCGGAACGTAGAGAAGGCCACCAGAACAGACGTGAAACACCCCAGGACAGCTGATTCTTTCCAGGATGCCCCGCGGCCTTGGAGTTATGGTAGGTTCGCAACAACCGAGTGCGCAACTCCTCAGGCACAAAACACCTGCCGTTGGGTCTCCCAGAGGGAGCACTAGATTGAGCCGCCAAAATCTGCTCACCCAGGGGAGAGGTCAGGCTGGTGCGAATGGCGGCCAGGATCTGATTCGGAGGTATGACCGAAGTCGGAATCGACTCCTCCCCGGACAGCTCGGAGTACTGCCGTGATAAGGCATCCGCTCTGATGTTCTTGGAACCGGGTAGGTAGGAGACCACGTAATTAAAACGTGACAAGAACAGAGCCCATCTGGCCTGACGTGGTGTCAATCTTTTGGCCTCAGAGAGGTAGGTCAGATTCTTGTGGTCCGTCAGGATGAGAACCGGAACCACCGAGCCCTCGAGCAAGTGCCTCCATTCTTTAAGGGCCTGCACGATGGCCAATAACTCCCTGTCACCAATCTGATAGTTGCACTCCGCGGAAGACAGTTTCCGGGAGTAAAACCCACAAGGAAGCAGAGGACCCTCTGGTGTTCTTCGCTGAGACAGGAGGGCGCCTACTCCCGTCTCAGACGCGTCCACCTCGAGGACAAATGGCAACCCAGGGTTGGGATGCGACAGAATCGGAGCCGACACAAAGGCGGACTTTAGAGCCTCAAAAGCTCGGATGGCCTCTGGCGGCCAGACCTGGGGATTACTGCCCTTCCTGGTCAGATCCGTGAGAGGCTTGGCTAGCATAGAAAAGTCTCTGATGAACTTCCGATAATAATTGGCGAAGCCCAAAAAGCGCTGCAGAGCACGAAGACCACTGGGCTGGGGCCACTGTAAGACAGCCGAAACCTTCTCAGGATCCATGGAGAACCCCTCAGCGGAAATGATGTAACCTAAGAAGGTTACCTGGGATCGGTGAAATTCGCATTTCTCAAGCTTACCGAACAGCTTGTTCTCTCGTAACCGTTGCAACACTCGTCTGACATCCTGAATGTGGGCCTCCATGGATTCAGAATATACCAAGATGTCATCCAAATAGACCACCACACACTGCTGCAACAGGTCACGGAAAACATCGTTGATGAATTCCTGGAAGAATGCGGGCGCATTGCACAACCCAAAGGGCATAACCAAGGATTCATAATGACCGGTCCTGGTGTTAAACGCGGTCTTCCACTCATCGCCCGCCTTGATCCTTACCAGGTTATATGCCGCCCTCAGGTCGAGTTTGGTAAAGACCGTGGCCCCTTTGAGGCGATCGAACAGCTCGGAAATCAAGGGTATCGGGTAAGCGTTCTTGATCGTGATGCGATTGAGACCCCTGTAATCGATGCAAGGCCTCAACTCACCGCCCTTCTTTTTCACAAAGAAAAATACAGCCCCTGCCGGGGACAAGGATTTGCGAATGTGTCCGCGTGAAAGCGCCTCCCTCACGTACTCCTCCATGGCCTCATTCTCCGCTACCGACAGTGGATAGACTTTGCCACGAGGAGGAACGGCACCAGATTGTAACTCTATGGCACAATCGTATGGGCGGTGCGGAGGTAGGTCAACCGCACGCACCTTATCGAATACATCCCGGTACTCCTCGTATTCAGGAGGCAACAGAGAGTCCGAGGGAGTACACAGCAACTTGACAGGCCCATGGATGCAACTAGCCCCACACTGCGGTGACCACGAGAGGATCTCGGCCGATTTCCAATCGAAAGTCGGATTATGCTTCTGGAGCCAGGGGTACCCCAAGACCACCGAGTAGTGTGGAGACGAAATAACCTGGAGACAGACCGACTCTCTGTGAACGGCACCAATGGCCATCCCCACTGGAAGGGTCTCATGAGTCACGTGTCGCGGCAGAAGGGGTCTGCCGTCTATCGCCTCAAGAGCCAGTGGGGAACCTCGAGGCTGCAGAGGAATGGAATTGGCGGCAGCGAACACACTATCAATGAACAAACCACCAGCACCAGAGTCCACCAACGCCTGGGTCGTCACCGAGCTCCCGACCCAGGAGAGGACAACAGTAATCAGTGGTTTGTCAACACGGGAAACCGGGGACGAGGAGACTCCACCCAAGATCTGCCCCCGACAGGATCTCAGGTGCGAGCGTTTCCCGGACGGTTCGGGCATGCCAACCGAAAATGCCCACCGAGACCACAGTACATGCATCGGCCCTCGCGTCTCCGGAGTACCCTCTCCCCCTCGGACAGGCGAGCAAACCCCAGCTGCATGGGTTCACCCCCAGACAAGTCATCCCCAGGAGGCGTGGGAGGAGAGGGAGGCACGGGTGGGACAGCAAACGTAGGCGCCAATCTGTTAGAAGACCTCCGCAGGCTCTCCTGAAAGGAAGGTCTCTCCCTGAGTCTGGTGTCAATCAAAATCAGGAAAGAAATAAGAGACTCGAGCTCCACAGGTAGGTCCTTAGTTGCAACCTCATCCTTCAAGGCATCCGAGAGACCATGAGAGAAAGCAGCGACCAGAACCTCATTATTCCAGCCCACCTCTGCTGCCAGGGTACGAAACTCAATGGCGTATTCAGCTACGGATCGTGAACCCTGTCTGATGGACATAAGGAGCTTCGCAGCAGAGGCAGCACGAGCCGGAACATCGAATACCTTCCGAAGAGAAGCAACAAAACCGGAAAACTCGGCAACCACCGGATTGTTGTTCTCCCATAAAGGGCTGGCCCAGGCCAAGGCCTTGTCCGAGAGCAGCGAGATCAAGAAGCCCACCTTTGATCTCTCAGTAGGAAATGCATGTGGCAGCAACTCGAAGTAAATGCCCACCTGGTTAAGGAAACCTCGGCACTGAGTTGGCTCTCCCCCAAAGCGCTGTGGAAGGGGGGCAGAACCGGTCATACCCCGAAACACCGCAGGCGCAGCAACAGGTGTCGGGGTAGACTCTGGCGCAACAACCGGAGCGGCAGTAGGAGCGGGCCCAGGAGCGACAACCGACCCATCGGCAACGGAAGCTAAATGAGCCGTGCGTTCAAGCAGGGTTTGCAACGCCACAGCGAACCGACCCAACAGGTGATCCTGCTGATCAAGTCTGGCAACCAGCGTAGGTAGCGAGGATGGCCCTGTACCGTCAGAATTCATGGCTTGGTCCTAATGTCATGGAACCATGAACCAGACGTACAACAAGAGATGAGTGGAAATAAGAAGGCTTTATTGAAAATAAAGCTGTAAGGCAAAAGTCCAAACGGATGGCTAAACCGAAGCAGGGTCTTGTGAAACCAGAGATCAGGAACCAGAAGGGTAGTCAGATGAAGCCAGGATCAGGAACCAACAGGGTAGTCAGACGAAGCCAGGATCAGGAATCAGCAGGGTAGTCAGACGAAGCCAGGATCAGGAACCAGAAGCAGCAGCAGTCTTAGAAGCATGTGAGCACAGGAGGACCAAGCAGGGAACTGAAGCCACAGACCTCCTATATATATGAGCTAGGCATCCAGCTCCTCCCAGTGGGAAGGAGGAGCCGCAGGGTGGGAGGCTACAAGAAACCCAGAAACCAAGATGGCCGCCAGCACATGTCAAACGAAGGAGACCAGCAAGGAGGTAAGACCATGACATTGATGTGATGAAAGTTTATATGTTTTAAAAAAAGAAAAGAAAAAAAAACAAAAAAAAAAACATTGACCTCCACAGTTCCCGTCCCTTTAACAGTGACCTCCGCAATGCATGCCCTTTTAACAGTGACCTCCACAGTGTCCACCCCTTTAACAGTGACCTCCACATTGCCCGTCCCTTTAATATTGACTGCCTCTTTGACAGTGACCTCCACAGTGCCTGCCCCTTTAACAATGACCTCCAAAGTATATGCCCCTTTAACAGTGACCTCCACAGTGCCTGCTCCTTTAACAATGACCTTCACAGTATCTGCCCCTTTAACAGTGACCTCCACAGTGACCTCCCGTTTAACAGTGACTTTCACACTGACTGCCTCTTTAACAGTGACCGCCCCTTTACCAGTGATTTCACAGTGGCCGCCCCTTTAACAGTGACTTTCACAGTGATTGCCCCTTTAACAGTAACCACCCCTTTAACAGTGACTTTCACAGTGAGGTTCACACTGTACAATATACCACACTCTCAGCCAATGTAGATGGTTTCATTTAATTTACACATTTTGTTTGAACATTTGTACTGTTTTACTAACCAAATAAACATGCAAACATGCAATAATTTATTTTTTTACAAATTGTTGCTCTTTCTCTTTGATGGCAATCACAGTGATAGCAAATAAAGAAAGTGTGTTACTGACATATATAGCTGGGTATATGGGTAAAAACATGGTTGACAGTGTTAACAAACGGCACATTCAAAAACATACTGTGCCATTGCATGAGTTATGCTTTTTTATATTAGAAAACATCCAAAAATAGTCCCTTATTGGGAAAGATGGTATTTAAACACATGCAATGTTATAGGCAAAAAATAAAATAAAAATTGTGGCTTGTTTGGACCAAGTGTACCTTAACAGGGGCAGATAACTGCTTATACACACCCTCTCACACACATGTTAATGCCCTAAGAAACAGTGGCTTGTTCTGCACAAGCATACAAAACATATGCCTTAATGGGGAAGAATGTCTGCCTGTATTTATACATGCACAAATGTTAAAGGAGTTGTCTCATCACAGACAATGGGGGCATATCGCTAGGTTATGCCCCATTGTTTTAGAGGTGCGGGTCTCACCCCTGAGACCCACACTTATAATCGTGAATGGAGCCCCACAAAGTGGTGACTGGAGGACACCGGTCACCACCAAGCACGCTCCCCATAGAAGTGAATGGGAGCACACAGCACATGACCGGCCACTGCTCCCATTCATTTCTATTGGCTCGACAAAAATAGCTCAGCTATTTTCGGTGGCCCCTATGAAAAATGAAAGGAGGGTGGCTGTGCATGCGCAGTGCGCCCTCCACCACCGCTATCAGGACTCTGTTCCAGATATAGGTGCGGGTCCCAGTGAGACGAGCCTGGAAAAATTCACCCTTTTAATTAGGAGCAGCATCAGTACAGTATGGATGTAGAAAGGTAGCATAATAGTGAAATGTGACTGCAATATTAGCGTAAGAACAGAAAAATAAACTGATGTGAACACAGCCTTACTGCTGACACTCTGCTCACTGTCCTGTGGGGCCACTTCTTAAATATTTGGCCACTGCATGGTTAAGTCCACACCAATAAATTTGAGCTTACACTAATATTGACTTGTAAGGCGGAGTTCACACCTCTGTTATTTGGTCAGTTATTTCCTTCACTTATTGTGAGGCAAATTCAGGAGCCAAGCCTACTCTCGGATTAGGTATCATGAATAGATCTGCACCTGTTCTGTGGGTTTGACCCACACCTGCTTTGGACTGACAATTACTGACCAAATAAGTGAATTGTAAAATCAGCCTGAGACCTCATGCACATGGCCGTTGCCCGGCCGTAGCTGCAATCCGGAGCAGCGGTGCAGAACGGAGACACAGGACCCTACAGAAGCACTACGGAGTGCTTCCATGGTGCTTCTGTCCGTGCATCTGCACCGTAAAAAAAATAGAACATGTTCTATTTTTTTGCGGTGCGAATGGATCACAGACCCATTCAACTTCAATGGGTCTCGATCTGTCACGGCCGCCGAACGGAAGTTGCCCGTGCATTGGGGACTGCAAATTGCGGTCCCCAATGCACGGAATGCCCCAATGCACGGAATGTGTGCATGAGGCTGAATAGTGACACATCTGACAAGGCATGTGTTTGCACTTCCATAACATGCATTAAAAGAACCTTTTTTTCTCCACTGCTTTATTGGCTCTGCCTCCATGTCCTTATTTTGTTCCACTAAAGAGTCATTAGGAAACCCGCTGGGATGCACAGTGTTTTTTATTTTATTTTTGCTTTACTGAAAGATGCAGGTTTTTTGTTTAGCCAGGGGTTAGCTAGGAAAGTAGGTGGCCTGTACTATGATGTGCATGGCCATATATGTGACCTTCCTGTCATTCAGATGCACAGTAACTGTTTCACTACCGGAAAGGACTAGCTATGCCTGTTGTTGCACTGCATAGTGTTGTCCACCAGGATTTATTCTCCCTAAAGTTTAACTGTAGGCCGGGATGGACCTGATTTAATGTGCTCTGTGATGAATTAATTTGAATTGAAACAAAATTTTGGGAAAAATTCAGCAAAGCAACTGAATCTAATTTTTGAAACTTCACTCATCTCTACTTGCCACTTAAGGCTGGTTTCACACGGGCGTTGCGGAAAAATGTGCGGGTGCGTTGCGGAAACACCCGCGATTTTTCCGCGCGAGTGCAAAACATTGTCATGCGTTGCACTCGCGTGAGAAAAATCGCGCATGTTTGGTACCCAAACCCGAACTTCTTCACAGCAGTTCGGGCTTGGGATTGATGTTCTGAAGATTCTATTATTTTCCCTTATAACATGGTTATAAGGGAAAATAATAGCATTCTGAATACAGAATGCTTAGTATAATAGTGCTGGAAGGGTTAAAAAAAAATAAAAACGTTAACTCACCTTATCCCCAAGATCGTGTAGTTCCCGGTCGGTCTCTTCTCTAGCTGTGGGCTTGGGCTGAATGACCTTTGGTGATGTCAGATCACATGCTCCAATCACATGGTCCATCACCATGGTGATGGAGCATGTGATCTGACATCACCAAAGGTCCTTTAGCCACAGCTAAAGAAGAGACCGACCGGGAACTAGGCGATCATGGGGATAAGGTGAGTTAACTTTTTTATTTTTTTTAACCCTCCCAGCACCATTATACTAAGCATTCTGTAGTCGGAATGCTATTATTTTCCCTTATAACCATGTTATAAGGGAAAATAATACAGTGAATAGACTGTCACCTAGAACCCATGCGTGAAAATCGCACCGCATCCGCACTTGCTTGCGGATGCTTGCGATTTTCACGCAACCCCATTCATTTCTATGGGGCCTGCGTTACGTGAAAAACGCAGAATATAGAACATGCTGCGATTTTCACGCAACGCATAAGTGATGCGTGAAAATCACCGCTCATGTGAACAGCCCCATAGAAATGAATGGGTCAGGATTCAGTGCGGGTGTAGTGCGTTCAACTCACGCATCGCACCCGCACGGAAATCTCGCCCGTGTGAAAGGGGACTAAGAATGCCTGAACTGAGAGGTCTATATCTGAATGTGGCCAATACTCTCTGAAAGTACTGTCCTATTTCAAAACGCATTACACAACTAAATGTATCAGGTGTTCTATGCAGGTAACGTGTTGGAGTTGGTGGGAAGACAGTTACCCTGGGTTCACACTTGAGCGTTTTACAGCGCGTTCCTACGCGCTGTAAAACGCACAACAAGGAGAAACCAATGCTTCCCTATCAGCATGGTTCTCACCTGGGCGTTTTACAGCGCGTACGATCGCGCTGTAAAACGCCCGACGCTCAAACAAGTACCTGACCCTTTTTTTGAGCGTTTGTCGCGCGTTCCCGTACAATAGACTTTCGGGAACGCGCGACAATGTGTGCACGGCTGTCTCTGTATGCGCGCTTGTAAACGCCCGTACAAGCGCGCATACAGAGCGCTCCTTTCGGAACGCTCAGGTCTGAACCCAGGGTTAGTGGGATGTTTGCTACTTGAGGCACTTTAGCAAGTGATTGGCTATGTGGATACTCTCACCCAGACTGATCAGCTGTTACACCCCATGGCAACTCTTCACTTAACACATATGAGATAATGAAAGGGGAGTAAGAACAAGGATTTTCCTTGATTCTTTTTTTGTCCATTGAGGCGAACTGGGGCGAGGCAAATAAGCTCTTGGTGTGCAAAACCAGACCGACACAAATGTGGAATGCAGGGTGATTGTAACCCTTGGATAAAAGTAGTGTATAATGTGTTTAGAAACATTTATCAAACCAGCACAGGAGGCAAATGTACAATCACGATTCATTAATACAGTAAGTGCTTTGTATAAACTCTGTCTACGTGATAAATGCCTTTTGCTGAAATTAGACAATCTCTTTAATAGGACCTCGCAGGTGTTGTTCTGGTGTAGCCTTGTAGAACCAGTGTGCCATAAAAAATACGTGTACTATCCTTGCCGGTAAAAACTGCTCTGTCTACCATGGTGTGCACCCTGCCACACAGGGAGAATTGGAAGCAGCGGCCCAATTTCTCTATCAGATGACAGCAGAAAGCAGGGGTGGCTTTTTTGAGAGATAATTGCAGCTAGGTATTTTCCAGTGAGGCTAAGTGCATGCCATCAGCTCCCTTAAGGCAGCAGATTCTACCAAGTGGTATGGTACGTCCAGCAACTTGACCAGGTGGGATTTAAGCTTGCACACATGCAGATTACTGGATGTTTAGAGTTGTTTTCCTGGACACACATACCATTATCGATGGCTGACAATAGAGCAGAGTAAGAGGAGAAGAAGTTGTCTGGAGTAGATAAGCAGTAACTCATGATGACGATGACTAGGAAACTGTACTGCATGTGGATGCGGCCTGGCTGCCTCACAGAATACAAGAAGGAAAAGGACACTCTTGTTGCGCTAGCTGACAGCCACTTCTATTTTCCCACAGTTACTGGTTATGCCATTTTATGTGCTGCAATAAAGCTGTGGTGCCTATGTTTGTGTTTCAATGCCCATGTCTTATTTTAGTCCTGCAGATCTTGTATACAGCAATGTTTTTGTCTTCTGGCACAGTGGAGAAAAACTGCCATATGGGAGATACTCATACACTGCACACTGAACTAGCAGCGGATGAGCTTAACTTAGGGCTGGCACATTTTGAGCCAGTTACGGCCCTGACCATAATGGAAGCATTATGAGTTTTTGGGAGGTTCTGGCCGTATGTTGTCTCTGTTTTTTATTGCTGCTGCTACCACACTGCCAGAGAGAATTGTGGTCTACTATTACCTCTACTACTACTACTACTACTACTACTAGTAGCCTGCATAGCTGGTGCTGCTACTGCCTCTATTACCTATTTTCTGACTCTGGGATGACAAGGCATCTGTCTTTTGTTTTGCACTCTTCTATTTTCCAGACATTTTGTTATGAGGTTTATAAATAAAAAAAGGTCACAGGTTTGGTACACAGAATATTAACCTCCTCAGGACCGACGCACTGTTGTTCCTCCTGGACGCGCCGGCGCGTCATCTCGCGAGACGCAAGATTTCGTGCAGAGCCGGCCCACACATGCGCAGTGCGGGCCGGGAATCGTTACATCAGAAGTTTGTCACCAGCCTGCCAGCCAATGAGCATCACTGTGAGTACATCAAACACTACACTTAGCCCCCAGATCACCCCCATCACCCCAATTAACCACTTGATCACCCCTGTCAATCACTAGTGAAAGGGAAAAAAGTAATCAGTGTAAACTGTCACTTTTTTTTCAGTAGTATTGATGGTTAGGTTTTAGGTTAGTTTAGGCCCCTTTGTTAGGTAGTTAGCGTCGGTTAGCGCCCAGCCCACCACACCGCAGTCACTGATTCGCTGATTAGCGTATTGCTAATCAGCATTGGTACTTTTATAGTATCTGTAAGTGATCAAAACTGATCACAGTCAGATCTATAAAAGTATTAGTGTCACCTTAGTTCGCCCTCCATCCAAAATGCAGTGTTTGCCGGATCAGGCCTGATCAGTCGCCCACACGTGCGTTCACCAACGTCCGCCCCGCCGAAGTGCCAAAAATGTATTTATTTTTTTATCACTTTACAAGCTCTGCGGTGATAAAGAAATCAGTTTTGATATTTTTTTAACAATTGCAGCGGCTTCCGGTACTTCGCTAGCCTCTCATTTGTAAGACAGGCTTGCTTTTTTTCTTGGGTAGTCTCAGGGAATACCCCCTAAATTTAGTTGACCAAATGGCAAGTAAGGGGTATTCTTCTGAAGAGGCCTACAGGCTTCTGACCCAGTCGGATGAGGAATGGGAACCCTCATCTGACGAATCCAGCGGGTCAGAATACGAACTTGTAGAAAGCAGTGACAGTCTGACCCAAAGTTCGGAAGATGGTGTTGAGGTCCCTGATACCTCCAGGCGTACCCGGCCCCGTGTTGCTAGACCTCAGGTTGTGCAGGATCTGTTTCAAGGGCAGCAGAGTGGGGCTGGCGCTGTCGGATTACGTGGTGAGGCATACACCAGCAGCGCAGCCCATCCTGGACCTAGTACCAGCACTGCCGTAGAACATGGTGAAGTGGCGAGCACCAGAAGGGCAGTTGAAGCCAGTATGGGGTCAAATTGTATAAGCTATGTGAAAGGGCCACAGGCTATACGCACAAATTTCAAATCTATGAGGGTAAAGATCAGACCCTGGAGCCGGTCGGTTGCCCTGACTACCTGGGGAGCAGTGGGAAGACAGTCTGGGACTTGGTGTCACCCTTATTTGGTAAGGAGTACCATCTTTATATGGACAATTTTTTTTTTGCCCCTCTTCAGGCATTTGTTTTTAGAACAGATTGGTTGCTGTGGCACCGCGCGACCTAGTCACCGGGGCTTCCCCCAACGGCTCGTTACCACCCGTCTTGCAATGGGGGAGAGGGCTGCCTTGTGTAACGAAGAACTGCTTGCGGTGAAATGGAGAGACAAGCATGACATTTACATGCTCTCCTCCATTCATGCAGACACGACAATCGAAATTGAACGAGCAACTGGAGTCATTGAAAAGCCCCTCTTTGTCCACAACTATAATTCGCTCATGGGAGGGGTGTCTGTATATTTAATTCAATTGGCAATGTATAATAGTTTTGTTCTCTATAGTAAGGCTGGGAGAACAAGATCCTTCCTCAAATTTCAGGAAGAGATCATCGAGAACCTCCTGTATCCAGGAGGTTCAGTGGCCCCAACCACCCGTGTAGTGAGCAGTCTACACGAGCGACATTTCTCCAATGTCGTTGCTGGTATCTCAAACCAAGCGCCACCCCGAATTTTTTTTTGTTTCTGTAGCAGGAGTGGAATAAGGCGTGACACCCGCTATTTCTGTCCTGACTGCCCTGACCACACTGCCCTATGCTTAGGGGAGTGTTTCCTTAAGTACCACACACAGGTACACTATTAGTATAGGGATTGCGTCACACAGGCAAGTCACATAGGGCTCTTAGGGCCCTTTCACTCAAAGCTGCTGCAAACCTCTACTTTCACCTGGGACAAAGTCCATAATGTGCTTCACCACATCTCTGGGTGCTTTGCGCTTTGCACATTGTCCCATGGGGAAGGAGAGGTTTGTCCTATAAAGGTTAAAAAAAAAAACATGTTCCCAAAGTTCAATAAAGTTTTCCAAAGTTAATGTTCTGTTTCAAATGTTATCTACAGTTAATGTTAATAAATTAATTGTATTGCGGCCTTTTTTTATTTTTTTTATTTTTTTTAATCTTTTTTTTACCTTTTAGGTGGACCAACCGATCGACCAGCTGCAGCACTGATGTGCATTCTGACAGAAGCATTGCGCTGCTGTCAGATTACACAAAAGTCAGTGTATGCGGCGCTGCAAGACGAGATTTCTCCTCTGCAGTAAAAAAGATACGTTTGCCGAGGCTTATGAGCTGAGGGGCGGTGTTTATATGCTTTGGCAAAAAATTTAAATAAAAAAATTCCGCCAATGATTTATTCATCCACATGGAGAAATCGGGTTTGCCAGGGCATACGAGCTGAGTGGATTTGGATGTTGGGCGGAGCTCCTATGTCCTGGCAGACACCTTTCCCCTGCTTTATTTTTTTGCACATTTTTTGGGCAGAGATTTTTTCATCCACTTTGATCGATGCAAATGAAGAAATCTGTGGCATTCATTTTTTATTTCAGCCCGGAGGCTGAACGGAAAAAAATAATTCTCATTACCCGTATGCTCAATATAAGGAGAATAGCAGAAACTCCTAATGCTGGCCATACATGTAATGATTGCGGAGACCCTAAGATGCCAGGGCAGTACAAACACCCCACAAATGACCCCATTTTGGAAAGAAGACACCCCAAGGTATTCTCTGAGGGGCATATTGAGTCCATGAAAGATTGAACTTTTTGTCCCAAGTTATCAGAATGGGAGACTTTGTGAGAAAAAAATAAATAAATTACGCTAACTTGTGCCCAAAAAAAAATCTTCTATGAACTTGCCATGCCCCTCACGGAATACCTTGGGGTGTCTTCTTTCCAAAATGGGGTCACATGTGGGGTATTTATATTGCCCTGGCATTTTAGGGGCCCTATAGTGTGAGAAGAAGTCTGGAATCCAAATGTCTAAAAATGCCCTCCTAAAAGATACTTATTAGAATTTGGGCTCCTTTGCGCACCTAGGCTGCAAAAAAGTGTCACAAATGTGGTATTGCCGTACTCAGACTACACGGTCTGATGCAGTAATGCGTCTTCAATCACAGATATAACAATGTAATATTTGCAGTAATATGTCTTTGAACTATGCGTTTAATATTACTAGAGATAAAAAAAAATTGATTCGGCCGGTTTGCCGAATTTTCTGAACAATTTGCTTCGATACGAATATATTCGTGGCAAATCGTGATAAAAACACTGTAGAACACTGTGCCTTGCAGTAACACGCATAGGGAGTGTGCTTGGGTAGTGAAATAATACTGTCAGTCAGTATGATATGCAGATGACAGGCGTCGCTATTAGAATCACACTGCACTCTTCACTTATTTGGGCAGTCACTGGGCCAAAACCAACAAAATAACTCAAGCATTAACTCAGCCATAGAGGTCGATGTTAGTGTAAAGAAGAAGCACACTCCTTTTACACCCTCGTCAACTGATTCCACATAGATGACTACAGGACCTGTTCTATTAAACGCTTATACAAGTAGAGCCCCCCCCCCCCCCCCGGCAGAGTGGAGAGGGTGTCAGCAGTAAGTTTGTGTTGACGTCACTGATTAATTTGCCCTTCCTCTGATCTGTCAGGACAATAACCCACAAAAAAACTGATCCTGTCTGTGGAGCATACTCCTTCACAGTATTTGCTCAATAATCCATCAGTATTGCTAATGCCCCATAAAAAAACTGGAGTTGATCTAAAACAGAAATGACACGTGAATGGAATATTTGCATATATTCTGTGTTTTGTACCTACGCCTGCTTTTGGCTACCAATTCATAAACCAATTGTAATGGGACCATACAGGCCTTACAGCTGCTACACAGACAGGATCCATTTGCGCCTCATTTTTCCTTCCTTCTGACAGATCAGAAGAAAGGTCAAATAAATGATGATGTCAGCCATGCCGAAAGCCAAAATAGTGAACCAGTCATGAAGTGGGGAGGGTGGGAACAGCATAAGAAGTCCACAGAGTGGACCTATGACATAGTGGTGAGGATGAAGCAGCATGAAGAGTCCACAGAGTGGTCCAATGAGAGGGTCTGGAGGTGGAAGCAGTATGAGGAGGCCACCGAGTGGCACAATGACATAGTCTGTAGATGGCAGCATTATAATGAGGCCAGCGAGTGGCAAAGTGACATAGTGTTGATATGGGAGCAGCATGAGGAGACCACAGAGTGGCAAGGTGACTTAGTGTGGAGATGGCAGCAGCAGGAGGAGACCACAGAGTGGCAAGGTGACATAGTGTGCAGATGGCAGCAGCATCAGGATCCCACAGAGTGGCAAGGTGACCTAGTGTGGAGATGGCAGTAGAGGCAACAGCAGCATCAGGAGGATACCATAGAGTGGCAAGGTGACATAGTGCGGAGATAGCGGCAGCAGCATGAGGAGACCACAGAGTGGCAAAGTAACATATTGTGGAGATGGCAGCAGCCGGAGGAGACTACAGAGTGGCAAGGTGACATAGTGTGGAGATGGCAGCAGCAGCAGGAGGAGACTACAGAGTGGCAAGGTGACATAGTTTGGAGATGGCAGTACCAGCAGCATCAGCATGTGGAGACCACAGAGAGGCAAGTTGACATAGTGTAGAGATTGCAGCTGCAGCAGCATCAGGAGGAGACCATAGAGTGGCAAGGTGACATAGTGTGGAGATGGCAGCAGCAGGAAGTGACACCAGAGCGGCAAGGTGACATAGTTTGGAGATGGCAGCAGCAGCTGCATCACGAAACCTGAAAGTTACCCGGTAACAGAGTGGGGTGGTGGCTTATATTAGTAGTTCGGAGACAGCACACCAGAGTCAGCAAGTAGCTTTGTATTCAATCTTTATTTTACCAGTGGTATAATCTCATAACATTCATTGCTTATAGCAACGTTTCGGGCCCAGTTCGGTGCCCTTTGTCAAGCTATAAATGTAAACACAGAACAATACAGTTAAAAATACATTAGTATAGATATCAAGTCATATGTGAAAATTCATTCATACAGACATCAATTCTTATGTGGTAATTAATCAACCGTATTTATCACTTAATTGTAATACATTTTATTTCATTGGAAGGAGACGTCTTCATGCTAATAACACGGCAGGTCTAGTTATAAGCTACCGCAGGTTGGTTTCTCACCCTATATAATCCCGTTAGCGGACCAGGTTTATATCAAACGAGTAGCAGTGAAAAGGCTCTCAGCTGGTTGCCTCTCTGTGCCCGCCTGGAAAGGAGGCGTATGTGTAAACTGTACCAAGCTGACCTTACCTGCTCCTCTGGAGGGCGTAACGTCACTTTTTTAGTAACCCATGACCATACCACGACTCGTGAGCTCGACGTAGGCGACGTCAAGCGGGCACGAGGTGTGGTATTAGTCACACTCCCTTTTGAAGTCGGGCGTCACCAAAACCGGGGACCAACACAGGACCGACTTCAAAGCGGAGAAAGCCTCTTCTGCCCGATCATCCCAGTGAACCATCATTAACTTGTGTCCCTTCAAGGGTCCTGTCAAGGATGCGGCTAGAGTAGCAAAGTTGGGAACAAGCCTCATGTAATAGCTCACAATTTCCAGGAATGACTTTATTTGCCTAGTGGTGACAGGTTGGGGCCATTTCCGTACCGCCTCTATTCTCTATTTTGTTCACTTGGGGTTTGATAACATACCCCAGGTACTTAGTCTCTTCTAACCCTATCGCACATTTATTTGGGTTAGTGGTTAGGCCAGCTTTCCGAAGGGAGTCCACTAAAGCCTGCACTTTGGGTAGGTGAATTTCCCAGTCGGTACTGTGGATGACAATATCATCTACATAGGCCAAAGCGTTGACGAAGCACAACATCCTCTATTCGCTGAAAAGTGTCGGGGGCGCCATGCAGACCAAAGGGTAAGACCATATATTGATAGAACCTCTCAGGCGTGATGAAGGCACCAAAACAGAAAAATACCGGGCTTCTCCTAACCTCTCGATGAGCTCATCCAACAGAGACATGGGTTACGCATCGAATTTGGAAAGCTTGTTAAGTTTTCAAAAGTCGTTACAAAACCTCAACGTCCCGTCCGGCTTGGGTATCAATACTATAGGACTGGCCCACTCACTTTTTGACTCCTCAATGATGTCTAGCTGCAATATTAGCTGCTCCTCTTCTGATTCGGCTTCTCACCAAGCCCCAGGCTCCCGGCATGGTTTTAATCAGACTTTTGCCTGAGGCTTAGTGACAATGTCCTGCTGTTTTATGAAGTGAGTCCAGGGAGGTCCGAGAACACATCCGTGCTCCGACTAACAAACTCCCTGGCTTCCTGAGTCTGTTTAGAGGAGAGGCTGTCAGCATTTTTTACTGTGGCAGCCGCCTCTCTTGCATCAGACAGAGGGGCTGGTACCTCTTCTCCTAGAAAACCCAGCCTTGGACTGTCTTCTGTACAGGTTTCCCTATCTTTCCACGGTTTGAGTAAATTCACATGGTAAACCTGCTCTGGCTTTTGCAGCCCTGGCTTGTGTACCTTGTAGTTAACATCTCCAATTTTCTTGAGTACCTCGTAAAACGGCCCTGCCACCTAGCCAGGAACTTACTGTCCATGGTTGGCACGAGAACCAAAACCCGGTCACCCTGGTTAAAGATCCGGACCCGAGCATGACGATTATAGACCCAACTCTGGGCTCGCTGAGCTGCCTCCATATGCTCCCTAACAAGAAGCAACACTGTCTCTATCCGATCTTGCATCTGGGTAACGTACTCAATTACACTTGTATGTGGAGTGGGTTGTTGTTACCACGCCTCTTTGGCCACGTCCAAGAGACCGCGAGGGTGTCTGCCATATAGCAGTTTGAAGGGCGAGAACCCAGAAGATGCCTTGGGTCACTCTAGCACTGTGAACATGAGATAGGGCAGAAGGAGGTCCCAGTCATGCCCATCTGTAGGCACTACCTTTTTCAACATATTCGTTTAGTTAAACCGTTCTACCAGATCGTCCGTTTGCGGATGGTAAATGGACGTCCGTAGTTGTTTTATGTGCAGCAACTTACAAAGTTCCTTCATCACCTTCGACATAAAAGAGGTCTCTTGGTCCATCAGAACCTCTTTAGGTAGTCCTACTCGGGAAAACATCTCCATTAACTTCTTAGTTATGAGTTTGGCCAAGGTATTTCACAGTGGCACCGCCTCCAGGTACCGAGTGGCGTAGTCTAGAATGAGTAATATGTGTTGATGCCCTTTGGTGGACTTTGTTACTGGGCCTATGAGGTCCACAGCTATTTGGTCAAACAGTACTTCAAAATTTGTAGGAGGTACTGGGGGACTACGGAAATGTTGGAGGGGGCTAGTTATCTGGCAGGTCGGTGTCACCACCAGACATCTGAGAAGCTCTGACAGATGTCTAGAACCTCCTCCTTGAGGTTCCTTTGTTTTGCTTTCATTTTCTCATCTCGTTAGCCTCTCTCAGCTGTCATGTAGTTGCACTGATTGCATCCCTTTAAATCCTTTTCCCACAGTGCATCACTTTGCGGTTTATACAACTTCATGGAGTGTGTGCATGCTGTTCCTACTTCTGAGTCTTCTACAAGATAAGTTTTGTTAATTTATTTGTGTTTTTCTGTTTGCTGGATCCCAGGTGACCCTGACTCCCTCCGTATATAGTGTAGGGAGCTGGGGTCGTGTCCCCTCACAATTATAGGGTGTTCAGGTGTTATAAAGTCGAGGTACGAGGATATGCGATCATCTACCATTGGGATTTTTGGATAGGCTGAGCAGTCAGGGAGAGAGCCAGGTCTGATGCAGGGCTCTCCCTTTTTCTTCCTTAGTTTTGGATCCAGTCAGTCGTATATTCATTTTGTGTTTTCTAGTTTCCTGCACATCTTCCGTGACATTATAAACCGCCAAAACCGTCTCAAGCATGGATCCGGTTTCACTTTTGACTGAACGCATGCAGGGTCTTTCATTGGAGGTAGCAGATCTCCGTAAGACTCTTTCTCAGTTTCTAGTGACCGGTTCAGCTTGCGTTCATGGAGCTTGTTCTGAGCCTAAGATCTCGCTCCCGGATACGTTCTCCGGGGGTAGTGAGAATTTTGTGCGTTTTAGAGAGGCTTGCAAACTCCATTTTCGCCTACTTCCCCATTCCTCTGGTGATGAGGAACGGAGGGTGGGGATCATCATATTGCTGCTCAGGGATAACGCTCAGTCCTGGGCCTTTTCGCTGCCGGTGGGGGCACGGCCCCTTCGTTCAGTGGATGAATTCTTTTTAGCCCTGGGTCAGATATATGATGATCCGGATCGTGTTGCTCTGGCTGAATCTAGACTACGTCTTTTATGTCAGGGTAAACAATCCGCAGAGATATACTGTTCAGAATTTCGGAGATGGGCAGCTGATACTGGTTGGAATGATGCTGCACTCCGAAGTCAATTTTGCCATGGTCTTTCAGAGGGATTGAAAGATGCATTTGCCTTTCATGAGAGGCCTACCTCCTTGGACTCTGCCATGTCTCGGGCTGTTTGTATTGACAGGCGTCTTAGAGAGAGAGGAGAGATCACTCCATGGTTTCCAGGTATGCACTTTGGGAAAGGATATACCTGTTTTTGCTATTGATTCCGCTCCACTTTCTCAGAAATCATTAAAGGGCATAGTTCACAATATCCGTTTGATTGTGAGTGATGCTCATGTTGAGGATGTGTCATGTTTCGTCCTTAGCGGGTTGCCTACTCCTCTAGTGTTGGGGCTACCCTGGCTCACTAAACATAACCCCACCATTGATTGACAAGCGAGGCAAATAAATGGTTGGAGTGACTTTTGCAGAGAGAATTGCCTCACGACATCTGTTTCTGTGGTTTCTACTAAGACTGTACCATCTTTTCTCTCTGAATTTTCGGATGTCTTCTCTGAGAGTGGTGTTCAGGACTTGCCCCCGCACAGGGAGTACGATTGCCCTATTGATCTCACCCCAGGCGCCAAACTGCCTAAATCTCGTTTATACAATCTCTCCCAACCTGAAAGGGTCGCTATGCAAGCTTATATCTCTGAGAGTCTGAGAAAGGGACACATACGACCCTTGAATTCACCTGTTGCCGCTGTTTTTTTCTTTGTTAAGAAAAAAGATGGTTCTTTAAGACCATGTCTGGATTTCAGGGAGCTGAACAGTATCACAATTCGTGACCCATATCCGCGTCCTTTGATCCCAGACCTGTTTAACCAGATTGTTGGGGCTAAAGTTTTTTCCAAGTTGGATCTAAGAGGGGCATACAACCTGGTCAGGGTCAGAGAAGGAGACAAATGGAAGACGGCCTTCAATACCCCTGAGGGCCATTTTGAGAATTTGGTTATGCTTTTGGTTTGATGAATGCTCCAGCTGTCTTTCAGCATTTTGTGAACAGCATTTTTTATCATTTAATGGGGAAATTTGTATTAGTGTATCTGGATGACATTTTGATTTTTTCTCCTGATTTCAAAACTCATAGGGAACACTTACGTCAGGTCTTGCTGATCCTGCGGGAGAACAAATTGTATGCTAAACTGGAGAAATGTGTGTTTGCAGTTCCAGAAATTCAATTTCTGGGGTTTCTTCTCTCCGCTTCTGGTTTTCGCATGGACCCCAAGAAGGTCCACGCTGTGCTTGAGTGGGAGCTTCCTGAGAATCAGAAGGCGCTGATGCGTTTTTTGGGCTTTGCCAATTATTACAGGAAGTTTATTTTGAATTATTCCTCTGTTGTTAAACCACTCACTGATATGACTAGAAAGGGGGTAGATTTCCTCCTGGTCGGTAGAGGCGCGTAAGGCCTTTTCTAATATCAAGGAGAGTTTTGCTTCCGCTCCCATCTTGGTACAACCTGATATTTCTCTGCCCTTCATAGTTAAGGTTGATGCTTCTGAGGTGGGTGTGGGTGCGGTCTTGTCTCAGGGTCCCTCTCCTGCCAAATGGCGACCGTGTGCCTTTTTCTCGAAGAAACTCTCCTCCGCAGAGAGAAATTACGATGTGGGAGATAGGGAGTTGTTGGCCATCAAATTGGCTTTTGAGGAATGGCGCCATTGGCTAGAGGGAGCCAGACACCCTATTACCGTGTTTACTGACCATAAGAATCTGGCCTACTTGGAGTCAGCCAAGCGTCTGAACCCGAGACAGGCCAGATGGTCTTTGTTCTTTTCAAGGTTTAATTTTGTTGTCACGTTGCGCCCTGGGGTTAAGAATGTGAAGGCGGATGCCCTGTCACGTTGTTTTCCGGGAGGTGGGAATTTTGAAGACCCAGGTCCCATTTTGGCTGAAGGTGTGGTGGTCTCTGCTCTTTATCCTGAATTAGAGGTAGAGGTTCAGGTAGCCCAGTCAGAGACTTCTGATCTTTGTCCTCCTGGGAGGTTGTTTGTGCCTCTCGCTTTAAGACACAAGATTTTTAAGGAACACCACGATACTGTCCTTGCTGGGCACCCGGAGATCCAGTTTGGAGAATTAAAGAGAAAATTGTTACTATGGTTAAGCATTTTGAAACAGCTGGGACGATCGATTCAGACATGAGTAGATTCTTGACTAAGCATTCCCCCATCACCCCGGTATTATACATTTTACCCAAAGTGCATAAGACCCTTATAGATCCCCCTGGACGCCCTATTGTGTCCTCAGTAGATTCCATTCTTAGTCCATTGGCCATAGTATTAGATAAAGCCCTGACACCACTTGTTAGAAATACTAAATCTTTTCTATCCGATACTCCTTTTCTACGATTGATTAATGGTTTGGGTCATGTTCCTGAGGACAGCCTCCTTGTGACTATCGACGTTGTGAGTCTTTACACGTCGATTAGCCACAGGGAGGGGATCCAGGCGGTTTCTAAGATTTTGGAGATCAGCGAATATACTGCATCTTTACGTGATTTTCTTCTACATCTGTTGAACATTGTACTGAGAGAAAATTATTTTCTATTTGGGGATAATTATTATCTCCAGAAGCGCGGGACCGCGATGGGGTCAAACGTGGCCCCGCCCTATGCAAATTTATTCATTGCTGCATTTGAGGAAACATACGTGTATACCAATGAATTATATATTGAGAATATTTTGGTTTGGAAAAGGTTTATTGATGATATTTTTTGCATATGGGCGGGGCCACGTGAGACCCTGGTGGCGTTCATGGATCATCTGAATTCAGCATGCGAGGGTCTACAGTTTACAATGACATGTGATAGAGATAAAGTGAGTTTTTTAGATACATTGGTCATAAAAAAACAGGAAGGTCAATTATCCACTGACCTCTATAGGAAGGAAACGGAGTGCACCCCCCCTTCTTTAAAAAGGTCTATACCTAAATCTCAATACCAGCGGGTTAGGCGGATTGCTACGGATCTGCTTTTACAGAATCAGAGGCTGGGGGAAATGACTACTAGATTCAGAGAAAGAGGATACCCCCTAGATGTATTATCTAACAGTGGTGCTTGTCAATCAATAGTGAGGGTTGAACATAAGAAAAAGGATGATGCTAGGATGGCATTTGTTCATAAATTCCATCCCTTTAATGCATACATTGACAACATTATAAGAAAACACTGGCATTTATTGGGTAAGGCCTATCCAGAGGTCTCAGAATATAAAAGTTTACCCCTGATCTGTATTAGGAAGAACCCTAGTTATAGGGATATGCTAGTTAAAGCGGACATAGGGGGTACTAAACATCGATTGCGTCAAAGTGTATTATCAACACCACGTAAAGGTACATTCCTCTGCCTGCATTGTTTCCAATGTTCACACATCATAAAGGGCTCCACATTCTATCATCCACATACTGGGATTCCGTTTGAAGTAAAAGGTTTTTTTACATGTGAATCTTCAAATGTTATTTATCTGATTAAATGCCCTTCTGGTCTGTTATACATTGGTCAGACAATGCAGGCAGTGAGGGACAGAATTAACAAACACAAATTGACTATTAGAACTAAAAACTTACTATTACCTATACCAAGCCACTTTGAAAAGTGCAGACATTCTATTGCTCAACTGACATTTCAGGTTATAGAGCAGGTGATTAGACCGCAGAGGGGGGTTACATCAATAAGATGTTGCTACGGAGGGAAGCCTTCTGGATCCATACATTGGACACATTACACCCTAGAGGCCTCAATAGGGAATATGAGGTCATATATCTGTAATAGTATAATTTGGTTATATAGTTACAATATATTTATTGTTTATTTCTCAGGTATTGAAAATTTGAACATTATACAAGAATTTTATCTACAAATATAAGATGAAATATCTGACTAGATGCCTTTTTTCTCTGTTCCCTTTTTTTTTTTTTTTCTCTTTCTGGCTTGTTCATTATTCAATTGATTACACCTGTAACTCTGTAGCCATTCCCTTTTGGGATGGACTTTAGCTCCTGTGGGCGGTGACTGTAGAGCATATATAGTTTGTTAAGATTGTATTTGGATTACCTGTTGATGAAGGCACATTGCCGAAACCTGGTCCTGGTCTTTTCATTTATGGAATAAAAGACATCTGATTTGCACTAATACACGACTGCTGGGATTCTTTATATATATTGCTGTGGATTGACATCCTCTCCCGTGCAGCGTGCACTTGAATGTGAGTGCTGGTTTCTCTACACCAAAATCCTGGCATATACCGACTGACAGTAACCACAATTAGGGTCCTTTGGCTCACCCCGATGAGGACAGTCAGCCCTTACATGGCCAGGCTCCTGACACTGCCGGCAGACTAACGGAGCCAGGCTCATAGTGGGTACATCCTGGGTGGGTTTCATTGGCTCAAATCTGCGGGCTTGGGGTGGAGATTTCCGAGATTTGACTGCCCCCCTCCCAAAAGAATCCCCCTGTAGATTCTTAGTAGCCTCACAGCATTCCACCAGGTCCACCATCTCAAGGGCATTGCCAGGAGACACTTGGCCAATCCAGTGCTGGAGAGAAGGGTGGCAAAGCCCTCCAGAACATATCAGCTAATAGTCGATCCAGCATAGCCGTGGGACTCAGCACATCAGGCTGCAACCACTTTTGCAATAGATGAAATAAGTCATAATACTGGGGTCTTGCGGGCTCAGCTGGGTTAAACCCCCACTGATGTACCCGCTGGGCCAAGACCAACACATTCACCCCCAGTCTTGCCAGAATCTCACCCTTTACTTTCTGGTAGTCAGCCACTTGATTGTCTGGCAAGTTGAAATACACCTGCTGAGAACCGGATGCCAGAATGGAGCGATGATCTCAGCCCACTGATCTCAGGGTAGTTTTTCCCTTGTGGCCACCTTCTCGTACATCACCAGTTAGGTTTCAATGTCATCTAAGTTTGTGATCTCGGGGATCGCCTCACTGACCGCTTTCTGGACATCATGGATGCTTTAGGATGTTCCTGCCGTCTGTATAGCCATCATGTGTTGTAACAGCAGCTGGTTTGTTTCTTGCTGCTACCTGTTAACCTCCTGTTGTTGCAGGTTTGTTTCTCGCTGCTGCTGGTTAGCCTCTGTTAGCCCAGCAGCCTGTGTCGGCGGTGGTGCCCCTATCAGCAGGCACGGGTGCTGGGCTCCCTCTTTTCCCTCCTGCCGCCCAGCTGACAAACACGGGCAGCAACTAACTTAACCCTGCTACATGTGATCCATGCCAGTGTTTCCTTGCTACTGGAGACTTGCACCTCCAGGCCTCGTACGTCCCCTCGGTGCTTGCACCGAGCACTCCGACCCCCTGGTCAGCTGCCACTGACTTGGGGACTACTCTGGAGTGGCACCTTGCTGCTTAGTTACGCCCCTCCGGAGTATACCCAGTAAGTGGCACAGTGGGCCACACCCGCTTGCATAACAGTTTGCTCAGGCCATGGACCCTGCTGATCCGAACCTGTCCAGTAACATTGAGTTACACCATGAGTTGGCCCAGCAGCGCGAGCGTCAGGATCAAATATTGTCCTATCTACGCAATGTGAATATGCGTCTAAATGATCTGACAACAAGCTTCTCTGCCCAGGTTAATTCGGCTCCTGCTCCGTTCCTCTTCCTATGTACCTGGATCTAGACCTTGTCTCTCTGCTCCTCCACGTTTCAACGGTGACCCTTAGCAGTGCCGGGGGTTCATAAGTCAATGCACCCTTCATTTTGAACTTTTGCCTCACCAATTTGCCTCGGACCGAGCCAAAGTGGCTTTTCTTATGTCACACCTCACAGGGGAGGCAATGGCCTGGATCAATCCCCTTCGGGAAAGGAATGACCCAGTCATAATGGATCTTCGGGTCTTCCTAGAGACCTTCCGCAAGGTGTTCGATGAGCCCGGACGCACAACTTCTGTCACATTCTCCATAATGCGGTTGCGTCAAGGGAACCATTCCGTGGGCCAGTATGCAGTCCAGTTCAGTACGCTAGCCTCTGAACTCAGCTGGAATAATGAGGCACTGGTGGCCATTTTTGGGGAAGGCCTCTGTGGGAGAATTAAAGATGAGCTGGCCGGACGGGATGTTCCTTCCACTCTGGATGACCTAATCTCCCTGGCTGCTCGAATTGACTTACCAGGAACATGCCAGAGAAGTGGCGCTTAAGGGGAAGCCTTGTCATCTGGCATCTCCTCTTCAGCAAGCTCCTAACCCTCTGCCTTCCATGTTGTCTGCAGTTCCTGAGTCCATGCAGGTCGACCGAGTTAGGCTGTCTGAACAGAAACGTAATCACCGCCATGCCAAAGGACTTTGTTTTTATTGTGGTGGTTCTGATCATGTGCTCCATGCTTGTCCCCTGAGGACAGGAAACTCCCGAGCCTAGGGTCCATTGGAGAGGCGGCTCTAGGTGAAGATAATTCCTCTCCACCCCTGACTTGGACGGCAAACTTGCCGTTTGGAGATGATCGATTCACGAAGATGGCTCTTCTGGATTCTGGACTAGCAGGAAACTTTGTACTGAACCTGTAAGACTACAGGTGGAAGCTCTTCATACAGAAGAGATTTCGTTCCTGGTTCTTCAAAGTCTTTCTCCCCCTTTCCTTTTCGGGCTTCCATGGCTCCGTACCCATGAACCTGTTCTTGATTGGAAGTCTGGAGAGGTGCTTTCGTTGGGAAATCATCCGGAAATCATCTTCTATGGCTGGCGCTGGCTTCTTCTTTGTAAAGAAAAAAGATGGGTATCTCCGCCCATGCATCGATTATAGGGGCCTAAATTAAATCACTATCAAGAACAAATACCCCCTTCTACTTATTCCAGAGTTGTTTGAACGCCTCAGAGGAGCTAAGATCTTCTCCAAATTAGATCTGCGTGTGGCCTACAACTTCTGTTGGCCTTCAACACCTGTCATGGTCACTATGAATATCTGGTTATGCCCTTTGGACTAAGTAATGCTCCTGCAGTGTTCCAAGAATTTGTTATATTTGATATATATATTTGATATATATATGATATTTTCAGAGACTTGTTATACTCTTGTGTTGTGGTTTATCTTGATGATATCCTTGTCTTTTCTCCAGATTTGGCTACTTGCCAGAGTCAGGTTCGCCTGGTCCTTCAAAGGCTATGAAAAAATCGTCTGTATTCCAAGTTTGAAAAATGTCTCTTCAAACAAACCTCACTTCCATTTTTGGGGTACATAATATATGATACTGGCCTACAGATGGATCCTGAAAAGCTGTCTGCGATTTTGAAGTGGTGTTTGGGGGTGTGCCCTAAAACACACGGAACAAATGTGGAGGGCCCTACATTTATTGTAGTAACAGGCGTGCTGGTTGTAGTTGTTGCAAACCAGGCTGCTGCCCAAGAAAACTATGGGGCGACCCAATTTATCCGTGGTTGGGCCAGACCTTTGGGGAAAGATCTACCCTGGGTCATAGAGGGCCCTACGTTGGGGCACCAATCTGAGGAGTGGGAGATTGACTGGCAGGAGGCACACGCCGGCTCCTTGAGCCCTGCGAAGTGCCAGCAAAAAAGCTCCATGTCCATGGAAGCCCAGTTTGTGACGTGCTGGAACTGGGCCAGAGCGGCGACAGCTTTGGCAGAAAACAAGCGTTGGTAGTCGTAGAAATCATGGCCCAAGTCCGTGACCCGGTAAAGGTAGGTATCCAACTCCTCCCACCTCCCGGGGTGGGCTGAGCAAAGGACATCCCTGAATAAAATAAAGGCCAGGACAAACTCGGTGATGGACAGCTTATTGTTGAGGCGGGCGTCCCTGACTTTGAGAACGATGGACACGTAGCCGCAGGCAATCACTATGCTCTTTACTGCGTCGTGAGTGGCTATAAGGATAGACACCAGGTTGACGTCTTTCCCTCTAGGATGTCTTTTTTTATATTGCTGGGAATAAAATGCCAGGGAGCTACTTCCGGCACGCTTAGGACCCTACCTGGGGGAAAGGGCTCTGAAGTGGAGGCTACCGGCAAGGGTGATGCAGAATGGGTAGTTGCTGAACCCCGACAGGATTCTGCTGCCAGAAGCCTAACCTGCACATCCGAGACTGAGGAGGCGGTGTTGTTCATCATTGCATGAAGCTGAGTGAGTGACAGCTGGAGGGTAGACATGGAGACTTGCTCCAACTCTGGGGCTGCTGGTTCGCACATCAGCAGTCTGTGCAATTCTGCCTTCCGGGCGGAAGCAGGGTGTTGAATCCCTCTCCTATTTAGTTCTGTGATTAATTTCGGAATAGTCCAGTTCCTTAAAGATGAGATGCTGTCCTGCTCAGGCACGGGGGTTTCAGGAACCGACGAGGCCTCCTCGATGTCGGACGTGTGCGACATACTGCAACTGAGAGATGACAAACAGCAATTAATACCGGAGCTGGAGACCCGAGACCGTGGTTGGTGGTAGAAGGAGAATGGTGAGTTAGCTGACTGGTGCTTAATTGAACAAACTGGCGATACTGTGGAGGACCTGGGCGGACTGGGGCGTGATGTGGCCTTTGGAAGCTAAAGTGACGTGGCACCAAACAGGAAGGTTGAGAGAGGGAGAAAATGAACATCAAACCTGAAATCCGTACCGGAGGACAATGGTAATGGAAGTGAGCCTGAAACATAACAGGCAACAGATGCGGTGATTAATAAGCATAGCCTGAAACGTAACAGGCGACAGACATGTACCAGTACCTAGAGAATCTTTAAAAAATTATAAACAGGGGCACAACAATGACTGAACGGAGCTCTTTAAGAACTCTTAGGTGTAATCCATCTAGACCCGGAGCCTTGTTCACATTTTAGCTAATTGTTCACAGTTAGCCAATTGAGTATATTACTGGATTTACTAACAGCCCAGCACCAGAGATATCAGCTCCTTCCTCTTCTTTTGTATATACAGAGCTAAAAAAAAAAAACATTTAGTAACTCTGCTTTTTCCTTATCTTCAGTGACTAACCCCCCTTTACCATTATTTAGGGGACCTCAGACCTTGTTTTTTTAGCTTTTATATATTTAACTCCTTAAGGACCTGTGCCGTACATGTAAGGTGCTGGTGGACGTGGTGGACGTAACTTAATGGGAACCTGTCATCAGTTTTATGGTGTCCTAACTAAGGGCAACATAAATAAGTGACTGATTCTCTTAGCAAAATGCTGGGTCACTTTCTTTAATTGACCCAGTCAATCTGCCAACATCTTGTATTGAAAAGCTCCAGCTTATAATGATGAGTCATGAATATTCATGAGCTTCTGACTCTCCCCGCTCACCTTCTACTGAATGACAGTTTTTTTCCATATGAATCAGCAGCAGGTGGGCAGGGGAGTGGCTTTAGCATGCGACATGCGCATCTTTGTGTGTATATTATGCGGTAACCATCTGTCACACCAGTAAGTGAATACATCTAAGGTACTTTTTAGTAGTTAATGATTGTATATAACTAGTTAGATTATAATCAAATATCCACATGACAGGTTCCTTTTAAGGACCAGCGCCATACATGTACAGTGGGCTGATTAGGGGGGTTCAGGTGCTGTGACTGCCCGATCCATGGCACAGACCTGGCAGTCACTGACAGCCGGGTCTCTGCTGCATACACCGGTATCGGTGAAAACACAGATGCTGGCATGTTAACCCCCTGTATGTCGCGGTCAAAGCTGACTACGGCATGCAGAGTTCGCGGAGGGTACGGGTGCACGCTTCCCCATCGGTCCCCGTGCTGCAGTGGCAGGGACCCTATAACAGAGAAGGCGAGCCCGCTGCCTTCCATAGGCATCGGGGCTTACCTCCTATGGAAGCCTGTGAGATCCAGCCCTTAGGCTGGGTCTCACAGGCAGGCTGTCACCATACAAGCTGACATGTAATGTATTACAATGCAGGTTGTATTGTAATACATTGCAGAGGGGATCATACCCCAGAAGTTGAAGTCCCAGAGTGGGAAAAAAATAAAAAGTAAAACAAAATTTAAAAAATGTTTTTCATAATAAAAAAAAATATTTTATAAAACACATAAAATTGTGAAAGAAACAAAAAAAAAAACAGACATACAGTATTGGGTTTTGCTGCATCCATAACAACCGGCTCTACAAAAAGGTCACATGATGCACCCCCTCACCTGAACGCTGTAGAAAAAAATTAAATAAAAACTGTGCTAAAACAATCATTTTTTGGGTCACATTACATCACAAAAAGTTTAACACCAAGCAATCAAATAAATAGGTGTATGCCCCCCAAATAGTACCAATCAAACTGTCACCTCATCCCGCAAACAATGAGCCCCTACATAAAACAATCGGGGAAAAAAAAAATCAAAACATGGCTCTCAGAATATGGAGACACTAAAACATGGTTTTTGTTTTGTGTAAAAAATGTCGTTATTGTGTAAAACTTTAATAAATAAAAAACTATACATATTAGGTCTCACCGCGTCCTTAAGAACCTGCTGTTTAAAAATATCACAGGTGAACACCATAAATAAATAAAATAAAACTGTAAAAAAAACAAACAATCAACATTCATTTTTTTTGGTCACTTTACATCAAAAAGTGTAATATCAAGTGATCAAAAAGTCATCTGCACTCAAAAATCATACTAATCAAACCGTCATCTCATCCCGCAAAAAATGAGACCCTACCTAAGACAATCGCCCCAAAAAATAAATAAAAAACTATGGCTCTCAGAATATGGAGACACTAAAACATGATTTTTTTTTGTTTTAAAAATGCTGTTATTGTGTAAAACTTCAATAGAACAGTGCACTGCACAAAACTTCCTAAGCTAGAGAGAGTGACTTACACAGTGCATATTAGTGCGCACGCTGTGAACTGAACAAGAGCAAAGGGCATATAGTACAGGGTGGCAGCTGTCCATTCATCAGAGCAGTGCCTGTGTACATGGCACATCGTGATGGTGAGGCAACACTTTCACTAGCACATAGAATACTGTGCTATCCCTGTACTCTTTCTGATCATCACCTCCTGCTTTCCTCTAGATAGTGCTACCTGAGGTGGCTGCCTCACCTTGCCTCATTAATGATGCGCCCCTGACTGCTAGATAAATCCTTCAAGGTCTGAAATGAAACACATTCTAACAATACTTCTGGTTCAGCATAAGGATCTTCTTGTCTACTACCCCTGATGAGGCTCATTTTCAGGCCCCAAGCCAATCAGGGTAAGACTCCCCCCTTCGAATACCATGTGATCCTCCATCTTCCTCCATCATGGTTTTGTCATGCCCCACTCTGACCATGTGCGGAGGTCAGCCAGGATAGCAGCACGAGTTTAGTGATTGCTTTGGAGCCGTGCTGGATCTGCCTCTCTCAGGTGCACTGGGTGGGGTCTTTAGGTTAAATAGCACACTGCCCAGTGCCCTGAGCGGATTATACTGTTCATTTTGTCTGGGAAGTTTGGAGAGAAGGTTGGCTGTCTGTTCCTGCTCTCAGAGATAAGTGTCATTGCTTGTTCGGTTGTTTGTGTCTTCTTGTCCATCCAGGTTCTGTGCGAGCAGACTGCTCCTATCTCCCCACTTCACCATCTTAGGGAGTTCAGTTTTTTTTGTTAGCCCAGGCTGGAGGACACTAGTACACCTACCTTCAAGGTCTACTGTGGGCTGAGCAGTGCAGGGAAAGAGGTCAGGGATAAGCTAGGAGGTGACCCTTCCCCTGTCTCTCGTACAGAGCCTAGTTGGTGTGTTGTCTTTGATACTGGGTGTATGTCCGCCGTGACATTATAATCCGCCAGACTGTGACGGCCATTGCTCAGCGCTTTTGTGATGGCGTCAATTGATTCACTGGTTGACTGCATGCAGGGATTATCCCTAGAGGTTGCGGATCTGCGTAGTTCGGTCACACAGTGTCAGAAGGTGCTGGCAACAGGTACAGGTCAAATTGTTGGGGAGCCTAAAGTTGCTCTTCGTGAGAAATTTGCAGGGGGTACTGATGATTTTTTTTCGCTTCAAAGAATCATGTAAATTGTACTTTAGATTGTGCCCATTTTCTTCAGCTAATGAAGATCAGAGGGTGGGTATCATCATGTCTTTGCTTAAAGGGGACGCGCAATCCTGGGCTTTTTCTCTGCCACCCGGTTCTCTGGCCCTCCGGTCGGTGGAGGAATTTTTTAAAGCCCTGGGATTGATTTACAATGACCCAGATCGAGTTTCGATGGCAGAATCAAAATTACGTAACTTACTACAGTGTAAACATACTACTGAGGTTTACTGCACAGAATATAGGAGGTGGGCTACTGAGTCAAGGTGGAATGACCCCGCATTGCGTAGTCAGTTTTGTCAGGGCTTATCTGAAAGGTTGAAAGATGCCCTGGCTTTTCATGAATACCCAGATACTTTGGAGAATGCAATGTCTTTGGCTATACGCTTGGATAGACGTATCAGACAGCGGTGTAAGGGTCCCTCGGTGCAAGGGATTCCTCCCGCGTGTGGTTTTGTTTCACCAGCTGCCCAGGGTGATATTGCTTGTTACTCTGGGGTGGGGAGGAACCCATGCAGTTAGGTCAGATTTCTGGCCATTCTGATAGTAGAGACTTTCGAAAAGTGCACAATCTATGTTTCTATTGTGGGAAGAAGGGTCATTTTATTTTTTCCTGTCCTTATGTTAAACCACAGGTAGAAGAGAAAAAGAAAAAAGAAAAAAAAACTCCCCTCACACTTGGTTGTATGAATGGTGTGGTGGAGCAGACGAGTATGCAAGCTCCCTGCAGTTCCCGTTTTCTCCTTTCAGCTATGGTGGCGCTAGAGTCTAGAAATGTGTTTGTTGATGTTTTCCTTGATTGTGGTGCTGGGGTGAATTTAATTTACTTTCTTTTTCTTCAGGACCTGGGACTAAGTACTTGTACGTTAGAGAACGAGATTCCTGTTTTTGCAATTGATTCTTCCCCTCTTTCTCAAAGGAGCCTTACTCACATTGTTAATGGTATTCATTTAAGGGTGGGTGATTCACATGCTGAGATTATTTCTTGTTTTGTCATGAAGGATTTGTCAGCGCCAATAGTGTTGGTGTTGCCATGGTTGTCTAGACATAACCCAATTATAGACTGGCAAGCAAGACAAATCATTGGTTGGAGCAAGTTTTGTTTGGATAATTGTCTTGTCACATCTATCGCTGAAGTGTCCATTATGGCCTTGCCTCAGTATCTCTCAGATTTTTCAGATGTCTTTTCGGAGGGTGGGGCTCAGGAATTTCCCCCTCATCGAGACTATGATTGTCCAGTGAATCTTATTCCGGGGGCTAAGTTGCCTAAGTCTCGGCTTTACAACCTCTCTCAACCTGCGAGAGAGGCCATTCGAAAGTATGTCGCCGAGAGTTTGGCAAAGGGTCATATCAGACCATCTAAGTCTCCAGTGGCAGTAGGTTTGTTCTTCGTGAAGAAGAAAGATGGATCTCTGAGACCGTATTACAGTCCGGGATCCATATCCGCTGCATTTGATCTCTGATCTTTTTGATCAGATTCTTGGAGCCAAGGTGTTCTCCAAGTTGGATTTGAGGGGAGCATACAATCTGATCAGGATCAAGGAGGGGGATGAGTGGAAGACGGCCTTCAATACGCACGAGGGTCATTTTGAGAACCTGGTAATGCCTTTTGGGTTGACGAATGCGCCAGCGGTATTTCAGCGATTCGTCAATGATATTTTTCATCACTTGGTGGGGAGGTTCGTGGTAGTTTACCTAGATGACATCTTTATTTATTCTCCTAATCTGAAGACCCATCAGGATCATGTGAGACAGGTTTTGACGATCCTTCGAGAGAATAAGTTATATGCTAAACTAGAGAAATGTTTGTTTACCATGCAAGAGCTTCCGTTCTTGGGATACATGCTTTCTGATTCCGGTTTTCGTATGGACCCCGAAAAGGTCCGGGCAGTTCTGGAGTGGGACCAACCGGAGAATCAGAAAGCTTTGATGCGGTTCTTGGGGTTTACGAATTATTATAGAAAATGTATTTTGAATTATTCCACCCTAGTCAAACCCCTTACTGATATGACCAAGAAGGGAGCTGATGTCTCTGCCTGGTCGGATGAGGCATTGCAGGCCTTTTCGGCCATTAAGGAACGTTTTGCGTCTGCTCCCATTCTGGTGCAGCCGGATGTATCTCAACCATTCGTGGGGGAGGTTGATGCATCAGAGGTGGGGGTTGGGCTGGTGCTTTCGCAGGGTTCTTCTCCTGGCAAGTGGGTCCCGTGTGCCTTCTTCTCCAGGAAGCTCTCGGTCGCCGAGAGGAATTATGATGTTGGAGATAGGGAATTGTTGGCTATCAAGTTGGCCTTTGAGGAATGGCGTCACTGGTTAGAGGGGGCGTCCCACCCCGTTACGGTGTATACAGACCATAAGAATTTGGCCTACCGGCAATCTGCCAAGCATCTGAACCCTAGACAGGCCAAATGATCATTGTTTTTTACCAGGTTCAATTTCGTGGTTACCTTTCGCCAAGGGGTCAAGAACGTCAAGGCAGAAGCCTTGTCTCGCAGCTTCCCTGGGGGAGGTGATTCAGAAGATCCGGCGCCATCTCGTCTTTGGACGCATTTGTCCATGGACTTTATTACGGACCTGCCGAGTTCCTCCGGGAAAACAGTGATTTTGGTGGTAGTCGACCGTTTCAGTAAAATGGCTCACTTTATACCACTAACGGGTCTGCCTAGCGCTAAGACTCTTGCGCAGATCTTTGTGGATAATATTGTGAAATTGCACGGTGTTCCTTCAGATGTGGTCTCTGATAGGGGCACGCAGTTTGTCTCCAGGTTTTGGAGGGCGTTCTGCTCTCGGCTTGGCATTCAACTTTCTTTCTCGTCGGCTTTTCATCCACAGTCGAATGGTCAGACGGAGTGTACCAATCAAAACCTGGAGACATACTTGAGGTGCTTTGTGGCTGAGAATCAGGAGGACTAGTCCTCATTCTTGTCCTTAGCAGAATTTGCATTGAATAACCGTAGGCAGGAGTCCACGGGTAAGTCGCCATTTTTTGGCGCATATGGTTTCCATCCTCAGTTTGGAACATTTTCTGGGACTGGTTCCTCTGGGATGCCAGAGGTGGAGAGATTCTCTTCTGCCTCATCCTCCATCTGGCGGAGGATTCAAGGGAATTTGGAGAAGATGGGTGAGAGGTATAAACGAATGGCTGACAAGAGACGTGTGACTGGTCCGGACCTGTGTGTGGGTGATCTGGTGTGGTTGTCCACTAAGAATATCAAATTGAGAGTGCCATCTTGGAAACTGGGTCCAAGATTTATTAGTACGTATAAGATTTCTGCGGTGATCAATCCGGTGGCATTTCGGCTGGATCTTCCGCAGACTTGGAGGATCCATGATGTCTTCCACAGGTCTTTGCTAAAAAAATATGTTAAACCGGTGGTACCATCGCCATTTCCTCCTCCTCCTGTTCTAGTCAAGGGAAACTTGGAGTTCGAGATTTTCAGGATTCTCGACTCAAGAGTTCTTCGGGGCTCCCTCCAGTCCCTGGTGCACTGGAGGGGATACGGTCCTGAAGAGAGGATGTGGGTTCCCGGCGTCTGATGTCAATGCCAGCCGATTGGTGAGGGCCTTTCATAGATCCCATCCGGATAAGGTTGGTCCGGGGTGTCCGGAGGTCACCCGGAGAAGGGGGGGTACCGTCATGCCCCACTCTGACCATGTGCGGAGGTCAGCCAGGATAGCAGCACGAGTTAAGTGATTGCTTTGGAGCCGTGCTGGATCCGCCTCTCTCAGGTGCACTGGGTGGGGTCTTTAGGTTAAATAGCACACTGCCCAGTGCCCTGAGCGGGTTATACTGTTCATTTTGTCTGGGAAGTTTGGAGAGAAGGTTGGCTGTCTGTTCCTGCTCTCAGAGATAAGTGTCATTGCTTGTTTGGTTGTTTGTGTCTTCTTGTTGATCCAGGTTCTGTGCGAGCAGACTGCTCCTATCTCCCCACTTCACCATATTAGGGAGTTCAGGTTTTTTTGTTAGCCCAGGCTGGAGGACATAAGTACACCTACCTTCAAGGTCTACTGTGGGCTGAGCAGTGCAGGGAAAGAGGTCAGGGATAAGCTAGGAGGTGACCCTTCCCCTGTCTCTCGTACAGAGCCTGGTTGGTGTGTTGTCTTTGATACTGAATGTATGTCCGCCGTGACAGGTTTTCACTGACAATATTCAAAGTAAAATGGCATTGCGTGCCATTCCTCTGAAACAAATTACAAAAGCTTGGGATTCTTTTTGAGGATAAATTTTTTTGAAAATTCTTCATGAATCTGATTAATTTAGAATCAATTAGCTCATCCTTACTTTTAATATATTGGTTGTGTATGTTGAATGATAGTTTATCTCCCATTATTGTGTTTTCTCATCACTAGTCTAATATAGTAAGGCAAGTAGCAACTTCATGCCATCTTTAGTTGTAGAGACTGTATAACAAGTAGAGTTGAGCGGACACCTGGATGTTCGGCCGAACTTCAGAAAAAGGTTCGAGTTTGGGACCCGAACATGACCTCAAACCCGAACCCCATTGAAGTCAATAGGGACCCAAACTTTTGAGCACTAAAATGGCTGTAAAAATGTAATGGAAAGGGCTAGAGGGCTGCACATGGCATCAAAATGTGGTTAAGAGCATGGCAAGTGCTCTGCAAACATATGTGGATAGGGAAATTACTTTAAATAACATAAAATACGTAAAAAATAATAATAATCTTGATCTAGGAGGATGAGGTCCATATGGAGTAGGAGGTTGAGGAGGCAGTGGATGTGGTGGTGTAGGTTGAAGCGGTGGAGGAGGTAGCCTTCACTGCTTTTTTTAACCCCCTCCAGTCATGCTAAACACACATTCAGACAATAAACTGGCTGCAGGCCAGGCCAGCACCTCCAAGGCCTAAAGGGCAAGCTCATGACATGTGCCCAATTTGGAGACGCAGAAGTTGCAGAGGCTGACCCCTGTCAGTCAGTTTGTGTAGGCGTGTGCACACTGACTGCTCCACCTTGTCGCACATCCCAGTGATGTTTACGATCCAATTTGATATCTGCTCTATCAACATTCGATGTTCTTTTATGCGCTTACCAAGGTGATCACGGGTGGAGGGGAATCAGGGTTCGACACTGGAGAGGGAGCGTGAGAAAGAGAGACCACATCCAAGGGAGGATTATTTTTTTCAAATTTAAAATTATAGAGCGTAATTATGGGACAAATTATTAAAGTGTAAAAGTGGGACAACTTTTTAAAGTTTAAGCATTGAATGAAAGGATGTGGCGCGCATCAATTAATGAATAATTTATAAAATTGTATTCCCTGTCAACTATGCAGTGCAGGGGTTTCTATCTGGCAAAATTTGAAAAATGTCACCTGACAATGTAATTGCCAATTTTTTTATATTTATGTTCCTGTCACCTATGTAGAGGTGCCCCTGTGACATCCACTATCCATTTGGATATCTTCTCTATCAACTTTCGATGTTCTTTTCTGAGCCTACCATGTTGATCACGGTTATCGGCGAATCAGGGTTCCACGCCGGATAGTAGGGAGAGACCAAATTTAATTTAAGGGAGATGAATTCATAAAATGTTTTGGGGATCAAGCGGAATTGTGGGAAAAGCTGTTAAAACACAAATGTGGGACAAATTACAGGGCAGGGCAGGCCAGCACCTCCAAGACGTAAAGGGCAAGCTCAGGCCATGTGCCCAATTTGGAGACCCAGAAGTTGAAGGTAGCAAACCCGTCATTCAGTACGTGTAGGCGTGTGCACACATACTGCTCCACCATCTTGGTGAAATGCTGCCTCCTGCTAAGATGTTCTATATCAGCTGGTGGTGTTGGTTGTTGTGGCGTGCTGACAAAGCTTTTCCACATTTCGGCTATGCTAACCATGCCTTCTGAGGTGCTGGCGGTGCCCCGGCTGCGTTGCGACCTCTTCCTCGTCCTCTGCCTTCGCCTTGTGCTTCCACTAATTTGCATATGTATAAAATCGTTTTTTTTACACAATAAAAGCACACAGAACAAAGGGGACTGGATATTGCGGATGTACTAGCAGCCATCTAGCAACCCATGTCCTCAGTTCTATACTTAAAATCCTGGTGACAGGTTCCCTTTAAGGATGGTACATTGTCCTTGTAACAGGGATCCAGCAGCATGGCCATCCAGTAATCGGCACAAGTTAGAATGTGGGCAACTCGGTGGTCCTTGCGGGGACACTGCAGCATGTAATCGCTCATGTGTGCCAGGCTGCCCAGAGGCAACGAAAAGCTGTCCTCTGTGGGAGGTGTATCGCCTGTGTCCTCTGTATCCCCCCAGCCACGCACCAGTGATGGCCATGAGCTGGTCTGGGTGCCACCCTGCTGTGAACATGGTTCCTCCTCCTTCTCCATCTCCTCCTCCTCATCCTCCACCTTGTCATCCTCCAGAACTGTGCCCTAGCTGGACAATTGTGTACCTGGCATTTGTGGGTGCAGGAACCCACCCCCGGAGCCACTTGTGAATGACTAGCCAGAAACTCTATGAAATTATCCTTCTTACACCTCCTCCTCCTGTGCCACATCCTCTTCCATCATTGCCAGCAGCTTTTTTTCAAGGAGGCATAGAAGTGGGATAGTTACACTAAAAACTGCGTTATCGGCACTGGCCATGTTGGTGGAATACCCGAAACAGGGCTACAAGGAACACAGGTCTCGCATGGAGGCCCAGTCATTGGTGGTGAAGTGGTGCTGTTCTGCTGAGCGACTCAACCATGCGTGCTGCTGCTGAAATTCCACTATCTCCTGCTGCTGCTCGCAAAGTCTGGCCAGCATGTGCAAGGTGGAGTTCCACCTTGTGGGCACGTCGCATATGAGGTGGTGAGCGGGAAGGCCGAAGTTATGCTGCAGCGCTGACAGGCGAGCAGCAGCAGGGTGAGAACACCGAAAGCGCGCAGAGACGGCCTGCACTTTATGCAGGAGCTCTGACATATCGGGGTAATTTTTAAGGAATCTCTGCACCACCAAATTCAGCACATGCGCCAGTCAAGGGATGTGCATCAAATCGGCTAGTCCCAGAGCTGCTATGAGACTTTGCCCATTATTGCACACCACCAGGCCGGGCTTGAGGCTCACTGGCACCAACCACTCATTGGTCTGTTGTTCAAGGCCCGTTCACAGCTCCTGCGCGGTGTGGGATTTGTCCCCCAAACAGATACGTTTTAAAACTGCCTGATGTCGTTTACCCCTGGCAGTGCTCAAGTTGGTGGTGAAGGTGTTACGCTGACGGGATAAGGAGCCTGTAGAGGATGAGGAAGTGGAGTAGGAGGAGAAAGAAACAGGAGGCGAACTGAAAAGCCCTACAATCCTCGGTGGTAGAGGGACATGTGCCAAACTGCTATCCGCCTCAGGCCCAGCCGCCACTGCATTTACCCAGTTTGCTGTTATGGAGATATAATGTACCTGACCGTGCTTACTGGTCCACGTATCCGTAGTGAGGTGTACCTTGCCACAGATGGAGTTGCGCAGTGCACACCTGATTTTGTCCCCTACTTGGTTGTGCTGCGAAGGGATGGCTCGCCTGGAAAAGTAGTGGCGGCTGGGCCTGACGTACTGTGGGACAGCCACCGCCATAAGGCCTTAAAAACTATCCGTCACCACCAGACGGAATGACAGCATTTCAAAGGCCAGTAATTTAGAAATGCTGGCATTCAAGGCTAGGGATCGCGGGTGGGTAGGGGGGTACTTCCTCTCCAGTCTTTGGGAGATGGAGAGCTGAACGCTTCCATGGGACATCGTGGAGATGCTTGGTGACCCAGGTGGTGGTGTTGCTGGAAGATCCTCTGTTTGCGGGTTGGCAGGTGGCATTGCCACTCCAGAGATGGATGAAGAGGCCGAGACTGCAACAGAAGAGGAAGGAGGAGGGGTTAGAGACCTTTCTTGGTTTTTGAGGTGTCTACTCCACTGCAGCTCGTGTTTGCCACTTACAGTCATGTGAAAAAATTAGGACACCCTTTGAAAGCATGTGGTTTTTTGTAACATTTTTAATAAAAGGTTATTTCATCTCCGTTTCAACAATACAGAGAGATTAAAGTAATCCAACTAAACAAAGAAAACTGAAGAAAAGTATTTTCAAGATCTTCTGTAAATGTCATTCTACAAAAATGCCTATTCTAACTGAGGAAAAAGATAGGACACCCTTGCCCCTAATAGCGAGTGTTACCTCCTTTGGCTGAAATAACTGCAGTGAGACGGTTCTTGTAGCCATCTACCAGTCTTCGACATCGGTCTGAGGAAATTTTACCCCACTCCTCAATGCAGAACTTTTTCAGCTGTGAGATGTTTGAGGGGTTTCTTGCACGTACAGCCCTTTTCAAGTCACCCCACAGCATCTCAATGGGATTCAAATCTGGACTTTGACTTGGCCATTCCAGGACTCTCCATTTCTTCTTTTTCAGCCAATCTTTGGTTGATTTACTAGTATGTTTTGGGTCATTGTCATGTTGCATGGTCCAGTTCCGCTTCAGCTTTAATTTTCTAACTGATGGTCTCACATGTTCTTCAAGCACCTTCTGATACACAGTAGAATTCATTGTGGATTCTATGATGGTGAGCTGACCAGGTCCTGCTGCAGCAAAGCAGCCCCAAACCATGACACTTCCACCTCCATGCTTCACAGTTGGTATGAGGTTCTTTTCTTGGAATGCTGTGTTTGGTTTACGCCAAACATGTCCTCTGCTGTTGTGTCCAAATAATTCAATTTTGGACTCATCTGTCCAAAGAACATTATTCCAGAAGTCCTGGTCTTTGTCAACTTTATCTCTGGCAAATGTCAGTCTGGCCTCGATGTTTCTCTTGGAAAGCAAAGGTTTCCTCCTTGCACACCTCCCATGCAAGTTAAACTTGTACAGTCTCTTTCTGATTGTAGAGGCATGTACTTCTACATCAACAGTAGCCAGAGCCTGCTGTAGTTCTCGAGATGACACTTTAGGGTTTTTGGAGACCTCTTTTAGCATCTTGCGGTCTGCTCTTGGGGTGAACTTGCTGGGGCGACCAGTCCTGGGCATGTTGGCAGTTGTTTTGAAAGCCCTCCACTTGTAGACTATCTTCCGGACAGTGGAATGGCTGATTTCAAAATCTTTTGAGATCTTTTTAAATCCCTTCCCAGACTCATAGGCTGCTACAATCTTTTTTCTGAAGTCCTCTGACAGCTCTTTTGCTCTCACCATGGTGCTCACTCTCACTTCAACAGTCAGGAGCACACCAAACTAAATGTCTGAGGTTTAAATAGGGCAAGCCTCATTCAACATGCAGAGTAACGATCTACTAATTATGTGCACCTGGTGTGATATACCTGTGTGAGATCTGAGCCAATTTAAGAGGGAATACATGTGAGGGTGTCCTATCTTTTTCCTCAGTTAGAATAGGCATTTTTGTAGAATGACATTTACAGAAGATCTTGAAAAGACTTTTCTTCAGTTTTCTTTGTTTAGTTGGATTACTTTAATCTCTCTGTATTGTTGAAACGGAGATGAAATAACCTTTTATTAAAAATGTTACAAAAAACCACATGCTTTCAAAGGGTGTCCTAATTTTTTCACATGACTGTAAATGCCTGGTCATGCAGGTTGTGCTCAGGTTGAGAACGTTTATGCCTCGCTTCAGGCTCTGATTGCACAGCGTGCAAACCACTCGTGTCTTGTCGTCAGCACATTGTCTGAAGAGCTGCCATGCCAGGGAACTCCTTGGAGCTGGCTTTGGTGTGCTCTGTCCCTTGCTGCGGTGGGCAGTAGCAGGCGTACTGTCTAGAGGACGGCCGCTCCGCTTTTGCACCTTGCTCCCTCTTCTGCTGTGCTGGTGGCTCTGTGCAACCACCGCCTTTTCCTCCGAACTACATAGGTCAATCGCAATGTCCTTGATTGCATGTGGGGTCGAGGACCTCATCGTCCTCCACATCATCTTCCACCCAGTCTTCACCCCTGCCCTCCTTGTCGGTCTGCACACTTTCGAAAGCCCCAGCAGTTGGCACCTGTGTTTCGTCATCATCCGAGAGGTGCTGCGATGGTCCTCCCATGTACTCATCTTGAAAGATAATTGGTTGGGCATCGGTGCACTCAATCTCTTCCACTTTGGGGGCAGGGCTAGGTGGATGGCCCTGGGAAACCCTGCTAACAGAGTCATCAAAAAGCAGAAAAGACTGCTGCATGACTTGGGGCTCAGACTGCTTGGCTGATTTGCAAGGGGTTGAGGTGAAAGACTGATGGAAATTGGCTTCAGGTGCCAACTCTGATATTTCAGCAGGAGACTTGGTAGAAGATAATGTAAAGGAACTAGAGGCACTGTCAGCTCAGCAACCTAATCTACTATCGCATGTACTTGTTCAGGCCTCACCATTCGTAGAGCCGCATTTGGCCCGACCAAATACCGCTGCAGGTTCTTTCGCGGAAGGGGTTTCACTTGTGCATGTAGCTGGCACAGATCGACCACGTCCTCTCCCTGCAACAGGAGCTCCACCAGCAGCACCACGACCTGGGCCACGTACCTTATTTGACGCTATCCTCATATTTCTCGAATTTAGGATCTTGCCCTAAATGGGTGTTTAATTAATAGTAGAATAGAACGACAGTGTGTACAGGTTATATCTCAGACGGCCTGAACCAGACTAGGCCTCAATTAAATTTGTTTGCTTAAAATGGCTGTATTTCAAATACCTGAATAGAACCCTTGTATTTAAAGGGTGTATCTCACATGCACTGACACACACTAGGCCGCAATTAAAGATTTGTGCCCAAAATGGCTGTATTTCAAATAACTGAATAGAACATCTGTATATAAAGAGTGTATCTCAGACGACCTGACCCACAATAGGCCACAATTAAAGATTTGTGCACAAAATTGCTGTATTTCAAATACCTGCATAAAAGCCCTTTATTTAAAGGGTGTATCTCACATGTCCTGACCCACACTAGGCCGCAATTAAAGATTTGTGCACAAAATGGCTGTTTTTCAAATACCTGAATAGAACCCCTGTATATACAGGGTGTATCTCACACGCCCTGACCCACACTAGGCCGCAATTAAAGATTTGTTTACAAAATGACGGTATTTCAAATACCTGAATAGAACCCCTGTATTTAAAGGGTGTATCTCACAATGACATCTGCAGCAAAGGCTGCCAAATCATTTTTTTTGCCCAAATGGGTGTTAGTTTAATAACTGAATATGTCAGCAGTATATAACCCTGGAATATCAAACGTCTTGATGCTCAAAGGGCGCAACAATTGCGTATTTTGCCCAAAAAAGGGTGTTTTATTAATAGAAGAATATGAGCCCTGTACAAACCGGATTCCCAAAAAGTTGGGACACTAAACAAATTGTGAATAAAAACTGAATGCAATGATGTGGAGATGGCAAATGTCAATATTTTATTTGTAATAGAACGTAGATGACAGATCAAACGTTTAATCCGAGTAAATGTATTATTTTAAAGGAAAAATACGTTGATTCAAATTTTCACGGTGTCAACAAATCCCAAAAAAGTTGGGACAAGTAGCAATAAGAGGCTGGAAAAAGTAAATTTGAGCATAACGAAGAGCTGGAAGACCAATTAACACTAATTAGGTCAATTGGCAACATGATCGGGTATAAAAAGAGCTTCTCAGAGTGGCAGTGTCTCTCAGAAGCCAAGATGGGTAGAGGTTCACCAACTTTCACAATGTTGCGCAGAAAGATAGTGGAGCAATATCAGAAAGGTGTTACCCAGCGAAAAATTGCAAAGACTTTGCATCTATCATCATCAACTGTGCATAACATCATCCGAAGATTCTGAGAATCTGGAACAATCTCTGCGTAAGGGTCAAGGCCGTAAAACCATACTGGATGCCTGTGATCTCCGGGCCCTTAAACGACACT
Source organism: Bufo gargarizans (assembly GCF_014858855.1). Classification (NCBI taxonomy): domain Eukaryota; kingdom Metazoa; phylum Chordata; class Amphibia; order Anura; family Bufonidae; genus Bufo; species Bufo gargarizans. The sequence continues at coordinate 98,911,862 of NC_058087.1, forward strand.
GCACCACAAACAGGAATGCTACTGTAAAGGAAATCACAGAATGGGCTCAGGAATACTTCCATAAACCATTGTCAGTGAACACAATCCACCGTGCCATCCGCCGTTGCCAGCTGAAACTCTACAGTGCAAAGAAGAAGCCATTTCTAAGCAAGATCCACAAGCTCAGGCGTTTTCACTGGGCCAGGGATCATTTAAAATGGAGTGTGGCAAAATGGAAGACTGTTCTGTGGTCAGACGAGTCACGATTCAAAGTTCTTTTTGGAAATCTGGGACGCTATGTCATCCAGACCAAATAGGACAAGGACAACCCAAGTTGAAATCAACGCTCAGTTCAGAAGCCTGCATCTCTGATGGTATGGGGTTGCATGAGTGCGTGTGGCATGGGCAGCTTGCATGTCTGGAAAGGCACCATCAATGCAGAAAAATATATTCAGGTTCTAGAACAACATATGCTCCCATCCAGACGTCATCTCTTTCAGGGAAGACCCTGCATTTTTCAACAAGATAATGCCAGACCACATTCTGCATCAATCACAACATCATGGCTGCGTAGGAGAAGGATCCGGGTACTGAAATAGCCAGTCTGCAGTCCAGATCTTTCACCTATAGAGAACATTTGGCGCATCATAAAGAGGAAGGTGCAACAAAGAAGGCCCAAGACGATTAAGTTAGAGGCCTGTATTAGACAAAAATGGGAGAGCATTCCTATTTCTAAACTTGAGAAACTGGCCTCCTCGGTCCCCAGACGTCTGTTGAGCATTGTAAGAAGAAGGGGAGATGCCACACAGTGGTGAAAATGGCCTTGTCCCAACTTTTTGGGGATTTGTTGACACCATGAAATTCTGATTAAACATATTTTTCCCTTAAAATTGTAATTTAAACTTTTGTTCCGTGATTTATGTTCTATTCTGAATAAAATATTAGAAGTTGGCACCTCCACATCATTGCATTCAGTTTTTATTCATGATTTGTATAGTGTCCCAACTTTTGTGGAATCCGGTTTGTATATACAGGGTGTATCTCACACGCCCTGACCCACACTAGGCCACAATTAAAGATTTGTGCACAAAATGGCGGTATTTCAAATATATGAATATAACAAAAATATATAAAGGATGTATCTCACAATGAAATATGCAGCAAAGGCTGCCAAATAAACTTTTGTTGCCCTAACGGGTTTAATAACTGGATATGATAGCAGAATATAACCCTTGAATTTCACACGTGCTGATGCTGCAAGGCCTGTAAAATGGTGTATTTTGGCCAAAAAGTGTGTTTTTTAAAAACCCAGAAAATGATGGCTGTTATTCTAGCTTAAATTGCACACTGACTAATTCAGATGTTGCATATTGCCAAAACAGGGTGTTTTTTACTAACAGAATATGAAACCTGTATATATTAAACTTGAATTTCACACTTGCTGTAAAATAGTGGATTTGGGCAAAAAAAGTGAGTTTTCAAAAACCCAGAAAATTATGGCTGTATTTCTAGCTTAAATTGCACACTGACTAATCCAGATGTTGTATATTGGCCCAAAAGTTTTTTGTTTTTTACTAACAGAATATGAAAGCTGTAAATAATGTTTGAATTTCACACGTCCAGATGCAGCTAGGGATAAAAATAGTGTATTTTTTACAAAAAGGGTGTTTTAAAACACCCAGAAAATTATAGCTGTATTTCTAGCTAAAATTGCACACTGACTAATCCTGCAAATGCACCAGATGTTGTATATTGCCAAAAAAGGGTGATTTTTTACAACCAGATTATTAGTGCAGTTTTTCAAGCTTGGATTAGAATGTCACAAAAGTTCAGATGCAGTGCTGGTGCACTGAGCTTGCATGAAATGGCCTCCGCCGCCCACCTAACTAACAGACGGAAAAAAGTGATTTTTTTTCAGTCAATGGGATCGCTGAGTTAAATTCTCTCCTATTCTCTCCCTGAAATCACCAGTCCAGCAGCATTCTCCCCCTACACTTGTAACAGCTGAGTGATGTGCAGCGCTATGTGACTCAAGCTTATATAGAGCCTGGGTCACATGCTGCACTGGCCAATCACATCCATGCCATTAGTAGGCATGGCTGTGATGGCTTCTAAGGGCACAGAGTTAAACGCTTGTTGATTGGCTGCTCTGCAACCTTTCAAAAAGCGCAGAGAAATCGATGAAAAAAGAAACCCAAACTTTTAATAAAATGTTCGGGGTCAAAAAAATCCTAAAGTTCGGCACTCAACCCTAATCACAAGTAGAGGAAGCCAAAAATCTAATACAGTAATGCAAATAGCAATTTCATGAAGTGAAAGATTTTTGGTTGTAGACATAATGTCACGGATGGTGTTGCAGAAAGCTGGAACTTATAAATAAACATCCGACTGGCTTGATCCCAAACTAAGGAGCATATGGGTGAGCCCTATAAAACCCCTAGAGCTCTCCCTGACTGCTATGCCCATGCAAAGGTCTTTATGGTAGACAAATGCATGTCCATGTACCTCATACTATGTGACACCTGAAAACCCTATAATAGTGAGGGGACACGACCACAGGCTCCCTGCATTTAATACGGACGGAGTCAGGGTCACCTAGAATCAAGCCAGCAAGGAAACACAAATAAAGGAAACAGACTTATCTGAAGGAATCAGCAGAAGCAGGCTCCAGCAGTGAACACAATCCAGGAAGAAGTATAAACCGCAAAGTGAGGCAGTATGGGAGGGAATATAAAGGGAGACAATTAGTGTAAATAGGTGACAGCTGGGAGAGGGAAAGGAGATGGCAAAGTGAAACCAAAACAAAAAACTTCATGCAGATAGAGAAGAATATCTAACAGACCTTCTCACAGAAGTAGCGGTGACAGTACCCCTCCCTCTACGGGAGGACTCCGGACACTCAGAGCCCACCTTCTCAGGATGAGACCTATGGAAAGCCCTGATAAGACGAGTGGCCTTAATGTCCGCCACTGGGACCCACATCCTCTCCTCAGGACCATAACCCTCCCAATGAACGAGGTACTGGAGAGAACCACGGATAATGCGAGAATCCACAATCCTAGAGACCTGGAATTTAAGATTACCATCAACAACAATCGGAGAAAGAGGCAAAGAGGAGGGTACAGTGGGTTGGACATAAGGTTTTAATAGGGACCTGTGAAAAACATTATGGATCTTCCAAGTCTGAGGAAGATCAAGACGGAAGGCAACGGGATTGATGACGGACAAGATCTTCTAAGGCCCAATAAACTTAGGCCCCAACTTCCAGGAGGGAGCCTTCAGTTTGATATTCTTTGTAGACAACCACACCAGATCACCAACATTCAGGTCCGGACCAGGCACACGTCTTTTATCCGCCACACGCTTATATCTCTAACTCATCCTCTTCAGATTACCCTGAATCTTTTGCCAAATAAATGACAAAGACGAGGAAAATATCTCCTCATCAGGTTAACGAGGCGACCCCTTTCCAGAGAATGTCCCAAACTGCGGATGAAACCCATACGCACCAAAAAATGGTGACTTATCAGAGGACTCCTGGCGATGGTTATTTAAAGCAAACTCAGCAAGGGACAAAAACACTCCTGATTCTCCACCACAAAACAGCGCAGATATGTCTCCAGATTCTGATTGACACGTTCGGTCTGACCATTCGACTGCGGGTGAAAAGCAGAAGAGAACGACAACCGGACCCCCAAATGAGAACAAAAGGCCTTCCAAAATCTGGAAACAAATTGCTTGCCCCTATCAGAGACGATGGCTGAAGGAATGCCATGCAATTTAACAATGTGATCAACAAACGCTTGTGCCAGTGTCTTAGCATTGGGTAACGCAGAAAAGGGAATGAAATGCACAATTTTTCTAAAACGGTCCACTACTACCAGAATCACAGTCTTCCCTGAGGAACGAGGCAGGTCCCTAATGAAGTCCATGGACATATGCGTCCAATGACGTAAATGAATAGGTAATGGGAGGAGAGAACCCAATGGCCGTGAATAAGGGACCTTGGCACGAGCGCAGGTCTCGCAGGCTGCCACAAAACACTCAACCGTCTTACGAAAAGCCGGCCACCAGAATCTCCGAGCCATGAGATCCACTGTGGCTCTGCTCAACGGGTTCCCAGCAAGGACAGTATCGTGGTGCTCCTTAAAAACCTTGTGTCATAAAGCGAGAGGCACAAACAACCTCCCAGGAGGACAAAGATCAGGAGCCTCTGCCTGGGCTGCCTGAACCTCTGCCTCCAAATCAGGATAAAGAGCAAAGACGACCACCCCAAAATGGGACCCGGGTCTTCAAAGTTCCCCCTTCCCAGAAAACAATGTGACAGGGCATCCGCCTTAACCCCAGGGCGGAACGTAACAACAAAATTAAACCTAGAAAAGAACAAAGACCATCTGGCCTGTTTCAGGTTCAGACTCTTGGCCAATTCCAAGTAGGCCAGATTTGTATGGTCTGTAAACATGGTTATAGGGTGTCTGGCTCCCTCCAACTAATGGTGCCATTCCTCAAAAGCTAATTTGATGGCCAACAACTCCCTATCTCCCATACCGTAATTTCTCTCTGAAGAGGAGAGTTTCCTTGAGAAAAAGGCACACGGTCGCCATTTAGCAGGAGAGGGACCCTGAGATAAGACTGCACACACACCCACCTCAGAAGCGTCCACCTCAACAATGGAAGGTAGAGAGACATCAGGTTGTACTAAAATTGGAGCAAAGAAGCAAAATTCTCTTTGATACTAGACAAGACTTTAAGCGCATCTACCGACCACAAAGAAAAATCCATCCCTTTTTAGTCATATCAGTTAGTGGCTTAACAACAGAGGAATAATTCAAAATTAACTTTCTGTAATAATTGGCAAAACCCAAAAACCACATCAGCGCCTTCTGATTCTCAGGAAGCTCCCAATCAAGCACAGCGTGGACCTTCTCAGGGTCCATGCGAAAACCAGAACCTTAGAGAAGGAAACCAAGAAATTGAATCTCCGGAACCGCAAACACACATTTTTCCAGTTTAGCGTACAATTTATTATCCCGCAGAATCAGCAAGACCTGGCGTAGGTGGTCTCAGTGAGTCTTGAAATCAGGGGAAAAAATAAAAATGTCATCCAGATACACCAGTACAAATTTCCCCATTAAATGATGATAAATGCTGTTCAAAAAATGTTGGAAGACAGCCGGAGCATTCATCAAACCAAAAGGCATAACCAAATTCTCGAAATGACACTCAGGGGTATTGAAGGCTGTCTTCCATTCGCCCCTTCCCTGACCCTGACTAGGTCTTATGCCCCTCTTAAATCCAACTTAGAAAAAACCTTAGCCCCAACAATCTAGTTAAACAGGTCCGGGATCAGAGGAAGTGGATATGGGTCACGACTCGTGATACGGTTCCGCTCTCTGAAATCCAGACAAGGTCTAAAAGAACCATCTTTTTTCTTAACAAAAAAAAAAAACAGCAGCAACAGGTGACTTCGAGGGTCAGATGTGTCCCTTTCTCAGGCTCTCAGAGATATAAGTACGCATAGCGACTCTTTCAGGTTGGGAGAGATTGTATAAACGTGATTTTGGCAGTTTGGCGCCTGGGATGAGATTAATAGGGCAGTCGTATTCCCAGTGCGGGCGCAACTCCTGGACACTGGACATCACTCTCGGAATTTATTTGCCTTGCTTGCCAATCAATGGTGGGGTTATGTTTAGTGAGCCAGGGTAGCCCCAACACTATAGGAGTAGGTAATCCGCTTAAGAGGAAACATGACATATCCTCAACATGAGCGTCACCCACAGTCAAATGGATATTGTGAACTATGCCCTTTAACGATCCTTTTCCAAAGTGCATACCTGGAAACCATGCTTTATTGCAAATTGATCATCAATGAGATTGACAGCTGCTTCACTATCTACAAAATTCTCACAAACCATGTTCTTGCTGTCTAGCGCCACCCTGGCAGGTAGGAGAAAACAGGAACTACAAGTAAATGTCAGACCTTCAATTTCCACGTCAACCTTGCCAAAAGTAGCAAATGGGAAGTTTTTAGAGTGTTTTTTTTTCTTTTTGTTTTTCTTTTATTACCCTCAGAAAACTCCATGAATCTCCTGGGGGGGAAAAATTTGCTAAATGATTTATACCCCCACAACAGAAACAAACCCTCCTCTGAGAGCTAAATCCTCTACTATCAGAGGCAAGCAAACCCAGCTGCATGGCCTCCTCCTCAGAGGGGATTGAGACCGACTGAGACCCCTGCGCACTGAATGAGACAGCCCCACTGTCCTTGGACTGAATATGACAGGAAGGAGTAGTCTCCAAGAGGCCTGTCAATACGAACAGCTAGAGACATGGCAGATTCTAACAAGGCTGGTCTCTGATGAAAAGCAAATGCATCTTTCAATCTTTCCGAAAGACCATGGCAAAATTAACTTCGGAGTGCAGCATCATTCCAACCAGTATCAGCTGCCCATCTCCGAAATTCTGAACAATATATATCTGCGGACTGTTTGCCCTGGCATAAAAAACGCAGTTTAGATTCAGCCAGAGCAATACATTCTGGGTCATCATATATCTGCCCCAGTGCTACAAAAAATTCATCCGCCGATCGGAGGGGCCGTGCCCCGACCGGCGGTGAAAAGGCCCAAGACTGAGCGTTATCCCTGAGCAGCGAGATGATGATCCCCACCCTCTGCTCCTCATCACCAGAGGAATGTGGAAGTAGGCGAAAATGGAGTTTGCAAGTCTCTCTAAAGTGAACAAAATTCTCACTACGTATCCGGAAGCGAGATCTTAGGCTCGGAACAAACTCCAAGAACGCAAGCAGAACCGGTCACCTGAAACTGAGACACAGGTTTACGGAGATCTGCTACCTCCAGCGAAAGACCCTGCATGCGGTCAATCAAGGCTGAAACCGGATCCATGCTTAAGACGGTTATGGCGATTTATAATGTCACGGATGGTGTTGCTGAAAGCTGGAACTTATAAATAAACATCCGACTGGCTTGATCCCAAACTAAGGAGCATATGGGTGAGCCCTATAAAACCCCTAGAGCTCTTCCTGACTGCTATGCCCATGTAAAGGTCTTTATGGTAGACGATTGCATGTCCACGTACCTCATACTATGTGACACCTGAAAACCCTATAATAGTGAGGGGACACGACCACAGGCTCCCTGCACTTAATACGGACGGAGTTAGGGTCACCTAGAATCAAGCCAGCAAGGAAACACAAATAAAGGAAACAGACTTATCTGAGGAATCAGCAGAAGCAGGCTCCAGCAGTGAACACAATGCAGGAAGAAGTATATACCGCAAAGTGTGTAGTATGGGAGGGAATATAAAGGGAGACAATTAGTGTAAATAGGTGACAGCTGGGAGAAGGAAAGGAGATGACAAAGTGAAAGCAAAACAAAGAACTTCATGCAGGTAGAAAAGAACATCTAACAGACCTTCTCACAGAAGTGTCGGTGACACATAATAACTATCACATTGACTGTCTCATTCATTTGCGTTGATTCCATGTTCTCACTAATGAATGGACTGCTGATAAACATTTAGATAATATAACTAGTGTTGAGCAAATTGATGTTGATGAAGTGGAATTGGATCCGAATTTCAGGAAAATTTTAATTTGTTACAAAGCCAAATTTCCTCGTGCTTCGTGGTAAGGAATCAGATTTTTTCTAAAATGGCTGCTGCACATGTTACAAAGAGGAAGTAAGAAGCCTGGGAACAAGGGATCACCCATAATTCCATGTAGGCAGTCAGGGGCGTACACAAAAATAATTGGGCCCCATAGCAAGAATCGGAATTCGGTCCCCTAACTCCGTCCATTACCCACCCCTGGCCCTGGCTCCTCCGCTGCCACACCCATTTGCTAATAAGTAAAGAAATACAATGTATAAATAACCTTTTGAAACTTTTACGGATAAATATATATATATATTTTTTAGAGGGAACTGCATTCCTCCGCCTTCACCCACAGGTGCCGCAATCAGCAATGATCGTGGCACCTGGGGGGGTTAAATGATGGGGGCTGCGCACTGTCCAGAGACATTTACATCCTATGTGACTGATATCAGCAGCTCCTCTTATATCAGTGACAATTAGTGTTTCACGAGGTGGTTGATGATGATGAGACACAGTTGACCATAAGCCAACATGTAGCACTGCAGTGGAGAAGTAGCAACAGGCCGTGCTGAAGCTGGTCTTCCTAGGTGATGAACAGTACACTGCCGCAGAGCGGTGGCAGGGGATAAGAGACCAGACTAAGCTGTGGCTCTCGTCACTCAACCTAGGACCAGGCATGGTTGTGTCTGATAATGGTCGTAACTTGGTGGCGGCTTTGGAGTTGGGCAACCTTAGACACATCCCATGCCTTGCCCACGTATTCAACCTTGTGGTTCAGCGGTTTCTAAGAACATTCACCGACAGCTTCAGCCGGCCTGTCAACGCTGCAGCAGCGCTTGAAATTGCCAGCTCACCGGCTGTTGTGCAACATGAGCGCACACTGGAACTCCACGTTACACATGTTTGCCAGGCTTTGAGAGCAGCAGAGGGCAGTTATGTAATACCAGCTGCAACATGGTCGTCGCCTTTCCAGTCAGCTTCCGCTATTCACAAGCGAGGAGTGAGCATGCATGTCTGACCTCTGTGAGATTTTAAGCAACTTTCAGGAATCAACACAGATGGTGAGCGGTGATAACGCTATTATCAGCGTCACCATCCCACTTCTGTGTCTTCTCAAACGCTCATAATTAAGGACGACGCTGTGCATGTGGAAGAGATGGAAATGGGGGAAGACATTACACAGGTTGATGATAGCCAGACCACCCTCAGTTCGTCTTCTCAGCGCGAATTGGAGGTTGAAGAGGAGGAGGAGGAGGAGCAGGAGACTGTTGCCTCAGCTACAGAGGGTAGTACCCATGGAAGTTTAAACCCATCTGTTCTATGTGGGTGGGCAGAAGAAGAGGAAGAGAATGAGGAGATTGGAAGTGATCCTTCTGATGACGACAGCAAAGTCTCGCCTGTTGGCGACCCGCGCGTTATACGCATTTTAAACAACATGGATTACTGGTTGTTCAGCCTTCTCAACCCCGGGTACAAAGAGAACTTCTCATTCCTCTGGTGGAGAGTGTAACGAATCTCCTGGCACCCCGACCGGGTACCTCCGTCGATAGATGCTCCTAGTGCTTCCCGAGGACTCCAAGCACTCCGCTCTACACCAAAACCACGACAGGAACTAGGAACAGGAACAGCTCTTACAAGAGCTAATAGTATAACCAGGGGAGTATAGCAAATCTTCAGCGTATAGCAATCCCCAGTGTCGATCAGTTACCAAAACACCAGCCTCAACATGTTGAAGGGTAAAACAAGGACTCTTTATTAAACACACAGCATTGACTTATATACACATGACATACTGAGGATATGACATAGCAGCCAATCCTATACAGTTTTAACACAAAACTAACCCTATTTAATAAACACAATGGCATTGTCTGTGACGCAATTAACAAACACACTGGCATTGTCTTTGACGCAATCAACAAAATACATTTACCAACATAATGGGCTAACTTAATCACTCACAGACAGAAACCATACATTTTTCCCAAAACACAGAAAACACCTCAAAACCCCACATCTCTCCATAATGTATACATCCATGTTTAGCTCTGATCTGGGTGAACAACATATCCAAAAATCACCCAGATCCAAGCAGGGGTTCCCGAATTCCATGGAAGTCACATTTGGCCGGCCACAAGCATGGCTTTCCTGCCCAAAACAGTTCAACAGATTTAAGCTCTGTCTTCTCCTTCAAAGTTAGTATGTGCCATAATCCTGAGGCAAGAGGCTGGCAAACAGGCCCCTCCAAAACCCAGTGGCAAGGATATTTTCGCCACACATCTCCCCCTCCCAGGGAAGACTAACCAGATACCTGACCTCACGCCGGTCTGTTCCTGAGTTAGTCTGGCAGTCCACCCACAACCAAATACTGGACCTGTTGAATTTGGTAGCCTGTCTCTGTCCAGTGAGTCCACCAAGGTTATGTCGGTAACTGGTACTCCCGATCTCTGTGTTGCTCCCTGGCTTGGAGTGGAGGTTGCTTTGTGGGCAGGGCTCAGCGGTACTCTGCCCTGGTGCCAGCGCTACCACGGAAGATGCCTGGTTGGAGCCTGGTTGTTGTCTCCCCTTTGGATAGCCAGCTCTGCTGCTGGAGGGGGAGACCGACTGTCTCCCCTTTGGCTAAACAGCCCTGTTTCTGGGGGACAGGACCAACTGTATCTACCCCCTGTGCTGTAAGTGCAGAGACAACGGTCCCATCTGCACTGTTGTGGGGCTTACTGTCTCCCCCTGGTGCATTAAGCTGCCGCTGGGGAGAAGGGGTAACAAGCTCCTCTCCCATAAATACTTCCAGCCGGTGGGGAGGGTGACCGACCGTCTACGCTCCCAATACAGTGTCCTGCTGCTAGGGAATGGAGACTGGGCTCTCTATTCCCTGCTGGACACTCTGCTGCTGGGAGACAGAACCAACTATCCCTACTCCCTGAAACTTCGGCTGCCGTTGGGGATCTGGGCCGACTGCAGAGCATCCCTGTAGGGCCGGTGGAGAGATCTCGGTCCCATCTCCACCTGCCATATGGGGTTCCCACTAGGACCAGTCTATGAGGTCCCCTACCTCTGTAGCTGGTACTGAAGCAGGGGATACTTCAGTTGCGTCTTCCCAGCTGTAGGGTTGTAGGTCTGGGACTGCCACCCAGCTCTCTGGCAATGTATATTGGGGCCGAATTGAGCTGAAGAAGTATTGGTAATCCTGCTCCAGCTCCCACTCCTTTGTCACTAGAGATGCTGAAACGGCGGACAGGATCTCAGATACACAGACAACCAAATACACAAGTGTCTAGGCTAGATGCTGGGGACAGGTCACCTCCTAGCACATCCCTGACTTCTCTCCCTATGCTGCTAAGCCCACATTCAGACCTTAATGGTAGGAATGAAGTGTCCTCGTGCCTGGACTGCAAACACCCTAAAATCCCTGAGATGGTGAAAGGGGAGAAGGGGCAGAAGACACACAAATAGCCTAGACCACAAACAATACAAACAGAAACCAAACTTATCTGAGCTGGAACAGACAATCCTTCCTTCCTTGAATCAAAGGCCAGACAGAATTCTAAAAGCCGCACGGCCCTCTGGGACTGAAGGCAATTTAAGCCAATGACCCCACCCAGAGCACCTGAAGGAAGGCGGATCCAGCATGATTCCAAAACAAACAAAAGGTTAGACACGTGCTGCCAATCTGACAGACCTCCGCACACCGTCTGAGCAGGGCATGACAGTACCACCCCCCCTTCTACGGGTGACCTCCGGGCACCCCGGACCAACCTTATCTGGGTGGGCTCTATGAAAAGCCCTAACCAGTCGGCTGGCGTTGACCTCCAGGGCCGGAACCCACATCCTCTCCTCTGGGCCGTATCCCCTCCAGTGTACCAGGTACTGAAGGGAACCCCGAAGAACTCTAGAGTCAAGAATCCTGGAGATCTCGAACTCTAAATTCCCATCGACCAGAACAGAAGTAGGGGGCAATGGCGATGGTTCCACTGGTCTCACATATTTTTTCAATAAAGATCTATGGAACACATCATGGATCCTCCAAGTCTGCGGAAGATCCAGTCGAAACGCTACTGGATTGATCAGCGCAGATATTTTGTACGGGCCGATAAATCTTGGACCCAGTTTCCAAGATAGCACTCTCAATTAATTTTTTTTAGTGGACAACCACACCAGATCACTCACACACAGGTTTGGACCAGTCACACATCTCCTGTCAGCCATATGCGCCAAAAAATGGCGACTTACCCGTGGATTCCTGTCTATGGTTATTCAAAGCAAACGCCGCTAAGGACAGGAATGAGGACTAGTCCTCTTGATTCTCCGCCACAAAGCACCTCAAGTAGGTCTCCAGGTTCTGATTAGTACACTCCATCTGTCCATTCGACTGCGGATGGAAAGCCGAAGAGAACGAAAGTTGAATGCCAAGCCGAGAGCAGAACGCCCTTCAGAACCTGGAGACAAACTGCGTGCCCCTATCAGAAACCACATCAGAAGGAATACCATGCAATCTCCTGATATTGTCAACAAAAATTTGCGCAAGAGTCTTGGCATTAGGCAGACTAGTTAACGATATAAAATGAGTCATCCTGCTAAAACGATCAACTACCATCAAAATTACTGTTTTACCCGAGGAACTCGGCAGATCCGTAATAAAGTCCATGGACAAGTGCGTCCAAGGACGAGATGGAATAGATAAAGGAAGGAGTGAACCAGCCGGTCGAGTATGAGCAACCTTAGATCGTGCACAGGTCTCACAAGCTGCCACGTAATCCTCAATGCTCCTATGTAACCCGGGCCACCAGAACCTCCGGGACACAAGGTCACAGGTGGACATACCACCAGGATGTCCGGCAAGGACAGTATTGTGATGTTCCTTGAAAACCTTGTATCACAGTTCTTCGGGAACAAACAACCTCCCTGGGGGACAGGAACAAGGAGCCCCCTCCTGGGCTCCCAACACCTCCATCTCCAATTCGGGATACAGAGCGGAAACCACAACCCCGTCAGCCAAAGTCGGAGCAGGATCCTCTGAATCACCTCCCCCAGGAAAACTGCGAGACAACGCATCTGCCTTGATGTTTTTGACCCCCGGACGAAAAGTAACAACAAAATTGAACCTGGTAAAAAAACAGTGACCATCTGGCCTGTCTAGGGTTCAGACGCTTGGCAGATTGCAGGTAAGCCAAACCAGTGACGCCATTCCTTAAAGGCCAACTTTATAGCCAGCAACTCTCTATCTCCCACATCATAGTTCCTCTTGGTGACCGAGAGCTTCTTGGAAACGAAAGCACACAGGACCCATTTGCCAGGAGAAGAACCCTGCGACAGCACCGCTCCCACCCCCACCCCCACTTCTGATGCATCCACGTCCACCATGAATGGTTGAGACACATCGGGCTGCACCAGAATGGGAGCAGACGCAAAACACTCCTTATTAGTCGAAAAGGCCTGCAATGCCTCCTCCGACCAAACAGAGATGTCAGTGCCCTTCTTTGTCATATCAGTCAGAGGTTTAACAATGGTGGAATAGTTTATAATACATTTTCTATAATAGTTAGTAAACCCCAAAAACCACATCAAAGCTTTCTGATTCTCTGGTCGGTCCCATTCCAGAACCGCCCAGACTTTTTCGGGGTCCATACGAAATCCACAGTCGGAAAGCAGATATCCCAAAAACGGAAGCTCCTGCACAGAAAACACACATTTTTCCAATTTGGCATATAACTTATTCTCCTGAAGGATCGTCAAAACCTGTCTCACATGATCCTGATGGGTCTTCAGATCTGGAGAGTAAATTAAAATGTCATCTAAGTAAACTACCACGAACCTCCCCACCAACTGATGAAAAATGTCATTGACGAATCGCTGAAATACCGCTGGCGCGTTTGTCAACCCAAAAGGCATAACCAGATTCTCAAAATGACCCCCGTGCGTATTAAAGGGCATCTTCCACTCATCCCCTTCCTTGATTCTGATCAGATTGTAGGCCCCTATCAAATCCAACTTGGAGAACACCCTGGCACCAACAATCTGATCAAAAACGTCGGAGATCAAAGGAAGGGGATACGGATCCCGAACCGTAATACGGTTCAATTCCCAAAAATCCAAACACGGTCGCGGTGATCCATCCTTTTTCTTGACAAAGAAAAAAACTACTACCACCGGAGACTTAGATGGCCTAATATGACCTTTTGCCAAACTCTCGGCGATATACTTTCGCATGACCGCTCTTTCAGGTTGGGAAAGATTGTAAAGGCGAGACTTTGGCAACTTAGCTCCTGGGATGAGATTAACTGGACAATCAAAGTCACGATGAGGGGGCAATTCCTGGGTCCCACCCTCCGAAAAGACATCCGCAAAGTCTGAAAGATATATTGAGGTAGAACCCCAGTGGACACCCCAGAGATAGATGTGCAAGACAATTCTCCAAACAAAAATCTCCCCAACCAATAATTTGTCTTGCTTGCCAATCAATAATTGGATTATGTTTTGTCCACCATGGTAAATCTAGGACTATAGGAGCAGGCAAATGCCTCATGAAAAAACAAGAAATAAACTCTACATCTGAATAACCCACCCTCAACTGAATACCATGTGCAATATGAGTGAGACTCCTTTGAGAAAGAGGTGAAGAATCTATTGCAAACACCGGAATCTCCCTTTCTAAAGTGCACGTACTTAGACCCAGATTTTGAAGAAAAAGAAAGTCAATAAGGTTTAACCCAGCACCGCAGTCAATGAATACCTCAACAGAAAATTTTCTTGAGTCTAGCGCACCATAGCTGGAAGGAGAAAATGAGAATTACAGGGAGCTTGCATACCTGCTTGTTCCACTACTCCATTCACGCTACCAAAAGGACGTTTTTTTTTTCTTTCACATCATCATGCGGTTTAACAAAAGGATAAGCAAAAACAAAATGGTCACTTTTTCCACAGTAGTAACATAGTTTATGTAATCTCCTAAAGTTTTTCCTACCAGAACGAAAAGATATCTGACCCAACTGCATGGGTTCCTCCCCTACCCCAGAGTTATAAGTAATATCACCCTGGGCAGCAGGTGAGACGAAACCACCCGCAGAAGGGATCCCTTGCACGGAGGGACCCTTACACCTCTCTCTGATACGTCTATTCAACCGTATAGCCAAAGACATAGCATTCTCTAGAGTATACGGGTACTCATGAAAAGCCAGGGCATCTTTCAACCTCTCAGATAACCCCTGACAAAAATGACTACGTAATGCAGGGTCGTTCCACCCTGACTCAGTAGCCCATCTCCTAAACTCTACGCAGTAAACCTCTGCAGTATGTTCACCCTGTAATAAGTTACGCAATTTAGATTCTGCCATCGAGACCCGATCTGGGTCATCGTAAATCAATCCCAGGGCTTTAAAAAATTCCTCCACCGACCGGAGGGCCAGAGAACCGGGCGGCAGAGAAAAAGCCCAGGATTGCGCGTCCCCTTTAAGCAGACATGATGATACCAACCCTCTGACTTTCATCACCTGACGAAAATGGACGCAGTCGAAAATACAATTTGCATGACTCTTTAAAGCGGATAAAATCATCTGCACCCCCTGTAAATTTCTCGGGAAGAGCGACTTTAGGCTCCCCACCAATTTGACCTGCACCTAATGCACAGACAACCAAATACACAAGTGTCTAGGCTAGATGCTGGGGACAGGTCACCTCCTAGCACATCCCTGACTTCTCTCCCTATGCTGCTAAGCCCACATTCAGCCCTTGATGGTAGGAATAAAGTGTCCTCGTGCCTCGACTGCAAACACCCTAGAATCCCTGAGATGGTGAAAGGGGAGAAGGGGCAGAAGACACACAAATAGCCTAGACCGCAAACAACACAAACAGAAACCAAACTTATCTGAGCTGGAACAGAAAATCCTTCCTTCCTTGAATCCAAGGCCAGACAGAATTCTATAACCCGCACGGCCCTCTGGGATTGAAGGCAATCAAGCTAATGACCCCACATAGAGCACCTGAAGGAACCCGGATCCAGCATGATTCCAAAACAAACAAAAGGTTTGACATGTGCTGCCAATCTGACAGACCTCCGCACACCGTCCGAGCAGGGCATAACAGATGCCAGGTCTTGTCTCACCTCTCTCGCTGTAACCCAATCATGCATAGCCTCCCTGTAGTCATAGATATCCCAGACCCGGGACTCTCCAGCATCTCTGAACTCCGGTTCTGTGAAGGTCTCAAACAACATGCCAGGGCCATCATAATCTTCACCCTTGGGTCTGTCATGCTCAGCCATCCAGGGGGAGTGCCGAATAACATACCACCAGAGTGCCTGGTAGGTGTCGTCTAGCCAAAGCTCCTTCCATACCAGGCTCTTGAGTTCGGTCACCCACTCAAAGGGGCTGCTTTCCAGAAGGGGCATTCGCACGGCCACTCGCATCCGCAACTGCTGCTCCTCACTGGGTAGACTCTCGCCCCGCCGACGCTGTACATCTTCCAGGGCCTCGTACCAGACGCCTTTCCAGACTGCATCCCTCCAGTCTGGGTCATCCTCCTCCTCGTAGTGGAACTCTGTCCAAAGACTAGCCAATTCCATCCTGCTGTAGACAGGGGCGCTGTACGGATACTAGCGTTGCCCTCAATATACTCCACCAACAGTGTCTCTGAGCCGCTCGCCATCCCACTGCTTTCCACCAATGTAACGGATCTTCTGGCACCCCGACCGGGTACCTCCGTTGATAGATGCTCCTAATGCTTCCCGAGGACTCCAAGCACTCCGCTCTACACCAAAACCACCACAGGAACCAGGAACAGGAACAGCTCTTACAAGAGCTAATAGTATAACCAGGGGAGTATAGAAAATCTTCAGCGTATAGCAATCCCCAGTGTCGATAAGTTACCCAAACACCAACCTCAACAAGATGAAGGGTAAAACAGGAACTCTTTATTGAACATACATCATTGACTTATATACTCATGACATACTGAGGATATGACATAGCAGCCAATCCTGTACAATTTTAACACAAAACTAACCCTATTCAAAAAACACAATGGCAACGTCTGTGACACAATTAATAAACACACTGGCATTGTCTTTGACACAATCAACAAAATACAATGAACATCAAAAACCCACATATCCCCATAATGTATACATCCATGGCTAGCTCTGATCTGGGTGAACAACATATCCAAAAATCACCAAGATCCAAGCAGGGGTTCCCGAATTCCATGGAAGTCACATTTGGCCGGCCGCAAGCATGGCTTTCCTGCCCAAAACAGTTCCACAGATTTAAGCTGTGTGGCCGGTCTGTCTTCTCCTTCAAAGTTAGTATGGGCCATAATCCTGAGGCAAGAGGCTGGCAAACAGGCCCCTCCAAAACCCAGTGGCGAGGTTATTTTCACCACAGAGAGGACAAGCAAAATGGTGCAATACCGAAGATTCTTGTTGGAAAATTGCTCCAAAAGTTTCCATCTGACAACGCTGGCGGCAGAGTCCATACTTCCTTCGCCAACTGAAGAGGGGAGACGGGGAACACACAGCAGTTCCAACAGAGGCAGGGCAACACTCTCCAAAGCCTTGGACAGTTTCATGACACCCCGCCAGCACCCTCACCCTGATGCGCGGCCTACTGCCACAAGGAGAGAAACATTTTGGAAGATGGTGAAGGAGTACATTACAGACCATTTCAGCTTCCTCAATGAACCCTCTGTGCCTTATAACTACTGGGTGTCCAAGCTGGAGACGTGGCACAAACTGGCGGTCTACGCTTTGGAGGTGCTGGCCTGCCCTGTGCCAGCGTTTTGTCTGAGCATGTATTTAGTGCTGCTGGTGGCATTATAACAGATAAGCGTATCTGCCTGTCAACTGAAAATGCTGACAGGTTTACTCATTAAAAAATGAACAAGGCCTGGATTGACCATGACTTCTTGACCTCCACCAGAGGAATGCTGATGAACATAAATGCACTTTAAATGTGTTGTTTTTAATGTAGTTAATAGACTGTATTCCCATGCAAGGGTATATGGTTGAATCTTCCTTTTCTCATCCTCCTCCTACTCTTTCATCATATCAACATGCATTGCTTATTCGTCACATATAATGCCCTCGCATATATGGCCTTCGAATATAATTTTTTAGAGGGTCCGCTCACCACCAGGCCCTCACATATAATTTTTTAGAGGGTCCGCTCACCAGCAGGCCCGAACATAAACATTTTTACAGGGTCCACTCACCAGCAGGCCCTCACATAAAATTTTTTACAGAGTCCACACACCTGCAGGCCCGCAACTCAAATCTTTTACAGTGTCCGCTCACCTGCAGACCCAAACCTAAAATCTTTTACAGGGTCAGCTCACCTGCAGGCCCGCAACTCAAATCTTTTACAGGGTCAGCTCACCTGTAGGCCCGCAGCTCAAATCTTTTACAGGGTCAGCTCACCTGCAGGCCTGCAACTCAATGTGAATGAGGCCCTCCTTTATGTGATATACAGGTTCTATCGAGTGCCTCTTCCTAGTAATATTTGGCAGCACTTGCACATTATATACAAGTAAATATACAGGAAAGAATGTTTTCAATAAACTTTTGTGTGTAAAACCTTAATTAGATTATAGGCCTGGTGATTAGTTTAAGGCCTTTTAAACAGCATCAGCAGCAGCGGCACTGTGATAAAAATAAGTGGCATGGTGACATAATGTGGAGATGGCAGCATGAGGAGGCCACATAGTGGCACAATGACTGAGTCTGGATAAAAGACTAAGGCCACAGATTGTTTAGAAAGATGCAGATGGAAAGAAATCTGTGGAGCTGTATCACAATCACCTGCATTAGCAGACCAGGGGAGTAGCTATAGAGGAAGCAGGGGAAGCTACAGCTTTGGGGCCCTGACCCAGAAGGGGCCCATCCAGGATGAGGAGGACTAAAGGATTTGGTCAGGGCCCCCTCAACAGTATTACACAATGAAATTATATATAGTGACAGTATAGACAGTGTATAAAACGGATGTAACAACTGCCGCCTCTGGTCTGAGAGAGCAATCTTTACTATCCACAGGAATGGGGGCGGCATGAAAGGAAGGGGTCGATAAAAAATTACTGTGGGATGGAGCCCTATTCAAAAATTTGCTGTGGGGTCCAGTCATTTCTCGCTACGCCACTGATGCAGCCCACAAAAGCAAGTTGGGTTTATCGATTCCAAAGCCATAATTAAATTGTGGGCCTGGTGATCAGTTTAAGGCCTTCTAAGCAGCATCAGCAGCAGCATTGTGATAAAAATGAGTGGACATGTGACATGGTGTGGAGATGGCAGCATGAGGAGGCCACACAGTGGCACAATGACAGAGTCTGGATAAAAGACAATTACATCAAAAGTTGATAGGCCAGACATCCGAATGGATTGTTGCTGTCACGGGGACTTGCCTTCGGCCCCAGGTTAACTAGAGTCACCAAAGCGGCCACCTCCCATAATGTTTTAGATGGTCAGATCAGCAGGCCCTTGCTCCTAATGTTTTTGCTGTTCCCCACATTCCAGGCCAGGTTTTGGGCTGGGAATAAAAACCCAGCCAGCAGTCACAGCTGTGTGTGGATTACCCTGCATTTTCATAGTGGATCTGTGAAGGACTGTGTTTTTGGGTTCCAACTAGTTGGTAGCGTGCTGGAAAGCCACACTGAAAATCAGGCGCATTAAAGCCTGCTGTGGATTGCCATGGACAAAACAGTCTGCCAGGTGACACGTTTGTGCTGTGTACTTTATGTGGTGTGAATTAACACCAGGACTCTGCACAGTGTTGTTTTTGCTTTATTGCTTTTTGTGTGAATAAACATTGAACTTTTGCTTTACTAACGTGTTCTTGCCTCTGTACTGCGTCCGCTTACCCTGCCTACCAGAGCAAATCCGTACAGCGTATTATTGTTATTATGTAAAAGTAGCGTACTATTCAGACAACATAGTTCCCAGCAGTGACCAGCGAGTCCAAGATGCATTCATACATCCTGCCCATGCTGTTACAGAACCATTTCGGTGGTGTTACCAACAATTTCTGATTGTTATGAACGAGGCACCCTCCACTCTTCAGAGCAGGGAGTACCTGGTTTAATGCTTGGGTTCTCCCATTGACTTCCATTATACTTGGGTGCTCGTTCGAGCACCCGAATATCATGATGTGTTCGGCCCCAGCCCCCAAGCACTACGGTGCTTGATCAACACTAATCACAATCAATGGCTGCACACTCTCCCTGGTCAACCAAGTGCCTTGGAGTGACCTTATATTCTGCCCTCTCCTTCCGACCACACTTCCAAGCCCTTTTTACCACCTGCCTCCTCCAACTCAAAAACATCTCCCGCATCCGTCCTTTCCTCAACATTGAGTCTGCGAAATTAATTGCACATGCCCTCATCATCTCCCGCCTAGACTACTGCAACATTTTACTCTGTGGCCTTCCATCTAGCACTCTTGCACACCTCCAATCTATCCTCAACTCTGCTGCACGACTGATCCACCTCTCACCCTGGTACTCCTCTGCCTCTCCCCTCTGCCAATCCCTTCACTGGCTCTTCATTGCCCAACGAATTCAGTTCAAAATACTAACAAATACATACAAGGCTGTCCACAACCTGTCCCCTCCCTACATCTCTGAGCTACTTTCCCGACACATCCCCACACTCAATCTCCGATCCTCACAAGACCTCCTTTTCTCCTATCCTCCTATCACCTTTTCCTACAATTGCCTCCAAGATTTCCCCCGTGCATCCCCTATTCTCTGGAACTCGCTACCCCAACATATCAGACTTTTACCTACAGTGGAATCCTTAAGAAAAAAAAAACTACCTCTTCAGATAAGCCTTCAACCAGTGACCTCGCTGCCTCTATACCGCCATGACCAGCTTCACATTCACCTACTGCGTCCTTCTTCCATACCATGTAGATTGTAAACCCTCACAGGCAGGGCCCTCTCTCCTTCTGTACCAGTTTGTAACTCGTCTTGTTAATACTTAGTGCAATTGTCTGTATTATGTATGTATACTCCTTTTCATATGTACAGCGCTATGGAATAAATGGCACTTTAATAATAAATAATAATAATATCAACATCAGCAACTTTAATTAGATGTTATTGGACATCTGACTGTTTCTTTTACCGCCTGCGGTCAAATAACTCCTTGTAATTGGGTTAAAATAAGATGTGCAGACCTTGGTTCTGGTCATACCATCACTTCTGGTCGGCCTTGGCTTGCACCATATTATCATGCACCAGCCCCAACAAGGCCTGCATCTTGTCCCGGAAGAGCATGATATATTCAACGAACGACACTCCAGGGGTGACTGTCTTCCTCCCAGACTGTCTTTCTCCCTTTTTCTTAGTGACACCTAGGTGTCCAGCTTTCGGAATCTAATGCAATGAGACAGGTGTATCACCCCAATTTATGAATCAGGGACTAATACAGGGAGTGCAGAATTATTAGGCAAGTTGTATTTTTGAGGATTAATTTTATTATTGAACAACAACCATGTTCTCAATGAACCCAAAAAACTCATTAATATCAAAGCTGAATATTTTTGGAAGTAGTTTTTAGTTTGTTTTTAGTTTTAGCTATTTTAGGGGGATATCTGTGTGTGCAGGTGACTATTACTGTGCATAATTATTAGGCAACTTAACAAAAAACAAATATATACCCATTTCAATTATTTATTTTTACCAGTGAAACCAATATAACATCTCAACATTCACAAATATACATTTCTGACATTCAAAAACAAAACAAAAACAAATCAGTGACCAATATTGCCACCTTTCTTTGCAAGGACACTCAAAAGCCTGCCATCCATGGATTCTGTCAGTGTTTTGATCTGTTCACCATCAACATTGCGTGCAGCAGCAACCACAGCCTCCCAGACACTGGTCAGAGAGGTGTACTGTTTTCCCTCCTTGTAAATCTCACATTTGATGATGGACCACAGGTTCTCAATGGGGTTCAGATCAGGTGAACAAGGAGGCCATGTCATTAGATTTTCTTCATTTATACCCTTTCTTGCCAGCCACGCTGTGGAGTACTTGGACGCGTGTGATGGAGCATTGTCCTGCATGAAAAATCATTTTTTTCTTGAAGGATGCAGACTTCTTCCTGTACCACTGCTTGAAGAAGGTGTCTTCCAGAAACTGGCAGTAGGACTGGGAGTTGAGCTTGACTCCATCCTCAACCCGAAAAGGCCCCACAAGCTCATCTTTGATGATACCAGCCCAAACCACTACTCCACCTCCACCTTGCTGGCGTCTGAGTTGGACTGGAGCTCTCTGCCCTTTACCAATCCAGCCACGGGCCCATCCATCTGGCCCATCAAGACTCACTCTCATTTCATCAGTCCATAAAACCTTAGAAAAATCAGTCTTGAGATATTTCTTGGCCCAGTCTTGACGTTTCAGCTTGTGTGTCTTGTTCAGTGGTGGTCGTCTTTCAGCCTTTCTTACCTTGGCCATGTCTCTGAGTATTGCACACCTTGTGCTTTTGGGCACTCCAGTGATGTTGCAGCTCTGAAATATGGCCAAACTGGTGGCAAGTGGCATCTTGGCAGCTGCACGCTTGACTTTTCTCAGTTCATGGGCAGTTATTTTGCGCCTTGGTTTTTCCACACGCTTCTTGCGACCCTGTTGACTATTTTGAATGAAACGCTTGATTGTTCGATGATCACGCTTCAGAAGCTTTGCAATTTTAAGAGTGCTGCATCCCTCTGCAAGATATCTCACTATTTTTGACTTTTCTGAGCCTGTCAAGTCCTTCTTTTGACCCATTTAGCCAAAGGAAAAGAAGTTGCCTACTAATTATGCACACCTGATATAGGGTGTTGATGTCATTAGACCACACCCCTTCTCATTACAGAGATGCACATCACCTAATATGCTTAATTGGTAGTAGGCTTTCGAGCCTATACAGCTTGGAGTAAGACAACATGCATAAAGAGGATGATGTGGTCAAAATACTAATTTGCCTAATAATTCTGCACTCCCTGTAGAATTGTTTTTTCTATGAATCACTGTGGGCACTGTTTAATTAGATTGCTCTGTGCCCTACACCGCAATTGATTCAACCTGCAATAGATTTAACAGATTCATTTGACAGATTAAATCCTAATGGTGCACCAGGTGAACTTGATAAATGTGCCTATATATTAGCCAGGGGCACAGTAAGTCTATTTATACCAGAACAGATTAAGTATTAATGGCACAGCAGGTGAACAAGATAGATAGGCCTATATATTTTACATTTTTTTTTTACACTGAGTCTGACGCACAGTAAATCTATGTAAAACAGAACAGATTTAATCTTAATTGGCCAGCAGGTGAAGAAGATAAAAATGCCTATATATTGGACCCCCTGTAGACACTGATTCTGATACATACTAAGTCTATGTATAAGACCTCATGCACATGACCGTTGTTGTGTTCTGTGTCCGTTGTTCCATTTTCCGTGATTTTCTGCGGACCCATTGACTTTCAATATGTCAGTGGAAAAATCTAAAAAAATGCACCGTTTGTCATCTGCGTCCGTGATCCGTCTTTCCAGTCCATGAAAAAAATAGTACCTGTCCTATTTTTTTCACGGACAACGGTTTGCGGACCCATTCAAGTCAATGGGTCTGTGAAAAAACACGGATGCACACAAGATTGTCATTCGCGTCCATGATCCGTGTCCGTTTTTTCCCCTATCATTTGCAAGGCAAACTTGACTTAGATTTTTTTTCACTTTCCTTCATGTCTGGTGATCCTCCAAAAATCAAGAAATACACACGGAAACAAAAACGGAAACGGATCACGGAACAACGGAACCCCGTTTTGCGGACCGTGAAAAAATACTGTCGTGTGCATGAGGCCTAACATAGATGAACAAGATAGATGCGCCTATATATTATCCCACCGCACAGTAAGTCTATGTATAACAGAACTGATTAAGTATTAATGACGCAGCAGGTCAACCAGATAAATAGGCCTATATATTGTACTTCTTTTTGACACTGACGCACAGTAAATTTATGTAAAACAGAACAGATTAAATCTTAATGGTGCAGCAGGGAAACAAGATAAACGCGCCTATATATTAGACCTCCTGTAGACACTGAGTCTGATGCACAGTAAGTCTATGTTTAACAGAACAGATTAAGTTTGGCGCAGCAATTGAATAAGATGCACAGGGTGATTACACTCAGCCTTTACTTTCCCTGCAGTCTTCCTATGCATTCCCTACAGTGTCTCAAAACTCTCTCTACAATCTCCCTACACGGTCTCTGCACTCTCTCTATCCCTATCCAATATTCTACAATTAAAATCTTTCTGTCTCTCCATATGCTCAGCTCATAGTGAAATGGCGGAGACAGCGCAGGATGAGGCTGGTAAAGGGCTGTGACATCACAGGGGATGGCTATTTGTGTATTGGCTGGCTGCACAGCATTATGGATCATATTGTGTTCCTGGACTTCTTACTTTCACTTTTTAACATACGTAGCTGCCATTTTAGGAAAAAAAACTTGGATTAGTTGCAAATCGAATTTTTCCTAAACTTCGGATCGAATTCTACTTAGGATACTTCTTTTTGCTCTTCTCGATTTGTGTGATTTAAATGGATTAATAGAACATTCAGCCTTCGTATGTCTCAAGTCCATTGTTAATTTACATATTTCTTCTATATGTGTGATTCCAGCATTCTGAACACTGTCATCATTATTTGGAAATAAAAAAGTCCCTGCTAGCAGTAGTGAGAAGAGTGGAGAGAAGATTTTATGTCATTAGTACAATTGTACAGATGCATCACAATAAATTAGAATATCATTGAAAAGTTAATTTATGTTTATGGCTTACAGCTAATAAATAAACAAACCCCTAAGTCAGTATCTCAGTATCAGAATATTATATAACACCAATAAAAAAAAAGATTTTTAATAAATAAATGTTTACCGAAAGAATGAACAATATGTGCACTCAATACTTGGTCTGGTTTCTTTTTGCATGAATTACTGCATCATTGCTGCATGGCATGGAAGTGATCAAGCCTGTGGTACTGCTGAGGTTGTATTGAAGCCCAGGTTGCTTTTGATAATTGCCTTCAGCTTGTCTGCATTGTTGGGTATGGTGTCATTCATCTTCCTCTTGATAATAACCCATAGATTCTCTATGGGGTTTAGGTCAGGCGACTTTGCTGGCCAATCAAGCGCAGTGATACTGTGGTAATTAAACAAGGTTTTGGTACATTTGGTAGTGTGGGCAGGTGCCAATTCCTGCTGGAAAATTAAATCAGCATCTCCATAAAGCTTGTCAATAGGAGGAAGCATGAGGTGCTCTAAAATTTCCTGGTAGACAAATAGGAGCCTCCCAGATCCATCAACCCACACCTTATCAAGCATCCACACCTATCAGGGGACACAGTGCAGAGCAGAAGGGGAGTTTTTTTTTAGGAGTGGACTGGCAGGAGGAACTTGTGGCAGCTGGAGTTATACACCTAGTGCCAACTACCTCTATTACCAGGCACTTACCTTGAGACAGGCAGCAAGCACGGATGAACTTGTCCTCATTCATTTAAAGGATAACTGTCACACTTAGACCCTAATTTCAATTTTCATATATGTAGTTACTAATAACATGATATTCCAGAATCAGTTACTATTAGACTGACTTACCCCATATTTAATAAGATTCAGCCCTTAGCAACCAGTCTGCATAAAACTGCAATTTCACTATTCAGTTAAGATGGCCGCCACTGCCCTCACCCTGAGGCTAATCCCGCCTGTCCTCACTAGCCAGTAACAATAGCCCCCCCAAAAGTGTCAGCAACCATAGCCCTCCCCCTAAAGGGTTAATCTCCTGCAGCACAAAGGGGTCCTCTTACCACATTTTGCTTTCATTTATACACTGAGCAGACGGCAGATCTTCCTTCCCTGGTCTGCGCTGATTCCACTCTGCATTGTCCAGCTATGCTGAGTGAGGGAGCGTCTATCACGCGCAGGGACAGGGAGAAGTGCACACAGCCCAGGCACTGTTATCAGCTGCTGGGGAGGACCTGGCTGTAATCATTTACTTACAGTCCCTGGCTGTCAGTAATGTGACAGGCTGCGTGTCCTTCAACACATAGACGACCCTGCCTAGCAACCTGATTTTAAAGCACAGGTAAAAGTAGGCAGTACAGGAAACAAAACTTTGGAATTAAGGGGCAATTGAGTACACAGTGAAAAGTTGAAATAGGGCCACCAAGGAGATATTAATCACCACAATCCAATACTCCCCAAAAAATTATATATGACATTTATACTTTAACCACCTCAGCTCCCCTAGCTTAAACCCCCTTAATGACCAGACCACTTTTTACAATTCTGCACTACACTACTTTAAACGTTTATTGCTCGGTCATGCAACCTAACCACCCAAATTAATTTTACCTCCTTTTCTTCTCACTAATAGAGCTTTCATTTGGTGGTATTTCATTGCTGCTGACATTTTTACATTTTTTTTGTTATTAATCGAAATTTAACAACATTTTAGCAAAAATATGACATTTTTACTTTCAGTTGTAAATTAAATAAAAATAAAAATAAATCTATATATAAATTTTTCGCTAAATTAATTGTTCTACACGTCTTTGATAAAAATAAAATGTTTGGGTAAAAAAAATGGTTTGGGTAAAAGTTATAGCGTTTACAAACTATGGTACAAAAATTTGAATTTCCGCTTTTTGAAGCAGCTCTGACTTTCGGAGCACCTGTCATGTTTCCTGAGGTTCTACAATGCCCAGACAGTAGAAAACCCCCACAAATAACCCTATTTCGGAAAGTAGACACCCTAAGGTATTCGCTGATGGGCATAGTGAGTTCATAGAACCTTTTATTTTTTGTCACAAGCGGCGTATCGCCGTACTCAGGAGAAGTTGGGCAATGTGTTTTGGGGTGTCATTTTACATATACCCATGCTGGGTGTGATAAATATCTCGGTCAAATGCCAACTTTGTATAAAAAAAATGGGAAAAGTTGTCTTTTAGAGAGATATTTCTCTCACCCAGCATGGGTATATGTAAAATGACATGCCAAAACACATTACCCAACTTCTCCTGAGTACGGCGATACCACATGTGTGACACTTTTTTGCAGCCTAGGTGGGCAAAGGGGACCACATTCCAAAGAGCACCTTTCGGATTTCACAGGGCATTTTTTACACATTTTGATTTCAAACTGCTTCTCACACATTAGGGCCCCTAAAATACCAGGGCAGTATAACTACCCCACAAGTGACCCCATTTTGGAAAGAAGACACCCCAAGGTATTCAATGAGGGGCATGGCGAGTTCATAGAAAAAAAAATGTTGGCACAAGTTAGCAGAAACTGATTTTTTTTTGTTTTTTTCTCAAGAAGTCTCCCTTTCCGCTAACTTGGGACAAAAATTTCAATCTTTCATGGACTCAATATGCCCCTCAGCGAATACCTTGGGGTGTCTTCTTTCCAAAATGAGGTAATTTGTGGGGTGTTTGTACTGCCCTGGCATTTGAGGGTCTCCGCAATCATTACATGTATGGCCAGCATTAGGAGTTTCTGCTATTCTCTTATATTGAGCATACAGGTAATGAGTAGGGATGAGCGAACTCGAACTGTATAGTTCGGGTTCGTACCGAATTTTGGGGTGTCCGTGACACGGACCCGAACCCGGACATTTTCGTAAAAGTCCGGGTTCGGTGTTTGTCGCTTTCTTGGCGCTTTTGTGACGCTTTCTTGGCGCTTTTTGAAAGGCTGCAAAGCAGCCAATCAACAAGCGTCATACTACTTGCCCCAAGAGGCCATCACAGCCATGCCTACTATTGGCATGGCTGTGATTGGCCAGAGCACCATGTGACCCAGCCTCTATTTAAGCTGGAGTCACATAGCGCCGCCCGTCACTCTGCTCTGATTAGCGTAGGGAGAGGTTGCGGCTGCGACAGTAGGGCGAGATTAGGCAGATTAACTCCTCCAAAGGACTTGATTAACTGATCGATCTGCAGCTGTGGATCATTGAGCTGCTGATCCTCAATTGCTCACTGTTTTTAGGCTGCCCAGACCGTTTGTCAGTCACATTTTTCTGGGGTGATCGGCGGCCATTTTGTGTCTTGTGGTGCGCCAGCACAAGCTGCGACCAAGTGTATTTAACCCTCAATGGTGTGGTTGTTTTTTGGCTAAAGCCTACATCAGGGTGAAGCTGTCACACCAAGTGCATTTAACCAGCAATAGTCTGTTTATTTTTTGGCCATATACTACATCAGGGGCAAGCTGCGCCCGTCAC
Organism: Bufo gargarizans; assembly: GCF_014858855.1. Classification (NCBI taxonomy): domain Eukaryota; kingdom Metazoa; phylum Chordata; class Amphibia; order Anura; family Bufonidae; genus Bufo; species Bufo gargarizans. The sequence goes on from NC_058087.1 coordinate 98,939,699, forward strand.
CAAGTGCATTTAACCCTCAGTAGTGTGGTTGGTCAAGCTGTGACACTAAGTGCATTTAACCAGCAATAGTCTGTTCATTTTTTGGCCATATACTACATCAGGGGCAAGCTGCGCCCGTCACCAAGTGCATTTAACCCTCAGTAGTGTGGTTGGTCAAGCTATCACACCAAGTGCATTTAACCAGCAATAGTCTGTTCATTTTTTGGCCATATACCACATCAGGGGCAAGCTGCGCCCGTCACCAAGTGCATTTAACCCTCAGTAGTGTGGTTGGTCAAGCTGTGACACCAAGTGCATTTAACCAGCAATAGTCTGTTCATTTTTTGGCCATATACTACATCAGGGGTAAGCTGCGCCCGTCACCAAGTGCAATTAACCCTCAGTAGTGTGGTTGGTCAAGCTATCACACCAAGTGCATTTAACCAGCAATAGTCTGTTCATTTTTTGGCCATATACTACATCAGGGGCAAGCTGCGCCCGTCACCAAGTGCATTTAACCAGCAATAGTGTGGTTATTTTTTGGCCATATCCCAGTCGAATTCTGTCACTAAATCCATACCGGTCACCCAGTGCCTAAATACTAGGCCTCAAATTTATATCCCGCTAAATCTCTCGTTACCGCTGTACTGTTGTTGCTGGGCAAGTTATTTAGTGTCCGTCAAAGCACATTTTTTGTTCTGGGTTGAAATACAATTCCCAATTTAGCAATTTCATAATTTAGTGGTTTCTGCTATATCAGAGCTATTTGAAATCTATCCCTAAAAGGGTATATAATATTCAAGGTGCACATAGGGTCATTCAGAATAACTTCACACACACGCTACTGTGCATTTCCAAGTCCAATTCTGTTAGTAAATCCATACCGGTCACCCAGCGCCTAAATACTAGGCCTCAAATATATATCCCGCTAAATCTCTCGTTACCGCTGTCCTGTTGTGGCTGGAAAGTTATTTAGTGTCCGTCAAAGCACATTTTTTGTTCTGGGTTGAAATACAATTCCCAATTTAGCAATTTCATAATTTAGTGGTTTCTGCTATATCAGAGCTATTTGAAATCTATCCCTAAAAGGGTATATAATATTTAAGGTGCACATAGGGTCATTCAGAATAACTTCACACACACACGCTACTGTGCATATCCCAGTCTAATTCTGTCACTAAATCCATACCGGTCACCCAGCGCCTAAATACTAGGCCTCAAATTTATATCCCGCTAAATCTCTCGTTACCGCTGTCCTGTTGTGGCTGGGAAAGTTATTTAGTGTCCGTCAAAGCACATTTTTTGTTCTGGGTTGAAATACAATTCCCAATTTAGCAATTTCATAATTTAGTGGTTTCTGCTATATCAGAGCTATTTGGCATAGTTCACAATATCCGTTTGATTGTGAGTGATACTCATGTTGAGGATGTGTCATGTTTCGTCCTAAGCGGGTTGCCTACTCCTCTAGTGTTGGGGTTACCCTGGCTCACTAAACATAACCCTACCATTGATTGGCAAGCGAGGCAAATAAATGGTTGGAGTGACTTTTGCAGAGAGAATTGCCTCACGACATCTGTTTCTGAGGTTTCTACTAAGACTGTACCATCTTTTCTCTCTGAATTTTCGGACGTGTTCTCTGAGAGTGGTGTTCAGGACTTGCCCCCACACAGGGAGTACGATTGCCCTATTAATCTCACCCCAGGCGCCAAGCTGCCTAAATCTCGTTTATACAATCTCTCCCAACCTGAAAGGGTCGCTATGCATGCTTATATCTCTGAGAGTCTGAGAAAGGGACACATACGACCCTCGAAATCACCTGTTGCTGCTGGTTTTTTCTTTGTTAAGAAAAAAGATGGTTCTTTAAGACCATTTCTGGATTTCAGGGAGCTGAAAGAGGGGCATACAACCTGGTCAGGGTCAGAGAAGGAGACGAATGGAAGACAGCCTTCAATACCCCTGAGGGCCATTTTGAGAATTTGGTTATGCCTTTTGGTTTGATGAATGCTCCAGCCGTCTTTCAGCATTTTGTGAAAAGCATTTTTTATCATTTAATGGGGAAATTTGTATTAGTGTATCTAGATGACATTTAGATTTTTTTCTCCTGATTTCAAAACTCATAAGGAACACTTACGTCAGGTCTTGCTCATCCTGCGGGAGAATAAATTGTACGCTAAACTGGAAAAATGTGTGTTTGCGGTTCCAGAAATTCAATTTCTGGGGTTTCTTCTCTCTGTTTCTGGTTTTCGCATGGACCCCGAGAAGGTCCGCGCTGTGCTTGAGTAGGAGCTTTATTTTGAATTATTCCTCTGTTGTTAAACCACTCACTGATATGAATAGAAAGGGGGTAGATTTTTCCTCCTGGTCGGTAGAGGCGCGCAAGGCGAGTTTTGCTTCCGCTCCCATCTTGGTACAGCCTCATATTTCTTTACCCTTCATAGTTGAGGTTGATGCTTCTGAGGTGGGTGTGGGTGCGGTCTTGTCTCAGGGTCCCTCTGCTGCCAAATGGCGACCGTGTGCCTTTCTTTTTAAAGAAACTCTCCTCCGCAGAGAGAAATTACGATGTGGGAGATAGGGAGTTGTTGGCCATCAAGTTGGCTTTTGAGGAATGGCGCCATTGGCTAGAGGGAGCCAGACACCCTATTAGCGTGTTTACCGACCATAAGAATCTGGCCTACTTGGAGTCAGCCAAGCGTCTGAACCCGAGACAGGCCAGGTCTTTGTTCTTTTCAAGGTTTAATTTTGTTGTCACGTTCCGCCCTGGGGTTAAGAATGTGAAGGTGGATGCCCTGTCACGTTGTTTTCCGAGAGGTTGGAATTTTGAAGACCCGGCTCCCATTTTGGCTGAAGGTGTGGTGGTCTCTGCTCTTTATCCTGAATTGGAGGCAGAGGTTCAGGCAGCCCAGTCAGAGGCTCCTGATCTTTGTCCTCCTGGGAGGTTGTTTGTGCCTCTCACTTTAAGACACAAGATTTTTAAGGAACACCACGATACTGTCCTTGCTGGGCACCCGGGGGCAAGAGCCACAGTGGATCTCATCGCTCGGAGATTCTGGTGGCCGGCGCTTCGTAAGTCGGTTAAGGGTTTTGTGGCAGCCTGCGAGACTTGCGCTCGTGCCAAAGTCCCTCATTCACGGCCATCAGGTCCTCCCCTTCCGTTACCCATTCCTTCCCGTCCTTGGACACATCTGTCCATGGACTTCATTACGGTCCTACCTCGTTCCTCGGGGAAGACTGTGATTCTGGTAGTGGAGTACCGTTTTAGCAAAATGGTGCATTTCATTCCTTTTCCTGGCTTGCCCAATGCTAAGACGCTGGCGCAGGCATTTATTGATCACATTGTCAAATTGTGTGGTATTCCTTCAGAGATAGTCTCTGATAGGTGCACACAGTTTGTTTCCAGATTCTGGAAGGCTTTCTGTTCTCGCTTGGGGGTTCGGTTGTCATTCTCTTCTGCTTTCCACCTGCAGTCGAATGGTCAGACAGAGCGCGTCAATCAGAATCTGGAGACATATCTGCGCTGTTTTGTGGCGGAGAATAAGGAGGAATGGTGTTCTTTTTTGTCCCTTGCTGTGTTTGCTTTAAATAACCGTCATCAGGAGTCCTCTGATAAGTCACAATTTTTTGGTGCATATAGGTTTCATCCGCAGTTTGGGACATTTCCTGGAGAGGGGTCTTCTGGTTTACCTGATGAGGACAGATTCTCCTCGTCTTTGTCATCTATTTGGCAAAAGATTCAGGATAATCTAAAGAGCATGAGTGAGAGATATAAGCGTGTGGCGGATAAGAGACATGTGCCTGGTCCGGACCTGAATGTTGGTGATCTGGTGTGGTTGTCTACTAAAAATATCAAATTGAAGGTTCCCTCCTGGAAGTTGGATCCTAAGTTTATTGGGCCTTACAAAATCTTGTCCGTCATCAATCCTGTTGCCTACCGTCTTGATCTTCCTCAGACTTGGAAGATCCATAATGTTTTCCATAATTCCTTATTAAAACCTTATGTCCAACCCATTGTACCCTCGTCTTTGCCTCCTCCTCCGATTGTGGTCGATGGTAATCTTGAATTTCAGGTCTCTAGGATTGTGGATTCTCGTGTTGTCCGCGGTTCTCTCCAGTACCTCGTTCATTGGGAGGGTTATGGTCCTGAGGAGAGGATGTGGGTCCCAGTGACGGACATTAAGGCCACTCGTCTCATCAGGGCTTTCCATAAGTCCCATCCTGAGAAGGTGGGCTCTGAGTGTCCGGAGTCCACTCGTAGAAGAAGGGGTACTGTCACCACCAGACATCTGAGAAGCTCTGACAGACGTCCTTCAGAACCTCCTCCTTGAGGTTCCTTTTGTTTTGCTTTCATTTTCTTATTTCGTTAGCCTCTCTCAGCTGTCATGTAGTTGCACTGATTGCATCCCTTTAAATCCCTCCCCATACTGCATAACTTTGCGGTTTATATTACTTCCTGGAGTGTGTGCATTCTGATCCTACTACTGAGTCTTCTACAGATAAGTTTTGTTCGTTCATTTGTGTTTTCCTGTTTGCTGATTCCCAGGTGACCCTGACTCCCTCCGTATCAAGTGTAGGGAGCCGGTGGCCTTGTCCCCTCACTATTATAGGGTGTTCAGGTGTTATACAGTCGAGGTACGAGGATATGCGATCATCTACCATTGGGATTTTCGCATAGGCTGAGCAGTTAGGGAGAGAGCCAGGTCTGATGCAGGTCTCTCCCTTTTGTTCCTTAGTTTTGGATCCAGTCAGTCGTATATACATTTTGTGTCTTCTAGTTTTCTGTACACCTTCCGTGACACTCTGGTTCCTGTCTTGTTGCTTCTGGTAACGACTCTGCCTGGCTTACTACGTCTATACTCTCTGTACCTTTGCAGGTACCTCCTGGTCTACCTGGACCTGCTTGTTTATGCTCCAGAGTAGCCTTTGGCAACTACCGATGGTCAAGCCTATCCTCACCATCCGAGGCTCTAGTTAAATCCGGGTAGTTGCTTAGTCAAGCCCCTCTGGAGTATTGCTAGTCAGTGGCACAGTGGTTTCACATCCACTGATCCATGACAACACTTTATACCATGTGGTTGATAGTCTCTTCCTGGAGTTGGAAGAGCTGGTGTGTGGTCCTCATCTGAGTTCCTGCTAATCCATTTTCTATTGAAGATAAATGTACTTCTCTTGGTATTTTCTTGCTCTCATTTGCTTGTTGTTTACTAGGTCTCAGGTAGATGTTGGTTCGTTCATCTGGAAAGGAACCAGTAGTCTCAGACCCTGTAACTAATCCTAGGGATTTTCATGGTCACTAGGGCCTAGGTTTCTGGTGTATGAATATTCCCACCTTCAGGGTCTATTCATACTAACAGGAGGTAGGGCTAGCTTTAGGGTTTCCTTAGGTGGTCATCATTTCCCTTTCCCTAGCCTTGAGGCCTAGTTTCTGGTCATTTTCCTTCTGTTGTCATTCTGGTGTTCGTCCCCTCCCCCTACACTATGACACCTAGATCCTATAAAAGTATAAATTTAATTGGTCAGCAGACTAAATTTCCTATTGGGTATCAGTTTAACCTCCTGTTTACATGATTTAATTCCCTATAACTTCTCCATGTATAGAACAAAATTACAGGCAGACTACCTCTCATGGATATCCAGAATTAATGCTGATTTTGCCAAAAATACTTCATAAATTCCATTGCCTCCTGATTACCATTCCCACTTGTGGAATATGTTAATTGCAGTCAGATATGCACAGATTATTTGGGGGGAATGCTTTCCTTAGAGTTGCACAAGGTGTATTTTTCCATTACCTACTGAAAGTAAGGTTGGGTATGCTAGATCTTCATTGTTACTACAAAGCCAATTAATCCACAGAATTATATATAAGACCCTTAAAACTGTTTAATGTTTAATATATCAATCTAAAACCTATTACCTAAACTATGATTTTTCAGCAACACTGATAAGCAATCTTGTGATAAATTTAGTATCAGTCTGGAGGATGTCCCTGATTTACAGGTCCTTATGGACCTTTGGGAGGAAGGATCATGAAAATTAGGTGAAGGCCCATTCACGAACCTTAAGAACCAAAGCACACATATGCCCCCCCTTTGCTAATTATGAATTTATTGATATATTATTTCGTCTTGTAGTCTCTGACCTCAAGGACATTGAGTCCCGTTACCATCGAGATTTTAACCTCTCTTGTGTCGAGATGCAGGCCCTTTAGAGACCCGGAAAAAGACAAATCCATCATTATTAAGCCATCAGATAAAGGGGGTAATTTGATAATCCTCGACCATAATGAATATAAAAAAATGTGTGTGGATCTACTCAAGGATCCTGAAGGGTATCGCAAGTTATCCTCGGACCCCACTGATAGGTTTATCGTGGAACTTAAGGCGATTCTTTGTACAGGCCTAGCCCAAAGAGTTATCAATAAGGCAGAATTTCATTTTCTATTACCTTCTAAGCCATGTATAGCTATTTTTTACAGTCTTCCTAAGGTCCACAAGGGTCCGAGGATCGATGCGCTGCACATTGACTCTAGATGTCTATTGGCGTCTATTGATGTTGAATCTTTATACAGCTCCATCCCTCACCAAAATGCTCTATCTGCAGTAGAATATTTCCTACGCACATGGGGGACACAGTTTAGGGCACACAATTCATTTACTTTGAGCCTACTGAGTTCACACTCACAATTTTTTTCTTTTCCATCCTTGTTTTTACCACCAGCTCAGGGGGACGGCTATGGGGAGCCCCTGCACCCCCACTTATGCTAATATCTTCCTGATCTGGTGGGAAGACACCATTGTCTTCCCAGATCATCAGGAATGGTGAAGGGAAAAGATTATATTTTGGACACATTATATCAATGACATATTTGTCATATTGGATGGTAATGGTGATGAGTTTGTGAACTTCATAGGGGCTCTTAATATTAACCAGATAGCGCTTAGGTTCACCCATGAGATACAGAGGGACAGTATTGCATTCCTTGATGTTAATATATCTAAACAGGAGGATAGGCTTGTCACAACATTGTTTAGAAAGCCGACGGCAGCTAACTCAATTCTCAACTGGAACAAAAAAATAGTTGTGGAATCGCACTCACCAGATCTTGAGGTCACCCGGCATGCAACAGCCTACCTGGAGTCCAAGCGTGTAACAGGTTGTGACATGACGTGAATCAGCCGAAACGTCATGACCTGTTGCATGCTTGTTCACTTGGCGGTTCCCATTAAAGGGATTTTTGTACCAGATATGCTGCCTCCATCTTCTTTCTTGGGACTCAATTCTCAACTGGGACAGTTATCATCCCTTCCCCCTTAAAAGGGGAATCCCAAAGGGGCAATATTTATCCCCAAGATAATCTTGTTCTTGGTTAACACTATGGTTGTTTGATAATTGCCCTATACTGTGGGTATGACATGCTCGCATATGTTATGTGAACTGTGATTCTTCTTCCAGGCACTATAGGGTTAATTTACCCTTTAGAGATGTAGGCGCTCTCCCCCTCTCCCTATCATGTTATTTGAGTAGTTCACCTTGTGTATTGAGCGATGTGGACAGTGCCGAGTTCACTAGCTAGATGTCCACTTATAGTGAGCGCTTAACTGAGGTTTCATCATCAGATACTCGCCGACTGGTCATCTTGCGTGTCGGAGCCCGGAAGTCGCTGCTTCCATAGACTGGAAGAAGTATGCGCTTCAAAGATGTGTTCCATAGGCTGGATGCTAATCATTAGTGCCGGCCGGAAGGAACGTATGTGCTTCACAGGCCAGACACCAATCACTTTACAGGAAATTATGCGGTTGACGTTGGTACTGTCATGCCTAGAAGTTACTAGACTGTCTGGAGGGAGGCCTTGGCACACTGGTTAAAGGTCAGTGTGTCTGTGTACCTGCATGCCCACAGCATCAGGCATCTACAGGGGGTGGCACGTGTCCGATGTTTAAAGGTCAAGTAAGTATTTATTATTAATCTGTATGAGTTTTAAAGACATTACGTTGCCATGAATGGATCTTTTATAGGCACCTTCTTTTTGCAAGTATCAGGCAGCCAGTATTAATCTGGTCGACTTCCAAACAGTGAGACAGATATTGTAATCTCATTTATTTTACATCATTTTTTCTGTCTATTTTTGCCACTCTCCTGTACTATTCACTATAATTTTTTTCTTGTCATTTATCTGTTTTTTTTTGGCTATCATTTGTTAATCATTTGATCATACCTAATATCCTGACCCCCTGAGGAACCCACTTTGTTGGGGGAAACGCGTCGGGATCTTGGGGGTTTCACCACCAAAACACCTTTAGGGTAAATTAGGGCTATCTAGCCGAGGAACGCAGACAGAGTCTCCACCATTGGGATTCTTCTCTGGGCTGAGGGGTATAGTAGGGCTATCCAGGGTACGTTCATCTCCTTCCCCCGGGACCCTGGCCCATTCCTCTTTGTATGTTTATTTCATTATTATTTTTTGTATCTTTGAATTATCAGGGTGATCGATTGGCACCGTAATACAATCATAGTTTGGGTAATAGGTTTCAGATTGATATATTAAACATTACAGTTTTAAGAGTCCTATATATAATTCTGTGGATTAATTACTTCTTAAATTAGACTCATTTATATATCCTTTTTGAATACCAGAACATATGTAAATGTATTAATACAAATCCAACCTTATAGACCAAACAAAAAAATGGTGGTCCCTTATTCCAAACATAAATAGATATACATAGAGTCCACATTTGCTCTTTGACAGTCCCTTTGAGAATTACTTGCTGACCAACTAAACTAACTAGTAGAGGATGGCATCCCAAAAACTTTTACATTTCTACATTAAGAATATGAAATCACCAACTCTCATTTCTATCAATACTTGCAAATGAGGCATGTTCTTGATACAGTGGGCCTTCTTCCTATTCCTACTCTTACGACCTCACACCTTAAATGTCTCTGTGATGGGCGTTCATCTCACACTAAAGGTCTTTCCGCCACTTATCTTGTACCAAGCCCTGCACTATGTGGAGAAAGTGGTACTCTGTTGTACATGTGGTGGTATTGCCCCATAATTCTTCCATTTTCTATTGTATTCCCTTTTCTTTTACAATTTTCAACTTTGATTTGCGGTCAAAGAGATAGTGCGCAGCGGAAGATAGAGACTGACAGATATGATATTTGCATTTTTCTTTATTTACTATAATGGATCACACACCCTGATATTACCATTTTGGTTTACTGTTACAGTTTCGCCTGATACATATGTCTTTATACCATTTGTACTTTTCTTTTTTGCTGTATTACTATCGAAAGTAACACTAAGTATATATGACTAAATGTTAAAAAAATCTAATAAAATCGTAAAAGTTAAAAAAAAAGATAAATTCCTGGTAGACAGCTGCGCTGACTTTGGACTTAATATAATACAGTGTACCAACAACAGCAGATGAAATGGATCCCAAACCATCAATGACTGTGGAAATGTCACACTGGACCTCAAGCAACTTGGACTGTGTGCCTCTCCACTCTTCCTCCAGACTCTTTGACCTTGATTTCCAAATGAAAAGCAACATTTACTTTGCAAACAGTCCCTTTTCTCCTTAGCCCAGGTAAGATGCTTCTGACGTTGTCCCTTAGTCAAAACAAGGAATGTGACAGTTGTAGTCCGTGTACTAGATACCTTGGTGTGTGGTGGCTCTTGAAGTACTGACTCCAGCTACAGTCAGTGCCCTTTTCTTTACAATCCTTTTAAGGCTGCTGTTATCCCTGTTGCTTGTGCATCTTTTTCTACCACACTTTTCCCTTCTACTCCACCTTTCATTAATATGCTTGGATATAGCACTCTTTGAACAGCCAGCTTCTGTAGCAATGACCTTTTGTGGCTTACCCTAGTTGTGGAGAGTGTCAATGACTGTCAAGTTAGTAGTCTTTCCCTAGATTGTGTAGCCTACTGAACCAGACTGAGGGACCACTTAACCACCTCCCGTCTCGCTAACGACGATCGGCGTCAATGCTGCGGCTCTGCCAGGTCACACTAACGCTGATCAGCGTCATCTCGCGAGACGCAAGATTTCCTGTGAATGCGCGCACACAGGAGCGCACGTTCACAGGAACCGGAGGTAAGCGAGTGGATCTGCAGCCTGCCAGCGGCGAACGTTCGCTGGCAGGCTGTAGATGTGATTTTTTTAACCCCTAACAGGTATATTAGACGCTGTTTTGATAACAGCATCTAATATACCTGCTACCTGGTCCTCTGGTGGTCCCTTCTGCTTGGATCGACCACCAGAGGACACAGGCAGCTCTGTAAAAAGTAGCACCAAGCACCACACTACACTACCCCCACCCCCGGTCACTTATTAACCCCTTATGAACCCCTGATCACCCCATATAGACTCCCTGATCACCCCACCGTCATTGATAACCCCCCTGTCATTGATCACCCCCCTGTAAGGCTCCATTCAGACGTCTGTATGTGTTTTACGGATCCACACATCCATGGATCGGATCCGCAAAACACATACGGACGTCTGAATGGAGCCTTACAGGGGGGTGATCAATGACAGGGGGGGTGATCACCCCATATAGACTCCCTGATCACCCCCCTGTCATTGATCACCCACCTGTAAGGCTCCATTCAGACATTTTTTGGCACAAGTTAGCTGAAAGTTTATTTATTTTTTTCTTACAAAGTCTCATATTCCACTAACTTGTGTCAAAAAATAAAATCTCACATGAACTCACCATACCCCTCACGGAATCCAAATGCGTAAAAAAAAATTGACATTTATATTCCAGACTTCTTCTCACGCTTTAGGGCCCCTAAAATGCCAGGGCAGTATAAATACCCCACATGTGACCCTATTTTGGAAATAAGACACCCCAAGGTTTTCCGTGAGGGGCATATTGAGTCCATGAAAGATTGAAATTTTTGTCCCAAGTTAGCGGAAAGGGAGACTTTGTGAGAAAAAACTAAAAAAATCTATTTACGCTTTTGCCCAAAAAAAAAAAAATTCTATGAACTCGCCATGCTCCTCATTAAATACCTTGGGGTGTCTTCTTTCCAAAATGGGGTCACATGTGGGGTATTTATACTGCCCTGGCATTTTAGGGGCCCTAAAGCGTGAGAAGAAGTCTGGGATCCAAATGTCTAAAAATGCCCTCCAAAAAGGAATTTGGGCCCCTTTGTGCATCTAGGCTGCAAATAAGTGTCACACATGTGGTATCGCCGTACTCAGGAGAAGTTGGGCAATGTGTTTTGGGGTGTCTTTTTACATATACCTATGCTGGGTGAGATAAATATCTTGGTCAAATGCCAACTTTGTATAAAAAAAATGGGAAAAGTTGTCTTTTGCCGAGATATTTATCTCACCCAGCATGGGTATATGTAAAATGACACCCCAAAACACATTGCCCAACTTCTCCTGAGTATGGCGATACCACACGTGTGACACTTTTTTGCAGCCTAGGTGGGCAAAGGGGCCCACTTTCCAAAGAGCACCTTTCGGATTTCACCGGCCATTTTTTACAGATTTTGATTTCAAACTACTTTGCACGGATTTGGGCCCCTAAAATGCCAGGACAGTATAACTATCCCACAAGTTACCACATTTTGGAAAAAAGACACCCCAAGGTATTCCGTGAGGGGCATGGTGAGTTAATGGAAGTTTTTATTTTTTGTCACAAGTTAGTGGAATATGAGACTTTAATTGTAAGGAAAAAATGTTTAAAAAAAATTCATCATTTTCCGCTAACTTGTGACAAAAAATAAAAAGTTCTATCAACTTACTATGCCCATCAGTGAATACCTTAGGGTGTCTACTTTCAGAAATGGGTTCATTTGTGGGGGTTTTCTACTGTCTGGGCATTGTAGAACCTCAGGAAACATGACAGGTGCTCAGAAAGTCAGAGCTGCTTCGAAAAGCGGAAATTCACATTTTTGTGCCATAGTTTGTAAACGTTATAACTTTTATCCAAACATTTTTTTTTACCCAAACATTTTTTTTTATCAAAGATGTGGAACAATAAATTTAGAGAAAAAATTATATATAGATGTCTTTTTTTAAGAAAAATTTTACAACTGAAAGTGAAAAATTTCGTTAAATTTCGATTAATAACAAAAAAAGTAAAAATGTCAGCAGCAATTAAATACCATCAAATTAAAGCTCTATTAGTGAGAAGAAAAGAAGGTAAAATTAATTTGGGTGGTAAGTTGCATGACTTAGCAATAAACCGTTAAAGTTGTGGAGTGTTGATTTGTAAAAAAGGGCCTGGAAACTAGGGGGTATAAACCTGTGGCCCTTAAGTGGTTAAAGGCTGTTTTGTGTTGATTAGGTGATGAGATTGTGACACCATGAGTCTATAATATTGAACTTTTTCACAATATTCTAATTTTAAGTTTTCATTAGTAAAGTTTTCATTTGACTTTTGGGTTTTCATTAGCTTTAAACCATAATCATTGACATTTAAATAAATACACACTTGAAATAGATCAATTTGTGTGTAATGAAACTATATAATATGAGCTTCACTTTTTGAATTTAATTACTAAAAAAATTAACTTTTCAATAATATTAAAATTTATTGAGATACGTGTGTATTGTTGAACCAATTTTTGAGTAAAATGATTGTGAATTTGTTTTTTTTGTCCATTTTTCATTTATATCTTTGTTTTTTTGCAGTTTCTTGGCAGCACAGAGGTAGAGCAACCTAAAGGTACTGAAGTTGTGAAGGATGCAGTGAGAAAGCTTAAGGTATTAAGATGCATATTCTGTATTTATATTGTCGTTTTATTTAATACCTCTAGTAATTTCAAACCAAAAATGACCCAAAGATTTTGTATTGTTCTTAACATCTATCTATCTATCTATCTATCTATCTATCTATCTATCTATCTATCTATCTATATATCTATCTATAGCTATTATAAATCTGTCTGACTCCCTATCTGTCCTTCTTTCTATCTGTCTAGATGAGAAAACACAAGGACATCTCCACGATGTAAAGTGATCATTATGTGTTGAATTTTCCCATTGGAATTGGTGTGCACTGTTTGGATTTCTAACCATTTTCATTTTCAGACTGATTCATCTGTCCTAGAATTTCATTTGATTGTGATGTAAAGAAATGTAAAGTTAAATGTAATTCGGTTTAGAATAAAAATTGCTGTCAAAGATGGATATTAAAGCGGTATTCCTGTAAGGTACCATACCCACCTTAAAAGTATAGTGCAGTAAATCTACTGAGATATACTGGGAGGTGCCAGCCCCATTCATTGAATTGACTTTTTTGGACTCTGGTGGTGACATCCAGCCACTAGATACAGATGTAGCCGAGCTAAAATTGACTCTGGCAACACATGGCACAGTGTTAATCTTGCTTATCTCGTGACTAGAGTTGAGCGAACACCTGGATGTTCGGGTTCGAGAAGTTCGGCCGAACTTCCCGGAAATGTTCGGGTTCGGGATCCGAACCCGATCCGAACTTCGTCCCGAACCCCATTGAAGTCAATGCGGACCCGAACTTTTCAGTACTAAAAAGGCTGTAAAACAGCCCAGGAAAGGGCTAGAGGGCTGCAAAAGGCAGCAACATGTAGGTAAATCCCCTGCAAACAAATGTGGATAGGGAAATGAATAAAAATAAAAATTAAATAAATAAAAATTAACCAAAATCAATTGGAGAGAGGTCCCATAGCAGAGAATCTGGCTTCACGTCACCCACCACTGGAACAGTCCATTCTCAGATATTTAGGCCCCGGCACCCAGGCAGAGGAGTGAGGTCCCGTAACAGAGAATCTGTCTTCATGTCAGCAGAGAATCAGTCTGCATGTCATAGCAGAGAATCAGGCTTCACGTCAGCCACCACTGCAACAGTCCATTTTCATAAATTTAGGCCCAGCACACAGGCAGAGGAGAGAGGTCCCGTAACAGACAATCTGGCATCATGTCAGCAGAGAATAAGTCTGCATGTCATAGCAGAGAATCAGGCTTCACATCAGCCACCACTGCAACAGTCCATTTTCATAAATTTAGGCCAAGCACCCAGGCAGAGGAGAGAGGTCCCGTAACAGACAATCTGGCTTCATGTCAGCAGAGAATCAGTCTTCATATCATAGCAGAGAATCAGGCTTCACGTCAGCCACCAATGCAACAGTCCATTGTCAGATATTTAGGCCCAGCACCCAGGCAGAGGAGAGAGGTCCCGTAACAGAAAATCAGGCTTCACGTCAGCCACCAGTGCAACAGTCCATTGGCATATATTTAGGCCCAGCACCCAGGCAGAGGAGAGAGGTCCCGTAACAGACAATCTGGCTTCATGTCAGCAGAGAATCAGTCTTCATGTCATAGCAGAGAATCAGGCTTCACGTCACCCACCACTGTAACAGTCCATTTTCATAAATTTAGGCCCAGCACCCAGGCAGAGGAGAGAGGTCCCGTAACAGAGAATCTGGCTTCATGTCAGCAGAGAATCAGTCTGCATGTCATAGCAAAGAATCAGGCTTCACGTCAGCCACCACTGTAAGAGTCCATTTTCATAAATTTAGGCCCAGCACCCAGGCAGAGGAGAGAGGTCCCGTACCAGACAATCTGGCTTCATGTCAGCAGAGAATCAGTCTGCATGTCATAGCAGAGAATCAGGCTTCACGTCAGCCACCACTGCAACAGTCCATTGTCATAAATTTAGGCCCAGCACCCAGGCAGAGGAGAGAGGTCCCGTAACAGACAATCTGGCTTCATGTCAGCAGAGAATTAGTCTGCATGTCATAGCAGAGAATCAGGCTTCACGTCACCCAACATTGGAACAGTCCATTGGCATATATTTAGGCCCCGGCACCCAGACAGAGGAGAGGTTCATTCAAATTTGGGTAGCCTCGCAATATAATGGTAAAATGAAAATAAAAATAGGATTGAATGAGGAAGTGCCCTGGAGTACAATAATATATGGTTAAGGGGAGGTAGTTAATGTCTAATCTGGACAAGGGACGGTCAGGTCCTGTGGGATCCATGCCTGGTTCATTTTTATGAACGTCAGCTTGTCCACATTGGCTGTAGACAGGCGGCTGCGTTTGTCTGTAATGACACCCCCTGCCGTGCTGAATACACGTTCAGACAAAACGCTGGCCGCCAGGCAGGCCAGCACCTCCAAGGCATAAAAGGCTAGCTCTGGCCACGTGGACAATTTAGAGACCCAGAAGTTGAATGGGGCCGAACCATCAGCCAGTACGTGGAGGGGTGTGCACACGTACTGTTCCACCATGTTAGTGAAATGTTGCCTCCTGCTAACACGTTGCGTATCAGGTGGTGGTGCAGTTAGCTGTGGCGTGTTGACAAAACCTTTCCACATCTCTGCCATGCTAACCCTGCCCTCAGAGGAGCTGGCCGTGACACAGCTGCCTTGGCGACCTCTTGCTCCTCCTCTGCCTTGGCCTTGGGCTTCCACTTGTTCCCCTGTGACATTTGGGAATTCTCTCAGTAGCGCGTCTACCAACGTGCGCTTGTACTCGCCCATCTTCCTATCACGCTCCAGTGCAGGAAGTAAGGTGGGCACATTGTCTTTGTAGCGTGGATCCAGCAGGGTGGCAACCCAGTAGTCCGCACACGTGGGCAAATCTGCTGTCGTTGCGCAGGCACTGCAGCATGTAGTCGCTCATGTGTGCCAGGCTGCCCAGGGGTAAGGACAAGCTGTCCTCTGTGGGAGGCGTATCGTCATCGTCCTTCCTTTCCCCCCAGCCACGCACCAGTGATGGACCCGAGCTGCGTTGGGTGCCACCCCGCTGTGACCATGCTTCATCCTCATCCTCCTCCTCCTCCTCCTCCTCATCCTCGTCCTCCTCGTCCTCCAGTAGTGGGCCCTGGCTGGCCACATTTGTACCTGGCCTCTGCTGTTGCCAAAAACCTCCCTCTTAGTCACTTCAAAGAGACTGGCCTGAAAGTGCTAAAAATGACCCCTCTTCCTCCTCCTCCTCCTCCTCCTGGGCCACCTCCTCTTCCATCATCGCCCTAATTGTTTTCTCAATTAGACATAGAAGTGGTATTGTAACGCTGATAACGGCGTCATCGCCACTGGCCATGTTGGTGGAGTACTCGAAACAGCGCAACAGGGCACACAGGTCTCGCATGGAGGCCCAGTCATTGGTGGTGAAGTGGTGCTGTTCTGTAGTGCGACTGACCCGTGCGTGCTGCAGCTGAAACTCCACTATGGCCTGCTGCTGCTCGCACAGTCTTGTCAGCATGTGCAAGGTGGAGTTCCACCTGGTGGGCACGTCGCATATGAGGCGGTGAGCGGGAAGGCCGAAGTTACGCTGTAGCGCAGACAGGCGAGCAGCAGCAGGATGTGAACGCCGGAAGCGCGAACAGACGACCCGCACTTTATGCAGCAGCTCTGACATGTCGGGGTAGTTGTGAATGAACTTCTGCACCACCAAATTCAGCACATGCGCCAAGCAAGGGATGTGCGTCAAATTGGCTAGTCCCAGAGCTGCAACGAGATTTCGCCCATTATCACACACCACCAGGCCGGGCTTGAGGCTCACCGGCAGCACTCGTCGGTCTGTTGTTCTATACCCTGCCACAACTCCTGTGCGGTGTGGGGCCTGTGCCCCAAACATATGAGTTTCAGAATGGCCTGCTGACGTTTACCCCGGGCTGTGCTGAAGTTGGTGGTGAAGGTGTGTGGCTGACTGGATGAGCAGGTGGAAGAAGAGGAGGAGGAAGCCGAGAAGGAGGAGGTGGCAACAGGAGGCAAAGAATGTTGCCCTGCGATCCTTGGCGGCGGAAGGACGTGCGCCAAACAGCTCTCCGCCTGGGGCCCAGCTCTCACTACATTTACCCAGTGTGCAGTTAGGGAGATATAGCGTCCCTGGCCGTGCTTACTGGTCCACGTATCTGTGGTTAGGTGGACCATGCCAAAGATGGCGTTGCGCAGTGCACACTTGATTTTATCGGATACTTGGTTGTGCAGGGAAGGCACGGCTCTCTTGGAGAAGTAGTGCCGGCTGGGAACAACATACTGTGGGACAGCAAGCGACATGAGCTGTTTGAAGCTGTCTGTGTCCACCAGCCTAAATGACAGCATTTCATAGGCCAGTAGTTTAGAAATGCTGGCATTCAGGGCCAGGGATCGAGGGTGGCTAGGTGGGAATTTACGCTTTCTCTCAAATGTTTGTGAGATGGAGAGCTGAACGCTGCCGTGTGACATGGTTGAGATGCTTGGTGATGGAGGTGGTGGTGGTGTTGGTGGTACATCCCCTGTTTGCTGGGCGGCAGGTGCCAACGTTCCTCCAGAGGCAGAGGAAGAGGCCGAGGCGGCAGCAGCAGAAGAGGTAGCAGGGGGAGCCTGAGTGACTTCCTTGGTTTTAAGGTGTTTACTCCACTGCAGTTCATGCTTTGCATGCAGGTGCCTGGTCATGCAGGTTGTGCTCAGGTTCAGATCGTTAATGCCTCGCTTCAGGCTCTGATGGCACAGCGTGCAAACCACTCGGGTCTTGTCGTCAGCACATTGTTTGAAGAAGTGCCATGCCAGGGAACTCCTTGAAGCTGCCTTTGGGGTGCTCGGTCCCAGATGGCGGCGGTCAGTAGCAGACGGAGTCTCTTGGCGGCGGGTGTTCTGCTTTTGCCCACTGCTCCCTCTTTTGCTACGCTGTTGGCTCGGTCTCACCACTGCCTCTTCCTCCGAACTGTGAAAGTCAGTGGCACGACCTTCATTCCATGTGGGGTCTAGGACCTCATCGTCCCCTGCATCGTCTTCCACCCAGTCTTGATCCCTGACCTCCTGTTCAGTCTGCACACTGCAGAAAGACGCAGCAGTTGGCACCTGTGTTTCGTCATCATCAGAGACATGCTGAGGTGGTATTCCCATATCCTCATCATCAGAAAACATAAGTGGTTGTGCGTCAGTGCATTCTATGTCTTTCACCGCTGGGGAAGGGCTAGGTGGATGCCCTTGGGAAACCCTGCCAGCGGAGTCTTCAAACAGCATAAGAGACTGCTGCATAACTTGAGGCTCAGACAGTTTCCCTGGTATGCATGGGGGTGATGTGACAGACTGATGGGGTTGGTTTTCAGGCCGTGCTGGATCCACTGTCGGCCACCCAATTGACTAATGCCTGTACCTGCTCAGGCCTTACCATCCTTAGAACGGCATTGGGACCCACCATATATCGCTGTAAATTCTGGTGGCTACTGGGACCTGAGGTAGTTGGTACACTAGGACGTGTGGATGTGGCAGAACGGCCATGTCCTCTCCCAGCACCAGAGGGTCCACTAACACCACCACGACCATGTCCACGTCCGCGTCCCTTACTATGTTTTCCTCATTGTTATCATTCACCACAACAACAAAAATATTATTTGGCCCAATGTATTGTATTCAAATTCAGCTGAATATAAATTTGAGGCCTAGTATTTAGGCGCTGGGTGACCGGTATAGATTTACTGACAGAATTAGACTTGGAAATGCACAGTAGCGTGTGTGTGAAGTTATTCTGAATGACCCTATGTGCCTTTTGAATATTATATACCCTCTTAGGGATAGATTTCAAATAGCTCTGATACAGCAGAAACCACTAAATTAGGAAATTGCTAAATTGGGAATTGTTTTTTAACCCAGAACAAAAAATGTGCTTTGACGGACACTAAATAACTTGCCCAGCCAGAACAGTACAGCGGTAACGACAGATTTAGCCGGATATAAATTTGAGGCCTAGTATTTAGGCGCTGGGTGACCGGTATGGATTTACTGACAGAATTAGACTTGAAAATGCACAGTAGCGTGTGTGTGAAGTTATTCTGAATGACCCTATGTGCACCTTGAATATTATATACCCTTTTAGGGATAGATGTCAAATAGCTCTGATACAGCAGAAACCACTAAATTATGAAATTGCTAAATTGGGTATTGTATTTCAACCCAGAACAAAAAATGTGCTTTGACGGACACTAAATAACTTGCCCAGCCAGAACAGTACAGCGGTAACGACAGATTTAGCGGGATATAAATTTGAGGCCTAGTATTTAGGCGCTGGGTGACCGGTATGGATTTACTGACAGAATTAAACTTGGAAATGCACAGTAGCGTGTGTGTGAAGTTATTCTGAATGACCCAATGTGCACCTTGAATATTATATACCCTTTTAGGGATAGATTTCAAATAGCTCTGATACAGCAGAAACCACTAAATTAGGAAATTGCTAAATTGGGAATTGTTTTTCAACCCAGAGCAAAAAATGTGCTTTGACGGACACTAAATAACTTGCCCAGACAGAACAGTACAGCGGTAACGACAGATTTAGCGGGATATAAATTTGAGGCCTAGTATTTAGGCGCTGGGTGACCGGTATGGATTTACTGACAGAATTAGACTTGGAAATGCACAGTAGCGTGTGTGTGAAGTTATTCTGAATGACCCTATGTGCACCTTGAATATTATATACCCTTTTAGGGATAGATTTCAAATAGCTCTGATACAGCAGAAACCACTAAATTAGGAAATTGCTAAATTGGGAATTGTTTTTCAACCCAGAACAAAAAATGTGCTTTGACGGACACTAAATAACTTGCCCAGCCAGAACAGTACAGCGGTAACGACAGATTTAGCGGCATATAAATTTGAGGCCTAGTATTTAGGCGCTGGGTGACCGGTATGGATTTACTAACAGAATTAAACTTGGAAATGCACAGTAGCATGTGTGTGAAGTTATTCTGAATGACCCTATGTGCACCTTGAATATTATATACCCTTTTAGGGATAGATTTCAAATAGCTCTGATATAGCAGAAACCACTAAATTATGAAATTGCTAAATTGGGAATTGTATTTCAACCCAGAACAAAAAATGTGCTTTGACGGACACTAAATAACTTGCCCAGCCAGAACAGTACAGCGGTAACGAGAGATTTAGCGGGATATCAATTTGAGGCCTAGTATTTAGGCGCTGGGTGACCGGTATGGATTTACTGACAGAATTAGACTGGGATATGGCCAAAAAATAACCACACTATTGCTGGTTATATGCACTTGGTGTGACAGCTTGACCAACCACACTACTGAGGGTTAAATGCACTTGGTGTCGGGCGCAGCTTGCCCCTGATGTAGTATATGGCCAAAAAATGAACAGACTATTGCTGGTTAAATGTACTTGGTGTGACAGCTTGACCAACCACACTACTGAGGGTTAAATGCACTTGGTGACGGGCGCAGCTTGCCCCTGATGTAGTATATGGCCAAAAAATAAACAGACTATTGCTGGTTAAATGCACTTGGTGTGACAGCTTCACCCTGATGTAGGCTTTAGCCAAAAAACAACCACACCATTGAGGGTTAAATGCACTTGGTGACAGGCGCAGCTTGCCCCTGATGTAGTATATGGCCAAAAAATAAACAGACTATTGCTGGTTAAATTCACTTGGTGTGACAGCTTCACCCTGATGTAGGCTTTAGCCAAAAAACAACCACACCATTGAGGGTTAAATGCACTTGGTGACAGGCGCAGCTTGCCCCTGATGTAGTATATGGCCAAAAAATGAACAGACTATTGCTGGTTAAATGCACTTGGTGTGACAGCTTGACCAACCACACTACTGAGGGTTAAATGCACTTGGTGACGGGTGCAGCTTGCCCCTGATGTAGTATATGGCCAAAAAATAAACAGACTATTGCTGGTTAAATGCACTTGGTGTGACAGCTTCACCCTGATGTAGGCTTTAGCCAAAAAACAACCACACCATTGAGGGTTAAATGCACTTGATGACAGGCGCAGCTTGCCCCTGATGTAGTATATGGCCAAAAAATGAACAGACTATTGCTGGTTAAATGCACTTGGTGTGACAGCTTGACCAACCACAGTACTGAGGGTTAAATGCACTTGGTGACGGGCGCAGCTTGCCCCTGATGTAGTATTTGGCCAAAAAATGAACAGACTATTGCTGGTTAAATGCACTTGGTGTGACAGCTTGACTAACCACACTACTGAGGGTTAAATGCACTTGGTGACGGGCGCAGCTTGCCCCTGATGTAGTATATGGCCAAAAAATAAACAGACTATTGCTGGTTAAATGCACTTGGTGTGACAGCTTCACCCTGATGTAGGCTTTAGCCAAAAAACAACCACACCATTGAGGGTTAAATGCACTTGGTGACAGGCGCAGCTTGCCCCTGATGTAGTATATGGCCAAAAAATAAACAGACTATTGCTGGTTAAATTTGCTTGGTGTGACAGCTTCACCCTGATGTAGGCTTTAGCCAAAAAACAACCACACCATTGAGGGTTAAATGCACTTGGTCGCAGCTTGTGCTGGCGCACCACAAGACACAAAATGGCCGCCAATCACCCCAGAAAAAAGTGACTGATAAACGGTCTGGGCAGCCTAAAAACAGTGAGCAATTGAGTATCAGCAGCTCAATGATCCACAGCTGCAGATCGATCAATAATCAAGTCCTTTGGAGGAGTTAATCTGCCTAATCTCGCCCTACTGTCGCAGCCGCAACCTCTCCCTACGCTAATCAGAGCAGAGTGACGGGCGGCGCTATGTGACTCCAGCTTAAATAGAGGCTGGGTCACATGGTGCTCTGGCCAATCACAGCCATGCCAATAGTAGGCATGGCTGTGATGGCCTCTTGGGGCAAGTAGTATGACGCTTGTTGATTGGCTGCTTTGCAGCCTTTCAAAAAGCGCCAAGAAAGCGTCACAAAAGCGCCAAGAAAGCGACGAACACCGAACCCGACCCCGGACTTTTACGAAAATGTCCGGGTTCGGGTCCGTGTCACGGACACCCCAAAATTTGGTACGAACCCGAACTATACAGTTCGAGTTCGCTCATCCCTACTCGTGACAAAAGCCTTTAAAAGCTATTGAAAAGTTCCCTTTTTTGCCATTCTTTACTTAACGCATAGCCATCAAGTTTAGCTTGGCTGCATCTGTAATGTTGTTTCATAGCAAATCTGCAACAAGACACCTTCAAAAGTCTTATGCAATTCATGCCTTGATAGATCCTAGCTGTTTTGGTGGCACAAGGAGCGCCTACACTCATATTAGCCTTTGATTGTGTTGAAGTACTGCAGAATATTGTATTCAAATCATCAAGCGTATTGTATTAACGTACAGTCATTATAAATTTTACTGTACTAAAGCAGAACTTCTGCCCAATATAAAGATTATTCATAGCAAAGACTTACATATATTTGTGTGTATCTAACATACAAGCATATTACACAGCTCAGAAGATATATGTTGCTTAAACATTTATAGCATAAATAGACCAGGAGGTGGCACTAAAACTCTGTGTTCTCATAATATCCAGTATATTACTATTGTATCACTGTATCATTGTTGTAATTACTTTTAGTGGCATATTAATTTCTTGCTAAATGGTTAACAATTGCATGTAATGTATAGTAACTTCATTTATGCAAGACACTATTTTATGTACTGTACCAAAAAGTAATACCATTGGTCTTTTTTAAAGTTTGCAAGACACATCAAGAAATCTGAAGGTCAGAAAACTCCAAAGGTTGAACTTCAAATATCAATATATGGGGTAAAAATTATTGAGCCAAAAACAAAGGTGGGACTTTAGTATAATCATATAATTAGTCAAAATACTGTCAAAATGTTTAAATTTTTTCCTTATGTACCACAATAGTACAACAGATTCACACATACTAGAGTGATAAAAAAAAGATTCTGGCAACATTAAAGGGGTTTTCCGGTAGGGCATCAATATCAAATTTGTTAGAGGCCCATCATCCTGCACCTCCACTTATCAGCTGTTTTGGGCAGTTTCCAGAAACAACATGGTTGAGCGAACTGTAAGCACAAAATTCCTTCCACTGTGTAGCGGCTGTGCTGGGGTATTGCAGCTCGGATTCCATTCTAGGGAATGAGTGCTGAGCTGAAGTATGCTAGCCTCAGTAACTACACAGTGGCTAGAGCCTTCTGCTTCTGCATTAATCCGCTACATGGTTTCACTGTCGACTTCTCGCAACACCTTATCAGTGGGAGTGCTGGGTGTTGGATTCCTACCAATCCAATATTAATGACCTATACTGAGGAGAAGCCAACAATATTGGGGTACCATTACTGCAGGTTGGTGCACATATGGTATATCTAACAGAACCTAATATACACAATGTAAAATTGCTGTAATGTTTCTAAGATCATGCTAAATTCTTAAAGGGGTATTGCCATAACATTAAGATAAGCCATCAGTTTCTGATAAGTTGGGGGTTCAACTGGCAAGACTCCACTGATCCCAACTACACTCACTGACAAAAAATAAAGCACTGAGTTAGAAATGTCAGATTGCTGAAAAAACTTGCCATGCAGCTATGTCTCAGGCAGACATGTAGATGTTTACAGAGGTGTGGGCTAATAAGACACAGGTCATGCCGCAAGAGCGTGTAAATGTGCTTCCCCCACTGCCTCTCAGAGGCTACTTTTGAGTAATGCATCTCTTGGTGAGAGATTGTTTACTGCTAGACATGCCTGTATGACACACTAAAATACATTTTGCCCAGTTGACAGACTAAAAGGGAGTATCATTTGACTGAGAGAAGCAGACTGGTTATTTTGACAAATTGGCCACCAATCAGACCTTTTTGAACTAGTGAGTAGATGTTGAGAGCAGTGGTTAATTGAGAGCATGCGCACATAGAGAACGGCCCAGACAGACAACCAGTAGAGTAGATAGTTTGATCTTCTGCCAATTTAGTTTTCCACTATCCAGACACAGGTGGCACCTTCATTACACACCTCTGTCTCTAACAGAAGGAAATTTGGTGTCACAGCAACCATTACATGTCGTGCCATTGACAGCCGTCCACCATCTCCTCCGTTTGCAGGGTTGTCATGAACGAGAAGCCTGGACTGCTGTGGACCTGAACCATATTGTTTTTAGTGATAGATCCAGGTTCTGTTTGGGATCCCATATCGGTCCGTTTCGAATATTGAGGCCTGCTGGTGAGCACCTCAATACTGCCTTTGCTGCAGAGTGACAAACTACCCAACAGCTGATGTGTGGATATGGGAAACTGTCACATAAGACAGTCGTTCATTCCTGGTAATGATATGGGGGACAGTAACAGCTCAGGGATATGAACCGGACATCTTGTGGCCATATGTGCAGCCTCTCATGGCAGGGCTTCCAACTAACATTTTTCAGTAGGATAATGCTTGACACACAACATAGCTCTTTCAACATTTCCTTTGTTTGCTAGGTCACCAGATTTATCACCAGTTGAGTATTTATGGGACCAACTGTCACGCCAGCTTCGTAAACCTACAATTTTACAGGAACTACAGGCCCAGCTGCAACATCTGTGGGAAAATGTGTCACAGGATACCATAGAGAGTGTCTTGCATTTTTCTCCAATAAATGTATCTTTTTTCTCTAATATTATCACATAGTGATGTGGTTCCTTTTTAAAGTTTCCCTGCACAGTGGTGATACTGGCCACTCACTGTGTGGATAACTGCAAAACAGCTCACTTAAATTATTGGGAAAAACTTACTAAACCAAATCCAGCATTATTTTTATCACATATGGCACCAAAAATCCCAGTACATGCTATGCTATGCACTAATTTTATGTTGTAGCCTGGATTGTTTTTACATTTCTTGTCTAGTTCAGCTGTTTTGAACAGTGTTGCAAAAAAAGTGAATTTATATGTGCAGCAGCTATGAGTTAGCATAAGGAGAAGAAGATTGCAAAATAATGATAATATTAATTGTAGTCATTTTTATAAATTTGCTGCAATTTTGATGACTCCTAAATGCCCTTTATTTGCTCGTACTGTATAGTGTTATTAGGTAGGGTAACTCCCTTGATCATGAAGCATTTTCTAACATGTCTTAAATGTAAGCTAAAGTAATTAAAGCATAAAAATAAATATTGGAGCATTGTGGGATCCATGAAACATAGAAACATAGAATGTGTCAGCAGATACAAACCATTTGACCCATCTAGTCTGCCCAATATACTGAATACTATGAATAGCACCTGGCCCTATCTTATATGAAGGATGGCCTTATGCCTATCTCATGCATGCTAAAACTCCTTCACTGTATTTGCAGCTAATGAAGTGATTACTGCTTTTTTATGTTTGCACAGCACCTTCAGCTCTATATAGTAGAATATTTTTTTATAATAGAACCCCCTTTAGTATCCTGATGATCTCTTCCATTTTCTACTGGTTATCAAAGTTATCTTTGCATCCTACTGCAGATGGGGCAGAGGAAGAAGGTTCCTGCTGGAACCAGTTACCTTAAGCTAGTCATAGCTTAAGATTAGTGATGTCCCGAACTATTCGCCGGCGAACAGTTCACGGCGAACATGGCTTGTTCGCGTTCGCTGCAGAAGGTGAACATATGCGATGTTTGGTCCGCCCCCTATACATCATCATTGAGCAAACTTTGACCCTGTACCTCACAGTCAGCAGACACATTCCAGCCAATCAGCAAGAGACCCTCCCTCCCAGACACTCCCACCTCCTGGACAGCATCCATTTTAGAATCATTCGGAAGCTGCATTCTTAGTGAGAGGAGGGACAGTGTAGGTGCTGCTGATTCAATAGGGAAATCGATAGCTAGGGCAGTGTTCTGTGTCCACAGACTCATCTGCTGTAAGGACAGCGTCCTGACAGCACCCCAAAAAGCCCTTTTTAGGGCTGGTACATCAGTCTGCTTTTTTAAAAATTTTATTTTCTCTCTCTCTCTCTCTCTCTCTCTCTCTCTCTTTTGGTCACACCTTCTCATTCAAAGAGTTTTCTTTATTTTAATGACTATGAAAATTGTAGATTCACACTGAAGGCATCAAAACTATCAATTAACACATGTGGAATTATATGCATAACAAAAAAGTGTAACTGAAAATATGTCATATTCTAGGTTCTTCAAAGTAGCCACCTATTGCTTTGATTACTGCTTTGCACGCTCTTGGCATTCTCTTGATGAGCTTCAAGAGGTAGTCACCTGAAAAGTTCCTACAACAGTCTTGAAGGAGTTCCCAGAGATGCTTAGCACTTGTTGGCCCTTTTACCTTCACTCTGCGGTCCAGCTCACCCCATACCATCTCAATTGGGTTCAGGTCCGCTGACTGTGGAGGCCAGGTCATCTGGCGCAGCACCCCATCACTCTCCTTCATGGTCAAATAGCCCCTACACAGCCTGGAGGTGTGTTTGGGGTCATTGTCCTGTTGAAAAATAAATGATGGTCCAAGTAAACGCAAACCGGATGGAATAGCATGCCGCTGCAAGATGCTGTGGTAGCCATGCTGGTTCAGTATGCCTTCAATTTTAAATAAATCCCCAACAGTGTCACCAGCAAAGCACCCCCACACCATCACACCTCCTCCTCCATGATTTACAGTGGGAACCAGGCATGTAGAGTCCATCCGTTCACCTTTTCTGCTGCGCACAAAGACACGGTGGTTGGAACCAAAGATCTCAAATTTAGACACATCAGACCAAAGCACAGATTTCTATTGGTCTAATGTCCATTCCTTGTGTTCTTTAGCCCAAACAAGTTTCTTCTGCTTGTTGCCTGTCCTTAGCAGTGGTTTCCTAGCAGATATTCTACCATGAAGGCCTGATTCACACAGTCTCCTCTTAACAGTTGTTCTAGATATGTATTTGCTGCTAGAACTCTGTGTGGCATTGACCTGGTCTCTAATCTGAGCTGCTGTTAACCTGCGATTTCTGAGGCTAGTGACTCGGATTAACTTATCCTCCGCAGCAGAGGTGACTCTTGGTCTTCCTTTCCTGGGGCGGTCCGCATGTGAGCCAGTTTCTTTGTAGCGCTTGATGGTTTTTGTGACTGCACTTGGGGACACTTTCAAAGTTTTCCCAATTTTTCGGACTGACTGACCTTCATTTCTTAAAGTAATGATGGCCACTCGTTTTTCTTTACTTAGCTGCTTTTTTCTTGCCATAATACAAATTCTAACAGTTTATTCAGTAGGACTATCAGCTGTGTATCCACCTGACTTCTCCACAAGGCAACTGATGGTCCTAAACCCATTTATAAGTCAATAAATCCCACTTATTAAACTTGACAGGGCACACCTGTGAAGTGAAAACCATTTCAGATGACTACCTCTTGAAGCTCAACAAGAGAATGCCAAGAGTGTGCAAAGCAGTAATCAAAGCAAAAGGTTGCTACTTTGAAGAACCTAGAATATGACATATTTTCATTTGTTTCACACTTTTTTGTTATGTATATAATTCCACATGTGTTAATTCATAGATTTGATGCCTTCAGTGTGAATCTCCAATTTTCATAGTCATGAAAATAAAGAAAACTCTTTGAATGAGAATGTGTGTCCAAACTTTTGGTCTGTACTGTATATATATATATATATATATATATATATATATAATTATTGTAGTTGCCTGCCCATGTGTGAGAGGCTGCAGGACCACAGACTGCACTGTGTGCACACCATTCATACAGGGTGTCACAATACCTTGCAGATAAAAAATGTAAATTTATTTTTTCTCTGTGATATAATCGCAGTTGCAAGACAGTGAGTGTCTGGCCCACAGACTGTACTATGGCCACTGGCAAGGCCACCACTCATACCGTTACAGGGTGTCACAATACCTTGCAGATAAAAAAAAGTCAATGTATTTTTTCTCTGTGATATAATTGCAGTTGCCAGATAGTGATGTCCCGAACTATTCGCCGGCGAACATGGCTTGTTTGCGTTCGCCGCGGCGGGCGAACATATGCGATGTTCGGTCAGCCCCCTATACATCATCATTGAATAAACTTTGACCCTGTACCTCACAGTCAGCAGACACATTCCAGCCAATCAGCAGCAGACCCTCCCTCCCAGACACTCCCATCTCCTGGACAGCATCCATTTTAGATTCATTCGGAAGCTGCATTCTTAGTTAGAGGAGGGACAGTGTAGCTGCTGCTGATTTAATAGGGAAATCAATAGCTAGGGCAGTGTTCTGTGTCCACAGACTCATCTGCTTTAAGGACAGCGTCCTGACAGCACCCCAAAAAGCCCTTTTTAGGGCTGGTACATCAGTTTGCTTTTTTATTTTATATATATATATATATATATATATATATATATTAATATTGCAGTTGCCTGCCCATGTGTGAGAGGCTGCAGGCCCACAGACTGTACTGTGTGCACACCATTCATACAGGGTGTCACAATACCTTGCAGATAAAAAAAGTCAATTTTTTTTTTCTCTGTGATATAATCGCAGTTGCAAGCCAGTGAGTGTCTGGCCCACAGACTGTACTATGGCCACTGGCAAAGCCACCACTCATACCGTTACAGGGTGTCACAATACCTTGCAGATAAAAAAAAGTCAATTTATTTTTTCTCTGTGATATAATTGCAGTTGCCAAATAGTGATGTCCCGAACTATTCACCGGCGAACATAGCTTGTTTGCGTTCGCCGCGGCGGGCGAACATATGCGATGTTCAGTCCACCCCCTATACATCATCATTGAATAAACTTTGACCCTGTACCTCACAGTCAGCAGACACATTTCAGCCAATCAGCAGCAGACCCTCCCTCCCAGACACTCCCACCTCCTGGACAGCATCCATTTTAGATTCATTCGGAAGCTGCATTCTTAGTTAGAGGAGGGACAGTGCAGATGCTGCTGAGTTAATAGGGAAATCGATAGCTAGGGCAGTGTTCTGTGTCCACAGACTCATCTGCTGTAAGGACAGCATCCTGACAGCACCAAAAATAAAAACATTTTTAAGGCTGGTACATAATTTTTTAAATATATATATATATATATATATATATATATATATTGCAGTTGCCTGCCCGTGTGTGAGAGGCTGCAGGCCCACAGACTGTACTGTGTGCACACTATTCATACAGGGTGTCACAATACCTTGCAGATAAAAAAAGTTAATTTATTTTTTCTCTGTGATATAATCGCAGTTGCAAGCCAGTGAGTGTCAGGCCCACAGACTGTACTATGGTCACTTGGCAGGCCACCACTCATACCGTTACAGGGTGTCACAATACCTTGCAGAAAAAAAAAGTCTATTTATTTTTGCTCTGTAATAAATATAATCTCAGTTGCAAGCCAGTGTGTGTCAGGCCCACAGACTCTACTGTGGCCACTGGCCAGGCCACTACTCATACCGTTACAGGGTGTCACAATACCTTGCAGATAAAAAAAGTCTATTTATTTTTTCTATGTGATATAATCGCAGTTGCCAGACAGTGAGAGGCTGCAGGCTCACAGACTATACTGTGTGCACAACATTCATACAGGATGTCACAATACCGTGCAGATAAAAAAAAGTCAATTCATTTTTTTCTCTGTAATAAATATAATCGCAGTTGCAAGCCAGTGAGCGTCTGGCCCACCACTCATACCGTTACAAGGTGTCACAATACCTTGCAGATAAAAAAAAAGTCAATTTATTTTTTCTCTGTGATATAATCGCAGTTGCAAGCCAGTGAGAGTCTGGCCCACAGACTGTACTGTGGCCACTGGCCAGGCGGCCACTCATACCGTTACAGGGTGTCACAATACCTTGTAGATAAAACTAAAGTCAATTTATCATTTCTCTGTAATAAATATAATCGCAGTTGCAAGCCAGTGTGTGTCAGGCCCACACAGACTATACTGTGCCCACTGCCCACCACTTAGATAGGGTGGCACAGTACCTTGCACGCATAGTACCACTTATCTAAAAAAAATGACAGGCAGAGGCAGGCCACTCCGCAGGGGCCGTTGTGGTCGTGGTGCTGTGATTTCTACTGGCCCTGGAATAATGCCCAGTGTTTAGAGGCCACATACCCTGAACCCAAAAAATTCTGAGGACATAGTTGACTGGCTTACATAGGACACCCAATCTTCAACAGCTTCCGCTAAGAACCTTGACGCACCATCCTCGTCCAGCTCAGCTTTGGTAACCTGCTCACAAGTTACCACTCTCCCGCCCGCCGCCACCACCACTACCACCACAGCCACCACAGCCGCTTCACTTGATCCGTCAGAGAAGTTATTTACACATTAGTTGGATGAAATTAGTGATGCGCAACCATTATTGCCAGAGGATGTAGATAACTGGGATTTGTCTCAGTAAGGCAGAATTACACACATTGACATGCAGTGTGATTATGATGATGATGTTGTACCTGCTGCTGCTTCCTTTGCTGAGGTGTCAGATACAAGTGAAGTGGTTGATGATGATGATGTGTCCGTGGATGCCATGTGGGTGCCTGCTTGAAGAGAAGAATAATAGGGGGAAAGTTCAGAAGGGGAGACAGAGAGAAGGAGGAGACGAGTTGGAAGCAGGGGGAGGTCGTCGCAAGGAGCTAGTGGCACAGTCACAAACGCCTATGGGATCAACACAGCACACAAACTCAAAGCCACCATCTTCCTCCTGGTCCAACATCTTCAGCGAAGTCAACCACTGCTATCCTCCTTGCCCCCTCTCAACCACCCGCCACTCCGCCTCTCACCTTCAGCAGTTCCATCTCATCTGCCCACAGTCAGGTGTCTGTCAAGGAAATGTTTGAGTGTAAGAAGCCAATGTCACAGAGTCACCCCCTTGCCCGGCGTCTGACCGGTGGCTTGACGGAACTCTTAGCCAGCCAGCTTTTATCATACCAGCTGGTGGAGTCTGAGGCCTTCAAAAAATTTGTTGCTATTGGGACACCACAGTGGAAGGTACCCGGACAAATTCTTTTTTTTCAAAAAAGGCAATCCCAAACCTCTTCTCTGTTATTGAAAAGGAAGTCATGACATCTCTGACATACAGTGTTGGGGCAAGGGTCCATCTGACCACTGATACCTGGTCTGCAAAGCACGGTCAGGGCAGGTATATCACGTACACTGCGCATTGGGTCAACCTGCTGACGGCTGACAAGAATTGAATGCATTGCTCTGCAGCGGAGTTGGTGACACCGCCACGACTTGCAAGTAGGCCTACTGCCACCTCCTCTACTCCTCCTACTCCATCCTCTTTGATAACCTCCTCGGCTGAGTCCTCTTCTGCAGCGGCATCTGGCTGCACATCAACTGAATCCCCCCAGCTCCCCAGGGGCTATTCCACATACGGGATATGACAGTCTCACGCTGTCTTGGGGTTGACTTGCCTGAAAGCAGAGAGCCACACCGGACCAGCACTCCTATCAGCCCTGAACGCACAGGTGGATCAGTGGCTGACCCCGCACCAACTGGAGATCGGCAAAGTGGTGTGTGACAATGGAAGCAATTTGTTGGCGGCATTGAATTTGAGCAAGTTGACACATGTGCCGTGCATGGCACATGTGTTGAATCTCATCGTACATCGCTTTGTGTCTAAGTACCCAGGCTTACAGGACGTCCACAAGCAGGCCAGGAAGGTGTGTAGCCATTTCAGGCGTTCCTACACGGCCATGGTGCACTTTTCAGATATTCAGCGGCGAAACAACATGCCAGTGAGGCGCTTGATTTGCGACAGCCCAACACGCTGGAATTCAACACTCCTAATGATCAACCGCCAGCTCCAACAAGAAAAAAGCCGTCAACGAGTATTTGTATGACCGGGGTGCTAGGACAGCCTCTGCGGAGCTGGGAATTTTTTTGCCACGTTACTGGACGCTCATGCGCAATGCCTGTAGGTTCATGGGTCCATTTGAGGAGGTGACAAACCTAGTCAGTCGCACCGAAGGCACCATCAGCGACCTCATCCCATTTGTTTTCTTCCTGGAGCGTGCCCTGCGAAGAGTGCTGGATCAGGCTGTAGATGAGTGTGAAGAGGAAGAGTTGTGGTCACCATCACCACCAGAAACAGCCTTGTCATTATCGCTTGCCGAACCTGAGGGGGAATGTGGCTTTGAGGAGGAGGAAGACCAACCACAGCATGCATTTCAGGGTGCTCGTTGTTGGGACCCGTGGTGTTGTACGTGGCTGGGGGAGGAACAGACCATCAATGACATCAGTGAGGACGAGGAACGGGAAATGAGTAGCTCGGCATCCAACCTTGTGCAAATGGGGTCTTTCATGCTGTCATGTCTGTTGAGGGACCCTCATATAAAAAGGATGAAGGAGAACGACCTGTACTGGGTGGCCACGCTACTAGACCCCCGGTATAAACAGAAAGTGGTGGAAATGTTACCAAATTGCCGAAAGTTGGAAAGGATGCAGCAGTTCAAAACCAAACTAAAAAATATGCTTTACAAAGGGGGATGTCACAGCACAACGGGAATCTAACTGGGGAAGAGGTGAAAGTAATCCTCCTTCTACCACGACCACGGCAAGGACAGGACGCTTTACAGGTGTGTTGTTGATGGAGGACATGCAGAGCTTTTTCAGTCCTACACATTGCCACAGCCCTTTGGGATCCAGCCTTAGAGAACGACTCGACCGACAGGTAGCAGACTGCCTCGCCTTAACTGCATATATTGACACTCTGAGGAGCGATGAACCCCTTAACTACTGGGTGTGGAGGCTTGACCTTTGGCCTGAGCTATTCCAGTTTGCGATAGAACTTCTGGCCTGCCCCGCTTCAAGTGTCCTGTCAGAAAGGACCTTCAGTGCAGCAGGAGGCATTGTCACTGACAAGAGAAGTGGCCTCGGTCAAAAAAGTGTTGATTACCTCACCTTCATTAAGATGAATGAGGCATGGATCCCGAAGGGACTGACAGTAGGGGATACGTTTAACTAACAATAGGCCTGATGACACGCCTTGGCCTTAAAATGGTCCCCACACTGCTGTATTTAATGTCTGCATACCGGATGACTTTCGTGAATTCTCCGCCACCAACTAGGGTTCAAGCCACAATGTTTTAGTCACCTTTCTGCCTGGAAAACATCAATTTGTCCGGCCACTGCTACAACAGCGGCTGCAACAATACCATTATTTTTCAGGCATGTGTACATGCCTAATTTTTCTGTCCTTCATTATGATCAGACCAAAAGCGATCGACTGGATAATTTTTCATAGAAAAAAACGTTAATTTTATTTTTTTAAGTTGTATGGGTTTTTAATACATAAAATTAAAAAAACATAATAAAGTCTCTTAATAGTTTATTAGAAATAATGCAGACAATTTAAAAAATCCTCATCAATTCCAATACTAAGCAAGTACAGAGCTCAGAACAAAATTATTTCAGGATGTCGTAATGGTTTGTTAATTCGACAATGGTTAACAGGGGTTGTCCCACTTCATTAAATAGGGTTACATTAAATCATTGCCCCCCACTGAGCATTTCTTCTAATACATGTCATTAAAAAAAACATAGCATTCAGCCTAAAAACGCTCCTTTCACTCCCCTTTGTTTGTGCTGGTATCCCATGGATACGGCCGCATCTCGCTGGCCGCATCCATGCCGCACCTGCGCACTGGTAACTATTGCGATCCTACAGCCGGCCTCTCACTCACACTGTGAGCGCGCACGTCGCATAGTTCTGCACATGCGCGGGTGCCTGATCATATCAATGTATTACTGTTTTCTTGTAGCAGGAGGGAGCGTACGGCGTCATAGCAACCGAGGACGCCGTGCGCTCCCTCCTGCTGCCGGAATACAGTGATAAAATCTTATAGATCATAGCAGTGTATTACTGTTTTCCGGCAGCAGGAGAGAGCGCACGGCGTCATAGCAACCGAGGACGCCGTGCGCTCCCTCCTGCCACCGGAATACAGTGATAACTGCTATGATCTATAAGAGATGATGACATGATGTGCTGCTAATAAACATTGAGTGCGCCCCCCCCAGTATAATAAACATTGAGTGAGGCTCCCACCCCTGTATAATATACATTGAGTGCGCCCCCCCCAGTATAATAAACATTGAGTAAGGCCCCCCCAGTATAATAAACATTGAGTGCGGCCCCCCCAGTATAATAAACATTGAGTAAGGCCCCCCCCAGTATAATATACAATGAGGGTTAAAAAAATTAATAAAAAATTAACTCACCTCCACCAATTGATCGTGCAGCTGCCGGTCTCCTGTTCTTGCTTCAGGACCTGTGGTGACGTCACTGAGCTAATCACATGGTCCATTACCATGGTGATGGATCATATGATGTACCATGTGATGACCACAGTGATGTCACCACAGGTCCTTTGACAGGTCCTAAAGAAAGAACAGGAGACCGGCAGCTGCGCGATCAATTGGTGGAGGTGAGTTAATTTTTTATTTATTTTTTTAACCCTCATTGGCACTTCCCACTGCGCCACCAATGTTTATTATACTGGGGGGGCCGCACTCAATGTATATTATACTGGGGGGGGGCCGCACTCAATGTTTATTATACTGGGGGGGCCTCACTCAATGTTTATTATACTGGGGGGGGCACACTCAATGTTTATTATACTGGGGGGGGCTCACATACATAGTCGGCTCCAGAAGGATGACTCATCCACATGAACGAGCACGCAAGGACTGAGCTCTCAGGGTGAGTCATGAGGAGGCATGGCCGGCCTTCACTCAACTGCCGGAGCCAAACCAGGAAGTTATCAGGACATTTACTGCTGGTAAGATTGAAAAAGCAAAGTGGGACAATTCGACACACATCCCCGGATAGGGGGCGTAACAGGGATTAAACTGATAGGAATAGTACTAGTTAAGACACCACTCATATAGGGTGTCACAGCACATTGCTCCATGCACGCGCAGTGCCCCAACTTGGGAGTAAGAGGACCGACCAAGCTGCTTTTTCCATCTCCCGGTTCCAAAAATAAATTCAGTTTGGTGTATCAGAGTTTGGTCTGTCACTGTGAAGGCAGTCGAAGGTACCCAGCCTAAATTTTTTTTCACAAAAGGCAATCCCTGATATGGGACGTAACAGGGATTAAACTGATGAGAAGAGAACTACAGAAAATAACACTCATATCGGGCGTGAGAGTAAATTGCACGGCGCAGACGCAGTGACTGTAGATTCAAACAAAGGGGAGGGAACCAGCGTTTTTTTAACCATCTCCCTGTTCGAAAAAACTATTCAATTCACCTTTCGGGGACCCTTGGTGTTGTACGTGGCTGGGTGGAGGAAGAAACCTTCAATGACATCAACGGGACTTAGCTAGCTTGGTATCCAACCTTGTGCAAATGGGGAGTTTACGGTTGGGCAAATGGACTGTTTGCGGTTGTTTGTGGTGAATTAAAAGGGGAGTTTGGTCTGTCAATGTCTGTGAAGCGGGCGTAACCCTTACACTAACTGATCGATACAACATCATACCTGATCGTATACACACACTGGATGTTTTAAACCACTTTGTTCAAAAGAATTTAGGATTGTTAGGTGATTTATGCCCATTATGGATTAAAACCCAACTCTGCGTCAACTATGTAATTTTCCATGGGAGTTTTGCCATGGATCCCCCTCCAGCATGCCACAGTCCAGGTGTTAGTCCCCTTGAAACATCTTTTCCATCACTACTGTGGCTAGAAAAAGTCCCTGTAGGTTTTAAAATTTGCCTGCCTATTGAAGTCTATGGCGGCTCACCCGTTTGCGAACATTTGAGGAAATTCGCGTTCGCGAACCGAAAATTTTATGTTCGCAACATCTCTACTTAAGATAACTTGTCATGTTTTCCCTGACAACAGATTTTGGGAGTAAGAAGTATTGTGCTTTTAGATCTCAAGATGCTCTATGCTTTAGTATGTCTGGCTGTGGCTTTCTTCCCTCTCCCCTTTTAGAAGAGATGCTGGCATGTGTGAGTGTGCATGTGTATGGGGCACTGGTTAGTGAGGAGAGGAGACAATGGCTGATCTCATGTATCATGTAGTGAAGATTTCTTCCTAGTCTAATTTGCAATACAATACAAATAGTATAGGATAGGAAAATGTAAGGGTAGTATAATACCATTTTGGCAGCACCCTTTTCCCTGTGTTTTAATACAGTTGTGGTCGGATCGGCTATCAGAAAGGTGAGCCTAACCTATCTAACCTTATCTACAATAAGCAGTAGAGTTATGCCATAACTACTGTGGTGGGGCAGCCTAAAGGGGGACACCCTAATGAGAAGTGACTGTAAGAAGGTGTGGGTGGGTGGGTGGAATCAGCTCAATCAGCGTTAGCCTGGGCCCACAGGTGCCTGTAAATAGCCTAGTAATCAGCCAGCCTGGCCCACAGGTGCATATAATTAGCCTTGTAATCAGCCTCCCCTCCCACAAATGCAGCAATACATTGCTTAATACTTGTGGTCGGATCAGCTTTAAGAAAGGTGAACCTAACCTATCTAACCCTATCTACAACAAGCAGTAGAGTTATGCCATAATTGCTGTGGTAGGGCAGCCTAAAGGGGCAAAAAAGAGCAGACCTTAGTTTAGAGGAATATATACAAACCGGATTCCAAAAACGTTTGGACACTAAACAAATTGTGAATAAAAACTGAATGCAATGATGTGGAGATGGCAAATGTCAATATTTTATTTGTAATAGTACGTAGATGACAGATCAAACGTTTAATCCGAGTAAATGTATTATTTTAAAGGAAAAATATGTTGATTCAAATTTTCACGGTGTCTACAAATACCCCAAAAGTTGGGACAAGAAGCAATAAGAGGCTGGAAAAAGTAAATTTGAGCATAACGAAGAGCTGGAAGACCAATTAACACTAATTAGGTCAATTGGCAATAATTAGGTCAATTGGCAACATGATTGGGTATAAAAAGAGCTTCTCAGAGTGGCAGTGTCTCTCAGAAGCCAAGATGGGTAGAGGATCACCAATTCCCACAATGTTGCGCAGAAAGATAGTGGAGCAATATCAGAAAGGTGTTACCCAGCGAAAAATTGCAAAGACTTTGCATCTATCATCATCAACTGTGCATAACATCATCCGAAGATTCTGAGAATCTGGAACAATCTCTGTGCGTAAGGGTCAAGGCCGTAAAACCATACTGGATGCCCGTGATCTCCGGGCTCCTAAACGACACTGCACCACAAACAGGAATGCTACTGTAAAGGAAATCACAGAATGGGTTCAGGAATACTTCCAGAAACCATTGTCAGTGAACACAATCCAGCATGCCATCCACTGTTGCCAGCTGAAACTCTACAGTGCAAAGAAGAAGCCATTTCTAAGCAAGATCCACAAGCTCAGGCGTTTTCACTGGGCATGGGATCATTTAAAATGGAGTGTTGCAAAATGGAAGACTGTTCTGTTGTTAGACGAGTCACGATTCGAAGTTCTTTTTGGAAATCTGTGACGCCATGTCATCCGGACCAAAGAGGACAAGGACAACCCAAGTTGTTATCAACGCTCAGTTCAGAAGCCTGCATCTCTGATGGTATGGGGTTGCATGAGTGCATGTGGCATGGGCAGCTTGCATGTCTGGAAAGGCACCATCAATGCAGAAAAATATATTCAGGTTCTAGAACAACATATGCTCCCATCCAGACGTCATCTCTTTCAGGGAAGACCCTGCATTTTTCAACAAGATAATGCCAGACCACATTCTGCATCAATCACAACATCATGGCTGCGTAGGAGAAGGATCCGGGTACTGAAATGGCCAGTCTGCAGTCCAGATCTTTCACCTATAGAGAACATTTGTTGCATCATAAAGAGGAAGGTGGAACAAAGAAGGCCCAAGACGATTGAACAGTTAGAGGCCTGTATTAGACAAGGATGGGAGAGCATTCCTATTTCTAAACTTGAGAAACTGGTCTCCTCGGTCCCCAGACGTCTGTTGAGTGTTGTAAGAAGAAGGGGAGATGCCACACAGTGGTGAAAATGGCCTTGTCCCAACTTTTGGGGGATTTGTCGACACCATGAAATTGTGATTCAACATATTTTTCCATTAAAATGGTACATTTTCTCAGTTTAAACTTTTGTTCCGTGATTTATGTTCTATTTTGAATAAAATTTTAGAAGTTCGCACCTCCGCATCATTGCATTCAGTTTTTATTCACGATTTGTATAGTGTCCCAACTTTTTTGGAATCCGGTTTGTACATACCGTTATGACACCAGATTTTGAACGAAAAGATCTTTCACGATGAAGGTGCGGAATATACCGTATATATCAGTGATTTCCATCTACCTTACCTCTTTGTGCACCGCCACATCGCTCTTGGAGATGGTAAATGCTGGTGTGATTGAAAGAGTGGCCGGTAACCAGGAACTATCTACTCCTATGATGACTAACATATGACCCTATAACGAGAAGGTCTGAATCCTGAGAGCTGCAGACTGAAACAAACAATGGTGAATCTGTTGGAAGGCCTAGATGAACTCCAACCATCCGCCAAGGGCCCTGATCAGGCACCAACTGTTCCTGGTGGCAAAATACTTACCTCTACTTATTCCCCAGGCCACACTTTCTATTAAGGGCCCAAAAGTTAGAACATGGCGTCTTCCGTCTTACTGTAGTAGTAAATTAAGTAAAATGTGTGAACTCACTAGGCCTGGGGAACCATACACAGGAATACATGGCTATTTCGATTAACAAGCTAATGTTGCCTATAATAAGGACAGAACGTACACATAATATATGCAGTTGTGACATAAAATAAGCTTAAGGTCGTGATAAACTATGTATGCTGCGCCTGTAGTCGTGATAGGACTTGTTGTGTCTGAAGACATGACAGACTTCGTAAACTGTGCCTTATTACTGTACCTCCTACTGGAAGATGGCTGATACCCAGGACTTAGGCCGGACACCAACACCCTCGGCCCAAGTTTGTAGATGAAGTAAGCTGTCACCACCAGACATCTGAGAAGCTCTGACAGACGTTCTACAGAACCTCCTGCTTGAGGTTCTTTTGTTTTGCTTTCGTTTTGTCATCTCGTTTCCCTCTCTCAGCTGTCATCTAGTTGCACTGATTACATCCCTTTAAATACCCTCCCATACTGCATCACTTTGCGGTTTATACAACTTCCTGGAGTGTGTGCATGCTGGATTCTACTACTGATTCTTCTACAGATAAGTTTGTTCATTCATTTGTGTTTTCCTGTTTGCTGGATCCTAGGTGACCCTGACTCCCTCCGTATTTAGTGTAGGGAGCCGGTGGTCGTGTCCCCTCACTATTATAGGGTGTTCAAGTGTCATACAGTCGAGGAATGAGGGTATGCAATCATCTACCATAGAGATTTTTGCATAGGCTGAGCAGTAAGGGAGAGAGCTAGGGCTGTTACAGGGCTTATTTTTTGGTTCCTTAGTTTTGGATCCAGTCAGTCGGATCTTCATTTTGTGTGTTCTAGTTTTCTGTACACCTTCCGTGACATAAGCATGCCTGGGACAAGATGATGTCCGCAAAGGCAGGCTTGGGATTACTATTTATAAAGAAAACAATGAAAACCCAACAATCTAGAAAATAAAAGTCAGGGAAAACAATAACGCGATTGAGACTCTAATGGCACAAGCCATGCGTGCGAGCCACCACAAGTATTGCATTGTGAGCCACAGATGACCGAGCCATGCAAGCGGGTCCGAAGGCAGAAAAAGACATGGAACTTACTTGTTGTGGGACCACGTCGCTGGCCTCGAATGGCGAAGTTATGTGTGTAAAATTTAAACGGAGAAGCCATACGTGAGAGACTAATGGTGGAGCCATGCGTGAGGGACTCTAATGGCGGAGACATGTGTAACACTAAAGGGAGAAGCCATGCGCGAGAGACTGATGGCGGAGTCATATGTGTAACACTAAAACGGAGAAGCCATGTGTGAGAGAATAATGGCGGATTCATATGTGTAACACTAACAGGGGAGAAGCCGTGCGTGAGAGACTAACGGCGGAGTCATATGTAACACTAAAAGGGGAGAAACCATGCGTGAGAGACTCTAATGGCGGAGTCATATGTGCAACACTAAAACGGAGAAGCCATGCGTGAGAGACTAATGGCAGAGTCATATGTGTAACACTAAAACGGAGAAGCCATGCGTGAGAGAATAATGGCGGATTTATATGTGAAACAGGGGAGAAACCATCCGTGAGAGACCTAATGGCGGAGTCATATGTGTAACACTAAAACGGAGAAGCCATGCATAAGAGACTAATGGCGGAGTCATATGTGTAAGACTAAAACGGAGAAGCCATGCATGAGAGACTAATGGCGGAGTCATTGTGTAAGACTAAAACGGAGAAGCCATGCGTGAGAGACTAATGGCGGCGTGATATGTGTAAGACTAAAACGGAGAAGCCATGCATGAGAGACTAATGCCGGAGTCATTGTGTAAGACTAAAACGGAGAAGCCATACGTGAGAGACTCTAATGGCAAAGCCATGCGTGAGAGACTCTAATGGCGGAGTCATTGTGTAAGACTAAAACGGAGAAGCCATATGTGAGAGACTCTAATGGCAAAGCCATGCGTGAGAGACTCTAATGGCAAAGCCATGCGTGAGAGACTCTAATGGCAGAGTCATATGTGACACTAAAAGGGAAAGCCATACGTGAGAGACTCTAATGGCTAAGCCATGCGTGAGAGACTCTAATGCCGGAGTCATATGTGACACTAAAAGGGAGAAGCCATACGTGAGAGACTCTAATGGCGGAGTTATATGTAAGACTAAAAGGGGGAAGCCATACGTGAGAGACTCTAATGGCTAAGCCATGCGTGAGAGGCTCTAATGGCGGGGTCATATGTAATACTAAAAGGGAGAAGCCATGCGTGCGAGACTCAAATGGTGGAGCCATGCGTGAGAGACTCTAATGGCGGAGCCATGTGTAAAACTAAAACGGAGAAGCCATGCGTGCGAGACTAATGGCGGATTTATATAAATTCATTTTTATTTTATTTTTAAACCACTTATGCAGCACCAGTATGACTAGGGGACTCGCATAACCATGACCCTCTCCGACAATAAACCTAGGATGTTAACCAGCCTACAACCATATTGTACCCCTATCGAACAACATGAAGAACGGTCATCGGGCCCCCGAAGCCATGAGGCCCCCCGAAGCCAAGACACTGACCTGGATGACCTTACAGTGACGATAAGTAATTAAAACGTGAGCCAGACCTAATGGAAAATGCATAGACATTAGAGATCCGAACCACTTGCATGAACGAAACATTAAATCAACCGCGAAATTGAAACAGATGGGAGAAAAACAAGAGCCAGAGGCATTACGGTTCGCTAAGAAAAGACCCTTGTCGTGACAAATGAATGAACAACTGTGAAAACATGTTAGGAAATTACTCCTATTGGCCCACTGAATGCTTGGGAGCTATTTGGTTAACTGGGGCGGGAGATCAATCTGAGTGAATGCGAACCAGAAGTAAAGGAGGCCAGTCTGAGTGAATGCAAACCAGGACTAAAGAACACCACCCCAAATTTATTTATTTATTTTATTATTTTTTTCCCCCATTGATCCACGACCCTTCCAAAAACTAAATGAATAAAATACTGTCACTTAAACACAGCGTGCGTAGCTTGGAGACACGGGTCCCATATGTAACAGGTATCAGAACATGCGACCATACCTATTCTAGGGACATGCTTACACCAATAACCATATGTAATAGCCCCCCACAAGCTGGACAAAATATACAATTATTATTATTTTTTTATCGACCATTGAACCACATTTACCATCACTTAAACCCAGCACGCGTGCTCGAGCCAACTGCAGACACGCGCCCCACATGTAAACCAGGTATCAGAAAACATACATACAACCATGCCCACTCTAAGCACCTGCTACCCCAATAACTGTATGCAATGGCCCCACCATGCCTTTGAATAGCCAGACAAAAAAAACTAATAACCATGGTTCGACCATTAGTGCCCAAACTCTGCTTCATCCCGGAGCACTACACGTCGCGGACCGCAGCGTGGGTCCCGTGCAAACAACTCCAATCCTACTACGAATACTAGCTCCCTCCTGAGGCATTCTGCCACTGCCCAGCCGTAAGGAGCCTCCACACCATGCTGCTGTATCCTGGAGCTGACTCAGAGGTAGAGAAATCAGCTGAATCAGCGTTAGCCTGGGCCCACAGGTGTCTGTAAATAGCCTAGTAATCAGCCAGCCTGGCCCACAGGTGCATATAATTAGCCTTGTAATCAGTCTCCCCTCCCACAAATGCAGCAGTACATTGCTTAATACTTATATTTGTCTGTCTGTATTTTTGGGTGGGAAGGGGGGAGGGGGCTTGTTTGCATTATGGTGAATGTTTTGCCATTTTTACCTTTTTTTTTTTATGCAGTATGTTCTGTGTATGGAGTTTCACCAATAGGCATCTTTATAGAAAAGATGCATGTTTAAAGTAAAAAAAATAAAAGCCTAAGAGAGGAATTGCTGGGACCTTCATATTGGTGATTTTTTTTTCTGTTTGCTATTGCTTTAAATTAACTTTTTAACTTAAACATATAAAAAAAAATGGGGGAGATATTTTATATTTTCCCATGCATCTGCATAAAAAGATCCTGAAATACTGCTGTTTACATATTTGAGGCTGAGCCTATGAAAAGTCATTTTCATGTTTAGCAACCAAAAATGAAATAGGATTAATTAATCATGTCATCATTTGTTGAGAGCCGTGTGAAGATATGTTTTCTTTCAGGATAACTTTTTGGGGATATAGATCTAGTAACCTTCATCTTTCATTCTTAATGAGTTAAGTAAAGAATGGCAAGAAACTTTAAATTGTCTTTTTCTATGGCTTTTGAAATGTGATATGACATACATGTGAGTTTTTAATTACATTTTTATTCCTTTTTTCTCGAGTGGTCAAAAAACAATTGTATCAGTGTTTTTATCTCTTTTTGGAAACTTTTGCTGCTTCTTTACAACCTCCCATCCTACTGACATATATGTAGT
The DNA here is from genome assembly GCF_014858855.1 of Bufo gargarizans. Lineage (NCBI taxonomy): Eukaryota > Metazoa > Chordata > Amphibia > Anura > Bufonidae > Bufo > Bufo gargarizans. The sequence continues at coordinate 98,982,344 of NC_058087.1, forward strand.
AGCTATGGGTTAGCGAATGATTGACAGTTAACAAACAGGATGTTTAAAAACACACTGCACCATCACGTGTTTGGATTTTTCATATTATAAAGCTTCCAAAAAATGTCCCTTATCAGGGAAAATGGTGTTTGAAAACACACACAATGGGGGAGATTTATCAAACTGATGTAAACTAGAACTGGCTTAGTTGCTTCAAAGAAGCTATGAAAAATGAAAGGTGGTATCTGATTGGCTTCTATGGGCAACTAAGCCAGTTCTACTTTACACCAGTCTGATAACTCTCCCCCAATGTTATAGGGAAAAGACAGTGGCTTGTTGGGGGGCAGATCCCTGCCACTGTTTATACACACATGTTAATGCCAGGAGAAAGCATAACATGAACAGAAAAGGCAATAGATGTGTGTAGTAATAATAGTAGTAACTGTATAGCAGTAATGGTAGTGGCAGTAGGGGTAATAGAAGTGGCAGTATTAGCAGCAGGGAATAGCAGCTATGGCAATGGTAGCAGCAGCCATTCAGTACAGAACATGTTGGTAGGCAGGCAGGCAGACAGCAGATCTATTCAGAAAAAAAACATGATTCCTCCCTACTTCTTGCTCGTGGGCCAATGACTCATTGGCCCTCAAGCAACTTAACCCCTTAAGGACCGGGCTCATTTTCACCTCAAGGACCAGGCAATTTTTTTACAAATCTGACCAGTGTCACTTTATGTGTGAATAACTTTAAAACACTTTATCCAGGCCATCCTGAGATTGTTTTTTCGTCACAATTTGCCAATTTCCAAGTTTCAATTTCTCTACTTCTATAATACATAGTAATACCTCCAAAAATAGTTATTAATTTACATTCCCCATATGTCTACTTCATGTTTGGATAATTTTGGCAATGCCATTTTAATTTTTGGGGACATTACAAGGCTTAGAAGTTTAGAAGCAAATCTTGAAATTTTTACGAAATTTTGCGAAGCCCACTTTTTAACCACCTCAGCCCCCCTTGCTTAAACACCCTTAATGACCAGACCACTTTTTACAATTCTGCACTACACTACTTTCACCGTTTATTGCTTGGTCATGCAACTTACCACCCAAATTAATTTTACCTCCTTTTCTTCTCACTAATAGAGCTTTCATTTGGTGGTATTTCATTGCTGCTGAAATTTTTTAATTTTTTGTTATTAATCGAAATTTAACAACATTTTTGCAAAAAAAGACATTTTTTACTTTCAGTTGTAAAAATATATATAAATTTTTCGCAAAATTTATTGTTCTACATGTCTTTAATAAAACGAAAATGTTTGGGTAAAAAAAAATGGTTTGGGTAAAAGTTATAGCGTTTACAAACTATGGTACAAAAATGTGAATTTCCGCTTTTTGAAGCAGCTCTGACTTTCTGAGCACCTGTCATGTTTCCTGAGGTTCTACAATGCCCAGACAGTAGAAAAACCCCACAAATAACCCAATTTCAGGAAGTAGACACCCTAAGGTATTCGCTGATGGGCATAGTGAGTTCATAGAACTTTTTATTTTTTGTCACAAGTTAGCAGAAAATGATGAAGTCTCATATTCCACTAACTTGTGACAAAAAATTTAAACTTCCATGAACTCACTATGCCCATCACGAAATACCTTGGGGTGTCTTCTTTCCAAAATGGGGTCACTTGTGGGGTAGTTATACTGCCCTGGCATTTTAGGGGCATTTTACCCCACAAGGTGTTAAATGGCTTGTGATTCGTTTTTTTTTAAATCATCAGCCTGCCAGCGATGATCATTGGCTGGCAGGCTGATGTTGTAACCTCCCTCTAACTTTTGCCGGCCCACGATGCGCATGCGCAGGCTGGCTGTGAGCGTCATCTCGCGTCTCGCGAGATGATGCATATATGTGCGACTCTGCCTCAGACAGCCGCCTCCGGACCGCGATCCTACGTTAGGCGGTCCGGAGGCGGCTAAGGAACAGTTCAGGTCTGAAGTCACTTTGTGAGGCTTGCATAATAAAAACCACCAAAAAATGACCCCATTTTAGAAAATACACCCCTCAAGATATTCAAAACTGATTCTACAAACTTTTTTAACCCTTTAGTTGTTCCACAAGGGTTATTGGCAAATGGAGAAGAAATTTCAGAATTTAAATTTTTGGGCAGATTTTCAATTTTAATAATAAAGCAAGGATTACCAGCCAAACTAAACTCAATATTTATTTCCCTGATTCTGTAGTTTACAGAAACACTGCATATGTGGTCATAAACTACTGTATGGGCACACGGCAGGGAGCAGAAGGAAAGGAACACCATATGGTTTTTGGAAGGTAGATTTTGATGGACTGGTATATTTACACCCCTAGAGTAGAAACTCCCCAAAAGTGACCCCCTTTTGGAAACTATAGGATAAGGTGGTAGTTTTTTGGGGAGTATTTTTAGGGTACATATAATTTTTGGTTCCTGTATATTACATTTTTGTGAGGCAAGGTTACAAAAAATTTCTCCATTTGCCAATAACGCTTGTGCAACACCTAAAGGGTTAACAAAGTTTTTAAAATCAAAATACCTTGAGGGGTGTAGTTTCTTAGTTGGGGTCACTTTTATGGAGTTTCTACTCTAGGAGTGCATCAGGGGGGCTTCAAATGGGACATGGTGTCCAAAAACCAGCCCAGCAAAATCTGCCTTCCAAAAACCTTATGGCGTTCCTTTCCTTGTGCACCCTGTCGTTTGGCCATACAGCATTATACGACCACATATGGGGTGTTTCTGTAAACTACAGAATCAGGGCAATAAATATAGAGTTTAGTTTGACTGTTAACTCTTGCTTTGTTAACAGAAAAAAATTATTAAAATTGAAAATTTGTCAAAAAAATTGCTGTTTTGGCACCGTTTTTTTTACTGTGTTCATGTGTTATTTTTAGAGAGCAGATTCTTACAGACGAGGCAATACCTAATATGTCTACTTTTCAAAATTTATTTAGGTTTTACACTATAATATCCTTTTTCAAACAAAAACAAAAAAACATTTTAGTATCTCCATAGTCTGAGAGTCAGTTGTTTTTTTTATTTTTCAGCCGATTATCTTAGTTGAGAGCTAATTTTTTGCGGGATGAGAGGACGGTTTTATTGGCACTATTTTAGGGTGCATATAACTTTTTGATCGCTTGCTATTACACTTTTTGTGATGTAAGGTGACAAAAAATTGCTTTTTTTACACAGTTTTTATTTTTATTTATTGACTGTGTTTATCTGAGGGGTTAGGTCATGTGGTATTTTTATAGTTAAGGTTCTTATGGACGAGGCGATACCTAATATGTATATTTTTTTTAATTTATTCTAGTTTTACAAAATAATATCATTTTTGTTTGTATCTCCAAAGTCTGAGAGCCATAGTAATATTTTTTTTATTTATTTTTTTCTGGGCATTTGTCGGTGGCCAAATAGAATTAAAATTGGGGAAGGGGATTATAAATTTAGTACTCAATGGAAGTGTGGTACTCCCTGAAGCAACCGTCAATGAAGAGGCCCGGATGATCAGGGCACATGTCACACTGAGTCAAGGTGTCCTTCCGTTATCCCCCTCCTGTGACACACTCTCCATTTTTTTGGGGACCGTCCCTTCTTTCCAGTATGGGGGACGATCTGGGCGCCTCCAGTTTCAGAGGAACTCTGGCCTGCTCTTTCCTGGTCAGAAAAAGATCAGGGCCTTGAGGACTGCCTCGTAGAAGTGCAGGAATTTCCCTGCGTTGCCAACGCTCCAGGACAGCACAAAAGAGTTGTACAAGGCAACCTGTACCAAATAGATCGCAACTTTTTTGTACCATGCCCGGGTTTTGCGCATGTCGTTATATGGCTAAAGGACTTGATCAGAGAGATCAACTTCTCCCATATACCGATTGTAGTCCACAATACAATCGGACTTGAGGACCGTTGCCGCGGAACCTCGCACAGGGACAGGGGTGATGCCGTTACCTTGAAATGTGGACAGTACAAGGACATCCCTCTTGTCCTTATATCTGACCAGCAACAGGTTTCCACTAATAAGGGCATGGGTCTCATGCCTGGTGATAGGTACCTGGAGGGGGTTGGCAGGGAGGCTGCATTGATTTTTCCGCACAGTCTCACAAGCGGACGTGGATCTGGTGGCAAGGGACTGGAACAAGGGGATATTAGTATAAAAGTTATCTACGTACAGGTGGTAACCCTTATCTAGCAGTGGGTGCATAAGGTCCCACACAAGTTTCCTGTAACAACCAGAGTGGGGGGACATTCTGGGGGTTCAATACGGGAATCTTGCCTCTCATACACACAAGATTTGTAAGTGTACCCTGAGGTACTCTCACAAAGTTTGCATAGCTTCACGCCATACCTCGCCCACTTAGAGGGAACATACTGGTGGAAAATGAGTCTCCCCTTGAAAGCAATGAGAGACTCATCAACAGAGACCTCCCTTCCAGATACATAAGTCTCCGGCCTGATTTTGTACAGGTGGTCATAGGCCGGGGAGACATGCTGCATTATCTGAATAATGCAGGCATTTCCGAATTGCCTCAAAACGGGAACGTGTCATGGCCATACAGTAGAGCGGGGTCTGGTAGAGGACATCCCCACTCCAGTACTGCCTGACACAGTTTTTTTTTTACTAGGCCCATGTGCAGCACGAGGCCCCAAAACGTCCTCATCTCGGCTGCACTGACCGGAGTCCAGTCACTGGACCTATCCAAAAAGGAGCTTGGGTGTTGAGCAATAAACTGTTGGGCGAACAAGTTCGTTTGCTCCACCATCAGATTCACTGTTCACTGAAAAAAAACCTAAAAAAGTCATTTTCAGTGAGGCCCACTGTGCGAATCTGGATTCCTAGGTGGCCAACAAAGTCAGGAATCACGGGCTCAAAATCCTCTGCAGACAAGTTCAACGGTAGGGGGCTCAGGTGGACTTCACTGGTGGGCCGGAAAACTAGTACGAGCCCCAGGGCTGCTCAGACTAGTGTGGGCCACAGGGTCCCTGGCATGGGATTCCCATGGCTCTGCCTGGTGGCATCTCCACCACCTTGGGGGCTCATCATCACTAGATGATGAGGAGGATGCGGATGACAAGAGGAAAGTGGGTAATCCTCATCCTCATTGGGGCTCTCATAGTTGGAGACAAGCAGGGCGTATGCCTCCTCGGCCGAAGATGTCTGGCGGGCCATAGGGTAGTGTGTGTGTGTAAAACTTTATTTAGTGTGCGTGTGTGTGGGGGGACAGGTGTTCACTTATAAACCTAGCAGAAAAAATTAATAAAAATATTAAAGCCCTAAAAATTTGAAAAATTTGAAAAAAACTATTCAAACTCGCTGATCAGCGCTAGGATGGGCGATGCGCTAACAGTGGCCGGACGCTAAGAGTGCCGGCCACAGTCAGCGCACGGACCAAAAAAGCGCTTGCACCCCAAAAAATGTGTGTGGGGGGGCAGGGGGGCAAGCTGCAGCACCCCTGGGGGGTCTAGGTTCGCACAGCTGAGTGTGCTTTGGACTGCAGACCCCCGATCAGGGTGAAGCCCAAAAAAAATAATAAACATTTTTTCCCTAAAACTATCCCTCAGTCTCCATGCCTAATCTAACCTGTCCCTGCAAACTTTTGAGGGTGGCTCACGTGGGGGTGCTGGGCTCAGAGGTGGACGGACGCTCCTCTCTCCTGGCTCCACGGAAGCAGTGTGGAGAAGGAGAGCAGAGCTGGGGGAAGTTGACCCTCGACGTCTAGCCAATAGGATGCAATACTGAGAGGTGATGTCACCGCCACCTCTCAGGATCTAAGGATGGTGATTGGTGGTGTATTATCACACTACCAATCACCATTCTATTCCGGGTTATCGGGTCACTGGAGACCCGAATGACCCGGAAACGCAGCAAACCGCAGGTTTGAATTGGCCTGCTGTTTGCTACGATCGCCAATATTTGGGGTCACAGGACCCCCCTCGGCATTGTCTCAGAGTGCCTGCTGAATGATTTCAGCAGGCACTCTGTTCCGATTACCGCCCGCCGCGCTGCGGTGATCGGAAATACACAGGGCGTACCTGTATGCCCTGTGTCCTTAAGGACTCTGACATCAAGGCATACCTGTACGCCCTGTGTTCTTAAGAGGTTAAGCAGGGAGGAATCATGACTTTAGATGGGAAAAATTGCGAATATTCTAAAAAGACAATATATAGCACTATATCAAATATATATATTTTTTTAGAATATTCTGAATATTCTAAAACAAGAATATATAGCAATATAGTGAATATTCAGGGGAAAAAAACGAATATAGAGCAATTTAGCAAATATGGTGCTATAATCTTTTTTGTCTAATACTTGTAATTTTTTTCTGATCTGAAGTTCAGATTGGAACAAAAATTACAACCATAAAAAAAAAAAAATAATTCTAGCACTATATTAGCTAAATTGCTCTACTTTAGTTTCTTTTCGAATATTCGCTATATTGCTATATATTCTTGTTTTAGAATATTGCAAGTATTCTAAAAAACTAATATATAGCACTATATTTAATATATTTGTTTGTTAGAATACTTGTCTTTTTTTTTCTATCTGAAATCATGATTCCTCGCTGCTTAAGTTACTTAAAGGGCTTCTGTCACCCCCCATTTACCAATTTTCAGTATCGGACATTAGCTATTTGCTTATATCAGTTTAGTCCATATATATCACTCTTACCTGTCTCTGTTTTGTAATTTCTTTAAAAATCGTACTTTTATAATATGCCAATTACTTCACTACCAGCAAGTTGGGCGGTTTCTTGCTGGTAGCCGCCGCATCCTCGGAATGTAAACACGCCCCCTCCTCCACTTGATAGACAGGGCCAGTGAGCACTCTCCTCCTCCCATTAGCCCTGTCTTCCCATGAAATCCCGTGCCTGCACTGTACCAGTCCTCATTCGGCACAGGCGCTCTGAGAGAAGGACGCTTTTCCGGGTGTAGGCTGACGTCATCGGCGCAGGCGCACTGAGGAAGGAGCGGGCAAGTGAACTTCCTTCTCTCAGAGCGCCTGCCCCGAATGAGGACTGGTATGGTGCAGGCGTGGGATTTCCAGACAGGGCCAACGGGAGGAGGTGAGCGCTCGCTGGCCCTGTCTATCAAGTGAAGGAGGGGGCATGTTTATAGTCCGAGGATGCGGCGCCTACCAGCAAGTAACCGCCCAACTTGCTGGTAGTGAAGTAATTAGCATATTATAAAAGTAAGATTTCTAAAGAAATTACAGCACAGAGAGCGGTAAGAGTGATATATATGGACTCAAATAGCTAAATGGGGGGTGACAGAAGCCCTTTAAGCAGGGAGGAATCATGACTTCAGATGTAAAAAAAAGACAAATATAAAAAAAAAACTCATATATAGCACTAAATTCTATAATGCTATATATTCGTTTTTGACCCAAACCTGTATTAATCGCGTTATATTTGCATATTACGCAATAATTACCTTGCCGATTTTTCTAGTAAAAAAAAAGTAGAATATAAAGAATATTCAAATTTGAGAATATTCAACAAATATTCTACAAAATATTAGTGAAATATTACGAATTCGAATATGACCCCTGCCACTCATCACTATTCATCAGCCTCAGCTGGAGGAGTGAGAAAATCCTCATTGATCTATTCCTTGTTCATTTTGACAGAAGTGATGTTTTATACACTGGCGGAGGGCAACCTGGTCCATTTGAGTTCCGTGCTGAAAACCCTCACTGAGATGACACTGGAGGCTGGACAAGAGAAAACAGAGAGAACATACTGAGCCAGTTCGGGCCACTGTTCCAGACTTCCTGCCCAGAAGTCCATTGGGTCAGGGAACCCAATGAACTTCTGCACCGAGGGAAGGCCACAGTCATTTAGAGAGCAAGGCAATTTTAAACAGTTGGCCAGAAATACAAATATCATACAGCAGAATTAAATTAGTTGACTAAGTGGAAATACGCCACGTTTCCATATTAAAGACACAAGTTTTGGCAAGTGGTGCAAAAGTGGAAAAACTGTTCCATTATGTAACAACTAGCAAACGTGGCTGCTGTAGCAGAGACAGTTGGAAAACGATATCTAAATTTGGGTGATCCAGGAAACAATAAAAATATAGTGGCGGTGCTCGTCTTGGTGGGTCTGAGGAACAGAGAATGCTATGTACTGTAGGTTATGGATTATTTTATGGCAAGAAATCATTTGATCCAAAATGAAATCATGTCAGATCAAACCAAGTGTTGCCAGTCTCACAGATCTCCTGCCACCTATTGCAGTAACGTCCATATGTCTCAGTACATCCGTGCAGTACCCCCCCTTCTACGCGTGACCTCCGGGCACTCAGAATCAACCATATCCGACTGGTATTCTCGTCAGATGCCGGTACCCGCATCCTCTCCTCTGGTCCATAAGCCTTCCAGTGAAAAAGATACTGAAGAGATCTACGGAGAACTCCAGAGTCAATAATCTTGGCGATCTAGAATTCCAAAATGCTGTCCACCATGACAGGAGCGGGAGGCAAGGATGACAACTCCAAAGGTTCAAAGGTGCATGATGAATTTTCAGAGCCTGAGGAAGTTCAAGTCGAAAACCTACAGGATTAATAATGACAGTGATCTAATAATGGACCAAAAAACCTTGGACCCAGCTTCCAAGAAGGAACGTTCAACTTAATGTTTCTTGTGGACAGCCACACAAAATCACCCACACTTAGGTACGGACCATTTATACATTTCCTGTCAGCCACACGTTTATACTTGTTGCCCATATTCATCAAGTTATTTAGAATTTTCCTCCATATAGAAGACAATGATGACGAAAAACATTCCTCCTCAGGGATACCGGAAGTATCTAAACCTGAGAATGTGCCAAATTGTGGGTGAAACCCATATGCCCCCAAAAATGCTGACCAGTGGACTCCTGTCTACAATTGTTTATGGAAAACTCTGCCAAAAACAAAACAAGGACCATTCCTCCTGGTTCTCAGAGAGAAAACATCTTAAGTAAGTCTCCAGACTCGGATTAGTGTGCTCCGTCTGTCCATTCGTCTGAGGATGAAAAGCAGAAGAAAAAGACAGTTGTACCCACAGCCGAGTACAGAACCCCTTCCAGAATCTGGACACAAACTGAGTCCCACCATCCGAGACCACGTCAGAGGGTACGCCATGAAGTTTCATAATGTTGTGCAAGTGTTTTAGCATTAGGTAGGCCAGGCAATGCACCATTTTACTAGAAGTATCCACTACCACCAGAATAACTGTCTTTCCATACGAATTAGGCAGATCAGTAATAAAATCCAAAGACAAGTGAGTCCATGGTCTGGACGGGATAGACAACGGAAGTAGAAATACAGAAGGTCAAGTATGTGTCACCTTAGCACATGTACAGATACTATATGCCGACACATAGTCCTCAACACACTTACGCAACCACGGCCACCAGAATCTACCAGAGATGAGGTTGGCAGTGGATCTACTCCCAGAGTGTCCCGTAAGATCCGTACGGTGATACTCCTCAAACACCTTATAACACAATTCTGATGGAACAATTTCCCAGAGGGGCAAGACTCTGGTGCATCTCCCTGAGCCTCTAACACCTCTAGGTCAGGGTATAGAGCAGATATCACCACCCTTCCAACAGTATTGTATTCGGATTTTCAAAATCACCACCTCCAGGAAAACTACGTGACAGATTATCTGCCTTGACGTTCTTAGCCCCAGAACGATAAGTGATAATGAAATTGAATCTGGTGAATAACAAAGACCATCTGGCCTGCCTCGGGTTCAGTGGTTTAGCCGACTCCAGGGAAGCCACATTTTTGTGATCTGTGAACACCGTGATCAGATGAATCGCCCCAACCAATGACGCCACTCCCCAAAAGCCAACTTAACGGCCTCCGGACCTCCTAACGCAGATTCGCGTTCCGGAGGCGGCAGCGCTGTGTAGAGTCACGCATATACACGTCATCTCGCGAGACGCGAGATGACGGGCTCAACCGGCCCGCGCATGCGCATCGCGGGCCGGCAAAAGTTTGAGGGGGTCACGTCACCAGCCTGCCAGCCAATGATCGTTGCTGGCAGGATGGCGATTAAAAAAAAAAAACGAATCAGAAGCCAGTTAACACATCATATTAGTAAATATGATGTGTTAAATGGCTTCCCTGCTCCTCTGCTGGTCCTTTTCGTCGGTTGGTCTCAGCAGAGGATCAGGCTTCACAGTGAGTAGCACGAAACACCACACATAGCCTCAGATCACCCCCCTGCACCCCAATTAACCCCTTGATCACCCTTCTTGCCCCTGTCAATCACTAGTGAAAGTGAAAAAAGTGATCAGTGTAAACTGTCACTTTTTTTTCCCACTGGTATTGACTATTAGGTTTTAGGGATAGTTTAGGCCCCTTGGTTAGGTAGTTTAGCGATCAGTTAGCGCCCAGCCCACCGCACCGCAATCACTTATTCGCTGATTAGCGTATCGCTAATCAGCTTTTGTACTTTTATAGTATCTGGAAGTGATCAAAACTGATCACAGTAAGATCTATAATACTATTAGTGTCACCTTAGTTCGCCCTCCACCCAAAGCGCAGTGTTTGCACAATCACTTTTGATATTTTTTATCAACCGCAGCGGCCTCCGGTACTTCGCTAGCCTGTAAGACAGGCTTGCTTTTTTTCTTGGGTAGTCTCAGGGAATACCCCTAAATTTAGTTGCCCAAATGTCAAACAGGGGGTATTCTTCTGAAGAGGCCTACAGGCTTCTGACCCAGTCGGATGAGGAATGGGAACCCTCATCTGACGAATCTAGTGGCTCAGAATATGAACCTGTAGAAAGCAGTGGCAGTCTGACCCAAAGTTCGGACGAGGAGGTTAAGGTCCCTGATACCACCAGGCGTACCTGGCCCCGTGTCGCTAGACCACAGGTTGTGCAGGATCCGCTTCGAGGGCAGCAGAGTGGCGCCAGAAATTTGCAGATTTGTATACCCCTGAGCATTTGTACCCAGGAGGTTCCGTGGCCCCATCCATCAGTGTAGTTAGCCGTCTACACGAGCGACATTTCCCCAATGTCGTTCCTGGTACCTCAACCCAACCGTCACCCCGAAAAAGATATCGTGTCTGTAGCAGGAGTGGAATAAGGCGTGACACCCGCTATTTCTGTCCTGACTGCCCTGACCACCCTGCCCTATGCTTTGGAGAGTGTTTTCGGAAGTACCACACACAAGTACACTTAGCATAGGGATTGCATCTCAGAGGACAGGCACACAGGGCTATTAGGGCCCATTTATACACAATGCTGCTGCAAACCTCTCCTTTCACCTGGGATAAAGTGCATAATGTACTTCGCCACATCTTTGGGTAATTTGCGCTTTGCACATTGTCCCATGGGGAAGGAGAGGTTTGTCCTATAAAGGTAAAAAAAAAAAAAAACACCAGTTAGCAAAAAAGTAAAATTTCAGTTTCAAAAGATAAAAAAAAGTTTATATGTTCAGTTCTAAAGTTATTATAAAGTTAATAAAATTTATTGCTTTGCGGCCTGTTTTTTTATTTTATTTTTTTTTACCTTCCAGGTGGACCAACTGATCGACTAGCTGCAGCACTGATGTGCATTCTGACAGAAGCATTGCGCTGCTGTCAGATTACACACAAGTCGGTGTATGCGGCGCTGCAAGACGAGATTTCTCCTCTGCAGTAAAAGATACGTTTGCCGAGGCATATGAGCTGAGGAGGTGGCGGTGTTCATATGCTTTCATATACTTTGTATATAAAAAAAAAATCCCGGCAATGATTTATTCATCCACATCGATTGATGTGAATGGAGAAATCTGGTTTGCCAGGGCATACAAGCTAAGTGGGTATGGATGTTGGGTGGAGCTCCTATGTCCTGGCAGACGCCTTTCCCCTCCTTTTTTTTTTTTGGCAGAGATTTTTTCATTGATCGATGCGAATGAAGAAATCTGTGCCGTTCATTTTTTTCTTTCAGCCCAGAGGCTGAACGGAAAAAGAAAAATCATATTACCTGTATGCTCAATATAAGGAGAATAGCAGAAACTAATGCTCCTAATGCTGGCCATACATGTAATGATTGTGGAGACCCTCAAATGCCAGGGCAGTACAAACACCCCACAAATGACCCCATTTTGGAAAGAAGACACCCCAAGGTATTCGCTGAGGGGCATATTGAGTCCATGAAAGATTTACATTTTTGTCCCAAGTTAGCGGAAATTGAGACTTTGTGAGAAAAAACAAAAAAAACCAATTTCCGCTAACTTATGCCAAACATTTTTTTTTCTATGAACTCGCTAGGCCCCTCATTGAATACCTTGGGGTGTCTTCTTTCCAAAATGGGGTCACATGTGGGGTATTTATACTGCCCTGGCTTTTTAGGGACCCTAAAGCGTTTGAAGAAGTCTGGGATCCAAATGACTAAAAATGCCCGTCTAAAAGGAATTTGGGCACCTTTGCCCACCTAGGCTGCAAAAAAGTGTCACACATGTGGTATCGCCGTACTCAGGAGAAGTTGGGGAATGTGTTTTGGGGTGTCATTTTACATATACCCATGCTGGGTGAGATAAATATCTACTGTCAAATGCCAACTTTGTATAAAAAAATGGAAAATGTTGTCTTTTGCCAAGATATTTCTCTCAACTAGCATGGGTATATGTAAAATGACACCCCAAAACACATTCCCCAACTTCTCCTGAGTACGGCGATACCACATGTGTGACACTTTTTTTGCAGCCAAGGTGAGCAAAGGGGCACACATTCCAAAGAGCACCTTTCGGATTTCACACGCCATTTTTTACACATTTTGATTGCAAACTACTTCTCACGCATATGGGCCCCTAAATTGCCAGGGCAGTATAACTACCCCACAAGTGACCCCATTTTGGAAAGAAGACACCCCAAGGTATTCCGTGAGGGGCATGGCGAGTTCCTCGAATTTTTTATTTTTTGTCACAAGGAATATGATGATTTTTTTTTTCCCTACAAAGTTTCATATTCCACTAACTTGCGACAAAAAAGAAAACTTCTAGGAACTCGCCATGCCCCTCACGGAGTACCTTGGGTGTCTTCTTTCCAAAATGGGGTCACTTGTGGGGTAGTTATACTGCCCTGGAAATTTAGGGGCCCATATGCGTGAGAAGTAGTTTGCAATCAAAATGTGTAAAAAATGGCCTGTGAAATCCAAAAGGTGCTCTTTGGAATGTGTGCCCCTTTGCCCACCTTGGCTGCAAAAAAGTGTCACACATGTGGTATCGCCGTACTCAGGAGAAGTTGGGGAATGTGTTTTGAGGTGTCATTTTACATATACCTATGCTGGGTGAGAGAAATATATTGGCAAAAGACAACATTTCCAATTTTTTTATACAAAGTTGGCATTTGACCAAGATATTTATCTCACCCAGCATGGGTATATGTAAAATGACACCCCAAAACACATTCCCCAACTTCTCCTGAGTACGGCGATACCACATGTGTGACACTTTTTTGCAGCCTAGGTGGGCAAAGGGGCACACATTCCAAAGAGCACCTTTCGTATTTCACCGGTCATTTTTTACAGATTTTGATTGCAAACTTCCTCTCACGCATCTGGGCCCCTAAAATGCCAGGGCAGTATAACTACCCCACAAGTGACCCCATTTTGGAAAGAAGACACCCCAAGGTATTTTGTGATGGGCATAGTGAGTTCATGGAAGTTTTTGTTTTTTGTCAGAAGTTAGTGGAATATGAGACTTTGTAAGAAAAAAAAATCATCATTTTCTGCTAACTTGTGACAAACAATAAAAAGTTCTATGAACTCACTATGCCCATCATCGAATAGTTTAGGGTGTCTACATTCCAAAATGGGGTCATTTGTGGGGGTTTTCTACTGTCTGGGCATTGTAGAACCTCAGGAAACATGACAGGTGCTCAGAAAGTCAGAGCTGCTTCAAAAAGCGGAAATTCACATTTTTGTACCATAGTTTGTAAACGCTATAACTTTTACCCAAACCATTTGTTTTTTTTACCCAAACATTTTTTTTATCAAAGACATGTAGAACAATACATTTAGCGAAAAATGTATATATGGATGTCGTTTTTTTTTGCAAAATTTTACAACTGAAAGTGAAAAATGTCATTTTTTTTTGCAAAAAAAATCGTTGAATTTCGATTAATAACAAAAAAAGTTAAAATGTCAGCAGCAAGGAAATACCACCAAATGAAAGCTCTATTAGTGAGAAGAAAAGGAGGTAAAATTCATTTGGGTGGTAAGTTGCATGACCAAGCAATAAACGGTGAAAGTAGTGTAGTGCAGAAGTGTAAAAAGTGGCTTGGTCATTAAGGGGGTTTCAGCTAGGGGGGTTGAAGTGGTTAATGGCCAGCAATTCTCTGTTACCCACATCGTAATTTCTCTCTGCGGCAGAGTTTTTTTTTTTTAGAGAAACATTCACATGGGTGCCATTTACCAGGTGACTGGCTCTGCAATAAAACTGCTCCTACCCCCACCTCGGACGCGTCAACTTCCATTATGAAAGATTTCGATACATCTGGCTGCCCCAATATAGGGGCCGAAGAGAAGCACTCCTTAACTGTAGAAAAAGGCTTGCAACGCCGAATCAGACCACACTGAGACATCCGTCCCTTTCTTAGTCACGTCAGTTAAAAGTTTCACTTCTGTCGAATAGTTCTGAATAAATTTTCCGTAATAGTTAGTGAACCGTACCATCTGGCACCTGGGGTGAAGCTGGTCACATGTGTGTATCATCCGCATAAACATGAAACTGAAGATTGTGGCTCCTGATGATGTCGGCCAATGCTGTCAGATAGATGTTGAACAAGACTGGGGATAGTGCCGAGCCTTGTGCTACTCCACAGGACAGTGAGAGATCGGTTGAGTGAAATACCCCCAGCTTCACTCGTTGTACCCTGTCCTGGAGAAATGAGACCATCCATGCCAAGGTCTTTCCATCTAATCCAGCTACCACTTTCAACTGGTTCAATAACACTTGATGGTCAATAGTGTCAAATGCGGATGATAGTTCCAGAAGGACTAGGACCATGGAGTCGTTCTGGTCTAATGCCATCAGTAGATCATCCTGGACATTGACCAGAGCGGTCTCGGTACCCCTTCCGGGTCGGAATCCCGACTGGAAGTCGTCAAGAATGTGATTGGCCTCCAATTATCCCTGAATTGTGCAACAACCTCCCTCTCGCCTATCTTTGCAACGAACGTCAGTCCCGAAATCGGTCTAAGGTTACTCAGATCGGTCACAAATAGCGCCGGTTTCTTAGGCAGAGGTGTTATTACTGCCTGCTTCAGAATAGTCGGCACCTGAGCACTGGAAAAGGAAGTATTTATAATGTCTCAAATGTATGGTGCCATTGCAACCACGGCGGCCGGGCATGGGTCTAGAGGAGAGGAGGAGGATCTAAGAGCTCCAATGATTTCAATCGTTCTCTCCTCCAAGATGGGCTGAAATTCTGTGAAGGAATAGGGTAAGGTTGAAAATGAAGGTACAGAAAGGTTATACAACTTAGATTCGGGCAACTTGGCTCCGGGAATAAGGTTGATAGGACAATCATATTCCCGATGCAGAGGTAAATACAGGCATCCACTCTCAAAAAATACATTAGCAAAATCACATATAAAAGAGTGTAATGATTTAGTGGTTAAAGCAGAA
This sequence comes from Bufo gargarizans, assembly GCF_014858855.1. NCBI lineage: Eukaryota > Metazoa > Chordata > Amphibia > Anura > Bufonidae > Bufo > Bufo gargarizans. The sequence continues at coordinate 98,997,956 of NC_058087.1, forward strand.
AAAGATGCATTCAGACAATTTTCAATGCAATAATCACCCCAATCCAAAATCTGTCTAGCTTGCCAATTAATGGTTGGATTGTGCCTGCTTAACCATGGAAAACCCAGAACCAATGGAGCAGGGAGACCCTCCAACACAAAACACGAGATGAATTCCTGATGAAAGTCACCCACTCTTAATCTGATGTCATGCACCATCTGAGATAAACACTTCTGAATTAGAGGTGCAGAATCAATAGCAAAAATGGAAATGTTTTTCTCTAATGCACTTGAAGACAACCCATGCATGCGGACAAACTGAGCATCAATCAGGTTCACCCCTACCCCACTGTCAATAAACTCCTTAATCCCCACAGTCTTGGACTCTAGCGCCACCTCAGCAGTCAGGAGAAATCGAGTACTACCAGGCAAAGACAAATGACTCTCCTCCCACCCCTCCAAGAGTCAGATGGTAATTAAACGGCCCTTTTTTTTTACTTTTTGAGGCTGAATGCATGGACATAGATCAATGAAATGTCCATTCTGTCCGCAGCAAAAACACGCTCCCTTCCTACAACCAGAATGCTTAAAAGTTGATCCGGAAGTAGCTACCTCTAACCGCATGGGTTCATCCCCAGACATAAACCCAGGACTATCTTCACCCAAAGTGTCAGAGAAAGACGATACATTCTGTGATTGTACATCCTGAGAGTGGGGGCCCCTAGATCTCTCTCTCAGGTGTCTATCAATGCGTACTGCAAGAGTCATAGCAGCTTCCAGAGACTCAGAATTCTCATGAAAGGCCGAAGCTTCCTTCAGCCTCTCTGATAATCCTTGACAAAACTGACTACCGAGAGCCAGATCGTTCCACTCAGTATCCGTAGCCCACCTCCTAAACTCAGAGCCATCGATCTCAGCAGGACGCTCTCCCTTATGAAGGCCACATAGCTTGGGAGGTCTGATCCGTGTCATAATAGATAAGACCCAGAGCTTTGAAAAATTAATTCACTGACAGGAGAGACTGCGATCTGGTCAAAGAGTAAGCAATAAAATAACCACACCAACTCTCTGATTCTCATCCCCAGATAAGCGTGGACATAGCCTAAAATACAATTTGCACGCCTCTCTAAACAAAATGGAATTATAACTTCCCCCAGAGAATCTGTCTGGGAGGGCAACTTTAGGCTCGAGACAGGCCTGGTAACCATCACCACCACTAGGACCAGCAGCCTGTGGTCTCTAGATCTGTGAGACGGTCATGCGGAGGTCCTCTACCTCCAAAGACAGCCCCTGCAGCTGCCCAGCCAGTGCAGTAATATGATCCATGGCTGTACTGTAACAAGCAAAAATGACAGTTTTGGCAGTTTATAATGTCACACTCGTGTGTGGTAGGAAAACACCACACTGAGCATAGGAGGGAACAGGGGATACCGGAATAAAGCCTGGAAACTAAGGAAGGAAAATAGACACCTCCTAGAGAAAACCCTAACTCCAATCCTGACAGACTACTAGTATGAACAGGCCCCAAAGGTAGGCAAGTTCATACATCGTATACCTAGAATCCTACCTCACCTTATAGTACCCTGGAACTAATGTCAGAACTGAGTCTACCTGTTCCTCCAAAGGGAAAGACGAACAGACGAACAGAGTTTCCCTAGGGCCTAATGACAAACAACGGGGTAAGACAACACACACATATATAAAAAATACAAAAGGTAAAGAAAACACTTATCTTCCATAAAGCTTTGATAGCACCAGGAACTCAGAAAAGAACCAAACACGAGCTAATCACAATTCCAAGAGAAACTATAAACGGCTATGTATAGTGGGAGAAACAACAATAAATAGAAAAGAGAAAATGACCACAATAGCCACACCTGGCGAGCACCAGAAACAACACAGACGTCATTTGATCCAAAAGGAAAACATGTCAGATCAAACCTGTCGCGGAACGTCTGTATGTCTCGGTACATCCGTGATACTGACGGAGTACACCGTAACAGATCATCGTCTGGCCCACTGTCACTTTTAGAGATGAGCGAATTAAAAAAAAAATAATATTCGCTGGTACGCCAAATTTATCGCTGAAAATTTGGTTTGATCAGTATTTATTTGCGGAAAATCGCATAAAGAAATGGCTGTTTCCTGACTGCAAAGAGACATTATAGTGGTGTACAACACTGCCTTGCAGTAACACATATGGGGAGTCTGCTTTGGTAGTGAAATAATATTGTGAGTCCCTATGACATGCAGATAACAGGTGTCACTCTTAGAATCACTGCACACTCTTATTTGGGCAGCCATGGGGCAAAAACTGACCAAACAACTAAAGTATGAACTCAGCCTTACAGGTCAATATCAGTGCCACGAAGAAGCGCACTCTTTTTACACCGTCAACAGCTGATTCCACATAGATGTCTACAGAAACTGTTAAACGCGTATACAAGTAGAGCCCCCCGGGCAGAGTGAAGAGGATTTCAGCAGTAAGTTTGTGTTGACGTCACTTATTAATTTGCCCTTCCTCTGATCCATCAGAACAATAACCCACAAAAAACAGATCCTGTCTGTGGAGCATACGCGGTCACGGTCAGCATTAGTTTTGCTAATGGCAAAAAAAACAAAAAACAGGAGTTGATTTAAAACAGAGATGACACGTGATTGGAATATTTGCATGTCTTCTGTGTTTTGTACCCACTCCTGCTTTTGGCTACCAAATCATAAGCCAATTCTGATGGGACCATACAGGCCTTACAGCTGCTACACAGACAGGATCCGTTGTGCGTCTCATTTTTCCTTCCTTCTGACAGATCAGAAGAAGGGTCAAACAAATGATGTTGTCAGCCAGGCCGAAAGGCAAAATAGCGACCCATCATAAAGTGGGGAGGGTGGGAACAGCATGAGAAGTATACAGAGTGGACCTATGACATAGTGGTGAGGTGGAAGCAGCATGAGCAGACCACAGAGTCACCCAATGACAGAGTCTGGAGGTGGCGGCAGCAACAAGAGGCCACAGAGTGGCACCATGATGAAAGATTGTGGAGGATGCAGCAGCATGAAGAGGCCACACAGTGGCACAACAATGAGAGATTGTGGAGGTGGCAGCAGCATGAGGAAGCCACAGAGTGGCATGATGAGAGATTGTGGAGATGTCAGCAGCATGAGGAGGCCACAGATTAGCACAATGACAAGAGATTGTGGAGGTGGCAGCAGCATGAGGAGGCCACAGAGTGGTTCGAAGACAAAGTGTGGAGGTGGCAGCAGCATGAGAAGCACAGAGTAGCAAGACTGTGAGAGATTGTGGAGGTGTCAGCAACAGGAGGAGGTCACAGAGTAGCACAACGACGAGAGATTGTGGAGGTGGCAGCAGCATGAAGAGGCCACAAAGTGGCACAACAACCAGAGATTGTAGAGGTGGCAGCAGTATAAGGAAGCCACAGAGTGGCATAACGACGAGAGATTGTGGAGGTGTCAGCAGCATGAGGAGTCCACAGAGTAGCCCAACGACGAGAGATTGTGGAGGTGGCAGCAGCATGAGGAGGCCACAGAGTTGTACGACTATGAGAGATTGTGACACTGTGGAGGTGTCAGCAGCATGAGGAGGCCAGAGTAGCACGACGACAAGAGATTGTGGAGGTGGAAGCAGCATGAGGAGGCCACAGAGTGGCATGACAACAAGAGATTGTGGAGGTGGTGGCAGCATAAGGAGGCCACAGAGTGTCATGACGACGAGAGATTGTGGAGGTGGAAGCAGCATGAGGAGGCCACAGAGTGGCACGACGACAAAGTGTGTAGGTGTCAGCAGCATAAAGAGGCCAGAGTAGCACAGCCACCGAACGGCACAATGACGAAGTCTGGAGTTGGCAGCATCAGAAGGGGGCCACAGAGTGGCACAATGACAGAGTCTGGAGGTGGCAGCAGTATGATGAGGCCAAGTGGCTCAATGATAGTTTCTGGAGTTGGCAGCAGTATGAGGAGGCCAACGAGTGGCAAAATTACAGAGTCTGGAGGTGGCGTCAGTATGAGGAGACCACAGAGTGGCCCAATGACAGAGTGCCGAGGTGGCGGCAGCAGCATCAGGAAGAGGCCACAGAGTGGCACAATGACAGAATCTGAAGGTGGCAACAGCAGCATCATCAGGATTCCACAGAGTGGCAAGGTGACATAGTGTGGATATGGCAGCAGCAGGAGAAGGATAACACAGAGTGGCAAAGTGACATAGTGTGGATATGGCAGCAGCAGCAGGAGGTGGATACCACAGAGTGGCAAAGTGACATAGTGTGGATATGGCAGCAGCAGCATCAGGATACCACAGTGGCAAGGTGACATGGTGTGCATATGGCAGCAGCAGCATCTAGATACCACAGAGTGGCAAGGTGACATAGTGTGGAGAGGGCAGCAGCAACATCAGGAGACCACAGAGTGGCAAGGTGACATACTGTGGAGATGGCAGCAGCAGGATACCACAGAGTGGCAAGGTGACATAGTGTGGAGATGGCGGCAGCAGCAGCATCAGGATACCGCACATTGGCAAGGTGATATATTGTGGAGATGGCAGCAGCATCATCAGGAGACCACAGAGTGACAAGGAGACATAGTGTGGAGATTGCTGCAGCAGCATCAGGATACCACAGAGTGGCAAGGTGACATAGTGTGGATATGGCAGCTGCAGCAGGAGGAGACCACAGAGTGGCAAGGTGACTGTGACAACCAGAGAGCTGAGAAGCTCTGACAGATGCCTTTCAGAACCTCCTCCTTGAGTTTTCTTTGTTTTTGGTTTTCAGTTCCTCATCTCGTTAGCCTCTCTCAGCTGTCATGTAGTTGGACTGATTGCATCCCTTTAAATTCCTCCTCATAATGCATTAGTGTGCGGTTTATACAGCTTCCTGGAGTGTGTGTGCATGCTGATCCTATTTCCCCGTCTTCTACAAGTTAAGTGTTGTACATTCATTTGTGATTTTCTGTTTGCTGGATCCCAGGTGACCCTGACTCCCTCCGTGTCTAGTGTAGGGAGCCGGTGGTCGTGTCCCTTCACTATTGTAGGGTGTTCAAATGTTATATAGTTGAGGTACGAGGATATGCGATCATCCACCATTGGGATTATCGCATAGGCTGAGCAGTAAGGGAGAGAGCCAGGTCTGATGCAGGGGTCTCCCTTTTTGTTCCTTAGTTTTGGATCCAGTGAGTCATATATTCATTTTGCATTGTCTTGTTTCCTGTACACCTTCCGTGACAGTGACATAGTGTGGAGATGGCAGCAGCAGCTGCATCAGGAGACAACAAAGTGACCCGGTGACAGAGTGGGGTGGTGGGGGGCAATACCAGTACCTGCTGACGAAGGTGGATGAAAGAAGAAGAACTTGGCATCAGATATGTGGCATCAGGCGGGTGGCAGCATCAGAGTAGTAGCTGAGGCAGGTAGACAGAAAAAAAACTGTCTCATTTGTCAAAGTGTTGGTGTGGCACCATGGATGATCTAGTCTGATGCATCAGGAATTGGTGGTTGGAAATCCTGACTGATCCACGCCTGATTAATCTTGACAAAGGTCAGTCTCTCCACATTTTGGGTGGACAGGCGAGTCCTCTTTGGGATAACTATGGCCCCCACTGCACTAAACACCCGCTCTGATGCCACACTACTGGCGGGGCAGGACAGCTTTTTCAGGGCAAACTTTGCTAGTTGCGGCCACAAATCCAGTTTGGCTGCCCAGTAGTCCAGCGGATCTTCAATGTGGGTTGGCAGGGTGCTGTCCAAGTATGCCACCACCTGCTGGTTCAGGTCCTGCCCCAGGTCTACCTGCTGCTGCTGGTGAGTAGTTTCTTCACTATGCCAGTGAAGAAAGCTACTCATCAGCGAATGTAGACTCAGGCTTCTGTTGATGGAGCTGGTACTGCTCCTGCCACACCACCCCTCCCCAGCAGCCATGGCAGTGGAAGGTGAGCGCAGAGGGCCCCTCGGTCAGACCTGCAAGATTATGGATGATGTTTCTGTAGTAGTTCAGGTTGTCCTCCCTCTCAGTAGGTTTAAAAAAGGTCCCCATTCTGGACCGGTAGCGAGGGTCCAACAAGGTGGAGAGCCAGAATTCATCCCTCTGCAGAATGGTGACAATTTGGCTGTCACTACGCAAGCAATTGAGCATGCATCAGGCCATTTCTGCAAGTGAATCGTAGGGATTCCCTGCCTGCATCTCCACTGCATACTGCTACTGGTGTGTCTGGGTCATCTGTCTTGTCTTCCTCATGGCCCTGTAGTTCCTCTGGTTGCTCCTGCTCCTCCTCTCCTGTCACCTGAGTAGAAAAAACACCTATTTCGCTAAGCATTGCCTGTGCGCCAATCTCGTCGTTCCCCCCTCCTCCTCTTCCAGTTCAGCCCCCACATGGCTCATGTGGCCATGAGATCTAGGTGCCACGTCTCCAGTCCCCTGACCAGCCAGATTTACCAGCATCTGTTCCAGGACATGAAGCAGTGGAATGACGTTGTTTATCTCGTAGTCCTGGTGACTGACAAATAACGTGGTGTCCTCAAAAGTCCAGAGAAAACAGCAGGTGTCACGCATGAGCTGCCACTGGCTAACATCGAAGTTACACAGGAGAATACTTCTATCAACTTTCATCATCAAGAAATCACTGATGGCCTTTCTCTGTTCGTATAGTTGGTCCAACATACAGAGTGTGGAATTCCAACAGGTGGAAACGTCGCATATCAGCCTATGTTGGGGGATGCCGCTCTGACACTGCAGCTCAAGGAGGCTGTGCTTTGTGGTGTACAAGTGGCTGAAGTGCATGCAAAGTTTCCTGACCATTTTTAGGATGTCTTGCAGATGGGTGGAAGATGTCAGGAACCGCAACCAGATTTAACACGTGTGACATGCAGGGAGCATGGCTCAGCCTTCCGTGACGCAGCACCGACACTATGTTCTTCCCGTTTTTGGTCACCATGGTTCCGATTTTCAGTTGTCGCAGAGAAAGCTAGGATTTGATTTCTTGATGAATCACACGGAGCAGTTCCTCCCGTGTGTAACTCTGTTTGCCCAGGGAAACAAGTTGCAGAACAGTTGTGTCTGATGAACCCACCGATTGTTGGCTAGGGGTGTCTGATGTCACTTGGGATGAAGTGGATGAACGCGTTAACCAATCAAGAACCGCTGGGTTGTTGGTGAAGATTGACTGCTAGATGACACCGGGAGCTCAGGCCTCTTGCTGCGACTCCTGCTGTCACGCCCCTTTACTCTGCTGCAACCTCTGCCTGCACCAGCAACATTTATGCCTCTCTTCTGTGCATGGCCTGGCACTGCTCTGTCTAACATACTTTTAACTGAACAAAATAAATTAAAAGCAAATGAAAACACCCCTAAAAGTGACAAATATATTTTTCTTTCTGTACTGAAATATGCCACTAAACACTTTTACCACAAATAACTGCACCAGTGAAGTGCGTGTATATTTTTCTTTCTGTACTGAAATAGGCCACTAAACTCTTTCAACACATATAACTTCAGAAGTAGTCTGAGAATATATTTTTCTTTTTGCACTGAAATAGGCCACTAAACGCTTTTACCACAAATAACTGCACCAGTGAAGTGTGTATGTATTTTTATTTTTGTACTGAAATAGGCCACTAAACGCTTTTGCCATAAATAACTGCACCAGTGAAGTGCGTATATATATTTTTTTCTTTCTGTATTGAAATAGGCCACTAAACACTTTTACCACAATTAACTGCACCAGTGAAGTGCATATATATTTTTCTTTTTGTACTGGAATAGGCCACTAAATGCTTTTACCCAAAATAAATGCAACAGTGAATTGCATATATATTTTTCTTTTCACACTGAAATTAGTATATTGGGCAGACTAGATGGGCCAAATGGTTCTTATCTGCCGACACATTCTATGTTTCTAAATATGTCACTAAACGCTTTCACCCCAAATAACTGCAACAGTGAACTGCTTATATATTAAAAATTTTGTATTGGAATATGCCACTGCGTATATATTTTTCTTTTTCCACAGATATAAGCCACTAAATGCTTTTCAATGTAGCACGTGCACCCCAAGAACAAATTGCTGTAATGACAGTGCTGTATAATAGCTATTTGGATCCACAAATAATCTTTCCCTGCACTTGTAAATTGCTTTTGTAGCATTATCCCTAGTGCCTTCTGACTTCTCTCTGCACTAAGAGTGAAATAATTCCTCCCTATCCTTTCCCTGCACTTATAAATTGTTTTTTCAGTTTCTTTTGTTCGCAATGAGGTTTATCCTCTTGCTGTCCCTAGATCCTTCTCACGTCTGTCCCTGCACTCAGAACCCTGGAAAATAGCAGAATATAAAATGGCTGCCATATTTATAGGGCTGTGACATTACAGGGCTGGCTGGCTGCTGAATGGCTGATTGCATGCATGCATGTCAATCAGGGAGATCCCGCCTCCCCAGAGTTCCTTGCCCCATGTCCTCAGTCCTCACATGTGTAGCCGCCATTTTAGGAAAAATTGCTATTCGTTACCACGAAGCGCGAGGAAATTCGCATTTGTCGCGAATCAAATAGTTCCTGAAATTCAGATGAATTCCACTTCGTCAGCTTCGATTTGAGAATCTCTAACTATTTTCATTGTCTGGTTCCTCAAGGGCTCTCTTCACATAGTTTAAAAAACATTTCACTGCCGACATTGGCTCGTTATATTGATAGTAACAGGACTAGTACTGCATCCCACCGTGTGTTTTATACTACAAAAATGTAATTGTTTAACCAGTCCAGTGATATTAAAAGATATTTGACCACCAACACTGCATTGTTATATTGTTGGTAACAATGCAACATCATTTTCATGTTTAGCAACCAAAAATTACATAGTATTAGTTAATCTTGTCATCATTTGGTGAGAGCCCTGTGAAGGTATGTTTTTTTTGCAGGATGAGCTTTAGTTTTTATTCATAACATTTTGGGGATACAGATCTAGTAACTTTCATCTTTGATTCTTAATGAGTTAAGTAAGGAATGGCTGGAAACTTAAAATTTTCTTTTTTCATTGCTTTTGAAATGTGATATGACATACATGTGTTTTTTCTTTCCTTTTTTTTTTTCCTGAGTGGCCAAAAAAGCAATTCTATCAGTGTTTTTTTTCTCTCTTGTTCATTTTTTTAAAAATTTTTCATAGGGTTCACCATGCAGTTGACCTTGATTAGTATTTTTCCACAATAACTTGGCCAAAACAACTGTTTGGAACATTCTAAAAAAAGAAGAAACGCACTAGTGAGCTCAGCAACACCAAAAGACCCAGAAGACCACGGAAAACAACTATGGTGGATGACCGAATAATTTTTTCACAGTTCTGGAACAACAGCCAATGGACAGATGAGACCAAGATCAACTTGTACTAGAGTGATGGGAAGAGAAGAATATGGAGAAGGAAAGGGACTGCTCATGATGCTAGGCATACCAACTAATCAGTGAAGCATGGTGGTGGTAGTGCATGTATGGCTGTCAATGGAACTGGTTCTCTTGTATTTATTGATGATGTGACTGCTGACAAAAGCAGCAGGATGAATTCTGAAGTGTTTTGGGCAATATCTGCTCATATTCAGCCAAATGCTTCAGAAGTCATTGGACAGCGTTTCACAGTGGAGATGGACAATGACCCAAAGCATACTGCAAAAGCAACCAAAGAGTTTTGTAAGGGAATGAAGTGGAATGTTATGCAATGGCCAAGTCAATCACCGGATCTGAATCTAATTGAGCATGCATTTCACTTGCTGAAGACAAAACTGAAGGGAAAATGCCCCAAGAACAAGCAGGAACTGAAGACAGTTGCAGTAGAGGCCTGGCAGAGCATTACCAGGGATGAAAACCAGCGTCTGGTGATGTCTATGCGTTCCAGACTTCAGGCTGTAATTGTCTACAAATGATTTGCAACCAAGTATTAAAAAGTGAAAGTTTGGAGGCACATATGCAAACTGTTGTAATTCCTACACCATTCACCTGATTTGGATGTAAATACCCTAAAATTAAAGCTGACAGTCTGCAGTTAAAGCACATCTAGTTTGTTTCATTCCAAATCCATTGTGGTGGTGTATAGAGTCAAACATTTTTGAATTGTGTCGATTTCCCAATATTTATGGACTTGACTGTATGTGTTTTTGATGACCTTTTTTTATCAGTTTTTTTAGGAGGTCAGATCTCCAAATACTAGCAATTTTGTCAGAGCTTTTTAATTTAATCTTTATTGAGTTTGCCATGTGGGGTAAATAACATGATAACTTTATTCAGCAGGGTTTATATGATTATATATGATTCTGTCAGTGTTTTTTTTTCTTTTCATTTCTTTGTTTTCATGGGGTTCACTATGCTGCATCAATGATATTTGAACTTTATTCTGCAAATCAGTATGATTATGGCAATATAAAATGTAAATAGTTTTTTATGCTTTACTATTCTTCCATCATTCCATCACTTCTTTCTTATTTTTTTTGTCGCTATATTCCCATAACATACTTATTTTCTATCAGTGGAGCCAGGGGATGATTGGCCATAGACCCTTCAGGGAAATTTCCAGTTGGGCCGATGCTCACAGCCGCTGGCTGGGTACACAATGAGCTGATTCTCTCTTTTGCACCTGAATATGCAGCCGCAGGAGCCCTCCTAAATTTTGTTGTCACTGCCTATTTATGTTACCCTGTCAATTTGGACCCACTTGTCACATGGGGCCACCCTTACCTTTTTTTCCAGGGCCACTTTTATTCCCCAGTCCTCTAGTAATCTATTAATTTACATAGAGCGATTAGAAAAAAGTTAAAAGGCTTGTTGATGTAATCACCATAAGATAACCAACAATACTAGTGGCACAGTATTCAATGACAAAGACTTATAAAGAACTGGAAGAAGGACCCGGCTTTGCATGGGTATATGTTATCTATTTAATTTAATATTTGTGTGTGAGATTAAAAGATATCCATAGTGTTCTCCTTTACAGTGAGCTCTACAGCATCCCACTCCCTTAACAGTGACCCCACAGTACCCCACTGCCTTAACAGTGACCTCTACAGCAGCTGCCCCTTTAATAGTGGCCTACATAGTCCCCTGTCTACTTAACAGTGACCTCCACAGTGCCCGCACCTTTCACAGTGACCTCCACAGCAGCCTGCCCTCTTAACATTAACATTCACAGTGCCTGCCCTTTTAACAATGACTTCCACAGCGGCTGCCCCATTACTAGTAAACCCTACAGTACCCCACCCCTTAACAGTAACTGCCACAGTGCCCACCCCTTTAACCACCTCAGCCCCCCTAGCTTAAACACCCTTAATGACCAGACCACTTTTTACAATTCTGCAGTACACTACTCTCACCGTTCACTGCTCGGTCATGCAACTTACCACCCAAATGAATTTTACCTCCTTTTCTTCTCACTAATAGAGCTTTCATTTGGTGGTATTTCATTGCTGCTGACATTTTTACTTTTTTTGTTATTTATCAAAATATACAGAAATTTTTGAAATAAAATGAAATTTTTCACTTTCAGTTGTATTTTTTTTTTTAAAGACATCTATATATACATTTTTCTCAAAATGTATTGTTCTACACAAATTTGGGTAAAAATAAAATGGTTTGGGTAAAAGTTATAGCGTTTTTCAAACTATGGTACAAAAATGTGAATTTCAGCTTTTTGAAGCAGCTCTGAATTTCTGAGCACCTGTCATGTTTCCTGAGGTTATACAATGCCCAGACAGTATAAAACCCCCCACAAATGACCCCATTTTGGAAAGTAGACACCCTAAGGTATTCGCTGATGGGCATAGTGAGTTCATAGAACTTTTTATTTTTTGTCACAAGTTAGCGGAAAATGATGATTTCTTTTTTCTTACAAAGTCTCATATTCCACTAACTTGTGACAAAAAATAAAAACTTCCATGAACTCACTATGCCCATCATGAAATACCTTGGGGTGTCTTCTTTCCAAAATGGGGTCACTTGTGGGGTAGTTATACTGCCCTGGCATTTTAGGGGCCCTAATGCGTGAGAAGTAGTTTGAAATCAAAATGTGTAAAAAATGCCCTGTGAAATCCTAAAGGTGCTCTTTGGAATTTGTACCCCTTTGCCCACCTAGGCTGCAAAAAAGTGTCACACATGTGGTATTGCCGTACTCAGGAGAAGTTGGGCAATGTGTTTTGGGGTGTCTTTTTACATATACCCATGCTGGGTGAGAGAAAAATCTCGGCAAAAGACAACTTTTCCCATTTTTTTTATACATAGTTGGCATTTGACCAAAATATTTCTCTCACCCAACATGGGTATATGTAAAAATACACCCCAAAACACATTGCCCTACTACTCCTGAGTACTGTGATATCACATGTGTGACACTTTTTTGCAGCCTTCATGCGCAAAGGGGCCCAAATTCCTTTTAGGAGGGCATTTTTAGACATTTGGATTCCAGACTACTTCTCATGCTTTAGGGCCCCTAAAATGCCAGGGCAGTATAAATACCACGCATGTGACCCCATTTTGGAAAGAAGACACCCAAAGGTATTCAATAAGGGGCATGGCGAGTTCATAGAAGATTTTTTTTTGGGCACAAGTTAGCGGAAATTCATTATTGTTATGGAACCATGAACCAGACGTACAACAAGAGATAAGTGGAAATAAGAAGGCTTTATTGAAAATCAAGCTGTAAGGCAAAAGTCCAAACGGATGGCTAAACCGAAGCAGGGTCTTGCGAAGCCAGAGGTCAGGAACCAGAAGGGTAGTCAGACGAAGCCTGGATCAGGAACCAGCAGGGTAGTCAGACGAAGCCTGGATCAGGAACCAGCAGGGTAGTCAGACGAAGCCAGGATCAGGAACCAGAAGCTGCAGCAGTCTTAGAAGCATGTGAACACAGGAGGACCAAGCAAGGAACTGAAGCCGCAGACCTCCTATATATATGAGCTAGGCATCCAGCTCCTCCCAGTGGGAAGGAGGAGCCGCAGGGTGGAAGGCTACAAGAAACCCAGAAACCAAGATGGCCGCCAGCACATGTCAAACGAAGGAGAGCAGCAAGAAGGTAAGACCATGACAGTACCTCCCCCTCAAAGGCCCCTCCTCCGCGGAGTAAAGAACGGTTTCTGAGGGAAGCGTGCGTGGAAGGCTCGGAGCAAGGCAGGAGCATGGACATCTGCGGAGGGAACCCAGGAACGCTCCTCTGGACCATAACCACGCCAATGGACCAAAAACTGCACCCGACCGCGGACCAGGCGTGAGTCCAGGATATTGCTCACCTCATACTCCTCACGATTGCCCACTTGGACCGGACGAGGCCGAGGAACCGAGGAAGTGAAACGATTACACACCAGTGGCTTCAACAGGGAGACATGAAACACGTTGGAGATCCGCATGCCAGAAGGAAGCGCAAGGGCATAGGCTACCGGGTTTACCCTGCGAAGCACTCGGAAGGGACCAACAAAGCGAGGCGCCAGCTTGGGAGTGGGCACTCGAAGGTTGAGGTTGCGGGTGGACAACCATACGCGGTCTCCGACCTGGTAGGAAGGAGCGGGCGCTCGTCTGCGATCAGCCTGGAGTCTCTGGCGCTGCGCAGAGACCTCAAGGGACCTCTGGATCTGTACCCAAGAAGCACGTAGGACGGAAAGGTGATCCTCCACAGCTGGAATATCCTGGGGAGAGAATACCTCCGGTAACACGGCAGGTTGGAACCCATAATTGGCCATGAAGGGAGACGTCCCAGAGGAAGAGTTCACCGCCGTGTTCCTGGCAAACTCAGCCCAAGGCAGGAGGTCAACCCAATTGTCTTGGTGATCGGAGACATAGCAACGAAGGAATTGCTCCAAGGCCTGATTGGATCGTTCTGCGGCCCCATTGGACTGAGGGTGGTAGGCCGATGAGAAAGAGAGATGAATCCCCAACTGGGAGCAAAAGGCGCGCCAGAACCTGGACACAAACTGACTCCCCCGATCCGACACAATCTCCTTGGGCAAACCGTGCAACCGGAAGACCTCCCTGGCAAAAATCGAGGCCAACTCTTGTGCAGAGGGTAACTTCTTGAGAGGTACACAGTGGCACATTTTGGAAAACCGATCCACTATCATGAGAATGACCGTATGGCCTCGGGATGCAGGGAGGTCCACAATGAAATCCATCCCCAGGTGTGACCACGGACGCTCCCCGGTGGCTATGGGTTGCAAAAGGCCCAACGGAAGGTGCCGAGGGGACTTACTCTGGGCACAAATGGAGCATGCCGCTACATATGCGGCGATGTCGGAACGTAGAGAAGGCCACCAGAACAGACGTGAAACAGCCCAGGACAGCTGATTCTTTCCAGGATGCCCCGCGGCCTTGGAGTTATGGTAGGTTCGCAACAACCGAGTGCGCAACTCCTCAGGCACAAAACACCTGCCGTTGGGTCTCCCAGAGGGAGCACTAGATTGAGCCGCCAAAATCTGCTCACCCAGGGGAGAGGTCAGGCTGGTGCGAATGGCGGCCAGGATCTGATTCGGAGGTATGACCGAAGTCGGAATCGACTCCTCCCCGGACAGCTCGGAGTACTGCCGTGATAAGGCAAATGGGGTCACATGTGGGGTATTTATACTGCCCTGGCATTTTAGGGGCCCTAAAGCGTGAATATAAATGTCTAAAAAATGTTACGCATTTGGATTCTGTGAGGGGTATGGTGAGTTCATGTGAAATTTTAGTTTTTGACACAAGTTAGTGGAATATGAGACTTTGTAAGAAAAAAACAAAAAAACAAACAAACGAAAAAAATCAATTTCCGCTAAATTGTGCCAAAAATGTCTAAAAGAAGCCTTGCAGGGGGTGATCAATGAAAGGGGAGTGATCAGGGAGTCTATATGGGGTAATCCCCACCCTCTCATTGATCACCCCCCTGTAAGGCTCCTATGTGTTTTGCGGATCCGTGGTGTCCGTGTTTTGCGGATCCACGGATCCGCAAAACACATACGGACATCTGAATGGAGCCTTACAGGGGGGTGATCAATGACAGAGGGGTGATCACCCCATATAGACTCCCTGATCCCCCCCCTGTAAGGCTCCATTCAGAGGTCCGTATGTGTTTTGCGGATCCATGGATCCGTGGATCCGTAGAATACATACGGACGTCTGAATGGAGCCTTACGGGGGGTGATCAATGACAGGGGGATGATCAATGACAGCGGGGTGATCAGGGAGTGTATATATGAGGTGATCACCCTCCCTGTCATTGATCACCCCCCTGTAAGTCTCCATTCAGACGTCCGTATGTGTTTTGCGGATCCAGTCCATGGATCCGTGGATCTGTAAAACACATACGGACGTCTGAATGGAGCCTTACAGGGGGGTGATCAATGACAGGGGGGTGATCAGGGAGTCTATATGGGGTGATCACCCCCCTGTCATTGATCACCCCCCTGTAAGGCTCCATTCAGATGTCGGTCTATGTTTTGCGGATCCGATCCATGGATCCGTGGAACCGTAAAACACATACGGACATCTGAATGGAGCCTTACAGGGGGGTGATCAATGACAGGGGGGTGATCAGGGAGTCTATATGGGGTGATCAGGGGTTAATAAGGGGTTAATAAGTGACAGGGGGGTGTAGTGTAGTGTGGTGCTTGGTGCTACTTATTACAGAGCTGCCTGTGTCCTCTGGTGGTCGATCCAAGCAAAAGGGACCACCAGAGGACCAGGTAGCAGGTATATTAGACGCTGTTATCAAGACAGCGTCTAATATACCTGTTTGGGGTTAAAAAAATCGCATCTACAGCCTGCCAGTGAACGATCGCCGCTAGCAGGCTGTAGATCCACTCTCTTACCTGCAGTTCCTGTTAACGCGTGCGCGCCTGTGTGCGCGCATTCAAAGGAAGTCTCGCGAGTTGATGCACCGATGCGTCACTCTGCCTGAGACAGCCGCCTCCGGACCGCGATCCTGCGTTAGGCGGTCCGGAGGCGGTTAACAGTGACCTCCACAGCAGCCACCTATTTATTAGTGATCTCCATAGTATCCCGTCTCACCAGTGATTTCCACAATAACCCGCCCCCTTAACAGTGACCTTTACAGCACTTTGCCTCTTAACAGTGTCATACACAGTGCCCTGCCCCTTTAAGGGTGACCTACAGCAGTGAAGAAAAATGGCTGGGTTCTTATGGAAACCTGGTGTAAAACTGTGTGTTTGTCAAGACTAAGGACCTGCAAGCTTCTATTGGCTGATAAGAGTCATGTGACGATGTGTATGGCAGTTGGGATATGAGTGAAAGACATGTAGGTTTCTGTTGGCTAATGCAGGTCTTGTAATGGTTACATAATTGCTTTTTTGGGGGAATATCTCTTGAACAGTACGTCCTAGAGACCTGAGACCTGGCCTAAAACCTTCCCCATAACAGTGACCTCGACAGCACCCTGCCCATTTAACAGTGACCTCCACAGTGTCCGCCCCCTTGAGCAGCGCCCAGCGCCCTGCCCCTTTAACAGTAACATCCAGACCACTTCACATCTGCCCATAGGATATAAACGTCCTATGGGTGAATGTTTATCTCTGAATGGACGTCCATTCAGAGATGGTAGCTGCCCGCTAATCGTGCAGCTGCTGAGTGGGAGGCCCGCTGTCAGTGACAGCAGGGCAATCCAGAGAGAAGGCAGGGACAGTTCCCAAGTGTTCATGCCTTCTAGATTGCTGTATACAGATGAGAAAGCGCTATGTGACCACCAGGGCCGGGATATTGCAGTAGCTGTTGGGTCTTCTACAGACCTCGATCAGCCCTGCACTGAGGCTGTACAGCACAGTATAGTGCTGTACAGCCTCTTTGGTGGGTGTATTCCCCCTGTAACTGGGGCTACTATGCCAGCCCCAGTTACAGGAGAAATCAATGATGAAAGAAAAAAAGTGAAGTTAAATGTCCCCCAGAGGTCTTGTAGGAACTTATGGGGGATGCAAAGTTTAAAATAAAATATAGAAAAAATAAAACAATAAAGTGTTTAAAAAAGAAAAAAAAGGTTTCACATGTAAGAAAAATTCCCCAATTAAAGGGGTTGTCCGGGATCAAGATTTTTTTTTAAAAACCAGTTAAATCACCATTAATAGCAGTCCCCCCCAGATGTTTTTAGGTATTTTTACACTTCAGCAGGGCTCCTACAGTCCCCCACTGATTGTTTACCTTTCTGTTTATGTGTGCGGTAACTTCCTGCCTCAATGCTTTCTGGGTCCCAGTGCAGCATCGCGTTGTTTCGAATGTGTGCCTGCTCCTCTGTGCAGCCACCACCCCTAATTCATATGCCGCCTCCTGCTGCAACTGTTCCTCCGCCTTAGTCACGAACGCCTCCTTCCGTGCTAAGAATGCACCCTGCTCGGTGAGGGGCGTGGCTTAGCGTGGCGATGGGTGTGGCTTGGCGATGTGAGGGGCGTGGCTTAGCCCATCTGTTGCCGCATAGTTACTGCCCCTCCATGCGCTTGGAATAATTTGAGGCTGACTGTGACGTCACCGGGCTCATTTTGAAGCAGAAGGAGAGGCTTCGCTATGCAGAAAGGGACCCGGTACGTCACTGACGGTGATAGAAACTGCACTTCCGGCTGAAAATTTGTGAAGTGAAAAAGGGCCTTTATAAATGTCTGGTAAGGGAAGGACAGCCATGAATGTAATATTTAGGGGACCATTGTACAT
Source organism: Bufo gargarizans (assembly GCF_014858855.1). Taxonomy (NCBI): domain Eukaryota; kingdom Metazoa; phylum Chordata; class Amphibia; order Anura; family Bufonidae; genus Bufo; species Bufo gargarizans. Next base: position 99,015,569 of record NC_058087.1, read on the forward strand.
GTACCCCCATGTCCCCAATCCCGGACAACCCCTTTAAGTAATAAAAAAAAATACTAAAAATAAAATAAAATAGATATATTTGGTATTTCTGTGTCCGTAACGACCGGCTCCATAAATATATCACATGATCCACCCTATCCGATAAACACCATAAAAAAATACTTTAAAAAAAAGCTTTTTTTGTCACCTTACATCACAAAAAGTGCAACTCCAAGTGATCAAAAAGGTGTATGTCCAACAAAATGGTACCAAAAAAAAACGGCCACCTCATCCCACAAAAAAATGAGCCCCTACATAAGAAAATCACTCAAAAATAAAAATAAACTATAGCTTTGAGAAAATGGAGACAATTTTTGTTTCAAAAATTCTATAATAGTGTTAAAGTAAATTTTATAAAAAAGTATGCATATTAGGTATAGTCGCATCCGTAACAACCAGCTCTATAAAAATATCACATGACCTAACCCCTCAGGTGAACACCATAAAAAAAAAAAAAACAGTGCCAAAAAAGCAATTTTTTGTCACCTTACGTCACAAAAATTACAACACTAAGAGATCAAAAAGTTGATTGCCCCCAAAAATAGGACCAATCAAACCATCACCTCATTCTGGAAAAAATTAGACCCTACCTAAGACAATCAGTAAAAATAAAATAAAAAAATAGGACTCTCAGACACTAAAATATGTTTGTTTTGTTTTTGCTTTAAAACTGCTATTATTGTGTTAAAGTGAAATAAATGTAAAAAGTAGACATTTAGGTATTGCCACGTCTGTAACAATCTTCTCTATAAAAAGGTCCCATGACCTAACCCCTCAGGGGAACGCTGTAAAAATAAATAAAAACTATGCAAAAACAACCAATTTTTTGGTCACCTTGCCCTATAAAGTGGAATAATGAATGATAAAAAAAATCATATGTACCCAAAAATTGTACCAATCAAAACGTCAACGCTTCCTGCAAAAAACGATTGATAGAAAAAAAAAAAAATATGGCGTTCAGAAAATGGAGACACAAAACCATTTTTTTTTCAAAAATGCTTTATTATGTAAAACTGAAACAAAGTAGACATATCTGATATAATTGCGTCCGTAACAACCTGCTCTATAAAAATAACACATGAACTACTCTGTCAGATGAATGTTGTAAAAAATAAAAAATTTAAACAGTGCCAAAACAGCCATTTTTTGGTTACCTTTTCTCACAAAAAATTTAATCTAGAGCAATAACATTTTTTATATAACCCAAAAAAGTACTAATGCAACTGGCACCTTATCATCTTATTTCCAAAATGGGGTCACTTTTTGGGAGTTTCTACTGTAAGTGTGCATCAGTGGGGCTTCAAATGGGTCATGGCATCTAAAAACCAGTTCAGCAAAATCTGCCTTACAAAAACCCTTACATCAGTTTACGACCACATATGGTGTGTTTCTGTAAACTGCAGACTCAGGGTAATAAATATTGAGTTTTGTTTGGCTGTTAACCCTCGATGTGTTAAAGAAAAGAATGGATTAAAATGGAAAATCTGCCCAAAAAGTGAAATTTAAAAATGTCGTCTCATTTTCCTTTAATTCTTGTGGAACACACAAAAGGTTGTAAAATCAGTTTTGGGTAACTTGAGGGGTGTAATTTCTACAATGGGGTCATTTATGGGGGGGTTTCCACTATGTAAGCCCCACAAAGTGACTTCAGACCTGAACTGGTCCTTAAAAAGTGGGTTTGGGAAATTTTCTTAAAAATTTTAAGAATTGCTTCTAAAATTCTAAGCCTTCTAAAGTTCTAAAAAAAATAAAATGACATTTCCAAAATGATGGCAACATAAAGTAGACATATGGGGAATGTTAAGTGATAAATATTTTATGAGGTATCACTTTCTGTTTTAAAAGCATAGAAATTTAGAAAATTGCTAATTTTTCTAAACTTTTGCTAAATTCTGGATTATTTTATAAAAAAAGGTGAAATATATCGACTCAAATTTACCACTGTCATGAAGAACAATGCGTTACGACAAAACAATATCAGAATTGTTTGGATAAATAAAAGGGTTCAAAATTTATTACCACATAAAGTTACACATGTCAGATTTGCAAAATTAAGCTCTGTCACAAAGGGGGAAATAGCCCAGATGTGATGTGGTTAACAGTGTCCTCCACAGTGCCTGCCCCTTTAACAGTGACCTCCACAGTGTCCGCCCCTTTAACAGTGAGCTCCACAGAGCCTGCATTATTAACAGTGACCTTCACAGTTCCCGCCCCTTTACCAGTGACCTCCACAGTGCCCGCCTCTTTAACAGTGACCTTCACAGCACCCACCCCTTTAACAGTGACCTCCACAGTGCCTGCCCCTTTAACAGTGACCTCCATAGCACCCTCCCCCTTTAACAGTGACCTCCATAGCACATACCCCTTTAACAGTGACCTACACAGCGCCTCTTTAACCCCTTAGGGACACATCCTTATTACACCTTAGGACCAGGCCATTTTTTGCAAATCTGACCAGTGTCACTTTAAGTGCTGATAACTTTAAAAACGCTTTGACTTATCCAGGCCGTTCTGAGATTGTTTTTTCGTCACATATTGTACTTCATGACACTGGTAAAATGAAGTAAAAAAAAAATATTTTTTTTGCACCAAAAAATACCTAATTTAACAAAAATTTGGAAAAATTTGCAAATTTCTAAGTTTCAGTTTCTCTACTTCTGTAATACATAGTAATACCCCTAAAAATTGTGATGACTTTACATTCCCCATATGTCTACTTCATGTTTGAATTATTTTGGGAATGATATTTTATTTTTGGGGGATGTTACAAGGCTTAGAAGTTTAGAAGCAAATCTTTAAATTTTTCAGAAATTTACAAAAACCCAATTTTTAGGGACCACTACAGCTCTGAAGTCACTTTGCGAGGCTTACATAATAGAAACCACCCACAAATGACCCCATTCTATAAACTACACCCCTCAAGGTATTCAAAACTGATTTTACAAACTTTGTTAACCCTTTAGGTGTTGCACAAGAGTTATTGGCAAATGAGGATGAAATTTGAGAATTTCATTTTTTTGCCTAATTTTTCATTTTAACCCATTTTTTCCACTAACAAAGCAAGGGTTAACAGCCAAACAAGACTGTATCTTTATTGCCCTGACTCTGCCGTTTACAGAAACACCCCATATGTGGCCGTAAACTACTGTACGGCCACACAGCGGGGCGTAGAGTGAAAGGTGCGCCGTTTGGTTTTTGGAAGCCAGATTTTGCTGGACTGTTTTTTTGACACCATGTCCCATTTGAAGCCCCCCTGATGCACCCCTAGAGTAGAAACTCCATAAAAGTGACCCCATCTAAGAAACTACACCCCTCAAGTTATTCAAAACTGATTTTACATACATTTTTAACCCTTTAATTGTTGCACAAGATTTAATGGAAAATAGAGATACAATTTCCAAATTTCACTTTTTTGGCAGATTTTCCATTTTAATATTTTTTTTTCCAGTTACAAAGCAAGGGTTAACAGCCAAACAAAACTCATTATTTATGGCCCTAATTCTGTAGTTTACAGAAACACTCCATATGTGGTCGTAAACTGCTGTACGGGCACACAGTAGGGCGCAGAAGGAAAGGAATGCTATACGGTTTTTGGAAGGCAGATTTTGCTGGAATGTTTGTTTTTTACAGCATGTCCCATTTGAAGCCCCCCCTGATGCACCCCTAGAGTAGAAACTCTAAAAAAGTGACCCCATTTTAGAAACTACGGGATATGGTGGCAGTGCTGTTGGTACTAGTTTAGGGTACATATGATTTTTGGTTGCTCTATATTACACTTTTTGTGTGGCAAGGTAACAAGAAATACCTTTTTGGCACAGTTTCTTTTTTTTTGTTATTTACAACATTCATCTGACAGGTTAGATCATGTGGTAATTTTATAGAGCAGGTTGTCACTGACGCGGCGATACCTAATATGTATACATATGCAGGATGAGATGACGGTTTGATTGGCACTATTTTGGGGTGCATATGATTTTTTGATCGCTTGCTATTACACTTTTTGTGACGTAAGATAACAAAAAATTGCTTTTTTTACACCGTTTTTATTTTTATTTCTTTACGGTAGTCACCTGAGTGGTTAGTTCATGTGATATTTTTATAGAGCCGGTCGATACGGACGCGGCAATACCTAATATGTATACTTTTTTTAATTTATGTAAGTTTTACACAATGATTTCATTTTTGAAACAAAAAAAATGATGTTTTAGTGTTTCCATAGTCTAAGAGCCATAGTTTTTTTTCAGTTTTTGGGCGATTATCTCAAGTAGGGTCTCATTTTTTGCGGGATGAGATGATGGTTTGATTGTTTTACAATTATGGCGTACATGCAACTTTTTTAATCACGTTTATTACCTTTTTTTGGGAAGTAAGGTGGGCAAAATTTCTATTTCATCATAGTTTTTAATTTTTTATTTTTATGGCGTTCACCGTTCGGGTAAAGTAACATGACTGTTTTATAGATCAGGTCGTTACGGACGCGGCGATACCAAACATGTGTAGAGAATTTTTTTTTTTCATTTTTAATCAGTGATAAATGCTTTTTTTGATTTTTACTTTTTTTTTTCACTTTTTTTTTTACCCAGACCCACTTGGTTCTTGAAGATCCAGTGGGTCTGATGTCTGTATAATACAGTACAGCACAATATATAGTACTGTACTGTATTTTACTTACACTGAACAGATCTATGTCTTTAGCATAGATCTGTTCAGCACCATGGACAGCAGGACGCCTGAGCAGGCGTCCTGTTGCCATGGGAACCTTCCCCGTCTGCCACAACTTCGCAGACGGGGAAGGGTGAGGACTGGGGTGTCGGGCTGCTGTCTGGGGGCTCTCTCCCATCGTCAGGGACCGCGGGGATCAGAAACGGCAAAAAGCGCATCAAACCACAGGTCTGAATTAACCTGCGGTTTGTTGCGATCGCCGACATGGGGGGGGGGTCACGGGACCCCTCCGCGCATTTAGCCTAGGTGCCTGCTCAATGATTTGAGCAGGAACCTTGTTCCGATCAATGCCAGCCGGGCGGCAGTGATCAGAACAACACATGACGTACCGGTACGTCATGTGTCCTTAAGTACCAGGACATCATGACGTACCGGTACGTCATGTGTCCTGAAGAGGTTAAAAGTGACCTCCACAGTGCCCACCCATTTAACATTTTGTCTCAACTATTTTTATAATGATAGGCTATGGTGTTGCACTGTGACATGCGACATGCTGCGACAGTGACACAATAGTCGCAAAAAATCCATCCAAGATGGATGCATGTAGCAGCGTAATTTTTCCCTATGTGTCGTGCAACTTATTTTCGTCTGTAGCCCTACCCTAAAGCTGACCTACAGCAGTAAATAAAAATGGCTGGGTTGTTATGGAAACCTGAAGTAAAACTGTGTGTATGGCAGTTGGGATTTGAAAAGAAAGACTTGCAGGCTTGTATTGGCTAATGCAGGTCATTTTGGGGGAATATCTCAGGAACGGTACGTCCTAGAGAGCTGAGACCCCGTCTAAAACCTTCCCGGACACCTGATGTACCTGTGTGCCAAATTTGGTGAAGATCAGTTAAGTCATTTGGTCGCGCTTAAAGAACAGACAGATGTCCAGACAGACATCCAGACAGACAGAAACTCATTTTTATATACTGTATATAAGATATATATACAGTTGTGTTCAAAAATAATAGCAGTGTGTTTAAAAAAGTGAATATAGCTCAAAATCCTTCTAATAGCTTCTATTTCCATACACACAAATGCATTGGGAACACTACACATTCTATTCCAAATCAAAACATGTAGAAAAATATATCAAATTTGTGTTGTTCCTCTATGAAAATAAGAGAAAAGTTAATATTAGACTGTTCAAAAAAATAGCAGTGTTTGTATTCTTCTTTACAAACTTAAACATTCACTATATAAACAGAATTTTTTTTGAAGAGTCAACTAACTTCTGTCGCCTGTGAACAGGTATTCCACAGTTCTCTATTTCTTGGTTTTGCCTCAGAAACTGTATTTTTGATGTCATTGGGCTGACCACTCCATAACGTCAATCTTGTTGGTCTGGAACCAAGATGTTGCACGTTTACTGGCTGGTTTGTTTGGGGTCGTTATCTTGTTGGAACACCCATTCCAAAGGCATTTCCTCTTCAGCATAAGGCAGCATGACCTCTTCAAGTATTCCGATGTATTCAAACTGTTCCATTATCCCTGGTATGCAATAAATAGGCCCAACACCGTAGTATGAGAAACATCCCCATATCATGATGCTTGCACCACCATGGCTTGAACTGTGGCTTGAATTCAGTGTTTGGGGGTTGTCTGACAAACTGTCTCCCGCCACTAGACCCTATAAGAACAATCTTACTTTCATCAGTCCACAAAATGTCTCTTTAGGGCAGTCAATGTGCTTTTTGGCAAATTGTAATCTCTCGAGCACATGTCTATTTTTCAACAGTGGGACTTTGCATGGATTTCTTGCAGATATCTTGGCTTCACATCTTCTAATTGTAACAGTACTAACAGGAAACTTTAGACCTTCTTTGATCTTCCTGGAGCTGTTTTCTGTCTGAGTCCTTGCCATTTTGGCTATTCTTCTATCCATTCGAATGGTAGTTTTTCTCTTTATTCCACGTCTTTCAGGTTTTGGTTGCCATTGTAAAGCACTTGAGATCATTTTAGCTAAGCAGCCTATATTTTTCTGCACTTCTCCAATCAACCTTTTAATCAAGGTGCGCTGTACTTCTGACCAATGTCTGGAACGACCCATAATCCTCAGAATTTCAGAGAGAAATGCACTGTAACCAGCATGTACAACATTTGCTGCCTTCCTTAAATAAGGGTAATAATTGCCACCTGTTTTTCAAAGAATGAATGACCTCACTCATTGAACTCCACACTGCTATTATTTTGAACATGCCCCTTTCAATAAGTGATTGAATTACAGAGAATCAGCAGCATGCATGTCATGACTGTTGGGTCTGTTGGATTTTATTACTCTACTATACCTGCTAGTAAATTATTTGCCATGTAGATAAGAGATAATGCAAAAGAATAATGGATGTGTAGAGTTGTTTTATTTTATTATCACCTACACAGCTCAGAGAGCAACCACACAGAGAATAATTCTAATTAAATATTCTTTATTGGATATCCAACACAATAGATGGTATATCAGTTAAAAAACATATACAAAAGACAGTACATACTGGGAACACAACGGTGTTACAATAAATGTAGAAAAACAGAGTAAGCTCCAAACCAATAAGGGACTAGTATCCCCCCATACACAGTGAGGCAGTACCAGCTAGGTGGGGCGCATATAGCAATAGTCTGAAACCACCAGGGTCAGTAGGTATTTTTTGCACTTGCACTTTAAACAGTGTTTTTTCCCCCCCCTCTTCCCTTGCAGTCTCCGCTTGATGTGGGTGGCACCCAGGCTTACACTCCCTTAAATGTTTGGAGTGTTTATGTATGCTCTGGATGCCACTATTGCTATATGCGCCCCACCTAGCTGGTACTGCCTCACTGTGTATGGGGGGATACTAGTCCCTTATTGGTTTGGAGCTTACTCTGTTTTTATACATTTATTGTAACACCGTTGTGTTCCCAGTATGTACTGTCTTTTGTATATGTTTTTTAACTGATATACCATCTATTGTGTTGGATATCCAATAAAGAATATTTAATTAGAATTATTCTCTGTGTGGTTGCTCTCTGAGCTGTGTAGGTGATAATACGAATAACTCCATGCGAGATATTTATGATATAGTTGTTTTTTGGTGTTTCTTGTTTTATTTTATCCGACCTGACTTGTGAGAATGTGATGTGACTGGTTGTGCAGTACGCCGACCTGCAGGGTATTGCAATGTGAGGTCACGGTTAATGGGCAAACAAGGGTTACTCACAGTCTGTAGGGAGACCCTGGGCAGGCATAGAGCAGTGATGGAGAGGCTGGCACAAGGGTCCTCTGGGGCATTCTCTGTCTTTAGGGACCAGGCCTGATGGTGGATGAGGTGCCCTGGATGTTGGAGGTGTTTAATGTGCCTAGGGCAAGGTCCCTTTAAGATTTGTGACGCCAGTGCCTGTGACGGTGGCACACAGGTTGTGGTAGAACACAGGTTGTGGTGAACCAAATTTTTCTTTACTGGAAACAGTTCAACTTTGTACAATTTGAATTCAATTCCAATTTGCAGCAGCAATCAATAGCAGGATTTATGTCAATGGCAGGTAATGTTCTTTGCAAGATACGCAGAGGGTAAAATCAACACTCACAGACCAAGCTGAACTATTCCTCCGATATACTGGCTGTCTGTATCCCAAGGCCCGTATGCCCTAATGCTGGCTTTAATCCTTGGTAGCAATCCTCCTCAGGTATATATCTCTTGCTTTAAATTAATAATCCTTCTGCCATTCAGCTTACTTGACTAGCTGGAACATTGGTTCTGTTCTGCTTGTGGGAACTGCAGGTTTCTCCCAGGAGGCAAACTCTTCTCTTGGGGTGAATCTTCTGAGCTAACTGAGGCTCAGGAACTTCAGGCAGGCTAGACTGCACTTACTAGCCTCCTGGACTGCACTGCACTTCCCTGTTTGGGCCTAACTATATATACCAAGGGCTCTCTAACTCCCTCTAGTGTCTAGTAGGCTGAACTACCCCTAATAGGCCTGCTACCCAGATAACACAGTAACAAATGAACATAAAAACATCACATTAATACAATAGTCATATTAACCCTTGTGTAGTGCCCACATTTACCTAGTGGGACACTACAGTTGCACTGGTGCAGATCACTGGTGATTATAAACTAGCAGTTGTGGCACCAGGGAGCACAGTATTACTACTTTAAAGATGTCATTTTAGGCCACCTGCACACATTGCAGATTACACATGGTTTTTCCTTGTTGATTCTCATGCAGAAAAACTACAGCATAATACAGTACCAAAAAAAGTGTAAGAGATTAGACAAATCTCATGTACAGTTTGCTTATTTCATATTCATAACATGTCAATTATGTGGCTATTTTGGTGTGGATTTCACCCTTTTCAATTGAAGGGTGAGCTCTGTGGCAAAACCACATAAAATTTGCACCAAAAACTGCAAATAACGCGATTTTTGGTGCAGATTTGGTGTGGAAGTGCACAGAAATTCATACCAAAATGTGTGCAGAATTACTGCAAGTCGTGTGCAGGTAGCCTTACTATACAGTAGGCCAATGGTCACATGGACCTGGCTCTGAAACCACTAATGCAATTATTTATAGTTTTAAAGCTATGTTGTATTTTGAAAACTGTTAAAAAATGGTTCAGATCGATGGTATCCAACCTAAACTATTGAATTGACATGTTTATTTTATATGTTCAATAAAGTTGGGAGAATGAGGGTGGGTTCACACTAGCGTTAGGGATTCTGTTATGGCTTTCCATTATAACATGGTTATAATGGAAAATAATGGAATGCCCAGACAGAATGCAAAACAAAGCCTTCAAAAGGCTACTACCTTCTCAGCAGCAAGCATCCCTTTCCAGTCTTTTTTTCTACATAAGGGTGGGTCACACTAGAGTTAGGGATTCTGTTATGGCTTTCTGTTATAACGGAATCCATAAGACGGAAGGACGGGTCCGTTCTTCTGCCCATAGACTTGTATTGTGATGGAATGCAAAACTGAAGCGTTTAAAAGCCATTCCGTTTGCTTTCCAACCTAATAGAAGTCTATGGGAAAGCATAACGGATCCAACTGGGTCCCGTTATGCAAGACGGAAAACAAAGTCCTGTCGACAAGACTTTGTTTTCCGTCTTGCATAACTGGACCCAGATAGATCTATTTTGATTCCCATAGACTTCTATTAGGACAGAGAACAAACAAAATGCCTTTTAAATGCCTTCTGTCATAATACAAGTCTATGGGAAGAAGAACGGATCCTTCCATCTTATGGATTCCGTTATAACCATGTTATAACAGAAAGCCATAACAGAATCTCTAACTCTAGTGTGACCCACCCATAGGTAGAAAAAAAGGCTGGAAAGAGGTGCTTTCTGCTGAGAAGGTAGTTAGGTAGTCCAGATGGCAGATACACTACCTGATTCTCCCATGACTGTACAGAGATGCTCATGGCTCACCATTCCTGGAACGAGCTGCCACTGATACTTCTGACAGCCTGGTGAGCACAACTGACATAGTCCTCTCCTGCTGAGCATTACTTGTGATCCTGCCCTATTAGGCTGCCCCAATGTTTTTTATTCAATTTTCAGTTCTTTTTTAAACTTTGGTGGACATAATGACCATAGGGTGACGACAACGTGCAGTTATTTAAGACAACTCATTTCTGATGGTGAATAATGAAGATCTTTACTGACAGAATTATTCAACAGTTGGTTGAGGATTCAATCCACAGAAACTGTACTGGCACAGACTGTATTGGTTAAACAGGCATTACAAGTGTGTCACACAACTATGAATGGTTACAAGTCACAAAAGAGGAACAGAAATGTATTGTCTTCAATGTGCTTTAAGTCACAATGAACACACCTGTATCAGTATCAGGCTTTTCCTGGACCTACACTGACCATAGCATATCCTCCTATTTGCTGATAGCTAAGAAGATAGAAGATAGGATTATGGCTGCCAGCTGCCAGCTACAGTGATGGTGCCACCAAATACTGCAACTGCCTATCCAAGCAACTCAGGGCCTCAAGGTGTGCGATCTTTGTGGGGCACCGTATCGCATAACATCAGCTTTATATAGAAAGCAAGATACACAACTTCCACATTTGTCATTTACAATATGCCATCACTAGACAGTTTCTTCAGGCGGTATAGCTGCAGTCTTTTACGTAATGGGAGGATGTGTGAGGTTTACCTGCCTTACAACTTACTGTGGGTTTAATTTGTGGTCCAGTCATATACAAGTCCTTAAAATGTTCTCATACTGTCCAGACATTTTGTAGGAGTTCCCAGACACTAACACCTAAGTAATATTTCTCTACCACACCTACTTAATGGAATAATATTAACATCTGTGAAATAGGGAAAGGGAAACCCATATGTAAAGGTTTAAGCCAAATATACAGACTTGATTCACTGCAGTTATAGTACATGCAGAATCTAGAGACAGAAAATGTGATTTTTTTTATAGTCAGTCAAAAGTTTCTTTCATTGCTAAAACCCTGTGGATTTTAGTGACTCATATTTTCCGTGTTTATGGTAGCACAGTAATCCCATGAGCCTGGACAACTTCCTTATTTACTCTCCCTAAAACAAGCAATACAGATTGTTTTCTTAGGCGGAGGCATGCTTAGTTTCACATATCTACTTTTTAGGAAGAACCAAGCGATGTGTTTTATTAAGGCCTCTTTCACACTACAGTATGTTGCATTCAGTGTTTTGCGTTCCGTTTTTCACGGATCCGTTGTTCCGTTTTTTGCTTCCGTTGTGGTTCCGTTTCCGTTCCGTTGTTCCGTTCCGTTTTTCCGTATGGCAAATACAGTATACAGTAATTTCATATTAAAAATTGGGCTGGGCATAACATTTTCAATTGATGGTTCCGCAAAAAACGGAACGGATACGGAAGACATACGGATGCATTTCCGTATGTGTTCCGTTTTTTTTGCGGCCCCATTGACTTGAATGGAGCCACGGACTGTGATTCTCAGCCAAATATAGGACATGTTCTATCTTTTCAACGGAACGGAAAAACGGAAATACGGAAACGGAATGCATACGGAACACATTCCGTTTTTTTGCGGAACCATTGAAATGAATGGTTCCGTATACGGACCGTATACGGAACGCAAAAAACGGACCGTATACGGAACGCAAAAAACTGTAGTGTGAAAGAGGCCTAAGTGTCATGAAAGGTTCACAGGAGATTACATTTTGGAATATCCGTTGCAGTGCTGTCCTGTCTGATGTAGATCAGTTGGTCGTCCCCCACTAATAATCTCATTGTGGCTGATGTCTCTTTAATCCTTCTCCTGATTATTGATCTCTCCATCTTGATGATAATGTTACAATTAATGGTTGCTGTAAACCAGTTCTTTATTCTCCATCAATGTCTCAGTTCTGTTCATAAAATCTGCAAACACTGTAACAATAGTAACAATGACTTGCTATAAGACTACATAACTTACGTGTCACAAATAAACGAAATACTTATGGAAAAAACAACTTAGGCAGGGTTCACTCCATGTTTTTGCCATCCGCTTAACATATATTGTGAAGACAAAGGATACAACAGCGCTTTTATATCCTGCAGAGTTCGGTATCAAATGTTAACGTTTTTATACAATGGAAGTCTATAAGGCATCCATTTAACACATACATTTTTTTATAATGGAACTGTATGGTGGTGGATGGCACTGTAAGGCATCAATCTGAGGCATCCGTTTAACGTGTACTTTTTTTTCTATATGTTAAACAGATGGCAAAAACGTGATGTGAACCCAGCCTTATTTATATATATATATATATATATATATAGTGCTTCTATATTCCGCAGCACTTTACAGACATTAACGTAGGGCAGTCCCCAGTGGGGCTCACAATCTAATACTTGCATTGTCTTTACTGTATTAGTGTTAGGGCATATATTCTACTGTACCTTTAACCAATTACAAACCGGATTCCAAAAAAGTTGGGACACTATACAAATCGTGAATAAAAACTGAATGCAATGATGTGGAGGTGCCAACTTCTAATATTTTATTCAGAATAGAACATAAATCACGGAACAAAAGTTTAAACTGAGAAAATGTACCATTTTAAGGGAAAAATATGTTGAATCAGAATTTCATGGTGTCAACAAATCCCAAAAGTTGGGACAAAACCATTTTCACCACTGTGTGGCATCTCCCCTTCTTCTTACAACACTCAACAGACGTCTGGGGACCGAGGAGACCAGTTTCTCAAGTTTAGAAATAGGAATGCTCTCCCAGTCTTGTCTAATACAGGCCGCTAACTGTTCAATCGTCTTGGGCCTTCTTTGTTGCACCTTCCTCTTTATGATGCGCCAAATGTTCTCTATAGGTGAAAGATCTGGACTGCAGACTGGCCATTTCAGTACCCGGATCCTTCTCCTACGCAGCCATGATGTTGTGATTGATGCAGAATGTGGTCTGGCATTAACTTGTTGAAAAATGCAGGGTCTTCCCTCAAAGAGATGACGTCTGGATGGGAGCATATGTTGTTCTAGAACCTGAATATATTTTTCTGCATTGATGGTGCCTTTCCAGACATGCAAGCTGCCCATGCCACACGCACTCATGCAACCCCATACCATCAGAGATGCAGGCTTCTGAACTGAGCGTTGATAACAACTTGGGTTGTCCTTGTCCTCTTTGGTCCTAATGACATGGCGTCACAGATTTCCAAAAAAGAACTTTGAATCGTGACTCGTCTGACCACAGAACAGTCTTCCATTTTGCCACACTCCATTTTAAATGATCCCTGGCCCAGTGAAAACGCCTGAGCTTGTGGATCTTGCTTAGAAATGGCTTCTTCTTTGCACTGTAAAGTTTCAGCTGGCAACGGCGGATGGCACGGTGGATTGTGTTCACTGACAATGGTTTCTGGAAGTATTCCTGAACCCATTCTGTGATTTCCTTTACAGTAGCATTCCTGTTTGGGGTGCAGTGTTGTTTAAGGGCCCGGAGATCACGGGCATCCAGTATGGTTTTACGGCCTTGACCCTTACGCACAGAGATTGTTCCAGATTCTCTGAATCTTCGGATGATGTTATGCACAGTTGATGATGATAGATGCAAAGTCTTTGCAATTTTTCGCTGGGTAACACTAACACTAATATTGCTCCACTATCTTTCTGTGCAACATTGTGGGAATTGGTGATCCTCTACCCATCTTGGCTTCTGAGAGACACTGCCACTCTGAGAAGCTCTTTTTATACCCAATCATATTGCCAATTGACCTAATTAGTGTTAATTGGTCTTCCAGCTCTTCGTTATGCTCAAATTTACTTTTTCCAGCCTCTTATTGCGACTCGTCCCAACTTTTTGGGGATTTGTTGACACCGTGAAAATTTGAATCAACGTATTTTTCCTTTAAAATGATACATTTACTCGGATTAAACGTTTGATCTGTCATCTACGTTCTATTACAAATAAAATATTGCCATTTGCCATCTCCACATCATTGCATTCAGTTTTTATTCACAATTTGTTTAGTGTCCCAACTTTTTTGGAATCCGGTTTGTAAAACAATCAACGTTTATACCATGTATATATATATATATATATATATACATATACATATATATATATACCATATACAGCATAACAAATACTGTAGCTGTAGGCAGATGTCCATAAGTAGAATGGTCAGGCACATGCAGTAAGGGAAATATAACTGTTGTATCTCTGCAGTTCTCATAGTCATTGCTTTTTATCAAATAACTATTATACTGAATAAAGAAAATGTTTAAAGGTTTTTATGAATATAAACTGCCATACTGACACACAATATAAAGGCGGTAGAATAATAACTTATTTAATTATCTATAGAGAAACGTTAATATTGATAATGTGTTAATAAGGTCATAGTCATTCATTTGAAGAACACAGAAAAAGATTTTAATCAAAAGAAAACATTTGCAAATTTAAATGAAAGTTTATGCATACTCCTTGGAATGATTCCTACATGGCTTACTTTTATTTATGCAGCAGCTGGGATAATCATCCCAACCAAAGGTTATACAAATAGCTCTGAACTCATTAATCACACTGTTCTTTAAAGAATGAATGTTAATACTCATTTAGACAGTTCTTGACAGTGCTGCAGTACCTCCTCTCTAATATTCATTCTCAAACCTAGCCACGGTCTCCAGCTGTTATCCTACATGCTAAAAAATTCTCACTCCTGCCAATGGTCTACTGCTATAAATTTCTGTTATCAAGAACTTTCATTCCAGTTACTGTCTGCTGCCATGCTACATTGGTGTGTTTGGTGCCAAATTCTAATATTCACAATTTTAAGCATGCTTTAAGGGGGCTGTCTCACTAATTCTGTCCCTTTCTATATTCCATAGTAAGGCTTAAGTGCATCATGGAGGGGGGGTCAGTACTCACCTTCTAGTGGTTCCTGCTCTGATTATCCTTACACATCAATGTATTTATTACATATGCAGCCTGTCATCTAAATGGCAACTAGCGACCAGTGCTTGCAAATTTTAATCATCTGCATACTAACACAGTATATTACACACAGATTTTTAGGAGGAAATAATAAATGTTATATTTTAATATTATCCAGTTGTTGGCAAGCAGGGCATTGCAGCCACAAGTATATTTTGGCAACTGTGCTGAAGGGGAAAACCCCATTAATATTTATCTTGTTAGATTTTTACATATCTGAATTATATTGCAGCTGATTGGCTACATACAGTACTTACGGTACTTACTCACTGATTGTCATAGAGTTTGTTACCCAGTCGCTTGAGATTTGGCAGGAGGCTTCATAAAGACTATCAGAGCCTGATATATCACATTGTTTGGTCCTGCACTAATATTTGTAGTAAAAGCTAGTGTAAAAAGGTAGAAAACGAATTAGTTCTCACAAGCCAGCTGCTGTGCTTCTGTTTATAAGTAACTGATGTCTGATGGTCTCTTGAACAAAAGAAGGAAAAAATATAATACCTCTGATAAGGCTACATGCATACGACCATTGTTTTGATCCGCATCGGAGCCGCAGTTTTTACGGCTTGGACGCGGACCCATTCACTTCAATGGGGCCGCAAAAGATACAGCCAGTTTTCTACATTTTATCCAGTGAAACCTTTTCACTCATCTTTATTGTAATAGTACTTTAACTAATTTATCTTATAATTCAAAATCATATCTAAGACATGAAGAAGACTGGATAGCTTACGTTTTATTTTGTCAGCTTGCAAAATGGTTTATATTACTGTGTTCATATCTTTCTAGTTTGAACATTCCATATTATTTGTTTTACTGATGAGCAGTGTAGTACCGCTGCCATATTGTATGCTTTCTAAACAGGGGTGCACCTAGCTTTTCTGCTGCCTGAGGTGAAAACCAATTTGGTGTTCCACAGGTATTAAAGCAAAATGGAGTTAAAATTTAAAAATCTTATTTTTGTGCAGGTTTTCTATATATATATATATATATTTTCCTGTAACACAGTAAGGGTTAACAACAAAACAAACCTCAATATTCATTACCCTGATTCTACGGTTTACAGAAGCACTCCATAGTTGGCCATTAACTGCTGTGTGGGCACACCATACGGTTCAGAAGGGAAGGAGCACCAAATGGTATTTGGAGGAAAGATTTTGCTGAGTTGTTAAGTGGGTTATACTAGATACTGACATGCCAGAAATGTGGATGTAAACTGCTATTTTGGGTATGCTGCAGAGTTCAGAAGGGAAATACTACCTTTTGGCTTTTGTAGCATATTTTGATGGATTGTTCATAGGAACCATGTTGCTTTCAAGCATCCCCTGAGCTATCAGTACTGTTATTTTCTGACAACCATAAATTTTTTGGGTTGACGGAGGTGTTTGAGAGCTTATATTATTTTGGGGTACTTTTCAATTGCTTTTTTATTTCTGTTTTAGGGAAGCAGGATAAAGAAAAGTCAGCAATTCTGCCATTGCTTTTTAGGTTTTGTTAGAAGAGCATGCACTGTGCATACAAAAATTACTGTATTTTTATTCTGCTTATCAGTATGATTACTGGGATGCCAATTTATATAGTTTTCTTTGTTTTAAGTTTTGCTACTTTTACATGATTAATTTTTGAAAAAAATGTTTTTGTGCCACCATTTTCTTAGGGCCATAATAGTTATATTTTCCTGGCAATTGTTCAGTGTTAGGGCTCATTTTTTGCGGTATGTGTTGACATTTTCAATGGTACAATTTTGGGCTATTTAAGTTTTTTGATTACTTGAAATTTAGTTTTTTGCAAAACGAGGTAACCAAAAGAATGGCTATTCTGGAAAAGTGTTTATTTATTTTTTTACAGTGTCCACCAGATGGGGTAAATTATGTGATATCTTTAATAAACTTACCTGTCTGGGCGCCAGCAGTGTGATCCTTAACCTTGGCACAGCTGCTCCGGGAGAGACGTCCTGCTGAGCCACTTGCCCTGGTGACTTTACTGCATCTTTAGTAACAGGATGCAATGCTTTGTTTCTCACCGCAGCGAGCGTGTTATGGGGGAGGTTATCAATCGGCTGATGGATAGCTCGGCTGCTGTATTACTGTGTAACTTGTGTTTCTGACTAATGGAGCACCGAGTCAATGGACCTCTCAGGTTCTGATCCAGGGACTTGGTGCTCGATTTAAATCCCCTCTGGTCATACATCATTACCAGTGATTGTCATTGGGTTCACTATCTTGATTCTTTGATTACAGTTCCTGATCACTATTTGATATCTTGTGTTTCTCACCTCAGCTTGCATCTTTGACCTTCCTTTGTCTCTCGTTTTTGGTACCTCGCAGCACATCTGGTTCTGACCCATTTAAGTATTATTCCGCTATTATGTTTGTTTGTCTGTTGGTGTTTGTCCGTCTCTGCACTTATATTACAGTAGGGACCTTAGTCAAGTTGCTGATGTTCAGGGCTTATACTGAAAGTAGGTAGAGAAAGCAGGCTGGGCTCTAGTTATGACTCACTGTCTTTGTCACTACCTTCACAATTGGGACAAAGGTTGTTATAGAGGCAGTGATACCAAATATGTCTATGTGTTTTGATGGCCAGATTCCTGTTTCAATGCATTACAATACATGTTGCATTGAAACTGTCAGTTTTACACTGACAGTTGCCTATGCAATCCAGCCTGGGGGCAGGGCATCATAGGATTCCGTACATTTCAGGGAGCTGATGGAGTTAAAGAAGGCGCTCCCTCCCTCTGTAAATCTCTTAGATGCTGTTGTGAGCATTGATCATGGCATGTGGGTTTTCAGCAATGCTGGCAGATACAGCCAGGCCTCTGTACTGTGATCGAGCTTGCACAGTTGTTGTGAATGCTTGATCAGTGCTTTGTGTGAACGCTATATTCGCTGTGCTGTTCATGTACTGCACTCGTCGTCTAGGAGTTAATCAGTTTTTTCTATTCCAGAAAAAAAACATCTCCACATTGGCCCTTCTGTCTCTAAATGTTCATAATACAGCTCTGTTTTTACTCAGCCACATTAGGACTACCAAAGAAGTGCATTCAGCATCTAATCTACCTGAGTATGGTTCTGATTTCAGTCTGAAAAAATGGCGGCGTGTTTCTCTCCATTCCTTGCCCCAACTGCTCTTCTAGATGTATTTCTATCTGGCAGCTCAGGGGATGTGTGCTTTCTCAGGGGGAGTATCCTTCCTGCTGTAGCTGGTGGAAGTTAAAGGATGGAATTAAGCATATGTGTCCACAGAAATTTGAAAAAGAACAGGTGGTGCAATACAGATAGATTTCAGTGAATAACGCACTGGCAATACTACATTTTGAATTAAATGCAATTACAAAAGTATTCAGATACAGGTGCTGTTTTAAAAATGTATAATATTTTTCATGGTGCAACCCCTTTAAAAAATAGTCATACATGTGTGTTTTTTGTTGCTGTGGGAGACACAGTTTACTGTGGGAAAACTACCGTATGTAATGTGGTTCAAGAGCTTGTGAGCTCCATCAAGGAAAAAAAAACATCATTTAAGTAAGCAAAAAGCTTTATTTTTCTCTCCCTCACTAGAAACATCTGAGCCAATTTAGCCTTTAACAGTAATTAAATAGCTAGTCTTGGGGAAATATTCTGTGACTAACAAACTCATTTACGATTTACCAAAAAAAAAACATACATTACAACTCTGCAAAAGAATTACCGTAAGCAGCATTTTATCTCAACATATTTTGGCCTAAATCCACCTTTCCAAAATGACACTGCAATCTTTTTCTTTAGCATTATGAACTATATGCTTAATAGGGCACTTTAGTTATGTAGTATTGAATGTAAGGAAAACTAGAACAATCATGCAAAAGCTTCTTATGAGCTGCACAGAGTGAACATAAATTGCTTTGTCCTGGATTTTAAAGATGTGCTGTAGTTTATGTATAATGCAGAAACTGCAGGTTTACATACTTAAAGGGGTTGTCTCAACTAGCAGTTACTAGCATCAGGTGGCTGAGAAACGGCAGAGTGGCCTGATGCCCACTGTTTAAGTATCTTCTATTGCAGAGCTTGGGTGCTATAGAAATGGCGTAACACCACAAACTATGCTGTTTCCCTAACTTGGAAGTATCAGTGTTCATGTGAGTGATAATCACAAACCTTTTATAATTTCATATCCAGAATTGCATAAATAGCAGCAGCGGCGTACATAGAAATGATGGGGCCCCATAGCAAAACTCAGAATTGCCCCCCATAAAAAATACATGCAGATGTTGTTATTACTAGTGTGTGTGTGTGTGTGTGTGTAAATATGTGTGTGTGTATATATATATATATATATATATATATGTACATATATATATATATATATACACTCACATAATAATTTGGGATGATACCACAGACCATAAGTTATGGTCCGTAGTAAGGGAATCCATAACGGAATTCTTAGATAACCTGAACCTTGTACGCCGAACTTCAAAACACAAGTCTGCTTAACACTAATAAGAATACATAGACATATACTTCAAATTCTGAGGGCAATCCAGGCCCTGCACCTCATTGCCTTATTAAAAATAGTAATAAGGCAATGAGGGGCAGGGACTGAACCCCCCTTCAGAATTTCAAGTATATGTCTATGGGGGATTTGAAGTCTATGGGAAGCTGCTGTGAGGTGAATAAGCTGTGAACAGGTCTGTGTGTATATATATATATATATATATATATATATATATTGTGAGACAGTTACAGATCTCACACAGGTTAGAAGCAAGGAAGGGGTGGATAGTTTGATCCACGCCACTATTCCACCACAGGTGAGACCAACTGGAGGTACTCAGGCTGGCATAAAGCACCTCCCAAGGTGTCAGTAAGGGGGGAGTGTGTTACCCGTGGACAGAGGCCTGGAGGCTCTGTAAGTGTGACCACAGCTGGGCAAGGATAAGGGACCATGAAGCTGGGAGATGTCCCTAGACTAACTTTGTTACAGCCTGAAAGTGAGCTGGACTACTGGTTAAGAAAGCTGCACCTGAAACAGTGTGTGAACTGTGAGGTATACTTTAGGTCAGATGTGTCTCTTGTAAACAAACTATCGCAGGTAAAAATCTATGTATTGCATCAAAAACTGCAACTCTCTTTACACCCCTACTCAAACCCCTGATATTCCAACCTGATATTCCAAGAGATGATTCTCATAGAAGCTTATTTATATATCTGCCCATCTCCAGAGTGTATTTGGAAGGCCCCCTCCCAGCCAACCCCCAGCCCAGTACCCCTCAACTCCTCTTTCCTTTACCGTTTCTTTTGCATAATCAGGAAATAGCATTACAGTTGGGCCTAAATAACCCAGTTTCCCTCTCCTCCTTGACCTACGCATTATTTCATCCTTATCCCTAACCGATAACAGATTAAGGATTATAGGTCTTGGTCTCGTTCCGGGTGGAGGTTTTTTTGACGGGAGTCTATAGGCTCGTTCCACAAAGTTTTTATAATCCGAGATGTCCTGGCCCAGCTGTTCCAACAACCAAGTTTGTGTAAAAGTGGAGGGGTCTTGCCCCTCCACCCCCTCTGGGATTCCCAGGCATCTCTGAACCTCCTGGACCTATTTTTCTAAGTCCAGTATTCTATTTTTCAATTCCCTGTTTTCCTGCTTCAAGGAATCATTTTTTTCCGTAATTGTCAGCAGGAGGTCCTCAGAGTCAGACGTTCTTTTCTCTATTTCTATCAGCCTTTCTTTATACTTTTGAACATCCGCTCTGAGGAGTTCCACCGACTCCCTGATATTTCCAGTCTGGAGAGAGAGGTTCTGTATTGCCAAGCTACATTTTTTTATTTCTTGGAATATATCCTGCAAGCTGGGAACCTGCTTGTCTTTTTTAGTATATTTTCCCTCCAACACCTTTACCTGTTTCCCTTCCGCTTCCCCAGACTAGAAGCTCACCTCGGACACCCTCAAACTGGGATTTTCCTCTAAGATGGATTCATCCTCTTGACAAAGAAGCTCCTCCTCTTTTTTTGGGGGGGGGGGGGGCTGCTTTGTACACGCATGTTAGTTAAGATTGGTTGCTTGTTTTTTTCTGTTTTTTCTGTTATAGGGGAAATTGAAGTATTTAACTCCACTTGGCCCTTAGCCTTTTTGCCCGCCTCCTGTCTATCCATCTTTAGACTTTCCCCCACTTTCCTTAAACCCCCTTTTCCCCTATTCTGCGCCTACCTCACCTTAACCGCCTATGCTATATTCTATCAAAGTAAACCGTCAGAAGAGGAAAATCAGCATATAAATACAAAACAACAGTTCATTAGTCTGCATTCCTAATAAATAGTCAATGGTCAGCTGGTTCCATTATTTCCTGCGTCCATATATCCACTAAACGTCCATCTCTGCCTTAGTCTGTTATAGTCGGTTAGATGGTTAAAGAGCTGTGTGTTTAATGCTAATTCAGGTACAGTTAATGGCTTACAATTAGCAACAGTCCCTTATTTGCGGTGCTTTTTATGCAGTTGTTGAAAGGATAGTGGATCTTCCTTTAAAGTAGCCAGTCCACCTTCATTTTTCCGATACCAGCCTTCTTGCTCATTGGTATTAAACAATACAATAGGCCACACGCCACCAGCCCCTTTTCAAAGTGAGACAATTTTGCTCCCCCCCAACCCCTGGTTTCCAGCTTAGACCATTGTGTTTTCCTCTTCCAGGGCTAGTAGCCTTATTCCTTCTCTATCCTCCTACGACCTTTGCGCAGGCTTCCATGGGGGCGGAAGCTCCACCCGTGTCAAACATATACTATATGTTTATACGACCAGTTCTCATGGCCCCCAGTCCAACACCACTCAGCCTGCACCCTTTCACCACTGATGTCTCAGCTTTATACAGACTGGTTTCCAGAGGAAAAGAAAAGGGCACAATACATCTCATCTCATCCTCGCAGCAGGGAAGGGGGGGGGGGAGGTAAAAGCTTTCCCACACCGCCGAATCAGCTCGCCTCTCCCATCACTTCTCACCCCCGAAATTAGCTCCATTTGTTGTGTCCTTCTGTGTCCTCAAAGGAGCGGGGCGGCCAGCTGAGTGGGAGCTGAGCGGCAGGTCCACGCGATGAAAACGTCTGCGCTGTAGCGGCAGTGTAGCGTGTCTAGGCGGCAGGCGAGAGGGGAGAGGGGGAGGGTATAGCAGCAGCAGATTCACTCTGGTATGATCTCAGATGGGGCCAGGAGTTTGGCCGGAGGGAGGAGCATGTGTCACCTGCCTACGCCCGCCAACATGCACACGCAGACCCACTGCGGCACTTAATGTATAGAATCTTATCTAATGTGTCATCCACAGATCCCCCATAACAGTGTCCCTGTGTAGTGAATGGGGCCGGCATCTGGTTTTATAATGGCAGCGGGGCCCGGTGCAGTCACTGTATTCTACTACACTGGGCCCCGCTTACTGTAGTATAATCATATCTAACTTGTAGGTATTGTTAAACTATTCAAATCATCTGAATCCCAGCGCATGTACTACTTACTAGTGATGAGCGGCAGGGGTCATATTCGAATTCGCAATAAGGTAATGATTGTGTAATATGCAAATTTTCATAATGCAAATTTTTATTGCAAATTTTTCAACTTACAACTATTAGACAAAGAAGATTATATCACTATATTAGCTAAATTGCTCTATATTCTTTTTTTTTTTATATATTCGCTATATTGCTGTTACTTCATTTTTTTAAAATTTAATATTCTAAAGCAAGAATATATAGCAATATAGGGAATATTTGAAAAAAAAAATTATAATATAGAGTAATTTAGCTAATATAGTGCTATAATCTTTTTTTTAATAGTTGTAATTTTTTTCCAATCTGAACTGCAGATGAGAAAAAAATTACAACTATTGGACAAAGAAGATTATAGCACTATATTAGCTAAATTGCTCTATATTAGTTTTTTTTGAATATTCGCTATATTGCTATATATTCTTGTTTTAGAATATTATGAATATTCGAAAAAACAAAAAACTAATATAGAGCAATTTAGGTAATATAGTGCTATAATCTTCTTTGTCTAATAGTTGTAAGTTGAAAGATTTGCAATAAAAAGTTGCATTGCAAAAATTCGCAAACAACACTACTCCTCAGTGGCGTAGGGATCGCCATAGCAACCATAGCAGTGGCTATGGGGCCCTACGCCACTGGGGGCCCGTCCGGACGGCATTCTTTTTTTTTATTTTTATTTATTAACAGTCACAGGCACAGTAAAAACACACAGGCAGCCAGGCCCGACCGCCCGCCCAGTTTGGTGGGCGGGGCGTGGGCGGTCCACGGCTCGGGCCTGGCTGGGGGGAAGGCAAGGAGGAGTAGTCAGGTCAGGACTGGAGGCTGAAGCAGGCGGGCCTGGGGCTCACTGCCGCACGAGCAGAAGAGGTAGGTAACTAGAGGGAGGAGGAGGAGGAAGCGGACTCAGGCGGTGAAGGGGGCGGGGCCGGACCGTGGAGGGGGCGGGGCCGGACCATGGAGGGGGCGGGGCCGAGCCAGGCCGTGGAGGGGGGGGTTACCTGTTGTGGAGGGACTAGGGAGGGAGAGGGAGTGCTGCTGCACTGGCGCCAGTCAGATTAGCGCTATCTCTATCTGATCTATCTGAGTCGCTCTGTCACTGACCTGACATCAGTGACATTGCTCCGCCTCTCCCCTCCTTTCTTATGATGGACAGTAACCAGCAACAGGACGGCCCGATGTGGGCGGAGCTATAATAGCCCCGCCCCCTTTTCTGCCCGCGATTCCTGCTGCCTGAAGTTGAACCTTCCCTGCCCAGCATGCTGAACACCAGTTGGATTGCCACAACTGCACCAGTGATGTGAGTGGCAGGGGAACTGGGGTTATATTCAGCTTTTCCAGACTGTGCACATGTGACCTGCAGTACAGTAGGAAAGCTGGGTGAATTATATCATGAGATGTCATCCAGCTTTCCTGCTATCCTGCATGGCACAAGTGCAGAGGCATTAGAGTATGGGGGAGAGGTACAGCAGGAAAGCTGGGTGTCTATATATGTGTATTGTATATGTGTGCGTCCATGTATGTGGTGACTGTGTGTATAAGTGCGCCCCTGTATGTTGTGAATGCGTGTATGTGTGCGTCCATGTATGTGGAGAGTGTGTGTATGAGTGTGTCTATGTATGTGGAGAGTGTTTCTATTACTGCGTCCATGTATGTGGAGAGTGCGTGTATGAGTGCGTCCATGTATGTGGAGAGTGCGTGTATGACAGCGTCCATGTATGTGGAGAGTGTGTGTCTGACAGCGTCCATGTATGTGGAGAGTGCGTGTATGACTGCATCCATGTATGTGGAGAGTGTGTGTATGACTGCGTCCATGTATGTGGAGAGTGCGTGTATGACTGCGTCCATGTATGTGGAGACTGCGTCCATGTATGTGGAGAGTGCGTGTATGACTGTGTCCATGTATGTGGAGAGTGCGTGTATGACTGCATCCATGTATGTGGAGAGTGTGTGTATGACTGCGTCCATGTATGTGGAGAGTCTGTGTATGAGTGCGTCCATGTATGTGGAGAGTGCGTGTATGACTGCGTCCAAGTATGTGGAGAGTGCGTGTATGACTGCGTCCATGTATGTGGAGAGTGCGTGTATGACTGCGTCCATGTATGTGGAGAGTGCGTGTATGACTGCGTCCATGTATGTGGAGAGTGCGTGTATGACTGTGTCCATGTATGTGGAGAGTGCGTGTATGACTGCGTCCAAGTATGTGGAGAGTGCGTGTATGACTGCGTCCATGTATGTGGAGAGTGCGTGTATGACTGCGTCCATGTATGTGGAGAGTGCGTGTATGAGCGCGTCCATGTATGTGGAGAGTGCGTGTATGAGTGCGTCCATGTATGTGGAGAGTGCGTGTATGACTGCGTCCATGTATGTGGAGAGTGCGTGTATGAGTGCGTGCGTCCATGTATGTGGAGAGTGCGTGTATGACTGCGTCCGTGTATGTGGAGAGTGTGTGTATGACTGCGTCCATGTATGTGGAGAGTGCGTGTATGACTGTGTCCATGTATGTGGAGAGTGCGTGTATGACTGCGTCCAAGTATGTGGAGAGTGCGTGTATGACTGCATCCATGTATGTGGAGAGTGCGTGTATGACTGCGTCCATGTATGTGGAGAGTGCGTGTATGAGCGCGTCCATGTATGTGGAGAGTGCGTGTATGAGTGCGTCCATGTATGTGGAGAGTGCGTGTATGACTGCGTCCATGTATGTGGAGAGTGCGTGTATGAGTGCGTCCATGTATGTGGAGAGTGCGTGTATGACTGCGTCCGTGTATGTGGAGAGTGTGTGTATGACAGCGTCCATGTATGTGGAGAGTGCGTGTATGACTGTGTCCATGTATGTGGAGAGTGCGTGTATGAGTGCGTCCATGTATGTGGAGAGTGCGTGTATGACTGTGTCCATGTATGTGGAGAGTGTGTGTATGACTGCGTCCATGTATGTGGAGAGTGCGTGTATGACTGCGTCCATGTATGTGGAGAGTGCGTGTATGAGTGCGTCCATGTATGTGGAGAGTGCGTGTATGACTGCGTCCATGTATGTGGAGAGTGCGTGTATGACTGCGTCCATGTATGTGGAGAGTGCGTGTATGAGTGCGTCCATGTATGTAGAGAGTGTGTGTATGAGTGCGTCCATGTATGTGGAGAGTGCGTGTATGACTGCATCCATGTATGTGGAGAGTGCGTGTATGACTGCATCCATGTATGTGGAGAGTGCGTGTATGACTGCATCCATGGCTGTAGTATGAAAGGTACAGGCTGAGATACTTGTGGACATGTAGAGGTAAATCAGACGGGTCTATTACAATTGCAGCGCAGGTTTTAAAGGGTTTCTACCACTTAGGTGTCACATATTTATCTGTCAGACACTAGCGATCCGCTAGTGTCTGCTCTGGCCAACCATCCTAATATAATTGCTTTTGGGGCGGTGGTTTGGCTAAAAAAACTACTTTTATTAATATGCTAATGAGCCTCTAGGTGCTATGGGGGCATCATTAGCACCTAGAGGCTCCGTCTACCTTCAGAAACTGCCGCCGCCCAGCGCGTCCCTCCAGCCCGCCCATCTCCTCCTGAATGCGATCCTCCTTGTGAGCGCCTGTATTCGGCGCATGCGCAGTAAATGTCTGACAGCTTCCTTGCTCAGACATCTCCACTGCGCCTGCGCAATGACACCACAGTGCTCCGAGGAACAGGCGCAGTGGAGATGTCTGAGCAGGGAAGCTGTCAGACATTTACTGCGCATGCGCCGAATACAGGCGCTCACAAGGAGGATCGCATTCAGGAGGAGATGGGCGGGCTGGAGGGACGCGCTGGGCGGCGGCAGTTTCTGAAGGTAGACGGAGCCTCTAGGTGCTAATGACGCCCCATAGAGGCTCATTAGCATATTGATAAAAGTAGTTTTTTTAGCCAAACCACTGCCCCAAAAGCAATTATATTAGGATGGTTGGCCAGAGCAGACACTAGCGGATCGCTAGTGTCTGACAGCTAAATATGTGACACCTAAGTGGTAGAAACCCTTTAAAGGGGTTGAGTTGAATATAAACTCCATCAGCAACTGGAAATGTCAAAAAACAAAGTCGTGCTAAAAATTACAGTAAATACAGTAAATAAAATGTCTTTGTGAAGAAGTGTGTGTGGGGGGCCCCGTACAAAAATTTGCTATGGGGCCCAGTCAGTTCTAGTTACGCCTCTGCTACTCCTCCTAAAGTCAGATATACTGCAGCCTTCTCATTGGCCCACAAGGTAGAAGCAAGGAGGGATCATGTGTACTGATTAAAAAAAAAAAAATCGAATATTCAAAATTACAAATATATATCGCTATATTCGCTATAAAATTTCACAATTCGAATATTTGTGATCAACACTACTACTTACTACTAACTTCGTAGCAGCCAGGAGGCAGCATGGGCGCTGGCAGCGGGACTCACTACATCTCGCACCTGCGCCGCCTGCTTCACTCAGAAAAGTGGGCGAAGCAGGCGTGTGACGTAGTGAGTTACGCTGCCGCCCGCCCACCCTCCTGTCTGCTACAAAGTTAGTAGTGAGTACTACAAGCACTGGATTACAGATAATTTGAATAGTTTAACAATACCTACAGGTTAGATATGTTATACTACTGTGAGTGGGGCCCGGTGTAGGAGAATACAGTGACTGCACCGGGCCCCGCTGCCATTACAAAACCAGATGCCGCCCCCTAGCCCCTCCTCCCTCTCAGCTAATACACCTGATGGCGGCAGCATTCGGCCCATAAGACGCACTGCTATTTTCCCCCCACTTTTGGGGCGGGAAGTGCGTCTTATAGGGCGAAAAATACGGTATATATAAGACTGCGTAAATAAATACATCAATATGAGTACAAGCATGTGTCTTTATTAATAATGGGGTTTATTGGGGGATAGATATATAACTGTGGGGGACACAAAATAATGTCCCACTCAGATCCCCATCAGAGATGATCACTGTATATGAACCAGACGATCCTAAGCTTCATAAAATTAGTGAGCAGATCACCATAGAAGCGGTTAGTCAGAGAAGAGAGAAAAAAACACCTAGATAAAGCAGCTAAATGAAATCTGCTCATTTAATCCCAGGGGATACACAGTTTTAAGGTGATATATCCACTGAGCTTCCTTGCAGAGAATTCAATTGTCCCAGTCGCCACCCCTTGATGTCGTATGACCTCAAAAACTTTAAATTTAAGGGTATTAATGTCCCCATTGTGAACATTTGGCACATGACATGCGATCTATTCCTACAGTTTTTCACATCAGCAAGATGCTCACCAACTCGTCTCCTTAAAGGGATTCTGTCACCTCATTTTCGGTTATAGAGCTGCGGACATGCACGGCTAGATTGCCGCTAGCATGTCCGCAATATACCGGACCTATTATTATTATTATTTATTATTAAAGCGCCATTCATTCCTTAGCGCTGTACATATGCTAAGCGGTGCACATACATAACACAGACAATTGCACTAATCATAAACAAGATGAGTTACAAACTGGTACAGAAGGAGAGAGGGATGTGTCCTTTTATTTTGTTTAAAAAATTATTTTAGAGATATGTAAATGGGCCTTGTAAGGTGCCCATGGGGCTGTACGAACCTTCTTGGTGCCCAGCCATGCCCCCCTGTGAATTTTGTCACAGTTAGATTGGGCACCAGGAAGGTTCATACAGCCTCTTGGGCACCTCACAAGGCTCAGTTGCATATCTCTAAAATTATTTTTAAACAAAATAAAAGGACACAGCCCTATAGGACCGGTATATTGCGGACATGCTAGCGGAGGTCTAGCCGTGCATGTCCGCAGCTCTATAACCAAAAACCGTGGTTGCCAGCTGTCCGAACCCCTGCAGTGGCAAGCTAAGTGGGGGGGAAGGGCGAACTAAGTGGGGGGGGGGGGGGCGTTGCCGCTCTCAGGGTGTGCCGGAGTCCAGAAACAATGAGCACTTCCGTCAATACAGATGGAAGCGCTCATTGCTGTAGAGCTGGGAGCTGATGTCCTGTTACTCACCGCTCAGCTCCTCGCGCTCCTCCCCTCCTTCAGGCTGGTGGCATTCTGAATGGTGAAGCAGGAAGACTTCTCACTGCTCCACCCTTCAGCCTGCAGGCACAGATTGCTCTGTCGGCCTGTGTGGGTGGAGCCTGCAGCCTGGAAATCTGCATAATCTGCAGGGGAGAGAGGACTGTGAGATTCAGGAAAGAGAGAAGGTGAGTAGTTACTGTGTTTTGTTTTAACACAGAGGTAGCACAATGGAAATTTCTACTCTGGAGGCGGCCCAATGGGCATTTCTACTCTGGCATGGTCACAATGGAGATTTCTACTCTGGAGGGGGCACAATGGGCATAGCTAATGTGAAGGAGGCACAATGGGATTTCTACTATGGAGGGGGCACAGAGGGTACTGTTACTGTGAAGGGGGCACAATGGGCAGTACTACTATTAAGGGGACACAACGGGCATTATTACTATTAAGGGAGCACAATGGGCATTATTACTATTAAGGGGCATTATTACTGTGAAGGAGCACAATAGGGATTATTACTATGAAGGGAGCACAATGAGGATTATTACTATGAAGGGGGAACAATGGGGATTATTACTATGAAGGAGGCACAATGAGGATTATTACTATGAAGGGGGCATAATGGGTATTATTACTATGAAGGGGGCTCAATGGGGATTATTACTGTGAAGAGGGCACAAAGAGGGCATTACAAATGTGAGGGGGCACAGAGAGGGCATTACTACTGTGAGGGGGCACTTAGGCTGTTCATACTCTGTGGGGAGGAACTAAGGAGGCATCACAATGTGTCAGAGGCACTAAGGAGCATCATAATGTGTGAGGTCACCAAGGGATCACCCTGCTGTGAGGGTGCACTTAGAGGTATCATACACCGTGGAGCACTAAAGGGGCATCCTACTGTCTGAGGGGCATTAAAGGGGCATCATTATTGTTAGGGGGCTCTGAAAGGACATTTTTACTGTTTCGTCGGCAGAAAGAAGATTACGTGGGCTATGATGTGTGGATTATTGTAAAAAAAAATAAAGAAAAATAAAGAAAAATAAATGCAGCGCTACACACCAATGATTTTGTCCTTCCTTTTTCTTTTCTTTTTTTTGTTTGTTTTCCAGCTCGGACCTGTATGTTACAGCAGACTCAGGTATATGGACCTTTACAAAAAGTACTTGAGTACCCCTTCGTTATACTATAGTGACCCCATATACATATATTTGTCTTTAATGTAGGAAGCTTTTTAACATTTGAATCCCCCTTCTTAATACAACTGCAGCAGCAATACTGTATTCCCATCCAGCTGTCTGGCATCATGCAGATGCAGAGTAGCTTTGTTCCAATTAACTCTTGCTTAAAAACACTCTCAAATGGAGATGGCAAACATTATTACATTGAGACATTGGGTAACCAAAAAAGGGAAACAATCACATAATATGCAATACAAATTTTTTTTTTCCCCCTTCTTCTCTCTATACTAGGATCAAGCGGCGGGCAAAGGGTAGGGGGTTGGGGAATGGTATGTAATGCAATTAAAAACTGAATGTTGAGCAACTTTTTTGTAAATTGCTAAAAAAAGAAATATAGATTTATATATATATATATATATATATATATATATATAAAAATAAATAAATAACAAAAAAGGGAACCAGCAGCACAAGACAAAAATTGTGGTGGGTGCAAAAATATCCTCAAAACCGCAGGCTCAGACGGCTATACGTAGATCTAAGTACCAAAAAGATGAGGCAGCACTCCAACATAAGGTGAAAGAAATCGTGGATCCTTTATTCC
This sequence comes from Bufo gargarizans, assembly GCF_014858855.1. Classification (NCBI taxonomy): domain Eukaryota; kingdom Metazoa; phylum Chordata; class Amphibia; order Anura; family Bufonidae; genus Bufo; species Bufo gargarizans. Next base: position 99,046,045 of record NC_058087.1, read on the forward strand.
CCTCTGCAACGTTTCAACCGCTCATTGCGGTCTTTATCAAGCAATTGATAAAGACCGCAATGAGCGGTTGAAACGTTGCAGAGGGGAATAAAGGATTCACGATTTCTTTCACCTTATGTTGGAGTGCTGCCTCATCTTTTTGCTACATATATATATATATATATATATATATATATACAGTACAGACCAAAAGTTTGGACACACCTTTACCTTCTTTATTTTCATGACTATGAAAATTGTAGATTCACACTGAAGGCATCAAAACTATGAATTAACACATGTGGAATTATATACATAATAAAAAAGTGTGAAACAACTGAAAATATGTCATATTCTAGGTTCTTCAAAGTAGCCACCTTTTGCTTTGATTACTGCTTTGCACACTCTTGGCATTCTCTTGATGAGCTTCAAGAGGTAGTCACCTGAAATGGTTTTAACTTCACAGATGTGCCCTGTCAGGTTTAGGCTACTTTCACACTAGCGTTCGGGGCTCCGCTTGTGAGTTCCGTTTGAAGGCTCTCACAAGCGGCCCCGAACGCATCCGTCCAGCCCTAATGCATTCTGAGTGGATGCGGATCTGCTCAGAATGCATCAGTCTGGCAGCGTTTGGGATCCGCTCCGCTCAGCAGGCGGACACCCGAACGCAGCTTGCAGACGGATCCGTCCAGACTTACAATGGAAGTCAAAGGGGGCGGATCCGTTTGAAGGTGACACAATATGGTGCAATTTTTAAACAATTCTGTCCCCCATTGACTTTCAATGTAAAGTCTGGACGGATCCGTCTGTGGCTACTTTCACACTTAGAATTTATTTTAAAATATAATGCAGACGGATCAGTTTTGAACGGATCCATCGTCTGCATTATATGAGCGGATCCGTCTGAGACGAATCCGCTCTGAACGCAAATGTGAAAGTAGCCTTAATAAGTGGCATTTCTTGCCTTATAAATAGGGTTGGGACCATCAGTTGCGTTGTGGAGAAGTCAGGTGGATACACAGCTGATAGCCCTACTGAATAGACTGTTAGAATTTGTATTATGGCAAGACCCGTGCTGCAATCGAGCATCCAGCAGCTGCATCGCATTTTAGGGGAACACCTAGCAGAAAATTGAGTAGAGCACTTAGACTGCCAATAAGGTTATCCCATAATAGGGAATATAGGAGATAGTGTTAGTTGGAGCTCGCATGCACGGATATACTGTAACATACAGTGAACTTGTCACTCCTGAACCCCATACGTAGTAGATCAACAACTTGAAATATAAAGGTTGTTGATGTGGACCGGTCATAATTGCCCCATAAAATATAATACATAAGAGGTTCTCTATAGTATGCATTTGCATGTGCCTCAACAATGCACCCCATAGGCATAAGGGAATATCCCAATATCACTAAGAGTCATTAGCGTATATAAATAACAGCCTAATATCATCTCACTGAACCCTGATCATTTTAAACAAGTTTGTGTATGTATATCTTATATTGGCATTAATAAAGATAATTTTATTTTTTAAATATTAGTTAGTGACCCCTATAGGGATTTGTTGGTCTAACAAGACCATAGTAGAATTTGAAGTAATATCCTGAGGGTCTCTAATAAGGGATTTTGAATATTACTCAAATATGAAAAATACATTAAACCTATACAGTGGCCCTAAATGTAATACATATGGGGTCATTTATCAAACTGGCTTAGTTGCCCATAGCAACCAATCATATTCCACCTTTCATTTTCCAAAGGATCTGTCAAAAATGAAAGGTGGAAACTGATTGGTTGCTATGGGCAACTAAGCCAGTTATACTTTACACCAGTTTGATACATTTCTCCGGTAGTTCTATGCTGTATATTGCATAGTGCTATGCTTATAATGTACACAGAACTCATTTTCCATTTAGAACATACCTGCAGTACCCAAATAAATAGTGCCATACAGTGCTCATACAAACAGTGTCATGCAGTTCCTATTATAGCTCCATACAGTAGAGGTCTGCGGTTTACATGTTGAAAGGTGGGTAAGTAACCATGGGCTCTCAGACTCATCAATTAGTTGAATAAAAACAGTACTTGTTTTGTCATGGGCCCTGTCTGCACTGCAGTCAACAAGGACTCAAGATCTAGATGATTATAAAGAGCCCAGGATCACCCTGTATTACTGAAGACTTTGTATACTCTTTTACAGCACTAAACAATCTGTGAACCTAAATAATGTTTTTTTTTTTTTTTTTTTATGTGGGCTTATACTTGGCAAAGATTTTGCCTGAGCTTTACTTTTGCTGCTTTAGCAAAACTTTGTGTTTTTATTGGCAGTATTAATTATTGCAAACAAAAGACATGGATAAATATTGGCAGCTATATGAAGATAGCTTTTGAAACCAAAACACGTCTCAAATACTGACAAAATAACCAACTGATTAAATTATATGTTTGGAGCGATTAAATGTAATGTTCTGCAAATGGAGACTGTTTCACAGTGTCAAACGTGATACATTGTATTTATAGTACAGATCTAGAAACTTAAAATGTTAAATACTAGTGTTGGTCGAGCACCAAAGTGCTCGGGTGCTTGAGTAGCACACCTCGGGCCTGCTGCTGAGCTGATCCTGTAAAACATTAGGGGCGAGTACCTGCTGCTGATCTGACCATATAAAACATTAGGGGCGAGGGCCTGTTGCTGATCTCACCATCTGAAACATTAGGGGCGAAGGCCTGCTGGTGACCCTCTTAAACATTTTTGTGAGGGCCTGCTGGTGACTCTCAAAAACATTATGGGTGAGGGCCTGCTGGTGACACTCTTCAACATTATGGGTGAGGGCCTGTTGGTGACCCTCTAAAACATTATGGTTGAGGGCCTGCTGCTGAGCTGACCCTCTAAGGCTGCTTTCACACTAGCGTTCGGGTGTCCGCTCGTGAGCTCCGTTTGAAGGGGCTCACGAGCGGACCCGAACGCAGCCGTCCAGCCCTGATGCAGTCTGAATGGAGCGGATCCGCTCAGACTGCATCAGTCTGGCGGCGTTCAGCCTCCGCTCCGCTCGCCTCCGCACGGACAGGCGGACAGCTGAACGCTGCTTGCAGCGTTCGGGTGTCCGCCTGGCCGTGCGGAGGCGTGCGGATCCGTCCAGACTTACAATGTAAGTCAATGGGGACGGATCCGTTTGAAGATGCCACAATGTGGCTCAATCTTCAAGCGGATCCGTCCCCCATTGACTTTACATTGAAAGTCTGGACGGATCCGTCCCAGGCTATTTTCACACTTAGCTTTTTTTTGCTAATATAATGCAGACGGATCCGTTCTGAACGGAGCCTCCGTCTGCATTATTATGAGCGGATCCGTTCAGAACGGATCCGCCCGAACGCTAGTGTGAAAGTAGCCTAAAACATTAGAGGAAAGTGCCTGCTGCTGAGCTGACCCTCTAAAACCATAGGGGCGAGTGCCTGCTGCTGATCTGACCTTCTAAAACATTAGGGGAGAGGGTCTGCTGCTGAGCTGACAATCTAAAGCATTAGAGGAGAGGGTCTGCTGCTGATCTGACCATCTAAAACATTAGGGGTGAGGGCCTGCTGCTGAGCTGACCCTCTCAAACATTAGGGGGCGAGTGCCTACTGCTGATCTGACCATCTAAAACATTAGGGTCGAGGGCCTGCTGCTGATCTGACCATCTAAAACATTAGGGGTGAGGGTCTACTGCTGAGCTGACCATCTAAAACATTAGGGGCGAGGGCCTGCTGCTGATCTGACCCTCTAAAAAAATTATGGACAAGGGCCTGCTGCTGATCTGACCATTTAAAACATTAGGGGCAAGGGCCTGCTGCTAATCTGACCATCTAAAACATTAGGGGCGAGGGCCTGCTGGTGACCCTCTTAAACATTATGGGTAAAGGCCTGCTGGTGACTCTCAAAAACATTATGGGCGAGGGCCTGCTGGTGACCCTCTAAAACATTATGGGTGAGGGCCTGCTGCTGAGCTGACCCACTAAAACAATAGGGGCGAGTGCCTGCTGCTGATCTGACCTTCTAAAACATTTGGGGCGAGTGCCTGCTGCTGATCTGACCTTCTAAAACATTAGGGACGAGGACCTGCTGTTGACCCTCTAAAACATTATGGGCGAGGGCCTGCTGGTGACCTTCTAAAACATTATGGGTGAGGGCCTGCTGCTGAGCTGACCCTCTAAAACAGGAGGAGTAGAGAAGTCAGGGGCAATCCAGGCCTTGTTCATTTTTATAAGAGTCAACCGGACAACCAGTTGACAGGCGGATGCGCTTATCAGATATTATGCCCCCAGCAGCACTAAATACATGCTCTGACAAAATGCTGGTGGCAGGGAAGGCCAGCATCTCCAAGGCGTACAACGCCAGTTCGTGCCGCGTGTCCAGCTTGGACAACCAATAGTTGTAAGGCATATAGGGATCAATGAGGACGCTGAAACGATCTGCTATGTACTCCTTCACCATCTTCCCAAATGTTTCCCTCCTTGTGACACTAGGCCATGCATCAGGTTGAGGGTGCTGGTGGGGTGTCATAAAACTGTCCCAGGCCTTGGAGAGTGTTGCCCTGCCTCTGTTGGAACTGCTGTGTGTTCCCCTCGTCTCTCCAAGGAACTACGTACTCTGTAGCCAACTTTGTCAGCTGGAAATTTTTGGAGCAAAGGATCTTCTGGTATTGCACCATTTTTCTCAGGCAAATTGGGTAGGTTTTGAGAAACCGCTGAACCACTAGGATGAACACGTGGACTAGGCATGGTATGTGTGTGAGCTTGCCAAGCTCCAAAGCCGCCACCAAGTTACGGCCATTATCAGACACAACCAAGCCTGGTTCTAGCTTGAGTGGTGAGAGCCACAGCTCAGTCTGGTCCCTTATCCCCTGCCACAGCTCTGCAGAGGTGTGTTGTTTGTCACCTAAGCAGATCATTTTAAGCTCAGCCTGTTGCCGCTTCCCCACTGTAGTGCTACACTGCTTCCAGCTACTGACTGATGTCTGACTGGGGCTGCAAGATGATAATTCAGAGGTGGAAGTGGAGGAGGAGGCAGAGGAGGAGAAGTGGGGGTTGCAGCCACTAACGTAAGTGGCGGAAACCCTGATGGAAGTAGGGCCTTGGCGTTGGTAGAACCTGTGCAATCCCAGGGTATGACTCGCTCCAGGCCTCCAACGTTCACCCAGTGTGCCATCAGCGAAATATAACGTCCCTGGCCAAAAGCTCTTGTCTATGTGTCAGTCGTTAAGTGGACCTTACCAATAACTGCGTTGGTCAGGGCACGGTTGATGTTACGGGACACATGCTGGTGTAAGGATCGGACTGCACACCGTGAAAAATATTGGCGGCTGGGGACAGAGTACCGCGAGACAGCCGTCGCTATCAGGCTGCGGGAAGCCTCAGTGTCCACAAGCCTAAATGGCAACATTTCCAGCAATTTGGAAAGGTGAGCATTTAGTGTTATGGTCTGTGGGTGGGTGGCTGGGTATTTGTGCTTTCATTCAATGGCCTGGGGTATAGACATCTGTACGCTGCGCTGGGACACAGAAGTGGATGTCCTAGCTGATGGTGCTTGGCCGAAGGCATCCGGGCCTGCGTCTTGGACAGGGTATTGACCAGCAGGTAACACAGGAGAAGAGGAGGCAGCAGTATGATCCGCAGACACTGGTTGTGGACCCAGGCATTAGGCCCACCTATTTGGGTGCTTTGATGCCATGTGGCAGATCATGCTGATGGTGGTGAGGTTGCTAGTGTTCATGCCCCTGCTCATTTTGGTAAGGCACAGTTGCAAATGAAAATTATTTTATTGTCATCAAAACATTGCCAGACTGCGTAACACCTACCCTTTGCCAAGGGAGATTGCCGAAAGGGAAGGCTTCGGGGAACAGTTGCGGCCCTGTTTGGTGTGGCCTGCCTTTTCACTTTTGCCACCCCACTGCCTCTTTAGGCTACTTTCACACTAGCGTTCGGGCGGATCCGTTCTGAACGGATCCGCTCATAATAATGCAGACGGAGGCTCCGTTCAGAACGGATCCGTCTGCATTAAAATGGCAAAAAAAAAGCTAAGTGTGAAAATAGCCTCGGACGGATCCGTCCAGACTTTCAATGTAAAGTCAATGGGGGACGGATCCGCTTGAAGATTGAGCCACATTGTGGCATCTTCAAACGGATCCATCCCCATTGACTTACATTGTAAGTCTGGACGGATCCGCACGGATCCGCACGCCTCCGCACGGCCAGGCGGACACCCGAACGCTTCAAGCAGCGTTCAGCTGTCCGCCTGTCCGTGCGGAGGCGAGCGGAGCGGAGGCTGAACGCCGCCAGACTGATGCAGTCTGAGCGGATCCGCTCTATTCAGACTGCATCAGGGCTGGACGGCTGCGTCAAACGGAGCTCACGAGCGGACACCCGAACGCTAGTGTGAAAGTAGCCTTAGTCTGTTCCGGTGCTCCGGATCCCTCCTTCTCTGTACTGCTGTCTTCGCTTGGCTTGTCACCTTCCGAGGTTGCATCAGTGAGTTCATCGTCCAGCACCTCCTCTTCCACTTCCTCACTCTGATTATCCTCCTGACTTGTGACACTAATCTTGAGACACTAATTGTGGTTGATTTATTGGCAACTGTGTCTCATCATCATCATCCACCTCATGAAACACTAATTGCTGTTCCCCACCGTCATCTTCTTCTGACTGTGGATGCTCCAGAGTGTGGGAATCATGGCACAAGATCTCCTCATGTCCCTCTTCAAGCAGGCTTGGCGAGAGGCCCAAATTAAGGAATGGCTATGAAAACAGCTCCTCGGAATATCCGAGTGTTGGATTACTTGTTTGCCAAGACTTTTCATGGTGGGTGGAAGGAGTATCAAGGTGAGGATTCTGTTGACTACTGAAACAGAATGGTGCTTAACCGACTGGAAGCATTATCTGCTGCAATACAACCGACCACCTGGTCGCACTGGTCTGACTTCAAGAGTGGTGTCCTGCGCCACCCTGCAAACTGGGACATGAAGTATCGTAGATGAGTGTGTTTCTTGTGCTCTGGCAGCAGGCACAGTTTCACCGCGCCCAAGGCCATGGCCCCTGCGTGCACCATCACAGAACAGCCACTTCCCCATCCCTTACTGCTCACCTTGGCATTTTAAATGGTATATATGCTTGCAAGTATGCCACACGTACAGCAGCGCAGGTTTTGTAAGTGTATGTTCAAATACAGTACACCGAATGTCACAGATAATTTCAGGATGCGCACACGTTAAACAGGAGGTATAGCGCAAGTAATATAGCTGTCATCACCGCCTAATAAAAATTACACTAAATTAATGTCACTGATATTTAGGATGCACAAACGTTATACAAGAGATGTAGCGCAGGTAATGTACGGTAACTGTCCACAGCGGACACCGTCTACGGAAATAGTACACTGGATGTCAGATATTTTTAGGCTGCGTACACGTTAGACAGGAGATGCAGCCCAGATAATGTTGCTGTCTGCAGCGGCCAAACAATTGCAAGCTATTTAGCGCAGGTTACGCTACAAATATATATTGCTGCCAGATACAACTATAGTCCTTAAAAGGAATTTTTTGGTCTCTAATAAGTTTTAGCAATTTAGTACAGCTTGCACTAAAATATATATATTGCTGCCACACACAATAGTCCTTAAAAGGACTTTTGGGTCTATAACAAGTATAAAAGCTAAAATATTCCTATTTTACTCCCTACACTATCTCTCCCTTCTGCTCTCCAGCTCTCTCTGACTAACACTGAGCCAAACACTTGTATATAACACCCGATAACGCGTTCCGGTCAGCCAATCACTGTAATGTCAGTAGCCAGCATGGCTACGGCATTACAGTGAATGGGAGTATTTACCTGCACGTTTATTGGCTGCGTAGCAACCAACAAACGTGCGGGGAGGAGACTCGAGCAAAATTAGTAAAATTAGTGTTCGGCCGAGCATGCTCGCCTAACATTATTAAATACACAAGCTGCAACAAATTTTAAATTAGCACTTAACACATTGAAAAAGTATAGTTAATGTTTGCTGCCACCGTGCATTTAACACATTGGAGTGGCGAGTTCAAGGGTTTGTCCACAGTATCAGTTTTTTTTTATACATAACTCTCCACAGGTTAAAATCATAAAAATTACTGGTCCTCACTGTTCTCCACTACTTAATACCAGCTTGACATGCAGGAAATTCCTGGACATGTTTGCACACTGCACATCAACAACAAAAGCTAATCTTAAATCTGTGAAGCATGGTACTTTGATGCTTAGGGTCTGAAAGGCTTATGAACCTTCAATTCCAAGGTGTATGAAAACATTTTACATTAGAATGTAAGGTCAGCAGTCCATGACCTCAAGCTGAAGAGTGATGGCTGATGCCACAGGACACCCAAAGCACAACTATAAATCAACTAAAGAATCTTTGAAAAAGATGTGTTTTGAAATGACCAAGTCAGAGTCCTGACCTTAACCCTATCCAGATGGCGTGGTATCAATGTACTTAGTTAAAGGACATAAAAGACTGTGTGTTATTAGTTTTCTTAGTTTGTATTTGTCTATAACTGTGAATTACAAAAAAATCTGATGACTTTTTATTAGTAATCAGAGGTGTGCTTTCCATGTAGGTAGAGCTTGCAAATGCCATGCGCCCTGTGGGGAGGAGATGTCCATTGCTGAACCCCTTCTATTCATCACTTTCATGAAGCCAATTAGTGCAATGACATTTTTACAGCATCTGTTGCAGTCCATTGTAACTGTATAAATTGCTATGCAATGAGCTCACTATAGTGGTAGCTTCAGGCAGTTTTGTAATATAATAAGTGACGCTGAAGACATAAAGCTATATGGGGTGACTTATCACTGCATTTATACCAGTTGTGTAGTGTAATAGAATTAGGATAAAGTGTGTAAGACAGAGGGAAATGTTTCATTACAGTTTTTTAATTAACATTTTTTTCCGCTTAAATTGGTTGTCTTACCCTGCTGTTACCAATACGAGATGAGACTGAGTCCCCACCTCCATATGAATATATGGAGTGACCTGCTGCTCGCTGTTTTAGTAGTGCCTATTGCAGGGCATAGAAGCTATAGAAACAATCTATGCTGTTTCGGGAATTAAGGAAACAGCATAACTTGCTGTGCTATGCTTCCTGGTGGTCGGGACTTAGTCTTATCTCTCATTAGCAGCAGCAAGGTGAGACAACTCCTCAAAGTGTAACTGTCATTTCATTTATTTATTGAAATTTTCAGTTTTACCTGCTAATAACTCTCACAAATGCATGCTACTTTCCTATTCAGCAGCTCTCCTCTCACGGCGTTGCCATGTGTAGTCCGTCTTCTCAGTATTAGACAGATGAGCTCTGGGAGGAGGAGCTCAGCCATGACAGCCTGGAGCTGGGCTGAGGCAGAAAGTAAAGGGGGAGGGCTGCTTTAGATGGTGATATCTTCTCAACGGTAGCAATATGCAACTGGTCTTGTTTGAAACCTGACAGTTCAGGGTTTCATACAAGACCAGAATGACAGCTCTAGTCCAAGCAACATAGGAGAAATCACTGTTAGAAATAGAGTCGGGAATAATCGCTGGTAAAATCTTCTTTTACTTTTAGCTTCATTTGGAGCGTCACAATTTCTATCATTGATATCTTCTTCTGTACTGAACATGTTTAGCTGGTACTAGAGTTGAGCGGACACCTGTATGTTCGGGTTCGACGGGTTCAGACGAATTTCAGAAAAAAGTTTGAGTTTGGGACTAGGGATGAGCGAACACGAACTGTATAGTTCAGGTTTGTACCGAATTTTGGGGTGTCCGTGACACGGACCCGAACCTGAACATTTTCGTAAAAGTCCGGGTTCGGTGTTCGTCGCTTTCTTGGCGCTTTTTGAAAGGCTGCAAAGCAGCCAATCAACAAGCGTCATACTACTTGCCCCGCCAGTGCAGCATGTGACCCAGCCTCTATTTAAGCTGGAGTCACGTAGCGCTGCCCGTCACTCTGCTCTGATCAGTGTAGGGAGAGGTTGCAGCTGCGACGTTAGGGCGAGATTAGGCAGTGATTAACTCCTCCAAAATACTTCATTCAGTGATCGATCTGCAGCTGTGGATCATTGAACTGCTGCTATTCAATTGCTCACTGTTTTTAGGCTGCCCAGAGCGTTTTTCATTCACTTTTTTCTGGGGTGATCGGCGGCCATTTTGTGTCTTATGGTGCGCCCGCACAAGCTGCCACCAAGTACATTTAACCCTCAATAGTGTGGTTATTTTTTGGCTATATCCTACATCAGGGTCAAGCTGTTACACCAAGTGCATTTAACCCTCAATAGTGTGGTTATTTTTGGGCCATATACTACATCAGGGGCAAGCTGTCACCAAGTGCATTTAACCCTCAATAGTGTGGTTGTTTTTTGGCTATATCCTACATCGGTCAAGCTGTCATACCAAGTGCATTTAACCATCAATAGTGTGGTTATTTTTTGGCCATATACTACATCAGGGGCAAGCTGAGCCTGTCACCAAGTGCATTTAACCCTCAATAGTGTGGTTGTTTTTTGGCTATATCCTATATCAGGGTCAAGCTGTCACACCAAGTGCATTTAACCATCAATAGTGTGGTTATTTTTTGGCCATATCCCAGTCTAATTCTGTCTGTAAACGTATACCTGTCACCCAGCGCCTAAATAATAGGCCTCAAATTTATAGTCAGCTAAATATGTGGTTATTGCTGTAGCTGGGCAAGTTATTTAGTGTCCGTCAAAGCACAGTTTTTGTTCTGGGTTGAAATACAATTCTCAATTTAGCAATTTCCTAATTTAGTGGTTTCTGCTGTATCAGATCTACTTTAAATCTATCCCTAAAAGGGTATATTAGATTCAAGGTGCTGATAGGGTCATTCTCAATAACTTCACAGACACGCTACTGTGCATATCCAAGTCTAATTCTGTCCGTAAACGTATACCTGTCACCCAGTGCCTAAATAATAGGCCTCAAATTTATAGTCAGCTAAATCTGTGGTTATTGCTGTGGCTGGTCAAGTTATTTAGTGTCCGTCAAAGCACAGTTTTTGTTCTGGGTTGAAATACAATTCCCAATTTAGCAATTTCCTAATTTAGTGGTTTCTGCTGTATCAGACCTACTTTAAATCTATCCCTAAAAGGGTACATAAGATTCACGGTGCAGATAGGGTTATTCTCAATAACTCCACACACACGCTACTGTGCATATCCCAGTCTAATTCTGTCCGTAAACGTATACCTGTCACCCAGCGCCTAAATAATAGCCCTCAAATTTATAGTCAGCTAAATCTGTGGTTATTGCTGTGGCTGGGCAAGTTATTTACTGTCCGTCAAAGCACAGTTTTTGTTCTGGGTTGAAATACAATTCCCAATTTAGCAATTTCCTAATTTAGTGGTTTCTGCTGTATCAGACCTACTTTAAATCTATCCCTAAAAGGGTATATAAGATTCACGGTGCAGATAGGGTTATTCTCAATAACTTCACACACAGCTATTGCGCAATTCCAAGTCTAATTTTGTCCGTAAAAGTATACCTGTCATCCAGCGCCTTATTACTAGGCCACAAATTTATAGTCAGCTAAATCTGTCGTTACTGCTGTGCCTTTATTAGTGTAATACGGTACCTAAATAGAGAGCCAGATAGTGTTAGGTGTCTGTAAAAAAAGGCCTGAATTTGAATTCAATACATTGGGCCAAATAATATTTTTGTTGTTGTGGTGAACGATAACAATGAGGAAAACATCTAGTAAAGGACGCGGACGCGGACATGGTCGTGGTGGTGTTAGTGGACCCTCTGGTGCTGGGAGAGGACGTGGCCGTTCTGCCACAGCCACACGTCCTAGTGTACCAACTACCTCAGGTCCCAGTAGCCGCCATAATTTACAGCGATATTTGGTGGGGCCCAATGCCATTCTAAGGATTGTAAGGCCTGAGCAGGTACAGGCATTAGTCAATTGGGTGGCCGACAGTGGATCCAGCACGTTCACATTATCTCCCACCCAGTCTTCTGCAGAAAGCGCACAGATGGCGCCTGAAAACCAAGCCCATCAGTCTGTCACATCACCCCCATACATACCAGGGAAACTGTCTGAGCCTCAAGTTATGCAGCAGTCTCTTATGCTGTTTGAAGACTCCGCTGGCAGGGTTTCCCAAGGGCATCCACCTAGCCCTTCCCCAGCGGTGGAAGACATAGAATGCACTGACGCACAACCACTTATGTTTCCTCATAATGAGGACATGGGAATACCACCTCAGCACGTCTCTGATGATGACGAAACACAGGTGCCAACTGCTGCGTCTTTCTGCAGTGTGCAGACTGAACAGGAGGTCAGGGATCAAGACTGGGTGGAAGACGATGCAGGGGACGATGAGGTCCTAGACCCCACATGGAATGAAGGTCGTGCCACTGACTTTCACAGTTCGGAGGAAGAGGCAGTGGTGAGACCGAGCCAACAGCGTAGCAAAAGAGGGAGCAGTGGGCAAAAGCAGAACACCCGCCGCCAAGAGACTCCGCCTGCTACTGACCGCCGCCATCTGGGACCGAGCACCCCAAAGGCAGCTTCAAGGAGTTCCCTGGCATGGCACTTCTTTAAACAATGTGCTGACGACAAGACCCGAGTGGTTTGCACGCTGTGCCATCAGAGCCTGAAGCGAGACATTAACGTTCTGAACCTTAGCAACAAGGAAGTCACTCAGGCTCCCCCTGCTACCTCTTCTGCTGCTGCCACCTCAGCCTCTTCTGCTGCTGCCGCCTCGGCCTCTTCCTCCGCCTCTGGAGGAACGTTGGCACCTGCCACCCAGCAAACAGGGGATGTACCACCAACACCACCACCTCCATCACCAAGCATCTCAACCATGTCACACGGCAGCGTTCAGCTCTCCATCTCACAAACATTTGAGAGAAAGTGTAAATTCCCACCTAGCCACCCTCGATCCCTGGCCCTGAATGCCAGCATTTCTAAACTACTGGCCTATAAAATGCTGTAATTTAGGCTGGTGGACACAGACAGCTTCAAACAGCTCATGTCGCTTGCTGTCCCACAGTATGTTGTTCCCAGCCGGCACTACTTCTCCAAGAGAGCCGTGCCTTCCCTGCACAACCAAGTATCCAATAAAATCAAGTGTGCACTGCGCAACGCCATCTGTGGCAAGGTCCACCTAACCACAGATACGTGGACCAGTAAGCACGGCCAGGGACGCTATATCTCCCTAACTGCACACTGGGTAAATGTAGTGGCGGCTGGGCCCTAGGCGGAGAGCTGTTTGGCGCACGTCCTTCCGCCGCCAAGGATCGCAGGGCAACATTCTTTGCCTCCTGTTGCCACCTCTTCCTACTCAGCTTCCTCCTCCTCCTCTTCTTCCACCTGCTCATCCAGTCAGCCACACACCTTCACCACCAACTTCAGCACAGCCCGGGGTAAACGTCAGCAGGCCATTCTGAAACTCATATGTTTGGGGGACAGGCCCCACACCGCACAGGAGTTGTGGCGGGGTATAGAACAACAGACCGACGAGTGTTTGCTGCTGGTGAGCCTCAAGCCCGGCCTGGTGGTGTGCGATAATGGGCGAAATCTCGTTGCAGCTCTGGGACTAGCCGGTTTGACGCACATCCCCTGCTTGGCGCATGTGCTGAATTTGGTGGTGCAGAAGTTCATTCACAACTACACCGACATGTCAGAGCTGCTGCATAAAGTGCGGGCCGTCTGTTCGCGCTTCCGGCGTTCACATCCTGCCGCTGTTCGCCTGTCTGCGCTACAGCGTAACTTTGGCCTTCCCGCTCACCGCCTCATATGCGACGTGCCCACCAGGTGGAACTCCACCTTGCACATGCTGGACAGACTGTGCGAGCAGCAGCAGGCCATAGTGGAGTTTCAGCTGCAGCACGCACAGGTCAGTCGCACTGCGGAACAGCACCACTTCACCACCAATGACTGGGCCTCCATGCGAGACCTGTGTGCCCTGTTGCGCTGTCTCGAGTACTCCACCAACATGGCCAGTGGCGATGATGCCGTTATCAGCGTTACAATATCACTTCTATGTCTCCTTGCGAAAACACTTAGGGCGATGATGGAAGAGGAGGTGGCCCAGGAGGAGGAGGAGGAGGAGGAAGAGGGGTCATTTTTAGCACTTTCAGGCCAGTCTCTTCGAAGTGACTCAGAGGGAGTTTTTTTGCAACAGCAGAGGCCAGGTACAAATGTGGCCAGCCAGGGCCCACTACTGGAGGACGAGGATGAGGAGGAGGTGGAGAAGGTTGAGGATGAAGCATGGTCACAGCGGGGTGGCACCCAAAGCAGCTCGGGCCCATCACCGGTGCGTGGCTGGGGGGAAAGGCAGGACGATGACGATACACCTCCCACAGAGGACAGCTTGTCCTTACCTCTGGGCAGCCTGGCACACATGAGCGACTACATGCTGCAGTGCCTGCGCAACGACAGCAGAGTTGCCCACATATTAACATGTGCGGACTACTGGGTTGCCACCCTGCTGGATCCACGGTACAAAGACAATGTGCCCACCTTACTTCCTGCACTGGAGCGTGATAGGAAGATGCGCGAGTACAAGTGCACGTTGGTAGACGCGCTACTGAGAGCATTCCCAAATGTCACAGGGGAACAAGTGGAAGCCCAAGGCCAAGGCAGAGGAGGAGCAAGAGGTCGCCAAGGCAGCTGTGTCATGGCCAGCTCCTCTGAGGGCAGGGTTAGCATGGCAGAGATGTGGAAAAGTTTTGTCAACACGCCACAGCTAACTGGACCTGTCTCCTCTGCCTGGGTGCCTGGGCCTAAATATCTGACAATGGACTGTTCCAGTGTTGGGTGACGTGAAGCATGATTCTCTGCTATGATATGAAGACTAATTCTCTGTTGACATGAAGCCAGATTCTCTGTTACGGGACCTCTCTCCTCTGCCTGGGTGCCAGAGCCTAAATTTATGACAATGGACTGTTACAGTGGTGGCTGACGTGAAGCATGATTCTCTGCTATGATATGAAGACTGATTCTTTGCTGACATGAAGCCAGATTCTCTGTTACGGGACCTCTCTGCTCTGCCTGGGTGCCTGGGCCTAAATATCTGACAATGGACTGTTCCAGTGTTGGGTGAAGTTAAGCATGATTCTCTGCTATGATATGAAGACTGATTCTCTGCTGACATGAAGCCAGATTCTCTGTTACGGGACCTTTCTCCTCTGCCTGGGTGCCGGGGCCTAAATATATGACAATGGACTGTTACAGTGGTGGGTGACATGAAGCATGATTCTCTGCTATGATATGAAGACTGATTCTCTGCTGACATGAAGCCAGATTCTCTGTTACGGGACCTCTCTCCTCCTCCTGGGTGCCGGGGCCTAAATATATGACAATGGACTGTTACAGTGGTGGGTGACGTGAAGCCAGATTCTCTGCTATGGGACATCTCTCCAATTGATATTGGTTAATTTTTATTTATTTTATTTTTATTCATTTCCCTTTCCACATTTGTTTGCAGGGGATTTTCCTACATGTTGCTGCCTTTTGCAGCCCTCTAGCCCTTTACTGGGCTGTTTTACAGCCTTTTTAGTGCCGAAAAGTTCGGGTCCCCATTTACTTCAATGGGGTTCGGGTTCGGGACGAAGTTCGGGTCGGGTTCGGATCCCGAACCCGAACATTTCCGGGAAGTTCGGCCGAACTTCTCAAACCCGAACATCCAGGTGTTCGCTCAACTCTCTTTGGGACCCGAACTTGACCCGAACTTGACCTCGAACCCGAACCCCATTGAAGTCAATGGGGACCTGAACTTTTGAGCACTAAAAGGCTAGAGGGCTGCAAATGGCATCCAAATGTGGTTAAGAGCATGGCAAGTGCTCTGCAAACAAATGTGGATTGTCACCTGACAATGTAATTGACAATTTTAAAAAAAATTATGTTCCTGTCACTTATATAGAGGTGCCCCAGTGACATCCACCATTCATTTGAATATCTTCTATATCAACTTTCGATATTCTATTCTGAGCCTACCATGTTGATCACGATTATCGGCGAATCAGGGTTCCACGCCGGAGAGGGAGCGTGAGTAAACAGACCAAATTTAAGGGAGATAAATTTATTTAAAAAAATGGGGATCAAGTGGAAATGTGGGAAAAGCTATTGAGGCGCAAATGTGGGACAAATAACAGAAGCCCAAATGTGGGCCAAAAGAGTAAAACGGAAATGTGGGAAAAGTTATTGAGGCAAAAATGCTCGCCAAAAGAGTAAAGCAGAATTGTGGGACAAATTATTGAAGCGCAAAAGTGGTACAACTTGCTAAAGTTTAAGCATTGAATCAAAAGAGATGGCGCACATCAATTAAAGAAGCATTACAGAAATTTTATTTCCTGTCACCTATGCAGAGCAGGGGTTTATTCACGTCTAGAATTGTATAATGACAGAAATGTATTAACCTGTCAGCTAGGTAGATGAGGGGTATATTACACCCAAAAATTTGTGTATTTCAACCAATTTTTTTTGTTTTGTAATCTGGTACATCACACCCCAAAATTTGTGAATTTCACCATAAAATGTAACTGACAATTTTTTATTTTCTTTTCTTAACCTGTCTACTAGGTATAGCAGTGTTACTTCACACCCAAAAATTTGTGAATTTCACTAGAAAATATAACAAAGTAGTGAAATGACATAAAATAAAATACATACAAATAAAAAAAAAATGAATTATGAGGTGGAGTTCCATATGGAGTAGGAGTTTGAGGAGGCGGTGGACGTAGCGGTGTAGGTGGAAGAGGTGGTGGAGAAGGACGAGGTAGCCAACACTGGTTTTTGGTTTTAATTTAATTTTTTTAAATTAGGGTACACTCCAAAAGAGTGTGAAATATCCAAAATAAAAGAATGAGCAATTGCGCTGCAGTATAACAATGGCTGGTTAGTGCCGGTATACATATCTATTCTGCACAAGGTACGGACAAGTCCTGTGGGATCCATGCCTGGTTCTTTTTAATGAACGTGAGCTTGTCCACATTGGCTGTGGACAGGCGGCTGCGCTTGTCTGTGATGACTCCCCCTGCCGTGCTAAACACATGTTCAGATAATATACTTGCTGCAGGGCAGACCAGCACCTCCAAGGCGTAAATGGCAAGCTCAGGCCATGTGCCCAATTTGGAGACCCATAAGTTGAAGGGGGCAGATCTGTCATTCAGTATGTGTAGGCATGTGCACACATACTGCTCCACCATGTTGGTGAAATGCTGCCTGCTGCTAAGACGTTCTATATCAGCTGGTGGGGCTGGTTGTTGTGGCATGCTGACAAAACGTTTCCACATTTCAGCCATGCTAACCCTGCCTTCTGAAGTGCTGGCGGTGCCCCAGCTGCGTTGGCGGCCTCTTCCTTGTCCTCTTCCTTCACCTTGTGCTTCCACTATGCCCCTGCTGTCAGTTGGGAATGCCACCAGCAGCGCGTCTACCAGCTTGTACTCGCGCAGCTTCCGATCACGCTCCAGTGACGGAATTAAGGATGGTACGTTGTCCTTGTAACGGTGATCCAGTAGCCTGGCCACCCAGTAATCAGCACAAGTTAGAATGTGGGCAACTCGGCGGTTATTGTGGAGACACTGCAGCATGTAATCGCTCATGTGTGCCAGGCTGCCCAGAGGCAAAGAAAAGCTGTCCTCTGTGGGAGGTGTATCGTCTGTGTCCTCTGTTTCCCCCCCAGCCACGCACCAGTGATGGCCATGAGCTGGTCTGGGTGCCACCCTGCTGTGAACATGGTTCCTCCTCCTCATCCTCCACCTCGTCATCCTCCAGAACTGTGCCCTGGATGGACAATTGTGTATACTTGGGTTTGTGGGTGCAGGAACCCACCCTCGGAGCCACTTGTGAATGAATGGCCAGAAAACCTGCAAAATGATCCCTCTTCCTCCTCCTCCACATCCTCTTCCATCATCGCCAGCAGCGTTTTTTCAAGGAGGCATAGAAGTGGGATAGTTACATTGAGAACGGCGTTATGGGTACTGGCCATGTTGGTGGAGTACTTGAAACAGCGCAACAAGGGACACAGGTCTCGCATGGAGGCCCAGTCATTGGTGGTGAAGTGGTGCTGTTCCGCCGAGCGACTCACCCGTGCGTGCTGCAGCTGAAACTCCACTATCGCCTGCTGCTGCTCGCACAGTCTGGCCATCATGTGCAAGTTGGAGTTCCACCTTGTGGGCACGTTGCATATGAGGCGGTGAGTGGGAAGGCCGAAGTTACACTGCAGCGCTGACAGGCGAGCAGCAGCAGGGTGAGAACGCCGAAAGCACGCACAGATGGCCCACACTTTATGCAGCAGCTCTGACATATCGGGGTAATTTTTAAGGAATCTCTGCTCCACCAAATTCAGCACATGCGCCAGGCAAGGGATGTGCGTCAAACCGGCTAGTCCCAGAGCTGCTACGAGATTTTGCCCATTATCGCACACTACCAGGCTGGGCTTGAGGCTCACTTGCACTAACCACTCATCGGTCTGTTGTTCAAGGCCCGTCCACAGCTCCTGCGCGGTGTAGGGTTTGTCCCCCAAACAGATACGTTTTAAAACTGTGTGCTGTCGTTTACTCCTGGCTGTGTTGAAGTTGGTGGTGAAGGTGTTACGCTGACCGGATGATAGCGGATGAGGAAGCAGAGTAGGAGGAGGAAGCAACAGGAGGCAAACTGAAGCACCCTGCAATCCTCGGTAGTGGAAGCACATGCGCCAAACTGCTATCCGCCTCAGGCCCAGCCGCCACTGCATTTACCCAGTGTGCTGTTATGGAGATATAACGGCCCTGCCGGTGCTTACTGGTCCACGTATCCATAGTGAGGTGCACCTTGCCACAGATGGCGTTGTGCAGTGTACACCTGATTTTGTCCCCCACTTGGTTGTGCAGCGAAGGAATTGCTCGCCTGGAAAAGTAGTGGCGGCTGGGCACGATGTACTGTGGGACAGCCACCTCCATAAGGCCTTTAAAACTATCCGTCTTCACCAGACGGAATGACAGCATTTCAAAGGCCAGTAATTTAGAAATGCTGGCATTCAGGGCTAGTTATGGCAGGTAGGTAGGGGGGTACTTCCTCTTCCTCTCCAGCGTTTGGGAGATGGAGAACTGAACGCTTCTGTGGGACATTGTGGAGATGCTTGGTGACCAAGGTGGTGGTGTTGCTGGAAGATCCTCTGTTTGCGGGGTGGCAGGTGGCACTGTCACTCCAGAGGTGGATGAAGAGGCCGAGACTGCAGCAGAAGACGAAGCAGGAGGAGCCAGAGACCTTTCTTGGTTTTTGAGGTGTCTACTCCACTGCAGCTCATGCTTTTCACTTAAATGCCTGGTCATGCAGGTTGTGCTCAGGTTGAGAACGTTTATGTCTTGCTTCAGGCTCTGATTGCACAGAGTGCAAACCACTCGTGTCTTGTCGACTGCCACACCAGGAAACTCCTTGGAGTTGGTCTTGTTGTGCTTGGTCCCTTGCTGCGGTGGGCAGTAGCAGGCATACTGTCTAGAGGATGGCCTCTCCGCTTTTGCACCCTGCTCCCTCTTCTGCTGTGCTGGTGGCTCTGTGCGACCACCGCCTTTTCCTCCGAACTACATAGGTCACTCGCATGACTTTGATTCAATGTGGGGTCGAGGACCTTATCATTCTCCACATCATCTTCCACCCAGTCTTCACCTCTGCCCTCCTTGTTTGTCTGCACACTTTCGAAAGCACCAGCAGTTGGCACCTGTGTTTCGTTATCATCCGAGATGTGCTGCGATGGTCCTCCCATGTACTTATCTTGAAAGATAAGTGGTTGGACATCGGTGCACTCAATATCTTCCACTTCTGGGGAAGGGCTAGGTGGATGGTCCTGGGAAACCCTGCTAACAGAGTCATCAAAAAGCAGAAAAGCAGAAAAGACTGCTGCATGACTTGGGGCTCAGACTGCTTGGCTGATTTGCAAGTGGGTGAGGTAAAAGACTGATGGACATCGGCTGCAGATGCCAACTATGGTCTTTCAGCAGGAGACTGGGTGGGAGACAATGTGAAGGAACTGGAGCCACTGTCAGCAACCAAATCTAATATTGCCTGTACTTGTTCAGGCCTCACCATTCGTAGAGCAGCATTAGGCCCGACCAAATTCCTCTGCAGGTTCTGTCGCCTACTCGCACCTGAGGAAGGGGTTTCACTTGTGCGTTCGACCACATCCTCTCCCTACAACAGGAGCTCCACCAGCAGCACCACGACATGGGCCACATCCCTTATTTGACGTTCTCATATTTCTCGAATTTAGGATCTGGCCCTAAATAGGTGTTTAATTAATAGTAGAATAGAACGACAGTATGTACAGAGTGTATTTCACACGCCCTGAACCAGACTAGGCCTCAATTAAATTAGTTTGCCCTAAATGGCTGTATTTTAAATACCTGAATAGAAGCCCTGTATTTAAAGGGTGATTGACACACACAAGGCGGCAATTAAAGATTTGTGCACAAAATGGCTGTATTTCAAATAACTGAATAGAACAACTGTATTTAAAGGGAATTTCAAACGTCTTGATGCTGCAAGGCCTGAAAAATTGTGTATTTTGCCCAAAAAAGGGTGTTTTATTAATAGAAGAATATAAGCCCTTTATATACAGGGTGTATCTCATACGGCCTGACCCACACTAAGCCGCAATTAAAGATTTGTTCACATAATGGCGGTATTTCAAATATCTGAATAGAACCCCTGTATTTAAAGGGTGTATCTCACATTGATAGCTGCAGCAAAGGTTGGCAACTAATTTTGTTTTGCCCAAACGGATGTTAGTTTAATAACTGAATATAACAGCAGTATATAACTCTGGAATTTCAAACATCTTGATGCCGCAAGGCCTAAAAAAAAATTTATTTTGCCCAAAAAAGGCATATGCAGCAATGGCTGCAAAAAAAAGCTAACTCGTGTTTGTTTAATAACTAAATATGACAGCAGTATAAAACCCTTGAATTTCACACGTGCTGATGCTGCAAGGCCAGAAAAATAGTGGATTTTGGCAAAATAGTGTGTTTTTAAAAACCCAGAAAATTATGGCTGTATTTCTAGCTTAAATTACACTAATCCAGATGTTGTATATTGCCCAAAAAGTGTTTTTGGGTAACAGAATATGAAAGCTGTATATATTAAACTTGAATTTAACACTTGCAGATCTGTAAAATAGTGGATTTTGGCAAAACAGTTTGTTTTTAAAAACCCAGAAAATTATGGCTGTATTTCTAGCTTAAATTGCACACTGACTAAGCGTTCAAATGCACCAGATGTTGTAAATCTACAAACAGATTATTTGTAATTGACTGACTTGTAAAAAAAAAATTCGATCACTGGGCTCAGGGCAGTATAAAAAAATTTGTGCCCTGCACCCACACAACACAATGTATGTAGATCGCTGAGTTAGATTCAAGTTTTGAACAAAGATTCTCTCCTATTCTCTCCCTGAAATCACCAGCAGCATTCTCTTCCTGCACTAAGCACAGCAGAGTGATGTGCAGCGCTACGTGACTCCAGCTTATATAGAGACTGGGTCACATGCTACACTGGCCAATAACAGCCATGCCATTAGTAGGTATGGCTGTGATGGCTTCTAAGGTCAGACAGAAATCGCTGAACACCAAACCCAAACTTTTACTGAAATGTTCGGGCTTGGGTCCGGGTCCAAAAATCCTAAAGCAGCCCCTCCCCCCCGCCGTCACTCTGGAAGAGAATGAGGGACAGCTAAGAGGTTAAAAGAAATGCTTACTGATTTAATGTAATTGCAGTGCTTGACTCTGGTTAGCTGTATGTGAGGATACACACTGCTCTGGGTACTGAGGGAAGTTGTCTGCGTTCTGATTGGTTCCGCTAGTTCATGTGAAGAGAGCAAGGGCTTATGGGAAGTGAGGGAAATACAGGATGGCCTCAAGGAAGGGCAAAGATCATCACAGGAAAAGCAGCAGAGGCCATCTTAGGAAGTTGCTGAAATAGAGGCACAGAGAAATATGGTTGGGCTAAGGGCTGAATACAGACATCAGAAAGGTAAAATTAGCTGAAAAATGCAGCTTCATGAATATCTTCCCTTCAGCATCACATATATGTTAGGAATTTCATTTATGGTAGTGAAATGGCAGTTACACTTTAATGGAAAAAAAAGTGTCAGAATTCTGGGGAGTTGCCTGAGAGTGTTTGATGCAGGTGTACTGCGTTGGGCACAGGGCACCCCTAAGTTTTGCTATGGAGCCCTGTGAGATATGTGTATGCCCTATTAGTAATCAATACAGATGTCCAGATAATTCCAAGGAGTTGACTTTTGACTTTTTTGAATTGTATGTGCCCATTGAATAATTGTAAAGCTTATTTTTTCTTGTTACAGCACAATGGTTTAAATCAGAAGTATATCTCAAAGATAAGAAGAAACTTGTAATTTAAAGGGAACCTATCATCACCTTTATGCTGTCCATACTAACGACAGCATAAAGTAGAGACAGGTGAGTTGATTTCAGCGGTCTGTCATTTAAAAGTTAAAAGTAAGTAGTTGTCGAGAACCAACATCACAATCATTGCAGACTGGGCCTGAAAAAGAGTCCTGGCCACCTGAGAAGAGTCCTGGTGATTCATGAATTCCTGCCCACCTGCTGATGACTGACAGGCTTCTACCTAGTTTTCTCCCTTTCTCTCTAGGAGAGAACTGCCAATCATCAGCAGGTGGGCAGGGAGAGCAGGAGATTCTGAATAACTGACTCTTCTCAAGGCCTGGGCTGCAATGTTTGTGATGCTGGTTCTCTGCAACCACTTACCTTTAGCTCATAAGTGACACACCGCTAAAATCAGCATTTCTGTCACTATTTTATGCTGCCCTCAGTGAGGTCAGCAGAAAGTTGATGACAGGTTCCCTTTAAAGTACTGCTGTTTAATATCAGCATCCCCTGGGGATCTGTATAAGTGTCATCCTTAGCAGGACAGAAGTGGAACTCAAAGTGAAATTACAAGAAGAAACACATCATGCTAGGTTAGGATTCAGTCTGTGGGCAGTTTGCAAGCACAATAAGTTATTTTTATCAGTGTAGACAATTCCAGTCACTGATGGAGCAATTTTGTTCAGTGAGACTAAAATACCTTAAGGCAAGATTCTCTGTAAGCACACATGCTTGATGAGACATGTTATCTAAACTAATTGTGTTAAGAAAACACCTTCAATTGCTTTTCAATGGCTTTTGTTTCGGGATATCACAAGGAGTTAAGACATTTTAGTTAAGAGTTTTAATATTGTATGCTTTAAAGTTACAAAACTATTATAGTAGTGAGACGACTTAAAGGGATTCTGTCATCAGATTTTACCCCTCTAACCTAAACATATGCTCATGTCCAGACTAATAAGAAGAATCCTAAGATGGCATTATTAAACCCCACTGTGGCTCCATTTGCCCAAAAAACAGGTTTTTATAACCTGTCAATCACTTACTTAAGGTGCCCAAGGGGAGGTCTGTTAATACAGGGTGCCTGGTCGCACCCCTCACCGTCCAGTGCCCAGCGCCACCTTCCCTGTCTTCAGCGCCGCCTTCTACAGCTCAGCGCCACCTCCGCAATCCTCTGGAGTCTAGTACACAGGAGAGGGATCTGGCAGAGGGGGACGGGGAGGATTGCGGAGGCGGCACTGAGCTTTAGAAGGCGGCGCTGAAGACAGGGAAGGCGGAGCTGGGCACCGGATGGCGAGGGGTGCAGCTGGGCACCCAGTATTAACGGACCTCCCCTTGGGCACCTTAAGTAAGTGATTGACAGGTTATAAAAACCTGTTTTTTTGGGCAAATAAAGCCACAGTGAGGTTTAATAAGGCCAGCTTAGGATACTTCTTATTAGTCTGGACATGAGCATATGTTTAGGTTAAAGGGGTTAAATCTGATGACAGAATCCCTTTAAGAGTTGTGCCTTTCTCACAGTCATTCATTTGTATGCTGCCTGTTGAAGGAGCCTCTGTACTCTGAAACCTTGCAAACAGAATTTCTTTTTTGGTTAGGTTAGGCTAGTTTCATGGTAGCACTTGTATGTCTAGCAATCTGTTCAGACAGCGAACAGTCTGCCTGATCTCTCTGCATTCTCAACAGCATTGCTATCCAGCCCCAATAACTATAATGGGGACCAGCAAATATGGCGAAAACTGGCCAGATGAAAACCACCCATGCAGCAGAATTTGTCCAGACAATTCTCTCCATATTTGATGGGTTGTGGTCAGGTCTCCACCAGTCTTTATTATAGATAATGGGGCCAGCAGGCATGCAGGCAGCGTCTGGCAATGCCGCAACCAGAGAGCTCCAGCAGTCTGTTACCTGCTGGAACAGCCTACTGGAGCTCTGAAACACTACTGGGAAACTAGCCCAAGAAAATAAAGATATCATTGCTTTAATGCTTTTGTAATTTTAACTTAAAAGTATTTAACATCACATAGATTTTTCTGGCTAACACAGTACCAGGATATTTTGTCTATATATCATTCTTTAATTTTAAAAGGCTTCCACAACTTACACATTAGGGCTTTCTCCTTTGAAAGTCAAAGCAGAGATAGGATCTACAAAGGGAGGATGAACTTGAGATTATATACAAAGCGGCACTGTATGTCACTATTAACATGGGTACAATATTGCCCTCTTTACAGTATTTGCATAATGTATTTCAGTATTTATGGTATATAGGCACTATGTGTAATTGTCTACTGTAGGTGTAGAATTTCTGGCTGTCAGCACCATTTGGTTAACTATAAAAGCAGTGACATAACTATAGGGGTCACAGCAGATGTAGCTGTGACCAGCCCACAAGCCCCAGAGGGTCCTAAAAGCCCACTCATCATGATAAGTATTTGTTTGGTCTCTTCTCTTATTTCCTTTGATGTCTGGCTTCCAAAGTAGAGTATATTGGAGACACAGGAGTCTAGGAGACAAGTTTAGAAGATTTACGATTCTGGATATCCCCCACTGTGAGAAAGGAGATAATTAACCCTTTAATGCTAAAAGCAGCAGAAATGGCAGTATGTAGGAAGGAAAGTTGTGGATCGAGATGCAGATAAAAACCCTTTTGTCAGCAAGGATTAAAGTGTTCTTGTAGCACATCTGTATGGAAGAGATTTACAGGAAATTATAATCCTGATTATACTTAGAATTCTACTGGCATGTAAGTGGATCCAGTAACGAATGTGAGTTGCATAACAGGACCTAAAACCCAAGTAGATTGAGGTTGCCTGTTCACACACTGGCAGACACCATGCATAGAACTACTTTGTATTGTGAAAAGGCCCTCCCTCTGTAAAACAGCTTAGTACAATTGTCTGTGTTATGTATGTGCACCGCTTATCATATGTACAGCGCTATGGAATGAATGGCGCTTAAATAATAAATAATAATAATAAAGATACTGTGATCACTCTTTGAGAACTGGATAAATCCAATCAAAGAAGGTGCAACTGCATTGTAATCATAGGCTACTAATGCTGCATCGATGGATCGCTTGAGAGACCCAACAATGCTGGTAAAATAGTATAGATAGATTGCAGCTAGCAAACCTGAGGAGATATTGTGCTAGGGGGCCCAAGCTGAACTTTTACTTTGGGGCTGATACGCCCTTAGTTATGCCCCTGCTTAAATGGGTGGTAAATATAGGAGGTTCTGTGTCTGTCCAAGGTCCCCACTGAAACCTAGTGCTGGACTTGGGTATAGATAAAAGTTAAAAAAGCATTTTTAACTTGAAATGACTTTGAATTACTGCAGGGATGGCAAGCTTTGCCGAATTCTAGAGATGAGCAAAGTTTTTAAAATTTGACTCAGGAACTTCACTGAAGTTAGCCAAGAAATGTAATTTGTTATGAATTAATTAGTTGCAAATGGCTATAAATCAGGTATACCCAAGTCACTCTGCCTTAGGTTATGACTACACAGAGCGGCCGTGCTGTGAGCGGGTTTTGGCCATGCTGTGATAAAGAACAGCGTGGCCAATTAGCCCGCAGTTGTATTTCATTTAATAATGAAGACCGCACTGTATAGTCCTTATTCATTATTAAAAGCCGAACAATACCTTTAAACAAGAGCTGTTGCTGGTATGGGGTTTGACTGGATAGGGGGAGGCATAATATGCAAATTATTGCTGTTCTGTAGTGTTGAGCGAATTGCAGTATCCGAATTGGACTGCTATCCGCATAGCAGGAAAAATTTGATTCGCCATGAAGCTGAATTTCCTCATGGTAATAAATCAATTTTAACCACTTCCAGACTGGTCCATTTACCCCCTTCCTGACCAGACCTAATTTAGCAAATCTGACATATACTTTATGTGGTAATAACTTTGGAACGCTTTTACTTATCCAAGCCATTCAGAGATTTTGTTCTCGTGACACATTGTACTTTATGTTAATGGTAAATTTGAGACAATATATTTTACCTTTTATTTATGAAAAAATCCCAAATTTACCAAAAATTGGGAAAAATTTGCAATTTTCTAAATTTCAGTTTTTCTGCTTTTAAAACAGAAAGTGATACCTCATAAAATATTTATTACTTAACATTCCCCATATGTTTACTTTATGTTGGCATCATTTTGTAAATGTCATTTACATTTTTTAGGATGTTAGAAGGCTTAGAATTTTAGAAGCAATTCTTAAAACTTTTAAGAAAAGTTCCAAAACCCACCTTTTCAGGACCAGTTCAGGTCTGAAGTCACTTTGTAGGGCTTACATAGTGGAAACCCCCTATAAATGACCCCATTGTAGAAAGTACACCCCTCAAACTACTCAAAACCGATTTTACAAACTTTGTTAACCCTTTAGGTGTTCCACAAGAATTAAAGGAAAATGGATTTGAAATTCCAAAATTTACATTTTTGGGCAGATTTTCCATTTTAATATTTTTTTTTTTTTAACATATCGAGGGTTAACAGCCAAACAACTTAATATTTATTACCCAGATCCTGCGGTTTAAATAAACACCACACATGTGGTCATAAACTGATGTAAGGGCACACGGCAGGACGCAGAAGAAAAGGAGCGCCATATGGTTTTTATAAGGCAGATTTTGCTGAACTGGTTTTTAGATGCCATGTCCCATTTAAAGCCCCCCTGATGCCCCCTTACAGTAGAAACTTCCAAAAAGTGACCCCATTTTGTAAACTAGGGAAAAAGGTGACAGTTTTAATTGCTCTATATTATGTTTTATGTGAGGCAAGGTATTGTTTTTATTTTTTACATCATTCGTCTGACAAGGTAGATCATGTGCTATTTATATAGAGCAGGTTGTTACAGATGTAATTATATAAAATATTTCTACTTTCTTTGTTTCAGTTTTACATAATAAAGCATTTTTGAAAAAAATGTTTGTGTCTCAATTTTCTAAACTCCATATATTTTTTAATTTTTCTGTCGATCGTCTTGTGCAAGGTCTCGTTTTTTGCTAGAAGAGTTGACGTTTTTATTGGTACCATTTTTGGGTACATATGATTTTTTTTGATCATTCATTATTACACTTTATAAGGCAAGGTAACAAAAAAATTGGTTGTTTTAGCCAAGTTTTTATTTATTTTCACAAGATTCACCTGGAGGGGGGTTAGGTCATGAGCCATTTTTATAGAGCAGATGGTTACAGACATGCAAATGCCTAATATGTGTACTTCTTATTTAATCAAATTTTACACAATAATAGCATTTTTTAAACCCCAAAAATTATTTTGTGTCTCCATAGTCTGAGAACCATAGCTTTTTTATTTTTTGACCAATTGTTTTTGGTAGGGTCTCATATTTTGTGGGATGAGGTGACAGTTTAATTGGTACCATTTTGGGGGGAATACGCCTTTTTAGGCGCTTGGTGTTGCACTTTATGTGATGTTAGGTGACAAACAAAGGCTTTTTTTGCACTGTTTTATATTTTTTTTACGGTGTTTACCTGAGGGGTTAGTTCATGTGATATTTTTTAGAGCAGGTTGTTACTGAAGTGGCAATACCTAATATGTCTACTTTTTCATATTTATTTCACTTTAACACAATAATAGCATTTTTGAAACAAAAAAGTGATATTTTAATGTCTCCATGTTCTGAGAGCTATAGTTTTATTTTTTGAGCAATTTTCTTATGTAAGGGTTCATTTTTTGCGGCAGGAGGTGATGGTTTTATTGGTACCATTTCATGGGACATACGCCTTTTTGATCACTTGGTGTTGAACTTTTTGTGATGTAAGGTGACAAAAATAGCTTTTTTTGACACCAGTTTTTTTTTTTTATGGTGTTCATCAGATGGGCTTTATCATGTGATATATCTATAGAGCCGGCCGTAACGGACGCAGCAATACCAAATATGTCTATTTTTATATAATTTTTTTCTATTTTGAATTTTTTGTTTATTACTTAATTGGAGATTCATTTATTTATTTTTTTACATGTGAAACCTTTTTATTTTTTATTTTACACTTTGCATCTCCCATAAGGTCGTACAATACCTCTGGGGGACATTTAACTTTTTTTTTCACTACTGATTTCCCCTGTAACTGGGGCTGACATAGTAGACAGTGCTGTACAGCCTCAGTGCAGGGCTGATTGAGGTCTGTGGAAAACCCGACCGCTCCTGCACTCTCCTGGCCCCGACGATCACATCACCACCGGGCCAGGACAGGAAGCGTATAGCGCTCCCTGATCTGTATACATAGTGCTCATTGATCACTGTGTATACAGCAATCTAGAAGGAAGGGACACATAGGAACTGTCCCTTCTCTCTGGGTTGCCCTGCTGTCACTGACAGTGGGCCCCCCACTTGAAAGCTGCACGATTAGTGTGCAGCTGCCATCTCTGAATGAGCGTTCCAGAACGTCCATTCAGAGATAAACAACCAGCCCAAGGATGTTTATAGTCAATGGACAGTCGTCAAGTGGTTAAAACAAAAATCACTGAAAATAATTCACTAACTTAATTGATGCAAACATATAAGCCCTCACTTTGCTATGATAATATCTGAGACTCTCAGCCAATATATTTTGATCAAAACACATTTGTGCCCCCCTACCAGCGCCAAAGTGGTCTTAGGCAGGTCGTACTCTAAACACTCCTATGCCGTTCAGCATCTACATTTAGGAGAACAGACCCTGCAAATGTGCTGATCCTAATTTCCTTTGTGTGCATCAAGCAACCAATGACAGGAGGAGCACTCCCATCTAATCAAAGTTGCCTGTGGGACAGAATAAATTTTCCCTTAAATGGCGGTAAAAAAAAAAAAAAATATACTCACCTCATCAATTTGAGTGTGAAGAGGCTGCCGCGGCCATATTGTTTACAGTTCCAGTGCAAAATATCATGCGTTGTGATGTATGATGCCCACTGCGGCCAGCGTGATGAGATCATCATGCACTGTAGGAGATTTTGAGTGGAGTTTTCAATCAAAGTGGTCGCTGCGGCCTCTTCGCACTAAAATGGAAAAGGTGAGTAGTATTTTATTTATTTTTTTAAACGAATAAACCAATGAAAGCACTCACTATTATTCTCAGATGCCACGATTAGCAATTAATACTGCATCTGAGGGGTTCAATTATGGGGGGGGGGGGGGGGGGGGGTGCAATAGCCGTTCCCTGTCATTGCACACACTAAAGAAATTTGGTTTGTGACAAAGTAATTCTTTACTAAGCAAATTTCTTCGTGAAAGCAGCTGAATCGAACTTTTCAAAACTTTGCTACTAAAACATCTATACTGTTCTGGCCTGCTTTTCCTCCTTATCCACATCTTCTAATATCAATGAGAATATGTAATTAAGAACATCCAACGCCTCCTTCTCTCTGCATCTTCTGGGTCATGGAGACTTTGAAGGATGATTTGGAAGAAGTAAAGCCAGTACACAATGAGGATGGTCATCATTAAGACCTGGCCCCCCCTAAGGGGTACAGACAGGATAGTATTGGTTGGCACGCTGGCACTGGAGTGATAAAGGCTTCCATCTTGGTGTTAAATTACATATCTTAGTTTATGGCTGTAGGAATAAGTAAATGTAGGAATAAATAAATAAAACTGATGCGGACTAAGTCTCCCTGCACTCTTCCTGCAATCTCCCTGAACTCTCCCTCTCCAATATTCTTTTATTAATCGTTTTGAGCAACACTGTCCCTAGTACATGAGAGTTTGTCACATTTCTTCCTAACTCAGAGTTTAAACAAATGTTACATGGTCAACATTATTTTGATTTTTTATTAAGATTTGTTGTTCTAGGCCAACACCCCTGGCGTACCGCCCATAGCGGCAGACCACGCAGTTGCTCTGGGGCCCGGGAGTTTAAGGGGCCCAGGCAGGCTGATGGCCCAGCGCCCTTTCCAATTGAAGTACGTCTCCCTTCCTCCTTGGCCCTGCAGCCAGCCTTCCTTCTGCTGTGCTCTGCTGCTTCCCCTGCCTAGTACAGCAGCAGAGCACTGTGTGAGAGAGCGAGGGCCCAGCAAGGTTAGCAGCGCTTCACTGCTCTAATCTCCTGACCACTGACCTGGAGAGCACTGGCCTGCAACGTAGCACAAACTCCATGAGCTGTTGGGATTCCCATGTCTCAGAGGGACAGCAGTGCAGACTGCACACTCTATATGGCCGTTATCTATTCACTCATACGCAGAGTTGTAGAGGGAGAGGGGGGACACACTAGGGTGCTGACGGCTGGTGTTATGTAGGTGTAGCAGGGAGTCAGTGGTTGTGCTGGTGTGTGTGTGTGTGTGAATATATATATATATATATATATATATATATACACACACAGACCTGTTCACAGCTTATTCACCTCACAGCAGCTTCCCATAGACTTCAAACCACCCATAGACATATACTTGAAATTCTGAAGGGGGGGTTCAGTCCCTGCCCCTCATTGCCTTATTACTATTTCTAATAGGGAAATGAGGTGCAGGGCCTGGATTGCCCTCATAATTTAAAAGTATATGTCTATGTATTCTTATTAGTGTTAAGCAGACTTGTGTTTTGAAGTTCGGCGTACAAGGTTCAGGTTATCTAAGAGTTCCGTTATGGATTCCGCTACCACGGACCATAACTTATAGTCTGTGGTAGCGGAATCCATAACAGAATTCTTAGATAACCCGAACCTTGTATGCCGGACGCTAATCCCTAATTATTATGTATGTGTAGAGAGAGAAATATATATATATATATATATATATATATATACACACACACACATATTCACATCACACACACACATACTACTAATTATAACATCTGCATGTATTTTTTATGGGGGGGGGGGGCGCAATTTGTACCCCCCCCTGGCCAACACATTAATTAGCAATATTTCAACAGCCATCTGTAATTTTTCCAGTTATCCAATATGCCACTTTTTTTTTCTGTGGGGGCTAATTTCCTGCTTTCTGTAAAGAAAATTTCTTATAGCCTTTTGAATATGTACATATATCATATCTACATGCAGAACACTAATGGAAAATGTGGATTCTGTAGTTACAGCAAACTACCAAACTGCACTTAAAGGGGTTGTCTTATTTCAGCAAGTGGCATTTATTATGTAGAAAAATTAAATACAAGCCACTTACTAATGTAGTGTTATTATCTATATTGCTTGCTTTGCTGGCTGGATTTATTTTTCCATCACATTATACACTGCTCGTATCCATGGTTACAGACCACCCTGCAATTCAGCAGTGGTGGCTATGCTTGCACACTATAGGAAAAAGCAGTAGCCTATCTGTACTCCTTTGATCCCAGCCACCAGAGAGGCTAACGCTTTTTTTCTATAGTGTGCAAGCACGACCACCACAACCGGAATGTGGTCATAACTATAGGTACAAGCGTGTAAAATGCAATTATAAAATGAACCCAGCCAGCAAAGGAAGCAATATGAATAATAACAATACATTAGTAAGTGCCTTGTATTAATTTTCTCTACATGATAAATGCCACTTGCTGAAGTGAGACAACCCCTTTAACTCCCTATAGCAGTGATTGCGAACCTATGGCACGGGTGCCAGAGGCGGCACTCAGAGCCCTCTCTGTGGGCACCCGCACCCTGGAAAAATCTATGGTGTACCAATATGCCTTAGAGTTTTCCTGCCATTCATCAGCACAGGGCGCGCCATGAACAGCACAGGCAGCGCACTGAATGCAGGCAGGCTATTATAGCTAAATGATAAAGTACATGGAAGATATACTATATTGGACTGTAGTATTCAGGTTAAATTGCCGTGTTGGCACTTTGCGATAAATAAATGGGTTTTGGGTTGCAGTTTGGGCACTCGGTCTGTAAAAGGTTCACCATCACTGCCCTATAGTGAAGTAAAATCTACTCAAATCTGTAGTAATTTGCACAAATATATAATAATGAGGAAATTAAATGTAGCACGTATGTAATCAGAGCTGGTGCTATGATATTTAGGGCTCATGCACTCGGATGCGGACCCTTTCACTTAAATGGGGCCAGAAAAGATGAGGACAACACTCCTACGGTGTCGCACTCTCGCAGTGCGACATCATAGACTAGCATTACAAAATATGTTGTGCAACACATGCCGTCGTGTAGCCCTTAAGAAGGTTGGACAATGGCTGCACTGAGACATTTTGTGGTGCTACTGAATGATTTTTATCTGGTGACCGCTGCAGTGCACAAGATTGCTATAGCACTATAAAATATCTCAGTCTAGCATTAGCAATAAAGGTCAGAAGAATAGAGTCACTTGCATCGTTCTTACATGGAAAAGTTCTGAACCTGGCTGCTCAGTCCAAACTGTACAATTTGGGGAGAATTACCTCGGTCAGGGAAGTGACCAAGGATTTGAGCTCCAGAGTTCTAGACATGAGAGAAACTGATTCCTGACTAAAACCAGATTGACTTCTAGAAGGACATAAAATAGCTGCGCGTAGATGCTCCTAGTCCTGTGATGGCTAACCTCCGGCACTCCAGCTGTGGTAAAACTACGACTCCCAAGATGCCTGCTTGCTTGGCTGTTCTCAGAACTCCATAGAAATAAATGAAGCATGCTGAGAGTTGTAGTTTCAGCACAGTTGGAGTGCTGGAGGTTAGTCATCACTATCTAGTCCAACGTAACAAAAATGGAGAAGATCTGCAAAGATTGCTGTGCAGTAGTGCAGCCTCAAAAGTGAATCTGGTTGCAGCAGGACTCGCACATTTCCTTTACCATGATTCCAGGAGGATTTTTAATTTATTTTTTTGCAATTGGGAGGTCACAGCCGCTGCAACTTGCAAGTTGTGCTGCAACATCATTTATTGTGAGTCTGTACTGCTACACAGGGAACTTTGGAAGCACAATGTTTGTGTTGCCATCACTATCCCCAGCATAAAAGGAGAAAATCCCTAAATACAGGTGGGTCAAGACTGTAGCATCATATTTCCCAAAATGAATGCTGTAATTGTTATAATTGCAAACTGTTCCTCAATATCTACATAAGCCCCAAGTTTGAAAAAGTTTGTGGGAAAGTCCCAAAACTGCAGGGCGGGTGTGTTATCAGACTGAAGTCGTAATTATTCTTGCATATTGCTTTCAGACAATGTTGCATCCCATTTCCTCATCTAACAGTATGTAGATAGAAACAGAATATATAATGTGGCTGTCAGCTTGACGAGTGTCCTGTAAGAGATTCTGAGGATGTGCTGAAAGAAGAGATCCTTCTTACATATTTGGTGCTGGGACTATTGCACAGACTGCTTGACACCCGAGTAATGACTAGGGGGAAATTTATATAATGTTTCATGTTTGATAAATTTGGTGTTTCTTTAAACACGTCACTTTTGTCTAGATATAATAGAAAATTCAACACTCTCCAAAGGTAATGCAAAAGTGAAAATGTATTCACAACTGGCTGTTACAACCGCACCCCAGCAGTTGTGGTACACTGCAATACTGTCTACATTATTATATCCTGCTACTACCTCTCCTGATGAAATGTCAGTGCCTGCCGATAACTGACACAGAAACGCGTTGAGAGACACCAATATCGCATACTGTAGCTCCGAGTGATCGAGCATATGCGATAACGAAGTTGGCAAATTGGGGTCCATACTGCTGACTTTGCCCAAAGTTTAACATTAAGCTGCTGGGCTGACAAGATGCTATTTTAGCACAAGAGCACTTTAGTCCAGCTTTTCCATTGCATGATGGCTGTTGTGATGTGTTGTTCACTCCAGCATAGAGTTAAGGCAGGCCTTTACTCATAACTGTCTCATTTGCTGTTGGGTTCTTCTAGCATCCTAGCATTAAACCTCTGCTCAACATTGTTTGCCCTGCTGGAACAAAGTACCACAGTTCTGTGCAATCGATGGATCCATGATTGTTATATGAGTCAGATCCTAGATACATGTGACCTATGGATACACAGCTCATCCTGAACCCATTGCACTTTCCACTGTACAGGACGTCTAAGGTACCATCTGGGTTCGTCAGAAACATATCCCTCTAAAGGGTCTTTCACATTTTCCCATACAGTGTTTCCTGATTTTTTTTTTCCCCCACACTGGGATATTTTGTCCGTACTTTAACTATTCTATTTAATTAGCTGCCTTTTTAATTGGAAGATTAATGGTTAAGTTTTAACGCTGCACGTCTAGGTGATCCTTCACAACTGGCTGTTATTGGAGATGAGTGAATTTTTGAAAAGTTTGATTCGATTGATTTGCCGTATTTTACAAAATTATTTGCTTTGTGACTAATTACTTTGTCACAAAGCATTTTTATTTTTTGTAAGTGCAATGACAGGGAGCTGTGATAGCGTTCCCTCCCCCCCATCATTGTACCCCTCAGATGCTGCGTGCATACATGATTGCGGCATCTGAGTGTAAAAACAGTGTAAAATGAACATAAAAAAATAAAAAATGTAATTAAACTCACCACCTTCATTTGCACGCGACAGGCTGGCTGCCGCCATCTTGCTTGAAGATCTGGCGCAAATTCTCGCACTGCATGAGATGATGTCATCACGCATGGGATTTTGGCCAAGATCTTCAATCAAGAAGCCCATTGCAAGCGAATGGAGGAGGTAAGTATGAATTATTTTGTTTTTACTCTATTTAAGGTTAAATTGATTCGCTAACACAAAATACGAGGAAATTCGGCTTTGAGGCGAATCAAATTTATCCTGAAATTCAGATTGAATTCTACTTCCTGGGATTCAATTCACTCATCTCTAGCTGTTACTCCAGTTTTTTCATATGACCTCCCTACTGAAGTAAGATTGCACCTTTTCTGTGACTTTTTCAAAAATAATGATAGTGGCATAAAAAATAATCACAAAATGTTCTACATTTTGACACCAGCATTCTGACACAAGTTCTTCCTACAGTACTTATTATTTTCTTCCTGTAGTTAGAAGTGAATCTTGCAGCTTCATGTATGACATCTAGTTAATGTCTGCTTATAATGCCGTATAATGACATTCTTGCTTACTTGAGTAAGCCCCCAGTATGCACTTGATGAAACAAGTCTGAAGAGGGTGACAGATGTAGTGTTTCTTTTTCAGTTAAGCATAACAGGGGTTGAATATACACCAAATTCTTGGAATACCTTTATTCCTCTATCCTGGAAGAAGTAAATGCTAAGAATAATGGGGTTTATTGTTGTAATGACATATTCATGTACGCTGATATGAGGAAGATCATTTTTACATGTTTACTCTTGTAGTATTGAAGACTTATTGGTGTACTGTTCTTGTACTAAGTGGGTGGCAGAGTTTTGTAGAACTTCCAGGATCTACAATATGTTCTGGTAAATGTCATTGTGTAAGTATGTGCTCAGAATTACTTTGGCAATGCTACTCCCCCCATCATGTCTCCTGCAATACTTAGTCAGTGCTGACCAAAAAGCTAGTATTTCTTAACCGTTAGTGACTAACGATATGCTTTTTTACAGCTGTCACTAACTTAGGTTAGACTGCGGCCCAGTCTAAGTGCTGCAGTGAAGAGCAGGAGATCATCTCCCATATGACAGTCAAGCTCCCATTTTAATGGCCTGGGTCAGCAGAAGCTTTGGTCTGGACCATTTAACCCCTTAGATGCCCGATGCTCTTAGCGACTGAAGCGTCTAAGTGGGCTAGAGGGAGGAGGTTCTCTCTCTCAGAAATTAACACTCTTCAAATAATATTGCACGGATGCCAGTATCTTTGCATGGCAGCTGGGGGTCTAATCGACTGTGCCGCTGTTTATTGCTTGTTCACCACCAAAGAAACAGAATAAAGAGTGTTTTGTATCCCTCACGCAGCTTTGTAAAAATAAAAGTTATGGGTCTTGGGAAACGTTGAGGCAAAAACACTTTTTTTATGTAAAAAAAAAAACAAGAAAAAAACAATATGTATTTGGTATCTCTGCAATTGTACTGACCCAGAAACAAGTTATCATGTAATCTATGCTGAAAAATGGATGCCACTAAATTTATAACCTAAAAACTCTGGGGCAGTAGTTCTGTTTTTTTTTCCATCCTCTGCCCCCAGAAAAAGTTAAAAGTTAATCAGTAAATTATATGCATCTAGAAATGGTGCCTTTAAAAACTACAACTTGTCTCACACAAAAATACACAAAAAAAAGCCATCATATGGCTACACTGATAAAAAAAAACAACAACGTACAGCTCTTGGAATGTGACGATGAAATTATAAAAAAAAAAACTTGCTTGGTCACTAAGGCCCAAAACAGGCTGATCACAGTGGGATTTTATGTGCTTATTATAATAGTCTTAAATTCAAACAACTTTTATGTTTGCTCCTTATGGCCTGTTTTACTGCTGTTAATTTATTGAGGGTTTGCATGTTCAAGTCAAGCTCCAGTCATGCACATTAAATGAATGTTTATACAAGACGGTTTTCTCACCGTCTCTGTGTGGCAACAAGTTACAACATGGGATTTTGAATGAAACTGCAGTTTTGAGCATCAACACTTGATGGCAAAAGTGTCCCATAAACGTTTGCTATCTCTAATTATTAGTAGCAGTGTACAATACACAGCAGTAATTGTTATCATTTTAGCTTTAAATCTGCATTATATTATGATCACACTACTATATGCATGTATGTGCATGAATGCAGTTCCTTTGTTTAGATCTACATTGTGTTAGTGTTGTTCATTATGTTGAAAGAGGTGAATAGTTCCTAGTAGAAACATAGGGGACATTTATTAGGACTAGCATTTCCCATGCCAGACTGAAGTCCCTCTGCACTACTGGAGGAAGCGCCAAAGTTATGTTGAAGTGCATGCCTCTACATAAGTTAGGTGTTTCCTCTAGCAGGCTGTGCGACATATTTAACTCTGTCAGCAAAAGGGAGCCAAAAACTTGCTTTAAAAACTGGCGTGTAAAATTATTAAAAATGAGCCAGGGCTGTCGGCCCACCCACTTCCCTGCCAATGCCATGCCATCTTTCCTCGTTACTCTCTGGAAAAGTAGTGCGAGCTGGACAAAGTCGCAGATTTTGCTGCAAAAATGCAGTGCAACAAAAATCTGTGCCTTTAATATGCCAAAGTGGCATATATTGGTTAATAAATAATACCTATAATTGTAAAAATGCTGGTTATATGCTGTAAAACTGTAATGTTACAGACTAATATCCAGACTATGCAGCACAGACAGCAGCTAGATGAGCTGGGAGTGACTGTCTTGGTAGGTTGTCACAGGTGGAGCCATGCTAACTGCGTGCATACCACAGCTGCTGATGGGTGAGTGGGGGAGGATCCATAGAGTGAAAATGACCATCAAGGCCATCCTATAGATGCTCAATTAGGTTCAAGTCTGGGGAGTTAGTGGGCTGGGTAGTACTTGGAAGTCTTGGTCATGCTCTTCCAACCAATGTCAGACATTTCTTGCCATGTGACATGTCGCATCGTCTTGCTGGAAGATCCATTTGCTCCAGGGAAGACAATCAGCATGTTTGGGTGTACTGTACGTTATCTGCAAGGATGAATGCATAAAATAATCAGTTGAGAATGCCTTCCACATCGGTAAGTTGTCTCGGTAAATGCCACAAAAACATTCCCCAGACCATAAGTCTGCCAGTAGCTTGTGTTCTTCCAGCAATAGTTACAGGGTTTTTGTGTTCTAATGTTCCTCACCTGACATGCCAACATCCATCCATTCGATAAAGCAGAAAACATGACATGAGAAGGAAACCCTTTGCCTCAAAAATTAATGTAAGCCTTTTCTGCTGACGCAACTTAGCTAGCAGAGGAGCAATGACCATCCATCAACTTTAGAGCCTTCATACGCAGTAAGGTTCACTGAATTGTTATCTTAGATACATTTGGTAGCCCCTGGTTCATTATGGCAGTGAGCTGCTCCACTTTAGCATGAAAATCCGTCCTTGCACACCTTTGTAGCCGATGTTGATACACTTTCATCACAGCAGCACGCAAACCGTTCACAACATGTGCAGATTCAGAAATACGGCCACCTGGAAGCTGGCCCGGAAGCCAATAATCATCATATTTGCTACTCTGATAAATTGCCCCTTTTACCCATGTCAGCAATGAGCGATTTGTGTGTAGACAGCATATTGCACACCTTATATACTCCCAGCATGCCAGCTCACGACACATAACTTCTTAATGAACTATGCTCTGCCCATGTGGAAAGTAGGAGGTGGTCATAATAATGTGACTCGACTTTATATAATAACATTAAAGTGCAAAACAGATTCCTATGCAAAAAAATGAAAAAAAGTGTTCAGACAGAAGGCAAAGCAATCAGAAAAGGATAAAAGTTACCTGTATAGAGTTATCTGGGAGCTGTTGCCAGAACCCTTCTTCTCCAACTGCTTGCATAGACACAGAGCTTTGGTTCGGCAAATTAAAATGCTGTTTTTCTTTTGTTGATCCGAGACTCATCTCCAGACCTATGGTACTACTCTTAATATGCAAATTAAACCTTTGGTGCAGTGAGGGAGTCACCATTATTCTTGTTGCACCAAAGGTCTATTCCTTTCTGTGGCCAGCCCCCTGTCAATGAAAGCAGCCAGGGAGAAGCTGGCTACAGAAAGAAGTGGAGCCTGGATGCAACAAGAACAATGGTGATGCCCTTAAGTGCAATGGCCTAAGTTGCATATTAAGAAAAAGTATCAGAACTCAAGCATGAAGCCTTGAATCACCAAAAGTGCATTTGTCAGGAAAACCCTTTTAGGAACATGATCTGGCAATTAAAAATTTGATGCAGACATTTTATTTTTTATTATTATTATTTTATTTATTTTATTAGTGTTTAGAAATAGAAATGCTGCCAATAAGTTATCAATTTATAACTGTTATTTAACTGTACTGTGTTAGTACTGGTATTTAGTATTAACTAATAATCATATTTTCTAGACATTTCAGAATAAGACAGTAGAACTTCTAAATTGAGATCTTTAAACCCTGGTTTGAACTATAGCTATTCTGCTATATGAAGGAAAACATTTTTTTTTTGTTTTGGAAGCTACAGTACATTGGGATAGTAATAAACAAATACATAACACCCCCAACCCTTTCTAGTCTACTAATAAAAATATACTCCACCATTAAACCCCAAAATGCCATGAATAAGTTATTATTTTAATTTAAAACTAGTCCAACATTTCTGCCCTGAAAGGTGAACAAACATATTACTTGTAAAATATATCTTCCTGTAATCTTAGCTGCTCTTTTGTGTCCATGAAAATTTATGCTCTGCCATACTCCAGCCAACTTATTTGATGAACTCTGAATATTTTCCATAGATCTGGAGATTGATTGGGAGAGGGCAGAAACATGTTTATTAATGGAAATGTGCCACTTCTATTATATACAGTTGGCATCGTTTTAAGAGAAAAATGAATGTATACATTAAAGTGTCAAGTCCTGCTTCAATGAGCCATGTGCCAAAAATGAGGATGAGACAGCAGTCTTTAAGTGGAAAATGTGAGAAGAGCAGACGGTATTTTATGTTTTAGTTGACGGCATTTATTTCTAATTGCAGTTATGTATTATTTAACTTACTGTAATATTTACTATTGAGCTTACATCTGTTCATTTCTGTTTTATATAGGAAGTACTACACAACTGCAAGTTACACAGGATATCATTTTGTGCTGATGATAAAACGGACAAAAGGATTTTTACATTCATATGCAAGGATTCAGAGTCTAATAAGCACTTGTGTTATGTGTTCGATAGCGAGAAGTGTGTAAGTATGCCAGATGTTTTAGGGCGTTTTTTTTTGTCTTACATGGAAAAGGTTTGGCTTGGCTGAAGACTAACGCTTGGAATGAGATGAAATCTCCAGATGTTTATCTTCATTAATGGCCCCAACTTGTCATGAGAAAACAGATCAAGATGTTTCATTTGTATTTCTTCCCATGCACAGCTTCATGCAGCTTTAAATGAAGGGTTCTTGCCCTTTGTCTTCTTGTGTAACTTTTTTCACAGAAGTTTAAACAGTTTTTAGCAATACAACAATGCAGAGGAAAAATAGGTTCAAACTGTTTGACCATTCAGAATAAACCCTAACAGACAAGTAAGCAGTTTATCTACATACACACTTTAACATGTAAGCATATTTAGATTACATGATTGTGCCCTTGCAAACCTTAAATAGAAAATCTTTTACTTGTTCTCTGACTTTCTTCATCAGAACTATGTTACATACAAGAACATACTTTTTCAGTAAGTAGTTCAATGTAATATAGACTAACAATATAGATAATAAAAAAAGCTGAATTTGAACAAGTCAACATCCACTAAATAAAGTGTTGTTTAAGGGACTGAACTGAGGAAACCCTTGTATACTGTAGGATACCACTACAGCTGTTACTGAGAGCAGAGGGGAGGGTCTGTGAAACAGCTCAATTCAGATAGCAGAAAACACTTCACAGTGAAGCTACTCTCCAGTGCATTTAGGGTTGAAGTAGAACCTGGTAGAATTAAAGATCATATTCACACTGCTCCTGATACCAAATGCTCCACAAAGGGTAGCTTTGGCCTGTTCTCCGTTTACAACTTAGCACTGTCAGCAGTTTTATAGGGACAGGCTCCCTTTAAGGAAGTAGATAAAGCTCCCTTAGCCTATATACCCCAATTTACTTTTTCAGTATTTTGTGGTCCGTTTTTAACTGATCTGTTCCGTTTTTTTGTTTCCATTGTGTTTCTCTTTCTGCTCCGTTTCCCTTTCATAGTTCCGCAAAAAATCTCTGTATGGTTTCCGTATGCAATCCGTTATTTGCGGATCGCAAACAGAAACATACATTTTTTTTTTTTTTTTTATATAAACTTTTATTTTATTTTTTTTAGTTATCATACAAAAAGATACATGACAATATACCATTTACAATGCAATAAGATCCAAGTGTCCGTCAGTTCTAGTCCATAAAGCATAGTTAAATATGATTTCATGCAAATACCCATAATTAAATAGATATTGACCAAACTCAGATAGAGGTCTCTCTGCCTGAGGGGGAAGCAGGACCCACCCGGCATTGAAGGGTTTAGAATTACAGATAGAAGGAGACATCTTATTTATTATAATTATCTCTATACTGGG
The DNA here is from genome assembly GCF_014858855.1 of Bufo gargarizans. Classification (NCBI taxonomy): domain Eukaryota; kingdom Metazoa; phylum Chordata; class Amphibia; order Anura; family Bufonidae; genus Bufo; species Bufo gargarizans. The sequence goes on from NC_058087.1 coordinate 99,087,474, forward strand.
AGGGAGCATAGGCCCGAGGCCCGGGGGGCCCGCCAAGCAGCGAACACGCACCTGCCACGGCCTCTCTCAGACGTAAGCAAGCGCCACGGACAGGACCAAGACCCGTGGGGCGAGTCCTCTGATACACACCTATCCCATCTGGGGCAGGCTCATAGCGATCTTTAATCGCACCCTTCCATAGAACCGGAGAAGAACAAAAGGGGGTCCAGCAGTCTTCTATCCCAGTGGTATAAAACCCACTCCCAGGATTTCCTGCCTCATCCCCATAAAGTTGGATTAAATGATAATAGCCTGTTTAAGCATAACTCGCATGGGTTCACCGCGGTATCTCGTGAAGAGAGGACACAAATCAAAGTGTCACTCAACAATCTCCAGCACTTGAGAAGACAAGAAAAAAACGTAACCAGCCAGCACTGTCTCATTAAGAGAACCGTGCCCAGCATAAGCTCCAGTTCATTAAGAAGGGACAAATGACGGGACCCAAACCACACCCGAGTCAGCTCACTGCCCGTGGTAGAAACTCACGTCCAAGAGAAAAAGCCGCATCCCGGGTCCCACCCGATGCCCGGACCCCCCAAGGTCCTGAGCCCCGAACCCTCACCAGAATATTAGTCCATAATTTAGATTAATCAAGAATTAACCAATATCCAATGCCGGTAAGTCCTGCCGGCCCCCGGCATTTCAAAAGATGCTCCATTATAGCTTCACATTCTGCATTAATACATTGCATACAAACAAAAAGCCGGACAAATTGGATCTTCCCCCAACAAATCCCCTACCATACCCCCCCCCTCCCCCCACCTTGCAGAGAAAAAAAAAAAAAAAAAAAAAAAAAAAAAAGATATATATATATATTTAAGACATTGCCGGACGGCGAGATGACGTGAACACAGCACGTCTCGCTCTCCCGCGCCGGCCTCTTCCCCTCAGGCTCCCGACTCACCCGATCAGCTGACTAGCTGATGTTGCGTTGAAGTATTGAGCGGCGCTCCGCGCTGGACGCGGCTCCTGGATCCTGGATCATCTCACCTGCGGCTCATCGGTGGTTGCCGGACGTGCTGACCCTCCGTTGCTCTTTTTTCGCTTCCAGTCCTCCCTCCTGTTCGTGTCTGATTTCAGCTGCTTCACTGCCCCAGGGACCTCCTCTCTCCTTCCCTCGTCGGCTGGCTTGCTTGCTCGGCCCTTGCCTCCCGTCTGCTTCCTCCCTTTGGATCCGGAGGTCTTACCGCTTTGCCTACGGCTTCTCCTCTACTGTTTGTCTGCCTGTAACCTGGACTGTCGGCCATTCCTGGACCCCTGGACACGTGAGAACATAGCCTTGGTTGACTTTATTTTTTACATAGCGCTGGTTTCTGTGTTGCTGTGTTGCTGGGAGGACGTATTTTTTTTTTTTTTTTTTTTTTGCTTTGCCTTGTTTTTTCCCGTTTTCCTTCTGCGGGATTAGATAGGGGGGTGAGGAAGCGGTTAAAAGGGGGGAAAATAAGGCGATAAGGAAGCTATAAGGAGGTTTAAAGGAGAACATAAGCTGGGAAAAAGAAAGAAGCAGCGGGGTGTGAAAACAACAAACAGGAGAAAAAAGGGGAGAAAAAAAAAAAAAAAAAAAAAAAAGGGGGGGGAACATAAATAATCTGGAAATTAATAAAAAAGGGAGAGGGCGAACGGGGGAAAGAAGGGAAGAGAATGGCCCCAAAGCGACGATCAGTGGACTCCTCGACAACTAAATTGGGGTCAAAAACACCAGAAAATAAGATCGATAAGTTTTTGAAATCACCATTCCCTATTGAAAAAAATCCATCTAAAGTTAAAACCTCTGTTAATGTGAAGAAAAATGTTAAAACGCCCCAGTTTGAGGAACCCTCTGAAGACGGATCAATGGAGGCAGACCAGGAGGCGGTAGAGGAGGGATCTTTAGCACAAACGCGAACAGAATATGATCCATCGGTATTAGATAAGATCCTTTCCGCCGTGGAAAACAACGGCTCCCTGGTGCAGGGGATGTCCACTCAATTGGGTTCAGTACAGAGTGATATCACCCTAATCAGGGAAGACTTAGTAAAGATCCGGGATCGAGTTCTCAATGTGGAAAAAACTGCTGCTTCACTGCAAACCGAGATTGCCACATTAAAATCCCAAACTCTGCTTCTCGCCTCAGAAAACCTAGTGATACAACATAAGCTGGAGGATCTTGAGAATAAGTCAAGGCGAAATAATGTCCGTATAATTGGCTTCCCAGAAGGGGCTGAGGGCCGGCAGTTAGAGGAGCAACTCAAAGATGTCGTTATACATAATCTAGGCAGCGAGAATTTTTCTCCCATGTTTCAAATAGAAAGAGCTCATCGAATTCCAGGAGGAAAATCTATTCCAGGGAGGCCACCGCGTACAATTTTAATGAAACTTTTATTGTCCGTTGATAGAGATATGATATTAAGAAGAGCTAGAGAATGTACTCCCATTGAATATCAGGGCTCTAGGTTGCTCTTTTTTCCTGACTTTGCTCGTCAGACTCAGGAAAAGAGACGCAATTTTATAGAGATAAAGAAGCGCTTGGCGCTAAAGGATATCAAATATTCTCTACAGTATCCAGCGAAATTAAGAGTGATCTATAATGGGACTTCCCTGTTTTTCGAGACTCCACAACAAGCGTTAGACTGGATTGATCAAACGGGCATCTGAAATTGCGTAATATTATGTTTGAAGGGATGCTGGGGGGTGGGGCTTGGCTGGGGGAGAGCGGCCGGAGGTTAGAGGTTCGCTGATTAGATCGGGCGGATCAATGGAGAAGGGGTTGGGGGGTGGGGGGGGGTTGGGAACTCACCTTGCAGGCTGGGGTTTTTTTTTTTTTTTTTTTTTTTTTGGGTTTTTGTGTTTTTTGTTTTTCTTTATTTTTTTGATTGATGTCTATTAGAATTGTATCTTGGAATGTCAGAGGGCTCGGGGAAAGGGTTAAAAGGCAAGCTATTATGGATGCAGTAAAGAGATACCTTCCAGCAATTATATGCATAGTAGAAACTCATCTTACTAAAGAAACCCTGCGCCGTCTGACGACGGGATGGCACTCCCAGTCTTATCACTCCACTTTTAGCGGATCTTCTAGGGGCGTTTCAGTCCTGATTCATAATTCTGTAGATTTTATCCTCATAAAATCTCATATAGATGATCAGGGCAGATTCATTTTTCTACATGGTAAGCTGTATGGCCATAGTTACATTCTGGCCTTCTTTTACATTCCCCCTCCATTCTCAATGTATCCCTTGACTCAGCTATTGCTTTTTGCCGAAAATAGATCAGAATGCCGGTTAATCCTGATGGGGGACTTCAATGCGGTTATGGACCCCAATAAGGATAGACTTACGTTAGATGCAGACCGGGGGAGGAACCCCTGCAACTCCTTGCTGCCCCAGTTCTGTTTAGAGGTAGGAGTGGTAGATATATGGGAATACCTCGGCGGAGGAAAGAGAGTATACTCCTGTGTCAGCAGGGGGGGGAGAGCAATGTCTCGGATTGATTTAGCACTCACTAATGAGAGCAATTTGAGCAACATCAGCAAGATCCGATACGGAGTACGAACCGTTTCGGACCACTCACCCGTACTAATTGAGGTTCGCACTGGGGAGAATAAGGACATAAGGGGGCTAGGATTCAAGTTGAACCCATATTGGCTTGCCGTTATGGAGAATCCTCAGTCTATTACATTATTGATATCCTCCTTTTGGGAGGTAAATTTTCCCTCTGCCAACATCAATGTAGTATGGGACGCTTTGAAAGCGTATTTAAGAGGGATCTTCATCAGTGAGATTGCTGCAGCAAGGCGAACATTTAGGGGTAAAGAGGAGGAACTGGCTAAGATCGCTATCCTTACCAATGAATGTTTTACCAGTCAACCCACGGAACACAACAGGGAAGAGATGCAGAAGGCTAGCTGTTGCTTGGAAAAGTATTTAGTAGAGAAAGCAAATCATAGAGTATTCTTTAAGGGGCTTAAATATTTCTCGGAGTCCGGACGTCCTGGTAAGCTCTTAGCAAGAATAATTTCTCAACAAGATAGGAAAAATCAATCCATCACTTTAATTCGAAATTTAGAGGGGGAAACTATAACAAATTTAGAGGGGATTAGGGATGCCTTCTTACAATATTTTGCTCAGATATATAGACCCCCTCTCGATACGACATCCGAACTGGCGATGCGATTCTTGGAGAAGATTCCACTTTCCACTTTGAATGAAGTTCAGGTGGAATTTTTGGAGGAGGATCTGTCTCTTTCTGAGTTGAAGGAGGCTTTGGGGTCTATCTCGGGGAGCTCATCGCCAGGGCTGGATGGCCTCCCATATGAAGTTTATCGTAGGTATGGTGAGACGCTCCTCCCGCAGCTACTTGAGGTGTTTTCCCAAGCGGCCCAGGGAGGGGGCTTGCCATGTTCTATGATGGAGGCTCTTATTGTTCTGGTTCCGAAAAAGGATAAAGACCCGGCAGAATTGAGCTCCTATAGACCAATTTCTTTATTAAATACCGATGTTAAGCTACTATCAAAAATTTTGGCTAGGAGGCTCTCGCGGGTTATTTCCACTATTATTCATCCAGATCAAAATGGTTTTATGCCAAGAAGGGGCACCCATCATAACTTGCATAGGTTATTTATGAATATTCAGTCCCCGGGGAGTGGCGCCCGCTCCATCCTGTCGTTGGATGCTACTAAAGCCTTCGACAGGGTGGAGTGGACCTTTCTCTGGGAGGTGATGAAAAAAATGGGCTTTGGCCCAAGATTCTTGGCGATGGTACAGCTCCTCTATAACTCCCCAGTCGCTAGGATAAGGATCAATGATATGATTACAGAGAGCTTTATATTAGGAAGAGGCACCCGTCAGGGTTGTCCTCTTTCCCCTCTGTTATTTAATATTTACATTGAACCCCTAGCGGCTAGTATTAGGCTGGATCCGAGGGTGGCCGGTTTTGGTACAATGGGGAATCAGGATCGAGTATCATTATATGCAGACGATATCTTGATTTTTATGCATCAGACAGATACGACTCTTCCTCGCATAATGGACCTGGTTGGTCTCTTTTCCGGTCCTTCCGGTCTCGAGATCAACTGGGATAAGACCGTTCTCCTCCCCATAGATGAACTGCGGGGCGAACGGTACAACCAGCTAACGATCTCAGATTCAATAAAGTACCTGGGTATAACAGTTTCTGCCAAACCACAGGAATATCTTCAACTCAATCTGCTCCCTCTGTTGATAAAGCTGAGGGTTAAAATAAAGATTTGGCAAAAAATTCTGTCGGCGAGAGCCGACAGAATTTCATTAATAAAAATGGTGGTGCTGCCCCAGGTTCTATACATCTTGCGCAACTCGCCTGTATGGATTGTAGATAAGTACTTTAGATTGATAGAGCGGATGCTTAATGACTTAATATGGGGGAGGAAGCGTGTGAGACTGAAGGTACTCTATTTTTCTATGCCCTATAATCGGGGAGGTCTTAACCTCCCCTACTTTAGGGGGTACTTTGTGGCCTCCCAACTCTGCTTGTTTAATGAATGGGAAAATAGCCAGTTCTGCAGCAGGGTGGTGAAAGACTCAGGCCTTGCAGATTTCTTTGCAGTACTTGAGTCTGACTATTTACTAAATGCAGTGAGTGGGTATACACTCTTCTGCAGAATGGCTATAAAGTCTTGGCGAATTATAAGGAACTGGTGTGGAGTTGGGGCATCACTTATTTGTACTCCATTGTGGCACAATCCAAAGCTTTTGAATTTAAATGACCTGAGTTGCAGCCAGTATTGGAGGACCAAGAATATTCAGTACCTGCATCAAGTGGTCAGTGGTGGACACATCTTGTCCCTTGCGGATTTAAAGCAAGGGGCAAATTTAGGTGAGGTGGCTTGGTATGCATATTTTCAATTAAGGTTAGCACTTTCTAGCACTGTGAATCGCTATCTTCTTATTATAGAAACTCCAGAATTTTTACACGATTTAATTTCCAAGAAAATAGTCACGAGAATTAAAGTATCTCACTGTTATAGACACTTAATGAAAAAGTTTTTTTCTGACGTTCTTTCACCAGGACAGAGAGCCTGGTCATCCTCGCTCTCAGCGACGGGCTCTCCGAACTGGGAGAATATAGGGGAAAGCTTAACATTGGTCTCGCACAATTTTAATCACGTTGTGGTACAATTCAATATTTTGCACAAAATATATGTGACACCTATATGGTTATATAGGAGAGGACTTAGTACCTCCTCTGGCTGCCCACGCTGTGGTGAACCCGAGGCAGATCATCTACATCTGTTCTGGGATTGCCCAATGATGAGCAGGTACTGGAGATCGGTTCAAACCAACCTGGCTCGTAAACTCAACATTGTGGTTCCCTTCACTCCCAGGATATGGGTTCTGGGAGATTTATCGGAGGTTAATTATCAACCCGCAAATGGTCGATTGTTGATTAAGGTGATGTTTCTGGCCAGGCTTCTCATTTCTAGAGCATGGTTTTGCTCCTCCGCTCCAGATTGTAATAACTGGTTGGGTCTGGTTGAGAAGGTGAAAAGTTACGAGAAGATCTTGCATAAACAACGAGGCTCCTACTTAAAGTGGGAAAAATTGTGGAAAGACTGGGATATGATCAGAAACATACATTTTTTAATCATATATGTATTGTACAGTAATGTTTTAACAGTATACACATGGGCAAAGGGCATGGATACACAAAAAAATGGTTGACATACGGATGTGTTCCATATGCAATCCGTATTTTTTGCAGACCCATTGACTTGAATGGAGCCACGGATCATTATCTGTAGGCAATAATAGGACAAGTTCTATCTTTCAGCGGAATGGAAATACGGAAACAGAATGCAAATGGATAAAATCATGGAGACCAACAGAATAGATTAACATGAAAATTTGACGGCACCGTGAATGATGGGTATACAAAATTCTAAATACAAACCGGATTCCAAAAAAGTTGGGACACTATACAAATCGTGAATAAAAACTGAATGCAATGATGTGGAGGTGCCAACTTCTAATATTTTATTCAGAATAGAACATAAATCACGGAACAAAAGTTTAAACTGAGAAAATGTACCATTTTAATGGAAAAATATGTTGAATCAGAATTTCATGGTGTCAACAAATCCCCAAAAAGTTGGGACAAGGCCATTTTCACCACTGTGTGGCATCTCCCCTTCTTCTTACAACACTCAACAGACGTCTGGGGACCGAGGAGACCAGTCTCTCAAGTTTAGAAATAGGAATGCTCTCCCATTCTTGTCTAATACAGGCCTCTAACTGTTCAATCGTCTTGGGCCTTCTTTGTTGCACCTTCCTCTTTATGATGCGACAAATGTTCTCTATAGGTGAAAGATCTGGACTGCAGACTGGCCATTTCAGTACCCGGATCCTTCTCCTACGCAGCCATGATGTTGTGATTGATGCAGAATGTGGTCTGGCATTATCTTGTTGAAAAATGCAGGGTCTTCCCTGAAAGAGATGACGTCTGGATAGAAGCATATGTTGTTCTAGAACCTGAATATATTTTTCTGCATTGATGGTGCCTTTCCAGACATGCAAGCTGCCCATGCCACATGCACTCATGCAACCCCATACCATCAGAGATGCAGGCTTCTGAACTGAGCGTTGATAACAACTTGGGTTGTCCTTGTCCTCTTTGGTCCGGATGACATGGTGTCCCAGATTTCCAAAAAGAACTTTGAATCGTGACTCATCTGACCACAGAACAGTCTTCCATTTTGCCACAGTCCATTTTAAATGATCCCAGTGAAAACGCCCGAGCTTGTGGATCTTGCTTAGAAATGGATTCTTCTTTGCACTGTAGAGTTTCAGCTGGCAACGGCGGATGGCACGGTGGATTGTGTTCACTGACAATGGTTTCTGGAAGTATTCCTGAGCCCATTCTGTGATTTCCTTTACAGTAGCATTCCTGTTTGTGGTGCAGTGTCGTTTAAGTGCCCGGAGATCACTGGCATCCAGTATGGTTTTACGGCCTTGACCCTTACGCACAGAGATTGTTCCAGATTCTCTGAATCTTCGGATGATGTTATGCACAGTTGATGATGATAGATGCAAAGTCTTTGCAATTTTTCGCTGGGTAACACCTTTCTGATATTGCTCCACTATCTTTCTGCGCAACATTGTGGGAATTGGTGATCCTCTACCCATCTTGGCTTCTGAGAGACACTGCCACTCTGAGAAGCTCTTTTTATACCCAATCGTGTTGCCAATTGACCTAATTAGTGTTAATTGGTCTTCCAGCTCTTCGTTATGCTCAAATTTACTTTTTCCAGCCTCTTATTGCTTCTTGTCCCAACTTTTTGGGGATTCGTTGACACCGTGAAAATTTGAATCAACGTATTTTTCCTTTAAAATTATACATTTACTCGGATTAAATGTTTGATCTGTCATCTACGTTCTATTACAAATAAAATATTGACATTTGCCATCTCCACATCATTGCATTCAGTTTTTATTCACAATTTGTTTTGTGTCCCAACTTTTTTGGAATCCGGTTTGTACAATGGTGCAATTGCATTTTTTTTTCTATTGCACCCTATAATTTTTTTTTACAGTTTGTCAAAGATTATATGAGCTAATGATTGGTAGCATTAAAAAGCACAACTCATCCCACAAAACAAGCTGTAATACAGCTTTGTTGATGGCAAAAAAAAAAAAGTTCTGGCTCTTTGAAGATGGGAGAGAACATTGAAAAAAATATCCCCAATGTTGACATGGTCCTTAAAGGGGGATTCCAGTTATATCAAGTTATCGCACAGGTTGGAAGATAACTATTAGGTTGGTTGGGGTCCTACTGCTGGAACTCCCACCTATCATAACAACAATCACAAGAACAGGGGCCCCCATACCCCTGAAATGAACAAAGCAACAACAAGCTCTTAGATGCTCCATTAATTTCTATGGGAGTTCCTGAGAAAGTTGAGTACAGAACTCAGTTAGAAAAGAATGAAGCATCTCAGCACATGCCCAACCAACAGCTCAGTTTATTTGCCAGCATAAGACCCATCAATATAATAGTTATCCCCTATCTTGTGTATATAGGATTACTAATATAACCAGAATACCCATTCAAGGGGTAGAAATCTGGTCATTACTTTAAAGCGGTTCTACTGTTTGTTTTAACTGATGATAGATCATCATCATCTGACTGGTGGGGGTCCGACACCCGGGACCCCCGCCCATCAGCTGTTTGAGAAGGCAGCGGCTCCAGTAGCGCCACGGCCTTCTCACTGTTTACCGCTGGCCCAGTGACGTCACGACTAGTATCAACTAGCCTGGGCAAGGCTAAGCTCTATTAACTTGAATGGAGCTTAGCCCCACCCAGGCCAGTTGATACTAGTCGTGACGTCACTGGGCCAGTGGTAAACAGTGAGAAGGCTGCGGCGCTGCTGGAGCCCCGCTGCCTTTTCAAACAGCTGATCGTCTGGGGTACCGGGGGTCCTGAGGATAGATCATCAGTTAAAACAAACTGCAGAACCCCTGTAACCAGGGTTGCACAATGTGCAGCCTGGAGGCCGCATGCAGCCTATTATGCCATTCTGTGTTGTCCCAAATGATCTGGTCACAGACATGCTACTCTTTATCTCATGGCTGCTCACATGTATTTTTCATGCCTGAGAGGAGTGGCACTCAGTGAAAAAGCAGGGGCAAGTAAAGAATGATTGTAAAATAATCTTTTGAACATATATTGGCAGAATGAGGATCTTCTAATAGCATTGTGGCACTTCAAAATGGATGAGATGAAGTGGAGAAGTGCCTTGTCTACATTCAGCTATCTTTTTGCAGTTTTGATAAATCACATACTGTAAAGTACAATTGAGAGAGACACACTTTTTGGAGTGCAAGCTGGGGAGAAGTTTTTTTATTTTGTCGCCATCTTTTAACCATGAGAATGAAGTTTCAATGACAGAGGCCACATCAAGTCCCAGCTCAGGCTTCAGGTTAATAAAATTCCAGCAGATATTAACGTCTACAAATCCAATATATTTTCTGGAAAGCTCTGGATGCATACATTGAGCATAGCCACTGCCCCACATTAAAGGTGTTGTGTCATTTCAAGCATTGGTGGCATATTGTTAGGATATGTCACCAATGAATGATAGCTATGGGTTCCACCCCTAGTACCCCCCCCCCCCACCGCTATCTCTAAAATGGAACCAGCAAAGTCAAGGAGAGCAGACCGTGCATGCGTAGCAAATCTCCATTCATTCCTATAAGACTGCCAAAAATAGTGTCGCGTTCGGCTATTTGTGGAAGTCCCATAGAATGAATAGGAATTGCACACAACAAGTGTGGCCACTGCTCCATTCATGGATTGATTGATGAATATAGCTGAGCCAACGCTAGGCTATTTTCGGTAGTCCGATAGAAATGAATGGAGGGCGTTCCTTCACTTTGCAGGCTCAATTCTAGAAATAGCTGTGATCCTTGAGATTACACAACTCCTTTAATGTGAGGCAGTGGCTATGTGCTCGGTCACGTGCCTCTTTGGGCACATGTTGCCACTAAAGAAAAACTCTTTAACCATTTTTTTTTTTTTTTTGTAACTGCATCTGTGAAAACCATAACTTATTTTTCCAATTCAGTTGTAAAACGTAGCAATGATTGGGAATGAATATTCATGCTATTAGGAATTTTTGTATCAATGATATATTTTGACAGGTTCCCCCTATCCCTCTTCCCTCTCAACTGCACTTCCTGAAAACCCAAATCTCACTATGCATAATATGTTCAGTTCTGTGAGGGGACAGTTGTTTGAGATTTGCTAATGTTTTTGTCAGCCATATTATTCCCTGTTTCATCTGCAGAGCTAGATGCATTTCACTCAAAAGCAGGGAGTGTCTTCCTTCTGACTGGACTGCTATGATATCCATTCCCTTATCCCCCACTATGTTTTCAGCTCCAACAAATCACAAAACAGATAAGGAGGGGCAAATCACACTTACAGACACACAGGAGAAACACAGGTGGCTCCAAATAGTTGTTTTATCTCTTTATCTCATCTAGCCTTGACACACTCCCAATTCCTCTCACAAGGATGGATCTTGTCTGACAACAGGGAGTGGGCTGCAACTTAGGTGGAAGTGAGACTCTCTAGTGGCCATGACTTTACAGCTTTTTTTTTCACGTATATTTTTTAAATCAAGTGACTAGAAATTTACTAGTTATGCCATTCTCTGTTAACTGAAATTAAATTGTGTGAAAGTACAATGACTCTTTATCTCTATCTTTTTTTAAAACACCGTATGCCTTTACTTTATGCTTCAGTGTTTTTGTTGCTGTTCTTTGTCTTTAAATATTTAACAAAAATAATATGAATGTTCCTGATCATTGCCCATTGAACCATGTAAAATTACTTTTACATATGATTTTCATTATCAATATAATTATTACTTTTATTCAGTAGCAATCTTTACTTGCTCAAGGAATGTCTAAACCATTTTAGGCAATAGAACATAAAGGAGACATAATTACTGCAAACAATATATAAACCTCTACTTTATTGTTTTATTAAGGCTGAAGAGATAACATTAACAATTGGTCAAGCATTTGATCTAGCATATAGAAAGTTCCTTGAGTCTGGAGGAAAAGATGTTGAAGCAAGGAAACAAATAGCAAGCTTGCAAAAAAGGGTACGTCCTATAATACTACTCCATGACCTGTAAGAACTGTGTTTACATGTACAGTATATATCTTTGCCAAAAGAAAGGATTTCCCTATAGCAACATGTAGCTATCTGAATGAACTTTTATTTATTTATTAGGGAAACAAAAGGACTGAGACCTTGAATTTGTAACTGTCACTGCGTAAACTATTCATCCATATGTTGACTGCATGTACACTGTATTTTAAAGATGTTCCACAAGTATATATGTGGGGATGCAGTCAGTCTCAATGTATGAATATAATGGAAAACCCCTTTAGAAAAAAGGGATAAGGCCTGGTTACATATTCGGAACTTGGTTCACTTTGATTCCCTGCCTTTCAAATATTTGATCTAACAAGTCATTTTCAAACTCCCTCCATAGTATTGGGGCTCATCGTGAACATTTGACTGTGCACTGATTCATGATATGAAATATGCAGTTATGACAATGAAAACCTGGGTAGCAGAGGAAATGGTGATGATTGATTAACATTCAGTTGTCAGTGATAGTTTGTCAGATTAGCAAGGGTTACTATTCTTAACCAACAATCTCACAGCCTGAAGATGGACATGGTACCTTTCAGTGGCATAGCATGGGGGGAAAGGTATTTGTCCAAACTGCAAGGTGGTGCCTAGACAATGCCTGACAAGATTAAGCATTATCTGCATTGATGATGCAAACCCTGCATCATCAGTGCAGTTCAAAATCCTAGATAGCTAAAGGACCTATAATGATGTCATCACAGGTGTTGAACCATCTAGGAGTAAACAGACTGCACTGACAATGTGTAGTTCTGAGGTTAGGACAGTGCAGGACCTGAGATGACATAATAAAAGGCCCTTCACCACCCGATGTCTATAGAAGAAGTACAGAAGTTTTTTGTTTTGTTTTTTAAACTTCAGTCTCCCTGGTCCTGCAAGTCCCCATAAGAGGTGAGACGTTTAGACACTTAAATCGGGACAATGCGGCTGAGAGTGGGGATTTTTTATTTATTTTTTGTAAGCCCAGTCTTGCCTTGACTGTATTACAAGCAGTGCACTGTGTGCATCCCACTATCACCATTCAATGAATTAGTTACTGAATGGCAATGCAGTGCACTGCCTGTGACAGAGTTCATGGCATTCACCAACTTGCATGCCACACTCTGGATAAAGACTGTCTCATGCCTGTGGCTTACAAGACTGATGCACTTGAACTGAAGAGTCATCAGAGCACACATGCCCAGCTCTCTCATAAGCTATGCCGCTTCCTCTAGTGGACCAAGATATTTTATGATTGCTAGGTGTCTCAGGAGCAGTGCTGCTGGGTTCAGCTACCTTGATCAGCTCTGCCTGTGTAAAAAAGGCATGTCTATAGGTTAGGTGGTGCAATACTTGGCTTGCAACATGTGCTGGCAACTTCTGTTATGCCACTGGTACCTCTAACCTAGTGTATAAAGCAATTCAGCAACTAAGCATGGTTTTCCCACATAATAATTAATTAGATAATCCTTTAAATATAATGAATAATCTATGCAAACTTTCTGGTTACTAGGTAGTACTTAAATAAGTTCATGCATGAACTGCATGAACACAGGCCAAGCCTCCAGAAGTGATTGAGATTGAATAGTGATGGACTAACATCAGCTGGGACGATTCGCGAATGCGCTTTCATGATCAAATATTCGTGAACTGCGTGTTTGCAGCAGGCCCCATTCACTTTAATGGCAGATGAACCTAAAAAACTTTCAGGTCATATTTGCAGCCAGAAAACACTTACTAGAAGTGCACAAATAGTCTCACAACATGGACAGTGATATACCAAAGGGGGATCATTGGCAAAAATTCCCATAAAAAATATGTATTTTAATGAGGGGCCATTTTTATGTGTCTCAAAGGGAAACTCTCAAAAATGTGCCATGCTGGAGCCTAGAGAAATGTTATTTCCTATCGGTTTGATGTATACAAATGTGCAGTACTCCACGTTTTTGTATCCTGCAGAGTCCTTAAAAAAATGCATACGTTATTGTAAAAAAAAAATTCTGCCATCGAACTGTATGGTGAATGGTCGCCACTTTACGGCATCAGTCTGAGGCATCTGTTAACGCATACATTTTTGGTATGCATTAAATTGATGGCAAAAATAGGAAGTGAATTCAGCCCTAGTGTCAGAATAAGCACCAGTACACAGCGGAGCAGCGTGGCGGAGAGGGGAGGCCGCCATGTACTGACAGAGCGCTACCTGGTCCTGCTGGTCAGGGATGAGGACTGTTTCCCAAGGATCATTTTCTACTGCGCAATACAGGGCACAATGTCAGAAAAAGTAGTAAAAAGATTGCAAAGGCTCTACTGACTTGCACAACACGGCTAGGTGCTCTCTCCAAATATGGCAGTACCAATTGCCAAAATATTCGATATAGTATAAATTACATAAAATGGAGGGCACTCAAATGACTGGGTGTATAGAAGAACCCAATTGCAATAGAGGTATATCTCGTTTCTTTCTTTATTTTAAAATTATACCTTTCTGTACATAAATAGATAAATCAAATTGCAGTTGCACCATTCAATGGTAATATGACAAAGAAGCAATAAAATTTCATTTCGCGGTGATAAAAGTTATTAAAGATTATATCAGGAACACTATGATTCCTCTTAGTATATCCAGTTAAAAATAAAAGTCCTTATATGGCTGAAAGGGACCTACTTCTGCAGATGATCAGTCTGCGTGTAGGTCATGCATTAAGATCCTGTGATGACGTAAGTTCGCTAATGTCCTGAGAATACAGTCACCTTAAAGAAGAAAGCGGGAACAGTCTTACCCCATAGAGATGGATTCCGGGGAGCTGCTACAAAGAGGTGTCCTTACTGAGGTCCTCCGCTCCTATGCGGCGTGTAGCGGTGGTGTGCACGTGTTCTTCGGTGTCCTCGGTATCTTCTTCTGTTCCGGCTTCCTGGATCACTACGTTGCTCTCCGCTATACAGGAAGTGACGTTCCTATGACCGGAAGTAACGGACCGTTGTTCCGACCAGCTGGCCGATTTTTTCAGCAAACTATATTTAACTAAGATTTAAAAGTACTATTCTGAATAAAACCAAACGCGTTTCGGTGCACTCTTGCACCTTCATCTTATTTTTGCCCCACCGTGCCGCTGTGTATAAGGCAAGGACCGTACTTTGTTCTGGGTGGTGGCGGATATGTGTGGGCTGGCATTAGGAAATTAATTTACACGTGGTCATCACAGGTGTTGAATTCCTTCGAGATCCATGCCTCATTCATTTTTAAATGTAAAAACACAAAATGCAATCGCACATTTTGGCCAAAGCGTAATAAGCCACTCACCACGTCAAAGTCGCCTTCATGAGTGGTCCCTAACACTAGTTCCTACCTTTTATGGGCCATGACAGCCACATAAAGTCCAGGGAGCGCAGGTACAGCATGCACGCCAAGCACACTCTGCTTTTAACCCCGTCCGGTGCCATTACAGCTTTCATTGGATCCAGGGATGCAAGTACTCACATGCATGCTGAGCCCACTTTATACTTCTCCTGGAGCCTAATGGCTACTGGTAGGTGCTGTATAAGCAGACTCAGTTTTATACTGACTTTAAAACCAGCCTCCAGGGGGCAGATTAACTGGATAGGTGTGCTTGACTGCTTCGAGATCGCCACGCCTCCAATACGTACTACAAAGAGAAAAATATGGAAAATTTCAGCCCGCACAATGTCATAGCCCATAAAAGGTAGGAACTAGTGTTAGGGACCACTCATGAAGGCGACCTTGACGTGGTTAGTGGCTTATTACGCTTTGGCCAAAATGTACACCAATGCCTTATTCAACATCCAGCATAAAGGCAGGGCAGAGTGCTGGTTGCAGTGTGCGATTGCATTTTGTGTTTTTACATTTATATCTCTCTTTCGCCACAGCAATCTGCACCTCCTAGGGGTTGTGCGGGCTGAAATTTTCCATATCATTCATTTTTAAAAATGATGTTGTGAGCTAGACGAGTGCGCTTATGTAACACGCCAGACCTGCAGGGTATGACAAAGTGAGGTCACAGTTATGGGCAATCGAGGGTACTCACTATATTTGAAGAACCCTGGGCAGGTGCGTGGCAGTGAAGGAGAGGTAGACACAGTTCCTCTGGGGCACGCTCTGTAGATAGGGACCAGGCCTGATGGTAGTTGAGGTGCCCTGGATGTTACAGGTATTTTGTGTGCCTGGGGCAAGGTCCCTGTGGTATTCGTGACGCCAGTGCCTTTGGACGGTGGCACGCCGGTTGGTGGTTGGAATGATGAAGGCACACAAGTATATAGTGAACCAAAACGTTACCTTACTGAACAATCCAACTTTGTACAGCAGGTGTAGCACAGTCTTCAGATTACAGTTCCACAAAGGGGCTTATTCACAATATGGCAGGCAATAGTCATGCAAGATACGCTGAGGGTAAATTCCACAAGCACTCAGCAGCAGGTTGTACCTTTCTCAGAATCAATGTACAGTGTCCCTTCTAGAACTCCTGCTCTGGCTTTATATCTCCCAAGGCCCGGATGCCTAAATGAGTGGCTTAAATCCCTGGTTACTTTCCTCCTCAGGTATTATACTTCTTGCTATGCTTTCTAATGTCTTCTGCCCATCAGGGTCACTTGGCTTACCCTGGGTCGCCTCCTCCTATCAGGTGGATAACTGTAGGTTTCTCCCAGGAGGTTGGTTCCTGCAACTGGGGTATCTCTACTGAGCTGATCCTAGCTTCAGGAGCTTCAGGTGGACGAGGTGACTCCTCTAGTCCCCTGGAATGAACTAACACTTCCCTGTCTGGGCCTTCCTATATGTAACTAGGGCTCTCCAGCTCCCTCTAACGTCTGGGAGGCTAAACTACACCCTGACAGGCCTGACACCCAGATAATAAAGGGAAAAACATGCACATGACATTTAATGCAATGCAACACATTAACCTGTGCAGTGCCCACCTTTACCTAGTGGGACACTACATACCCCCACGCTATAACGTTGCCCGTCCTCGGCGCAACATAGAGGGTCCGCCCATCTGGAAGCGGCAACCTGAAAGATAGCAGAGAACATCCATATGCAATATTCACCATATTAACAATATAACAGTTATTAAATGCACTGAAAGGAGTGATGACAAGGGGCGTCGTTCTCTTCTCTCAGGATAAGGTGAGGGAACAGGGGCGCTGACCTGGCACAGCGTGTCAATAACCCAGGATAGTCCATATAAAATGTAGATAAACAGAAGTCCTTGGAGGCTCAAAGAACAACATGAGTCCGTACCCAGGTTTGCAATGGTTAAACAGGGGTTTCCCGTGAGGGGCTACCTGGGCCCATAACGTAGTCCACAAACCTCACAGGTCGGTGCCCCCTGGTAGAACGGGTAGACCTCCTTACTGGCAGGGATTCTTCCTGCCTGGCTTCAGGAATGTCAGAAGAGCCCATTGCCTCTGGAGCTTCTTCAGGAGACTGAGGGCTAACAGGAACAGGAGCAGGAACCAATAGATTCAACCAAGGCGTGAGGGCCCAGTGGAGCGGCTCTTTATCATGGATTAAGTTCTCCACAGCCTGCATAGGGTCCATAGGTGGAGCCGGCAACTCTTCTTCAGTAGGCTCCGGTTCCATCTCCTCCGCCGCTGGTTCTCCTTCTACACAGGGCTTGAGGCGGTTCCTGTGAACAACTTGGGGACTTCTTCCTTCCCTGGAGATCTGGTAAATGTGGGCCGCAGCATTAGGTATGGCAGTGATAAGGTAGGGAATCCTTTCCCATTTGCTGTCCAACTTGCTGGTCCGATGGTTGTTTTTCAACCATACCTTGTCTCCCAGAGCCAGGGGTCCCGCATGGGCAGTCTGGTCAAAGTCTTTCTGCTGCCTTTCTCGGACAATCTCCATCCGTTCCTGGACAATCTCCTTAGCATTAAGAAGACGCCTTTGGTGCTCCACTACCCAGTCAGTCTTGGGCAGTGGGTTGATCTCATCCGGCACTTGTACCCCTAGGGAGTGGTCCGCAGGCAATCTCCCTTGTCGGCCGAACATCAAATAGAATGGGGTGTAACCGGTGGAACAGTGGATGGTGTTGTTGAAAGTGTACATAAGCTGCGGCAACAAAGTAGGCCAATCTCCCCTCGTCTCAGGGGGTACTGCTCTCAGCATTTTGATGAGAGTCTTATTCATTTTCTCACAGAGTCCGTTACCTTGCGGATGATAGGCGGTGGTCCGGACCTTCTGGCAGTTGTGTAGCAGGCACATCTCATGGAACAGCTGTGACTCAAATGCGGACCCTTGATCGGTGAGGATCCTTTCTGGGCAACCGTAGGGCAGCAGGAAATGCTTCCAGAACGCCTCCGCTGTGGTCTTTGCTGTCAGGTCTTTCACAGGCACTGCTACGACAAACTTAGTGAAGTGATCAATTATAGTCATGGCATATGTATACCCTGAGCGACTCGGCTCTAACTTTACATGATCAATGGCAACAAGTTCTAAAGGAGCCTTACTTACGATGGGATGCAGAGGCGCCCTCTGGTCATGGCGTTCAGTTCGCCCCACAGCACAGGCAGTGCATTCTCGGCACCATTTCTCGATATCTTCTCTCATCCCGATCCAGTAGAATCTTCTGCGAATGGTGGCCTCAGTCTTTTGCACACCAAAGTGTCCGGACTGGTTGTGGTACATATCCAGCACCAGGCTGGCATCCCGACGTGGCAGGAGAATTTGATACACTCTATCATAGGACACTGGATCCAGACTCCTTCTGAGCAACAGGCCCTTTTGAAGGAATAGTTAATGGCGATGTCTCCACAGTCTCACTAGCTCTGGGTCTGCACTCTTCCTGCGGATCCTCTCAGGGACTTTTCCACTGGTAAGGAAGTCGAGCAGTTCACCGAGGACTCTACTTTCGGACTGGAGCTTAATCCATCTTTCTTGATCGCCTCTGGACTCAGGACCATCTGATGAGGAAGGATCAGCAGCAGGGGAATCTTCAGTACGTATATTATCCTGCTGGGTAAATTTGTTATAAAACGCTGGCATCTCCACCTCTTCCCAGGCATCTTTCGGTTCATCTGGGGCTTCTGTAGTGGGGAGTCGTGACAGAGCATGAGCGTTATCATTGGAGCGGCCTGCCCGGTACTTCACAGTGAAATCATAGTTGGCCAGGCGGGAGGCCCATCTTTGCTCCAGTGCCCCTAATTTGGCTGTATTCAGATGTGCCAGGGGATTATTATCTGTGAAGGCAACAAACGGTGTGGCAGCGAGATAGTCCTTAAACTTTTCGGTCACAGCCCACACTAAGGCAAGAAACTCCAGCTTGAAAGAACTGTAATTCTGGTCGTTCTTCTCAGCTCCCTTCAGGGATCTGCTGGCATAGGCAATCACCCTTTCTTTGTTATCTTGCACTTGAGCCAACACGGCCCCCAGGCCTCTTTTACTGGCATCTGTGTAGAGGTGGAATGGCTTCTGATAATCTGGGTAACCCAGAACAGGGGGTTCAGTCAACTTTTTCTTTAGGAGTTGGAAGGCAATTTCCTGCTCTTCATTCCATTCAACAGGAATAGGAGTCTTTGGGCTCTTTTTTGGATGCCCCCTCAAGAGTTCCTGGATGGGATCCGCAATTTGTGCGAAATGCGGGATGAATCGCCTATAGTACCCTGCAAAACTGAGAAAGCTTCTCACCTCTTTCACGGTCGTAGGAGTAGGCCAGTTACGGACAGCAGCAAGTTTGTCAGGGTCAGGCTGCACTCCTTCGGCACTGACAATGTGCCCGAGATATCTGACGGCTGGTTTCAGCAGGTGGCACTTGGACGGCTTGATCTTGAGGCCATATTTAGAAAGAACTTGAAACACCTCACCCAGGTGCTTTAGATGGTCCTCATACGTCTTGGAGTATATAATGACGTCATCCAGGTATAATAGCACCGTCTCAAAATTCCTATTGCCTAAACAACGTTCCATCAGCCTCTGGAACGTTCCTGGAGCATTACACAGTCCAAATGGCATATAATTAAATTCAAACAGGCCCATAGGTGTAGTGAAAGCAGTCTTTTCTCGATCTTCTGGGGCCATGGGTACCTGCCAGTACCCACTGGTTAAGTCCAAGGTGGAGAAATAGGCTGATGACCCCAGGGCAGTCAAGGACTCCTCAATGCGTGGCAATGGATATGCATCTTTGTGGGTGATTTGATAAATTTTCCTGTAATCCACGCAGAACCTTATGCCGCCATCTTTTTTTTGAACAAGTACTAGGGGCGCAGCCCAGGGACTATGGCTGTCCCGGATTATATTAGAGTCTTTCATCTCTTGTATCATCTCTTTCACAGACTGATAGGTAGTAGGTGGTATGGGTCTGTGCCTCTCCTTAATAGGAGGGTGAGAGCCAGTGGGTATGGTATGTTTGATCACACTGACCTCTCCATAGTCTGTGGAGTGTTTGCTGAAAGCCTGGTGGTGCTCCTTCACCAGCTTCAGGACCCCCTCTATTTGCTCCTTTGGGGTGGATTAGTTCCCCACATGTAGTTCTTCCCACCAGGATGCCGTAGGGGTGCTGCTGTTCTGCGCGGTCTGGAACGCCTCCGCGGCAGGCAGACGGATCACATCCTGGAAAAACACCTGTAAGAGCTGAGCAACGGGGCAGTGTTTAAAGAGGGTAACGGGATGATCACCAAAGTTGATTAAACAGGCACTTTACCTTGGGACACGGTCACCATGCTCTTGGCTGTCCGTACGAAAGGATGATCCTTAATAGGAATAGGCTCCACTAGGGCTTGATAGTCCTGGCCCTGGATCCCTAATACAGCACGGCACCACAGGATGATCTGGGAATTTGGAGGCAAAACCACCGGCCGGTTATCCCGGATCCGGACAATGCAAATTTCTCCTTTCTTGTTGGCGAACCTTTGTTGAGCGCACAGCACACTAATAGTTTTCTGAATAACTCTTCTGGAAGCAGGTGAGGTGGATGATATGGTTTGGTTCAATGCTTCAAGCACTTCGGAGTAACAATTTTTAAGAACATTAGTCCCTAAGATCACGGGGTATCCTCCTTTACCTCCGGCTTGTACCACAATCACGCCTTGCTGTGGCAGGGTGGCTTCTCCCACCTGAAGAGTAGGTTCCCAATACCCATGCACTTTCACTGGCTTACCGTTACTAGCGATAATATCTAGCCAGGACTCTGGTGGCTGGGTGAGGAGACTTGGATCCCAGAACTTGTCAAAGGCAGGCCGTTGAATGGTGGTGACCTGTGACCCAGTGTCCAACAGGGCTTCAAAGGGTATCCCGTTGATACATATATTAATTTTCGGACGGGACCCGACATACTTAGGCATCCAGTTTGGATCCTTTGGACCTTCTGTTCTACCTCCCGAGGGGCGGTCCTCTGCCTCAGGGGTTACTCGTTTAACTGCCAGCACATGGATTCGTTATGTCCATATTTCTTGCAATGATGGCAGACAGGCTGTTTTCTACTTCTGGGCCGGTACTTCAGTGCGCCAATCAGGCTCTTTTGGATACACATCTCCATATGCAGGTGGGAGGAAGAGGATCTTTATCTTCTAGTAACAATGGTCTCTCCCACTCCTCTATCTTTTTGCACACCTTCTCTAGACTTAGAGTAAGATAGTTCACTTGTTCCATTAGTGCTGCCACTACATCTGTGACTGGAGCTTGGGTGGCTTGACCGACTCCTGCAGACCCCACATTAATAGTCTTTGGCTGACAAGCCTGGGGTTCAGGGAAGGCTGCTGGCCCTGGAGCAGGGTTCTGGCCCAGTATGCTGATGGCCAATTCTTTAAAATCCAAGAATGTACAGTGAGGGTGTTGAGCTGACAACATCCGTAGCTGGCCCTTTAAATGTTCAGTACTTATGCCTGCAATGAATTGCTCTCTAAGAGTCCGGTTCTGGTCCTCAGCTTCTTTAGGATCCACTTGGACTACAGCTCTCAGCGTCTCCTGTAAGGACAGGGCAAAATCACGGAGCGACTCTCCAGGCTGCTGCTTTCTGCTGAAGAAACGCATTTTAACTTCTGACACCGTTCTGGCTTCAAATGTGGTGCCCAAACGTCCAAAGATCTGTTCCAGGCTATTTTTCTCAGAACGGGGCCATGACATTACTTCCCTGCGGGCGGCCCCTTCTAACTGAGCTAAGAGGATCTCCATTTGCTGCTCAGCATTTATGGGATAAAGCCGGAACAAGGCCAGTAACTGTTCCCTGAAGTCTTTTAACTTGTGGGCTTCCCCTGAATAACGTGGGAACCAGGGGGCCCTGAAATAATACGGCATGGTTAGCGGCATCAGGCTTGGCGGTGCCGCGGCGGCAGGGGGCCCAGAGTCGGCTGCGGGTACTTCAGCAGGCACGACTGGGGCTGCCTGTGCGATTTCCTCGACCGCGGACATGGCGTTGCTAGGTGGGTATGGCCCTTTAAATGTAGCGGAGCGGACCGGAGCGGCTATGGCAGTAACTTTAACTTTTTTTTTTTTCAGACAAGTCTTTCACGACTAGCGTGGATCCCTCCGGTGCCTTGGCAGGGGTCGGGGAGCTTCCGGACAGGTAAGCGGAGAATCCGGTAAAAGTTTTTAAAGTTGGTACTCACTCCGGTGGTGCTCGCTCCAAGTCTCGCGAGATGCGCAGCTCCGGGTGTCGGGACGTCCTGTGTACTGCGTCAGCAGGTGGGCGCGGCCTCTCGTAGCTCCGGGACTCAGGTAGGCGGGGTTCTTCTTCCTGGTTGGTTGGGCGATGGCTCCGCCTGATTCTTTTCACGCCAAAGTCCTCTTTTTCGCGCCAAACAGCTCCACGAGGCGCACTTGTAATCCAATCAGGTTAAATAGGCAATATGGCTGTCTATTCACTGACAGCAAGCGGTGACTCAAATAAGCAGAAAACAGTCCATATAGCACAATCTTCACACCGCAATTATTACAGTTCACTTTGGCCCAGCAATTTTCAATAAAACAATTGGGGCATGTCACTTTAAGACAATTTTTAGCACACCGTTTTTAAATCCGCTATGGCGCAGGAATATTCGGATCCTGTTCGTGACGCCAATTTATGCAACACGCCAGACCTGCAGGGTATGACGAAGTGAGGTCACAGTTATGGGCAATCGAGGGTACTCACTATATTTGAAGAACCCTGGGCAGGCGCGTGGCAGTGAAGGAGAGGTAGACACAGTTCCTCTGGGGCACGCTCTGTAGATAGGGACCAGGCCTGATGGTAGTTGAGGTGCCCTGGATGTTACAGGTATTTTGTGTGCCTGGGGCAAGGTCCCTGTGGTATTCGTGACGCCAGTGCCTTTGGACGGTGGCACGCCGGTTGGTGGTTGGAATGATGAAGGCACACAAGTATATAGTGAACCAAAACGTAACTTTACTGAACAATCCAACTTTGTACAGCAGGTGTAGCACAGTCTTCAGATTACAGTTCCACAAAGGGGCTTATTCACAATATGGCAGGCAATAGTCATGCAAGATACGCTGAGGGTAAATTCCACAAGCACTCAGCAGCAGGTTGTACCTTTCTCAGAATCAATGTACAGTGTCCCTTCTAGAACTCCTGCTCTGGCTTTATATCTCCCAAGGCCCGGATGCCTAAATGAGTGGCTTAAATCCCTGGTTACTTTCCTCCTCAGGTATTATACTTCTTGCTATGCTTTCTAATGTCTTCTGCCCATCAGGGTCACTTGGCTTACCCTGGGTCGCCTCTTCCTATCAGGTGGATAACTGTAGGTTTCTCCCAGGAGGTTGGTTCCTGCAACTGGGGTATCTCTACTGAGCTGATCCTAGCTTCAGGAGCTTCAGGTGGACGAGGTGACTCCTCTAGTCCCCTGAAATGAACTAACACTTCCCTGTCTGGGCCTTCCTATATGCAACTAGGGCCCTCAAGCTCCCTCTAACGTCTGGGAGGCTAAACTACACCCCAGGCCTGACACCCAGATAATACAGGGAAAAACATGCACATGACATTTAATGCAATGCAACACATTAACCTGTGCAGTGCCCACCTTTACCTAGTGGGACACTACACTTATCGGTCACGATCCCCCCCTGCTGCTCTAATGTCCTTTCGGATATGACACTCGACGAGGGGCAAGCCAAGAGTTCCATGGCAAATTGTGCCAGCTCTGGCCACAGGTCAAGCCTGCACACCCAGTAGTCAGGGGGTTTCTTGCTTCTCACAACATCGGCCGTTAACCCTATATAGTCAGACACCTGTCGGTCTAGGCGTTCCCTAAGGCTGGATCCGGAGGGTGGCTGTCAATTGGTTGGCTGCAAGAATGATTTCATATCCGAAGTGACCAACACATCTTCAAACCACCCTCTTTTTGCAGGCACAATAGGATTGGTACCGGCACCTGTTTCGCTGTGGGTAGAAATTCCTCTGCCAGTGCCCGCAACAACAGAATGCAACATCTCTCACAGCAAGGACTGAAAATGCTGCATTCTGACAGCCTTCTGTGATGCTGGTAACATGTCCGCCATTTTGTTTTTGTACTGGGGGGTCTAAGTACGTTGCCACCCAGTACAGGTCCTTGACCTTTATGCTTTTTATACGGGGGTCCCTCTTCAAACACTGGAGTATGAAGGCCCCCATTTGCACTAAATTGTAAGTGGTGGAGAGCCCTGGCTCCTGCTCATGGCCCAGGAGAATTTCACCGGTCTCCTCCCCCCAGTCACGGACAACACCAGGGATCCCCAAAAAGTTTAAAGCCTGCTCTTCTTGCTCCTCCTCCTAGCCACCATCCTCCTTTGACTCCTCTTCAGACTCCTGCAGACTCTTCTCAGATGGAGTAGCCCCCCCCCCCCCCCCCCCCCGGGAATTTATTCAGCATTGTGACTTCTTCATCTTCCAGCTCCTACTTCTCAACGGTTTGATTAATGACACTACGCAATGCACACTCCAGAAAGAAGTCGTAAGGTACGATGTCACTGATGGCTCCCTGGCTGCTACTGACCAGTTTGGTGATCTCATCAAATGGCCGCAGAAGTCTGCATGCGTCGCGCATGAGGAGCCACTGGCGCGGTAAACAAAACCAAGCTCCCCAGAACCTGTCCTGCCACAGAGTTTGTACAGGTAGTCGTTAACGGCACATTTCTGCTAGAATAGCCTATCAAGCATATACAAGGTGGAGTTCCAGCGCGTCGGGCAGTCACAAATCAGACATCTGACGAGTAGGTGGTGTCGCCACTGAACGTCAGCAAGGCGAGCCATGGCCTTGTAAGATGTTCTAAAATGGCCAGAGATTTTCCTGGCCTGCCCCAAGACATCCCAGACCCGGGCTATTTGGCAACGAATCGAAGCACGACTAAGTTCAGGACATGTGCCATGCACGGCACGTGTGTCATTTAGCCCTGTTTCAGAGCGCTCATCAGATTGCTGCTCCATCTCTCCCTCTGAACTCCTCTCATCTTCCTCTCTTGTGGGCACCCATATGATGTCTATCGACACGTCATCATTGTTGCCTTCACCACCACTGACATTCGAGATCTCGGAGTAGGCAGCAACAGCGGGGACCACCCTCCTTGGGCCGATCTGGGTACTGTCGTCAGACCGCTGGGTGTCGGCCGTTGCTACCTCCTCTTCCTCGTCTGATGCCAAGAATGGCTGCGCATCGGTAAGGTCTGGGAAGGGATGGGAAAATAATTCCTGTGACTCAAGTGAAGGGCCTATGGTGGTGGTGTCTTTGGGGGTGAACACAGAAGAGAGTGAGTAGAGTCAAGATACAGAGGATAAGCAGGGTGCAGAAGCAGAAGGCTGAGTGAGCCACTCAACCAACTCTGGTGCACCCTTTGAAGTTATCGCACGTGCCTTTTCCAACTTTCCACTTAGGCTCCAGCCTGGTGCACCAGCCCGACCCCTACCATCCCTGCGGAACAGTCTGCCTCTTACTCTGCCTGTCATTTTCTTAATGACCCTCTGCCTAAGTCCGTAGAGAAGAGCAGTATTTGTGAAAGAAGGTATATCACAGGCCTCAATCAGTATTTGGTGGAAAAAGGTATATAGCAATAGCACCCATCAATCAGTATTTTGTAGCAGAAGGTATATGGCACCCCTCAATCAGTATTTGGTGGAAACAGGCATATAGCACCCCTCAATTAGTATTTTGTGGAAGAAGGTATATGGCACCCCTTAATCAGTATTTGGCAGAAACAGGTATATAGCACCCCTCAATTAGTATTTGGCAGAAACAGGTATATAGCACGCCTCAATCAGTATTTGTCGGAAAAAGGTATATGGCACCCCTCAATCAGTGTTTGGTGGAAACAGGTATATGGCACCCCTCAATCATAATTTTGTGGAAACAGGTGTATTGCAGCGCTCAATCAGTATTTGGTGGAAGAAGGTATATAGCAATAGCACCCATCAATCAGTATTTAGTGGAAGAAGGTATATGACACCCCTCAATCAGTATTTGGCGAAAACGGGTATATACCACCCCTCAATCAGTATTTGGTGAAAATGGGTATATACCACCCCTCAATCATTATTTGGCGGAAACAGGTATATAGCACCCCTCAATCAGGATTTTGTGAAAGAAGGTGTATTGCAGTCCTCAAGTATTTTTTATTTTTTTTTGGAGCAACAGGTATATCTGTCATGGAAGGTGTACAGAAAACTATAAGACACAAAATGAAGATCCAACTGACTGGATCCAAAACTAAGGAACCAAAGGGAGAGCCCTGCAACAGACCTGGCTCTCTCCCTAACTGCTCAGCCTATGCAAAAATCTCAATGGTAGATGATCGCATATCCTCGTTCCTCGACTGTATAACACCTGAACACCCAATAATAGTAAGGGGACACGACCACCGGCTCCCTACACTTGATACGGAGGGAGTCAGGGTCACCTGGGATCCAGCAAACAGGAAAACACAAATGAATGAACAAAACTTATCTGTAGAAGACTCAGTAGTAGCATCCAGCATGCACACACTCCAGGAAGTTGTATAAACCGCAAAGTGATGCAGTATGGGAAGGGATTTAAAGGGATGCAATCAGTGCAACTACATGACAGCTGAGAGAGGCTAACGAGATGAGAAAACGAAAGCAAAACAAAAGGAACCTCAAGGAGGAGGTTCTGAAGAACATCTGTCAGAGCTTCTCAGATGTCTGGTGGTGACAATATCACATCTGTTGCAATTAGTTACTCCAATAGCGTTTGTCCCTCTATCTAGCTGCGGTATCGCAGCAGAACTGCTACACAATACAAATGCACTATAATATAATTTCTATGTTAGAACACATATTATAAGTATATCACACCCCTCTATATCACACCTATCAATAGCACATCTATACCAGTTCTTAAAAGGATTTTTGTGGCCATATTAGCTAGCGTTTGGTATCCCTAACTGTCCCTGCTCCAAAATGCAACTTCTCCCTACACTGGCAAAACACATAATGTAAAATGGCTGCCAGATTGGGTTCTGTTATAGGGTTGGGGGTGTGTCCATGTGCTAAAAAGTCTCAATTGGCTGTCCTGTCCCACCTGATGGATGTGTCATGGGTCAAAGTTCGGCGCTATGCAAAAAAAATATGGCATTTGTTCGCATGTTCGGAAAATCGGGAATGAGCAATGTTTGCCGCGAAACGACCGCCGGGCGAACTGCAAGGCCATCTCTAAGATTCAATGTCATGCTCTTATATACCCAAAAAACTGCAGAGTGACTTTTTCTTGGGAAGATGGTCATTGAAACTGTGTGAAAGCAGGTATTCTGGAAAACACATCAATATATGAAACTAGCTGAAGGACCCGGCTTCGCTCGGGTATATTTAATCTATTTCATTTAATGTTTGTGTGTGTCATTAAAAGATATCAACACTATCCACTATAACAGTGACATCTACAGTACCCCGCCCCCAAAACAGTGACCTCCACAGCCCCCCTCCCCTTAACACTGACCCCCCCACAGTGCCCTCCTATCCCTTAAAATTGGACCTCCACAGCAGTCCACCCCCTTAACTTTGACCTTTATAGCAGTCTTCCCCTTTAACAGTGACTTTCACAGGGGCCCGTCCACTTAACAGTGGCCTTTACTGAATCAGGGACGTTTCCTTTTGAAAAGCTCACTGTAATATAGCAGCACTGTTCTGTCTGAGTGTAAGCTGCAGGGAGAAAGTGAACCTCCCTCCCTCCCCTTCAGTTGACAGAAGTTGATTTTTACCTTCATTTTTTCAATCCCCATAGGCTCAGGAGTGGGAGGGGGCGTTGCCTAAACGGATCAGGTGCATGGACCTGGGGGCAGAGTTTTAAGTCTTTTGTGGGTGGACACATTGTGGCAGGAGGCGTGTCTGGGCTTCTTCCTTTAAGAGTGACGCCCCTCTGGGTACCTTACTAGCCAATTTGCATACCAAATAATCTGGATTTTCAGAGGATAAAATCATCTATTGCTGGAACAAAGGCACATCTTGAAATAAGGTACTAAGTGCTATTAGGCCATGGCTTTACTTCAATAGCGATTATCCTAGTGACAGATTTCCCTTAAAGCTCTACTACAGCAGTGAAGAAAAATGGCTGGGTTGTTATGGAAACCTGGAGTAAAACTGTGTGTGTGTAGAGACTGTAGGGCCTGAAAGCTTCTATTGGCTGATAAGGGTCATGTGACCAAGCTTCTATTGGCAAATCCATTTTTGGGGGAATATCTCAGGAAGGGTACACCGTAGAGAGCTGAGACCTGGTCTAAAACCTTCCCGGACACCTGATGTACCTGTGTGCCAAACTTCGTGATTGCAAAAGCGACTGTGCGGATTTCTTTAGCGGACATACACACACACACACACACACACATACACTTAGCTTTATATATTAGACTAGCTGAAGGACCCGGCTTCGCTTGGGTATATTTAATCTATTTCATTTAATGTTTGTGTGTGTTGTTAAAAGATATCAACACTATCCACTATATCAGTGACATCTACAGTACCCCACCCCCAAAACAGTGACCTCCTCAGCCGCCCTCCCCTTAATACTGACCCCCAACAGTGCCCCTTATCTTTGACCTTTTTTTAGCAGCCTTCCCCTTTAACAGTAACTTTCAGAGCATACCACCCCCTTGACGGTGACCTCCACAGGGGCCCTCCCCCTTAACAGTGGCCTTTACTGGATTGGGGGCGTGTCCTTTTGAACAGCTCACTCTAAGACAGCAGCACTATACTGTCTGAGTGTGATCTGCAGGGTCAAAGTCACCCTCCCTCCCACCTCTGCAGCTGACAGGAGATTTTTACCTTAATTTTTTTTAATCCCTGTCGGCTGAGGAGTGGACGGGTGTGGCCTAACCAGATGTGAGCGTGGCTTAGCAGGACCTAGAAGTTGATTTTTAACTTCATTTTTTCAATCTCAGTCGGCTGAGGAGTGGGAGGTGGCGTGGCCTAACCGTATCTGGGGCGTGTCCTTTTGAACAGATCACTCTAAGGGTCCATTCACACGTCCGTAGAATGGGTCCGCATCCGTTCCGCAATTATGCGGAACGGGTGCGTACCCATTCATTCTCTATGGTGCCGGAAGAGATGCGGACTGCACACAGTGTGCTGTCCACATCCATATTTCCTGAGCACGGCCCCAATCTTCCGGTCCGCAGCTCCGGAAAAAAAGAGAGCATGTCCTATTCTTGTTCGCAATTGCGGATAAGAATAGGTATTTCTATGGGGGTGCTGGCCGGGTGTATTGCGGATCCGCAATGCACTACGGACGTCTGAATGGAGCCTAACAGTCACCCTCCTTCCCACCTCTGCTGGTTTTAAGTCTTTTGAGGGTGGACACATTGAGGCAGGAGGCATGTCTGGGCTCCTTTCTGCAAGAGTGACGCACCTCTGGGTACCTTACTGGCAAATTTGCATACCAAATAAACAGGATTTTCAGAGGATAAAAACATCTATTGCTGGAACAAAGGCACATTTTAAAATAAGGTACTATGTGCTATTAGGCCATGGCTTTACTTCAATAGCAATTATCCTTGTGACAGATTTCCTTTAAAGCTGACCTACAGCAGTGAAGATAAATGGCTGGGTTGTTATGGAAACCTGCAGTAAAACTGTATGTGGAGGCTGGAGGACCTGCGAGCTTCTATTGGCTGATGCATTATCTCAGGTACGGTACATCCTAGAGAGCTAAGACCTGGTCTAAAGCCTTCCCAGACACCTGATGTACCTGTGTGCCAAATTCCGTGACTGTAAATGCGACGGTACGGATTCCTTTAGCGGACATACACACACATACACTCAGCTTTATATATTAGATTTTTTTCAACAAATGATTATGCATTTCTTTAGACTTAGGGCTCATGCAAATGACCGTATGTATTTTGCCATCCAAAAAACACGGATCAGCAAAATTATTGGATAACATTCATGTGATGTCCGTGTGGCATCCATTTTTTTTTTTTGCAAATCCATTGTAGCCACGAATGTCCTTGTCCGCAAAATGGACTAGAATAGGAGATGTTTTATCGCAGAATAGACATGCAGACATATGGAAACGGAATGCACATTTTTTTTAAGCTCCATTGAAGTGAATGGTTCCCGCATTTGAACGGAAATGCAACAAAATATGTTCATGTGCATGAACCCTTATACTTAGTATTTAAGTAGTCAGATTTTCATCAGGACTGGTATAGAGTACCTTTTCCTGGGACCTCGACCAGCTTTGTGTTGTTCAGTAAATGTTTTGCATTACCTACAAGTTCTGCCCAGTCCTATCATATAGATACATGAAAGGCCCCATTTAATTAAACCATGGAAAGGCTCAGCTATTTCTGCAACCCCCATATACTGTAGTAATGAAGTTTAAAGGCATGTGTGTCAATTCTTTTTATATGTGGCGTGAGGGTCAGGTAAGGTCCAGGTTTGAAGGTGAAATATGGGCCATTGACTACCATGAATTTTATAATTTCTTCATTGAGATTCTAATAAATATTTCAATAATGGTGTTAAGTTAATTATATAGTGAATTAATCCTACAGGATGAAATTATGGATTGTTTTGTTTTTTAATGTTGTATGTGCTTATATTGCAGATTCAGGAACTAGAGACTGAAAATACAGAATTAAAATATAAAGTCAGAGATTTGGAGAAACAATTAAGAATAAGTGACCCAGGCTCCTCACCTGTAAGGAATACATATTGCTTGCACTTATTTTTCTATATATATCTGACATACTTTTTTAATACTAAAATAAGAGTGTTTAGTCAAGAAATATAGAAAAACGGACTACATGGTAGTTATTAGAAAAAACATTGATTCTGCTGCAGAGGAAGCACCTGTCCTACACTTTATAATTAAGTCTGTAACATAAAGGTGGGGAGGGGGGTTCACATATTTCTCCTTTTTCAATGTAGTGCCTTCTTCAAGTCTTGATAGGAGCTTGAAGGGGTTGACTCAGGAAACCTCTACCCCCCTTGATAAACACAATGTGCTATCTCTAAGCTAAAAAAGAAAGGTAATATGAATCTATGTTCAGAGAAAAATAATATAGAATTGAGGTAAAGGGACATGTTGGTACCTCTTGGAGTACTCATAGTCAGTAACACGTTGAGGTCAGTGTGGGTAGAGTATGTGCAAATAGAGATGGCCTTGCTATTGGAGCAAATAATTTTTACTGGTGTGATATACCAGTTGCCCCCCCCCCCCCCCAAAAGTGATTAAAGCAGGGGTGCTATATATACCAATAATATACTTTCTATATAGTGCATTTGGGTAGTGCAGAATTTGTTTGCTGTTTTGCTGCGTTACCACAGCTACACAGAGAGACAAACACTATTGGAACAAATGATTTCTACTGGTGTGATATACCAGTTGCCCCCCAAAAAGTGATTGAACCAGGGGTGTTATATACCAGTAACATACTTTCTATAAAGTTCATTAAAGCATGGGTGTTATATACAGTTGCAAGAAAAGGTATGTGAACCCTTTGGAATGATACTGTTTTAGGCTACTTTCACACTTGCGCTCATATAATGCAGACGATGGGATCCGTTCAGAACGGATCCGTCTGCATTATATTTTAGAAAAAATTCTAAGTGTGAAAGTAGCTTCAGACGGATCCATCCAGACTTTACATTGAAAGTCAATGGGGGACTGATCCGTTTGAAAATTGAGCCATATTGTGTCAACTTCAAACGGATCCTTCCCCATTGACTTACATTGTAAGTCTGGACGGATCCGTTTGCCTCCGCACAGCCAGGCGGACACCCGAACTGGTGTCCGCCTGCTGAGCGGAGCGGAGGCCAAACGCTGCCAGACTGATGCACTCTGAGCAGATCCGCATCCACTCAGAATGCATTAGGGCAGTACGGATGCGTTCGGGGCCGCTTGTGAGAGCCTTCAAACGGAACTCACAAGCGGAGCCCCAAACGCTAATGTGAAAGTAGCCTTAGATAAAACCTTGAGGAGATCTAAAATAAACAATGACTTTTGCATTTAGGCAGACATCTAGTCTTCCTCTTAATCTTCTGACCAGACCTAATTAATTCAAGATACACATTACCACACGCAGGTCATTGTTCTGGGGAAGACTCAGTATTTGCTTTTAACACCTGGGTCTACATCTCTCCATTCAAGAAATCCTTAAGGAAATAGAGATTATTAACTTGTGCTAGTTTCAGTCATGTATTTTGGAATTACATTGGAATAACTACCTTAATTCATACCTTAAAATTGAATATATCTATAAGGACCACATATATATATATATATATATATATATATATATCACACATATTTAAATTTAAATCAATTATAGAAAATCTGAATTCACTAATATGGGTTAATCACAAATAACATTAATCTCTTTCTATTCCCTGAATCCAATTTTCCTCAACTGATTTCTAAATATCTTATCTGCGTCAATATCTTTATTGAATCTGTCTAAGCCTCTTCCTACAAAAAACAGACTATGTAAACCCTCCTAAGTTTTATAAACAAAAGTCTTTACATAAATCTAATCTTTGGTTAGTGATTCTAAGTCCATTATTCCAGTCGGTACTGGACATAACCGGAAAAGAGGTTAGAAGACTTTTTAGTGTCCATTAAAGTATATATCTTATGTTGGAATAGATTGCCCCCTTTCTATGCATTCTGATGAAGAAATAATTTTGTTCCTCTTAGGATTTAATTGGTAGATCTTTCTAGATAAAATGATCAACCAAATGAACCATCCTATTGCAAACACATGTATCATTATTTTGACTAAGTTAAATTTTAAATTCGAGGCTAATATTTGATCTTGCAATGAATATTTTAAATTTATTTGTTACATTATCTTTCTTTACCAAAAATTATATTGTATGGTTAGGTTTATTATCCAGTAGAAACTTTAAATCTGGATTAATGGATATTTATTTTCCCTGAAAAGCATCTACAATCAAAACCTCACTTTCCCATACATCATTACCTACAGGATAAAGGGTAACGTCCCCAATAACTACCTTAGCATTCTTTGATGCTTGAACGAGAATGACTGAAGTAGGTAATAAAATGTTTCTATTCTTGATTATTTCCTTATAATACACATTAGCTTCCTTTTCATTGGTACTTACTAGCCACTTGTTTCCCACTAAAATGGCTCGTGTACTCTTTCCCTCAGTTTTACTAATGGTTGCTTTACATTTCTCAGATCCATATTTTACATAATCTAACCCACATAATGTTTGTGATGCATCATACACAACGGGCTTTCCATCACATAGAAAATTATTATCTTTCAATTTTACACATTCATTTAACATAGGTATGGAAAACACCTCAGGTTCGGACATTCGATAAGAAATTATTTCCGGATTTTGTATTTTCAGATGCAAATCATTTTGATATGTCCCTACGTTATGAATGTATTTCATCTGGAATATGTTTTTATCATCTACAACCGGTATTAATAATGAAATAAAAAATCTCCATTCTTTCGAGATCAATATATAATGGTAATGCACTTTATCAAAGGATAAATTAATGTCAAATTCCTCCATGGCTTCTTAACTTAATTCATTAAACATTTTCTTTATAACATCCCGCGAAACAAAATATAATGGCACACGACCCTGAATTAAGTCACCTATTCCGCTTTGTACTTCATTCAAAAATGATAATGTGTGGAACATAATGGCAACTTTTATAAATAAAAGTTCATATTTAAATCGTTCATGATTCTGATGTAACTTGGTACAATGTGAAATTAATTCATAATGAAGATTTGAGGTCACAATAATATTATTAACAACGTCCATTCATTTTTCCATGTTTGTCTTTTAAAACTATATCTCCTGATAGAGGAGTTCAATATGTTTCTTCAAATTTCCCACTTCAGCTTGCAAAGGCTTGACGGAAACCAAATTAACTGCTGAAGTTGTAGTAGCCACCACCATTAAAAAAATTCTTTTCCACCAACAAGAATCCCGGAGAATCCTGTAGCATAATTCCCGACGATAGTCCTGACTCGATGATAAGTTCCATCCGAAATTGGTCTC
The DNA here is from genome assembly GCF_014858855.1 of Bufo gargarizans. Classification (NCBI taxonomy): domain Eukaryota; kingdom Metazoa; phylum Chordata; class Amphibia; order Anura; family Bufonidae; genus Bufo; species Bufo gargarizans. The sequence continues at coordinate 99,121,583 of NC_058087.1, forward strand.
CAAGGATTAATACCATCCACTAGTCTTGGCACTCATCATTACTTCAGGAACTCAACGTCTCTGTTCTGCCCTTTCTATTTCAAATTAAAGAAATTAAGAATATAAATACATAATCTTTAATAATTAACATTTATAGTTTTCCTAATTGGGTTCAGTATAGATGTTTCATACTTCTCAAAATCCAACCATCTGTAAGCTGAGAGAAATCATAGTGTCAATCATTTATCATATTTTATCAACATCCTTGTTAATTTTTTTTTTCAGCCTCACCCTCTAATATTCTCAACTGTGATATAGGATGACACACTTGCAGTTGGTTGACATGAACCCATTTCTCCATGACACCATCTTTGGTATTAATTTTCACTTTATACACTACAGGTGATATTTTATCGATAATGTCATAATGACCTCTCCATGATGGGAGAAATTTTCTTTCTTTAACCCGATCCCGGGCAAAGTTATAGCGATATACTCTATCACCTACCTCATATTCCTTTTTAGTAGTCTTTAAATCATAATGCATTTTGTTACTTACAGCAGCTTTCTCGAGATTCTTCTGTGTGAAAGCAAACGCGTGTTAAAGATACTTACGAAGGTCCTCCACATACTGATGTGTCGTGGCTGCATTGATCAGGTTATGATCTGATGTGCGCTACAACAGATGTTGAGGAAGTACCATTCTTCTCCCCATCATCAGCTCAAAAGGCCACATCTGTGTAGCCGTGCTAGGAGTAGCTCTAATGGCCATGAGTAGGGATGAGCGAACCCGAACTGTATAGTTCGGGTTCGTACCGAATTTTGGGGTGTCCGTGACACGGACCCGAACCCGGACATCTTCGTAAAAGTCCGGGTTCGGGTTCGGTGTTCGTCGCTTCCTTGGCGCTTTTTGAAAGGCTGCAAAGCAGCCAATCAACAAGCGTCATACTACTTGCCCCAAGAGGCCGTCACAGCCATGCCTACTATTGGCATGGCTGTGATTGGCCAGAGCACCATGTGACCCAGCCTCTATTTAAGCTGAAATCACATAGTGCCGCCCGTCACTCTGCTCTGATCAGCATAGGGAGAGGTTGCAGCTGCAACAGTAGGGCGAGATTAGGCTGATTAACTCCTCCAAAAGACTCCATCCAGTGATCGATCTGCAGCTGTGGATGATTGAACTGCTGCTATTGAATTGCTCACTGTTTTTAGGCTGCCCAGAGCGTTTTTCAGTCACTTTTTTCTGGGGTGATCGGCGGCCATTTTGTGTCTTGTGTTGCGCCAGCACAAGCTGCCACCAAGTGCATTTAACCCTCAATGGTGTGGTTGTTTTTTGGCTAAAGCCTACATCAGGGTGAAACTGTCACACCAAGTGCATTTAACCAGCAATAGTCTGTTTATTTTTTGGCCATATACTACATCAGGGGCAAGCTGCGCCTGTCACCAAGTGCATTTAACCCTCAGTGGTGTGGTTGTTTTTTGGCTAAATCCTAAAATCAGGGTGAAACTGTCACACCAAGTGCATTTAACCAGCAATAGTCTGTTTATTTTTTGGCCATATACTACATCAGGGGCAAGCTGCGCCTGTCACCAAGTGCATTTAACCCTCAATGGTGTGGTTGTTTTTTGGCTAAATCCTACATCAGGGTGAAGCTGTCACACCAAGTGCATTTAACCAGCAATAGTCTGTTTATTTTTTGGCCATATACTACATCAGGGGCAAGCTGCGCCTGTCACCAAGTGTATTTAACCCTCAGTAGTGTGGTTGGTCAAGCTGTCACACCAAGTGCATTTAACCTGCAATAGTCTGTTTATTTTTTGGCCATATACTACATCAGGGGCAAGCTGCGCCTGTCACCAAGTGCATTTAACCCTCAGTAGTGTGGTTGGTCAAGCTGTCACACCAAGTGCATTTAACCATCAATAGTGTGGTTATTTTTTGGCCATATCCCAGTCTAATTGTGTCAGTAAACGTATACCTGTCACCCAGCGCTTAAATACTAGGCCTCAAGTTTATATCCAGCTAAATCTGTCGTTACTGGTGTGGCTGGTCAATTTATTTAGTGTCCGTCAAAGCACAGTTTTTGTTCTGGGTTGAAATACAATTCCCAATTTAGCAATTTCCTAATTTAGTGGTTTCTGCTGTATCAGAGCTATTTTAAATCTATCCCTAAAAGGGTAAATCAGATTCAAGGTGCACATAGGGTCATTCTGAATAACTTCACACACACGCTACTGTGCATTTCCAAGTCTAATTCTGTCAGTAAACCTATACCTGTCACCCAGCGCCTAAATACTAGGCCTCAAATTTATATCCAGCTAAATATGTCGTTACTGCTGTACTGTTGTGGCTGGTCAAGTTATTTAGTGTCCGTCAAAGCACATTTTTTGTTCTGGGTTGAAATACAATTCCCAATTTAGCAATTTCCTAATTTAGTGGTTTCTGCTGTATCAGAGCTATTTGAAATCTATCCCTAAAAGGGTATATAATATTCAAGGTGCACATAGGGTCATTCTGAATAACTTCACACACACGCTACTGTGCATTTCCAAGTCTAATTCTGTCAGTAAATCTATACCTGTCACCAAGCGCCTAAATACTAGGCCTCAAATTTATATCCAGCTAAATCTGTCGTTACTGCTGTACTGTTGTGGCTTTTCAAGTTATTTAGTGTCCGTCAAAGCACATTTTTTGTTCTGGGTTGAAATACAATTCCCAATTTAGCAATTTCCTAATTTAATGGTTTCTGCTGTATCAGGCCTACTTTAAATACATCCCTAAAAGGGTATATCAGAATCAAGGTGCTGATAGGGTCATTCTCAATAACTTCACACAAACGCTACTGTGCATATCCCAGTCTAATTCTGTCCGTAAAACGTATACCTGTCACCCAGCGCCTAAATAATAGGCCTCAAATTCATAGTCAGCTAAATCTGTGGTTACTGCTGTGCCTGTATTAGTGTAATACGGTACCTAAATAGATAGCCAGATAGTGTTAGGTGTCTGTAAAAAATGGCCTGAATTTGAATTCAATACATTGGGCCAAATAATATTTTTGTTGTTGTGGTGAACATATAGTAAGGGACGCGGACGTGGACATGGTGGTGTTAGTGGACCCTCTGGTGCTGGGAGAGGACGTGGCCATTCTGCCACATCCACACGTCCTAGTGTACCAACTACCTCAGGTCCCAGTAGCCGCCAGAATTTACAGCGATATATGGTGGGGCCCAATGCCGTTCTAAGGATGGTAAGGTAGCAGGTACAGGCATTAGTCAATTGGGTGGCCGACAGTGGATCCAGCACGTTCACATTATCTCCCACCCAGTCTTCTGCAGAAAGCGCACAGATGGCGCCTGAAAACCAACCCCATCAGTCTGTCACATCACCCCCATGCATATCAGGGAAACTGTCTGAGCCTCAAGTTATGCAGCAGTCTCTTATGCTGTTTGAAGACTCTGCTGGCAGGGTTTCCCAAGGGCATCCACCTAGCCCTTCCCCAGCGGTGGAAGACATAGAATGCACTGACGCACAACCACTTATGTTTCCTGTTGATGAGGAATGAAGGTCGTGCCACTGACTTTCACAGTTCGGAGGAAGAGGCAGTCGTGAGACCGAGCCAACAGCGTAGCAAAAGAGGGAACAGTGGGCAAAAGCAGAACACCCGCCACCAAGAGACTCCGCCTGCTACTGACCGCCGCCATCTGGGACCGAGCACCCCAAAGGCAGCTTCAAGGAGTTCCCTGGCATGGCACTTCTTCAAACAATATGCTGACGACAAGACCCGAGTGGTTTGCACGCTGTGCCATCAGAGCCTGAAGCGAGGGATTAACGTTCTGAACCTTAGCACAACCTGCATGACCAGGCACCTGCATGCAAAGCATGAACTGCAGTGGAGTAAACACCTTAAAAACAAGGAAGTCACTCAGGCTCCCCCTGCTACCTCTTCTGCTGCTGCCGCCTCGGCCTCTTCTGCTGCTGCCGCCTCGGCCTCTTCTGCTGCTGCTGCCTCGGCCTCTTCCTCTGCCTCTGGAGGAACGTTGGCACCTGCCGCCCAGCAAACAGGGAATGTACCACCAACACCACCACCTCCGTCACCAAGCATCTCAACCATGTCACACGGCATCTCACAAACATTTGAGAGAAAGCGTAAATTCCCACCTAGCCACCCTCGATCCCTGGCCCTGAATGCCAGCATTTCTAAACTACTGGCCTATGAAATGCTGTCATTTAGGCTGGTGGACACAGACAGCTTCAAACAGCTCATGTCGCTTGCTGTCCCACAGTATGTTGTTCCTAGCCGGCACTACTTCTCCAAGAGAGCCGTGCCTTCCCTGCACAACCAAGTATCCGATAAAATCAAGTGTGCACTGCGCAACGCCATCTGTGGCAAGGTCCACCTGACCACAGATACGTGGACCAGTAAGCACGGCCAGGGACGCTATATCTCCCTAACTGCACACTGGGTAAATGTAGTGGCAGCTGGGCCCCAGGCGGAGAGCTGTTTGGCGCACGTCCTTCCGCCGCCAAGGATCGCAGGGCAACATTCTTTGTCTCCTGTTGCCACCTCCTCCTACTCAGCTTCCTTCTCCTCTTCTTCCACCTGCTAATCAGCCACACACCTTCACCACCAACTTCAGCACAGCCCGGGGTAAACGTCAGCAGGCCATTCTGAAACTCATATGTTTGGGGGACAGGCCCCACACCGCACAGGAGTTGTGGCGGGGTATAGGACAACAGACCGACGAGTGGTTGCTGCCGGTGAGCGTCAAGCCCGGCCTGGTGGTGTGCGATAATGGGCGAAATCTCGTTGCAGCTCTGGGACTAGCCAGTTTGACACACATCCCTTGCTTGGCGCATGTGCTGACTTTGGTGGTGCAGAAGTTCATTTACAACTACCCCGACATGTCAGAGCTGCTGCATAAAGTGCGGGCCGTCTGTTCGTGCTTCCGGCATTCACATCCTGCCGCTGCTCGCCTGTCTGCGCTACAGCGTAACTTCGGCCTTCCCGCTCACCGCCTCATATGCGACATGCCCACCAGGTGGAACTCCACCTTGCACATGCTGGACAGACTGTGCGAGCAGCAACAGGCCATAGTGGAGTTTCAGCTGCAGCACGCACGGGTCAGTCGCACTACGGAACAGCACCACTTCACCACCAATGACTGGGCCTCCATGCGAGACCTGTGTGCCCTGTTGCGCTGTTTCAAGTACTCCACCAACATGGCCAGTGGCGATGACGCCGTTATCAGCGTTACAATACCACTTCTATGTCTCCTTGAGAAAACACTTAGGGCGATGATGGAAGAGGAGGTGGCCCAGGAGGAGGAGGAGGAGGAGGAAGAGGGGTCATTTTTAGCACTTTCAGGCCAGTCTCTTCGAAGTGACTCAGAGGGAGGTTTTTTGCAACAGCAGAGGCCAGGTACAAATGTGGCCAGCCAGGGCCCACTACAGGAGGACGAGGATGAGGAGGAGGTGGAGGAGGATGAGGATGAAGCATGGTCACAGCGGGGTGGCATCCAACGCAGCTCGGGCCCATCACTGGTGCTTGGCTGGGGGAAAGGCAGGACGATGACGATATGCCTCCCACAGAGGACAGCTTGTCCTTACCCCTGGGCAGCCTGGCACACATGAGCGACTACATGCTGCAGTGCCTGCGCAACGACAGCAGAGTTGCCCACATTTTAACGTGTGCGGACTACTGGGTTGCCACCCTGCTGGATCCACGGTACAAAGACAATGTGCCCACCTTACTTCCTGCACTGGAGCGTGATAGGAAGATGCGCGAGTACAAGCGCACGTTGGTAGACGCGCTACTGAGAGCATTCCCAAATGTCACAGGGGAACAAGTGGAAGCCCAAGGCCAAGGCAGAGGAGGAGCAAGAGGTCGCCAAGGCAGCTGTGTCACAGCCAGCTCCTCTGAGGGCAGGGTTAGCATGGCAGAGATGTGGAAAAGTTTTGTCAACACGCCACAGCTAACTGCACCACCACCTGATACGCAACGTGTTAGCAGGAGGCAACATTTCACTAACATGGTGGAACAGTACGTGTGCACACCCCTCCACGTACTGACTGATGGTTCGGCCCCATTCAACTTCTGGGTCTCTAAATTGTCCACGTGGCCAGAGCTAGCCTTTTATGCCTTGGAGGTGCTGGCCTGCCTGGTGGACAGCGTTTTGTCTGAACGTGTATTCAGCACGGCAGGGGGCATCATTACAGACAAACGCAGCCGCCTGTCTACAGCCAATGTGGACAAGCTGACGTTCATAAAAATGAACCAGGCATGGATCCCACAGGATCTGTCCAACCCTTGTGCAGATTAGACATTAACTACCTCCCCTTAACCATATATTATTGTACACCAGGGCACTTACTCATTCAATCCTATTTTTATTTTTATTTTACCATTATATTGCGAGGCTACCCAAAGTTGAATGAACCTCTCCTCTGTCTGGGTGCCGGGGCCTAAATATATGCCAATGGACTGTTCCAATGTTGGGTGACGTGAAGCCTGATTCTCTGCTATGACATGCAGACTAATTCTCTGCTGACATGAAGCCAGATTCTCTGTTACGGGACCTCTCTCCTCTGCCTGTGCGCTGGGCCTAAATATATGACAATGGACTGTTGCAGTGGTGGCTGACGTGAAGCCTGATTCTCTGCTATGACATGCAGACTGATTCTCTGCTGACATGAAGCCAGATCCTCTGTTACGGGACCTCTCTCCTCTGCCTGTGCGCTGGGCCTAAATATATGACAATGGACTGTTGCAGTGGTGGCTGACGTGAAGCCTGATTCTCTGCTATGTCATGCAGAATGATTCTCTGCTGACATGAAGCCAGATTCTCTGTTACGGGAACTCTCTCCTCTGCCTGGGTGCTGGGCCTAAATATATGCCAATGGACTGTTGCAGTGGTGGCTGACGTGAAGCCTGATTCTCTGCTATGACATGCAGACTGATTCTCTGCTGACATGAAGCCAGATTCTCTGTTACGGGACCTCTCTCCTCTGCCTGGGTGCTGGGCCTAAATATCTGACAATGGACTGTTGCAGTGGTGGCTGACGTGAAGCCTGATTCTCTGCTATGACATGCAGACTAATTCTCTGCTGACATGAAGCCAGAGTCTCTGTTACGGGACCTCTCTCCTCTGTCTGGGTGCCGGGGCCTAAATATCTGAGAATGGACTGTTCCAGTGGTGGGTGACGTGAAGCCAGATTCTCTGCTATGGGACCTCTCTCTAATTTATATTGGTTAATTTTTATTTATTTTATTTTTATTTTTATTCATTTCCCTATCCACATTTGTTTGCATGGGATTTACCTACATGTTGCTGCCTTTTGCAGCCCTCTAGCCCTTTCCTGGGCTGTTTTACAGCCTTTTTAGTGCCGAAAAGTTCGGTTCCCCATTGACTTCAATGGGGTTCGGGTTCGGGACGAAGTTCGGATCGGGTTCAGATCCCAAACCCGAACATTTCCGGGAAGTTCGGCCGAACTTCTCGAACCCGAACATCCAGGTGTCCGCTCAACTCTAGCTATCAGCACTAACAGTAACCTTATGTCCCAGTCTTTACCCGACTCCTTAACATACTTCTTAAGGATGTTAACAATGTACTGGTTATAGCACTCAACGGATCCACTAGATGCGGGATGATAGGCAATATGCAATTTCCTTTTCACACCCAAGATCTTCTACATCTTAGCCATCACCTCACTTACAAAGTGTGATCCACGGTCTGAGTCAATCCTTATTTTCCAAATCTGGAAAATACATGTTTAATCATCAAAGCGGCACATGTTTCGGCTGTGTTATTACGGGCCGGTAAACACTACCCATTTTGTAAATATGCAAGTGACAGTAAACATGTATTTATTCCCTCGGGATGACCGGGTAAAAGGACCAATAAAATCGATTTGGATGTCAGACCAGGGTAATGAAAAACCTTTCTTCTGAAGTGGAGCATGATGTTTAGGACCTTGAGGTTGAAATTGCGCACATACCAAACAACCTTGAAAATAACTCTGGAGGTCCTTTAACATTTGAGGCCAGTAGGCATGGGCATGCTGTAACATTAAACCTCTAAATGTATCAGGAACTACCCACTGCTGAATACCATTTTAAGATGTTCTCATTAATAACCCATCCTGAATACTAAATTGGGATTTGGTATTCATAAGTAATCGGAGGTCTTCCTTTTGGGTATAATTATCCTCCGATATGGGATTATTATTAGGGTCCTCAATATGTTTATAGACGATTCCCAATATAGGAGCTTCCTTCTGGCTTTTGATCAGATCCTCACTAGAAGATTCTTGGCTCCATTGAACTGCACTATTTTCAGTTTGGGCCCTAGCCTGTTGTCTAGTGATAGCGTCAATGGGAGTCATCTCTAGTAAATGATCTATATCCACATGATCACCATTTATGGCTCCTTGTTTGGCCAGTTTATCAGCTAGGTCATTACCCTCTTTATCTATATTTTGGGTTTTGGAATGACCTTTAGTCTTTTTCCAATAAATGGTTAGATCCTTACATTGGACCAGCTCGTCTATGGCACAAAACAACTTGGCGTGTTTCACTGGTTTGTTATTGGACCGTAACATGTGATTCCTCTTCCATGTGGGCATAAATTCTACAAAACTGTTCCGGACATAATTTGAATCAGTAACTATGACAAATTCCTTTATATTGTGCTCCATAGCAATTTTAAGGCCCCTTTCACATGGGCGAGTATTCCGCGTGGGTGCAATGCGTGAAGTGAACGCATTCCACCCGCACTGAATCCTGACCCATTCATTTCTATAGGGCTGTTCACATGAGCGGTGATTTTCACGCATCACTTGTGCGTTGCGTTAAAATCGCAGCATGCTCCTCTTTGTGCGTTTTTCACGCAACGCAGGCCCCATAGAAGTGAATGGGGTTGCGTGAAAATCTCAAACGTCCGCAAGCAAGTGCAGTTGCTAGGAGACGATCGGGATGGAGACCCGATCATTATTATTTTCCCTTATAACATGGTTATAAGGGAAAGTAATAGCATTCTGCATACAGAATGCATAGTAAAATAGCGCTGGAGGGGTTAAAAAAAAATAAAAAAGAATTTAACTCGCCTTAATCCACTTGCTCGCGCAGCCCGGCATCTCCTTCTGTCTTGATCTTAGCTCTGTGTAGCAACAAGGACCTTTGGTGACGTCACAGTCATCACATGATCCATCACATAATCTTTTACCATGGTGATGGATCATGTGATGACCGGAGTGGTAAAGAACAGGCAAACTGTTCTTTACCAAAAGTAAAGGCCAATTTGTATTGGTCTTCAGGACTCACTTTGATGGTCCAATATCCCTGAGTGCAATCTAAGGTGGATCCTGGGCGCCTTTCATTTGTACCAAGCATTGGTCTATATTTGGCACGGGTAAGCCAGACATATATACACGTTTATTGAGCTGATGAAGATCAGCACATAAACACCATTGACCATTGGTCAATTAAAGAAAGTGACCCAGCATTTTGCTAAGAGAATCAGTCACTTATTTATGTTGCCCTTAGTTAGGACACCATAAAACTGGTGACAGGTTCCCTTTAAGATTTTGGATAATTTCCGCTAGCAAGTCATAACAAGCTAGTGGAAGACGATATTGCTTGATATAAACGGGAGGTGCCTCAGGATCAGTCTGAATCCTGGCAATGTGTATGTCAGTCAGACCAGAATCATGGTAATCTTTCACAAAGATATCCTTAAGTTCTAAGAGAACTTCCTTTAGTTGTTGTCGCTCTGGGTCATTGGAGCATCCATCAGCTAATGAGATTTGTTGCTGGACCATTTCCATAAACCCTGGGAAAACTTCAGGTTGACCTATTTCATATAACGCAAGTTTCAGAGGTCAAGGAGACCAAAGCGTGACTTGGATCACCTACTGGCTATCTTTTATTTTTATTTATTAAAACATGTACCTTTATTGATTCTATTTAAAAAAAGAAAGATTATCACTCTAATTTCTAAAAGAGTAAAATTCCTCAGAGTGAGCAGTGAGACTGTGAATTTCACTGTGTATTTCTCTTCTCAATACACATCACATAGTGGGATAGCACCTGATAAACTTTCTCAGGGCTCGCCCTACTAATCCATATCTCTGCAGCAACTTTGTATTTAGTTGCCTGTAAGTCTCTACTTTGAATGCTCACTCTGTTGTGTGTATGACCTATTTCATAGGCTTCCTCCAACCTGTCAGTGAGGACATGATTTGACTTACCTGCTTTTTCAGCAAACTCATGATATTCATGTGCTTCCTGCTCATTAATTGTATGATTAAAGGTAAGGGAGGATTCCTCTTCCTTTCAGGTACCTTCTTCAAGATTAAAAGGATATACTGAACTAATGTTGAACAATCCTTCAGGAGAAGAATAAAATGTTTGTTCAACCAATTGTTCTTCTGTTAGATACAATTCAGGTATTAGGCCATAAATTACATTCTGAAACCCAAAAGTATAATAATCTGAATTTATCTTTTACTCGTTCAGGAGACGCACATATGGTGTTATCTTCCTGTTCACCTATAGTGGAATTTGGAGTGGTTTGCAGGAAAGAGACATCAGGGACATGGCTATTTCGGAAATGTACCTCTGTATAATCCGGCCTTTCCTCTATCACATGGCAGTTACACCTATTGTGATTATAATAATAATTAATGGGCATCCTCACTTGGGACCATATCACCTTGTTAACAAAATTAATAACTGGGCTTAATCTTTTCAGGAAATCGATACCAATAATCAATCGATCTATGGGCATTTCCACGATCAATGTGGGATGGCTAATTACTTTGTTTCCTACTTTAAAATCCAGCCAAGCCTTACTTATAACCTTGATGGCATTGTCAGATACACTTACCAGGTTATCATTAAAACATTTTAACTTATACTTCTCAGAAGATACATCCTGTAATTGTTGGAAGTACTTTAGAGATAATAAAGTTGCTTGGCTACCTGTATCTATCAAGGCTATTATAGGTGGGACATTATTAAATAATTCCACTTTCATATATCTATTTTCTATTTCCTGTATGGAACAAAGATATTTGGAATGATTATTGAAATTGTTTTCCTGCTTGGCAGTTATATTTGTCCTCGAATACTCCTCCTTCCTTTTATTAGCAGGATCGTATGCCTTCATCTGCACAGCTGAAGACTTTGTGGACTGTAAGACAGAACAAACAGGTTTCCCCTCCACCTTGCCATATGGCTTTGTAAGGGTCAAATTCCTTTTATGGGGAAGGACAATTTATATTAGCTTGCTCCATTTTACATACATTTAAGTCATCAGCCTCTGCAACATTTGACATACTTACCTGATTTTTAGGGTTAGCAGTGATGATTTTAGACAATTCCTCCATCCGCTTTCTCCCATAACCTTTGGGAGATTGAGTTTGGGACCAATATGATTTTGACCTCCCAGAACTGTCTGACTCAGAACCTGTGATGAATCACGAGACTCATCACAATTTTGTATCGCAGCATACAGATTCGTACTCTCGGTGAGTAACCAATCCAGAGTCTTTCTGGGATGGTTATCCCTGGCCAAATTGTTTTTTATTTTATTGGGCAAAGTGTCATAAAATAACTGGATGAATTAATGACTTTCAAAATTTGGATCTTTATCGGACAAACTCTAAGCATTTTTAAGGACTAACAAATATTCCCTGGGACCTTGATTAGGTCTACATTTTAGGGTAAATAAGGCCCTCCTTGCAGCAGTAACCGACTTATAGGGACAAAATTCAGTTTTTATTTCTGCGACCACTTCTGACCATGAATCCCTACCCATATCTCTAAGGGAGTTAAAGAAATACCAGTGTTTTGGTTTGAATACCCATGTAATACATTCAAGTTTCTGTATGTCGTGTTCTAAATGTAAAGTTTTCATGGCCTCCTCATTTGTTTTCAAATGACTTATTATGGAGGGTGATCCCTTTTTAGCAAATTGACCCACAGTTTCCTTGAGAAACTTGATCACTTTAGTAGTGTTTATCATGGTTTGAGAAGCTCTCTGTACTGAACTTTTAGAGGACCTAGAAGGTGAGATCAGTTTTAATTTAGTAGGAGAATGTTCTCTCAGACATTATCTCTTCTCCTTTAAAGGGGTTGTCATATTTACTTTCTGCATCTGATTCCCCCCTATAATATTTACCTTTACTCTGTTAGGATCCTTTTACTGTCTGAATTGTAAAGGGGCAAGATCTCGGTTATCTAACTCTGTTTGTTTGTAAATTTCTATTGTCCTGATACAACCGTTTACATTCCTCATCTAGATCTGCCATAGATAATTGATATTTAAACAGTTCATTAGTAGCTTGACTTAATTTCCATTCAAGAGTTTTTATTATTTTATTACGTCTTGCTGTTGATCGTCTCTGTCACTATATTCTGATAATTTAGCAGACCATTGTGCTAATTCACCAGAAACCGTTAATTTCCATTTCAGATATGTCGTTTTGAAATTTATCTATTTCATATGCCTGTTCAGCATTTTTATATTTGTCTTTTTCCAATTGCTTTGCTAATTCACCAACTAAATATACAAATTCAGACCACGATTGAAGGATTAATGAATCCTTATCTTTCTTGTGTTTAGCTTAGGAAATGTGACAGACATAATCAGCAAACCGGGATTTATCAGACCAGACATCATCTGCATATTCTACATCTCAACTTTCCAGTTCAACCATCCAATCCTTTAACTCTCTCTTAAAGGGGTTGTCCCACTTTGCTTTTTTAATCTTACCAGCAGTAGATGTCCTGATAACTTCCTGGTTTGGCTCCTGTAGTTGAGTGAAGGCTGGCCACGCCTCCTCATGACTCACCCTGAGAGCTCAGTCCTTGCGTGCTCGTTCATGTGGATGAGTCATCCACATGGAGCCGTATGTGAGGTCCCGCCCCCCCAGTATAATAAACATTGAGTGCGGCCCCCCCAGTATAATATACATTGAGTGCGCCCCCCCCAGTATAATATACATTGAGTGCGCCCCCCCCAGTATAATATACATTGAGTGTGGCCACCCCCCCAGTATAATATACATTGAGTGCGCCCCTCTCCCCCAGTATAATATACATTGAGTGCGGCCACCCCCCCAGTATAATATACATTGAGTGCGGCCACCCCCCCAGTATAATATACATTGAGTGCGCCCCTCCCCCCCAGTATAATATACATTGAGTGCGCCCCTCCTCCCCCAGTATAATATACATTGAGTGCGGCCACCCCCCCCCAGTATAATATACATTGAGTGCGGCCCCCTCCCAGTATAATAAACATTGGTGGCGCAGTGGGAAGTGCAAATGAGGGTTAAAAAAATAAATAAAAAATTAACTCACCTCCACCAATTGATCGCGCAGCTGCCGGTCTCCTGTTCTTGCTTCAGGACCTGTGGTGACGTCACTGAGCTAATCACCTGGTCCATTACCATGGTGATGGATCATATGATGTACCATGTGATGACCACAGTGATGTCACCACAGGTCCTTTCACAGGTCCTAAAGAAAGAACAGGAGACCGGCATCTACGCGATCAATTGGAGGAGGTGAGTTAATTTTTTATTTATTTTTTTAACCCTCATTGGCACTTCCCACTGCGCCACCAATGTTTATTATACTGGGAGGGGGCCGCACTCAATGTATATTATACTGGGGGGGTGGCCGCACTCAATGTATATTATACTGGGGGGGGTGGCCGCACTCAATGTATATTATACTGGGGGGGGGGGTGGCCGCACTCAATGTATATTATACTGGGGGGAGGGGCGCACTCAATGTATATTATACTGGGGGGGGGTGGCCGCACTCAATGTATATTATACTGGGGGGGGTGGCCGCACTCAATGTATATTATACTGGGGGGGGCGCACTGCGCCACCAATGTTAATACAAATGCAGGAGGTGGGTGCTGGAGTGAAATAGCCGGCACCCGACCTCTATGATAGGGGGCTGCGATCAGCGGCAGTTAACCCCTAAGGTCCCGCTCCCTGTCATAGAGGTCGGGTGCCGGCTATTTGATTCCGGCACCTGCCTCCTGTATTTGCGCTTGCGCGGACGTGTGCGTACTTGTAGGAATGGAGAGGCGGCCCGAGTACTTGTTCAGCTGTTGTGCGCAGGCATAGGGACATGCCCCTTTTGAGGAAGCTGTGCGAAACGCGCGTCAGGGGTGCGCTCACTCAGGTTTCCAGGTTGGTTCCCCCCCATATTTTGCTACAATTGCTATATTTATGTATGTTTTCGTGCTGGCTGCATATTTGGGTGTTGGGTGCATGTTGTAATTGATTAAGCTACTGGGTGTGAATAACTTCATCCACACACTGCACCCATTCACGCTTATAATGAGGCCAGCATGGTGGCATTTATATTAATAAATAAGCTTACGCCACTCTATGGTCCGGTTATGAGATGATTTATCTCAGTTATTTGCCATTAGGCTTACTCGGACTAAGAGCTGACGTACGCTTAGGGGATAGACTTATTATCTGGTACCTTGGTGATGCGCTGGTCCACAGTGCCACTACATTACTGCTATTTCTTCATCAATTTTATCTATTATTGTTCATGTTGTTGTCCTTTATGTGACTATCTAATAAAATATATTATTCATGCATATGTGTTTTGTTGTTTTTCGGATATGTTGTGCGCAGGCGCGGCACAGTGATGCGGCCGGACGAAAGAGGCCGTATCCATGGGATACCGAAATCAACAAAGGGATCGCATAACAGGATTTTTTGTAAGAAAGGTAGCTTTTTGATTATGACATAGATAGGAAGATATGTTCTGTGGGGGTAAATAAATTAGATAAAACCTATTTAATGAAGTGGGACAACCCCTTTAATATGCAATCTTATAATAAATATAGAAACTCCAGCAATTGAGTTGCAAGAAAATGATTTTTTAATTAGTATTGTGGCCTTTTACAATGTGACATTTCGGCCACACATTGGCCTTCATCAGACTTATCCCGCTTGTTAGAATGGATGTCCAGGATGCGGGCGTCAGGGTAAGAGTGCATTAGCACCGACTGGAAAGCTCCTGACGCCAGTCAGTGTTCATTGTACACAGCCGCAATACCAATAAAAAAAATCCTTATGTTGCAACTCAATTGCTTAAGTTTCTATATTTATTATAAGATTGTATATTAAGAGAGAGTTAATGGATTGGATGGTTGAACTGGAAAAGAGGGCTGTAGAACATGCAGATGATGTCTGGTCTGATAAATCCCAGAGTGCCACAAAGTTTTGCTGATATATGAATATACAATCTGTCATGCATATGACACATCACAATATGTTCAAATAATTCTCGAGTCTCTCTATCATGCATATCAGTCTTAACCACTGAGTGCCTGCATGCCTTGGCTAGCCTCGCTATTGTTCTTAGACATATTTCTACTTGTTGCAATACAAATACAACAATGCCCTGATCAAATATATATTTTGCACAACAAAAAAAAATTCTATTACAAGCCGATCTTGGTGGGACCTCCAGAATATGTCAGAATATTTATGCTGTCTCCAATTGACAGTCTATATTATTTATGTGAATAAATTAGAATCTGTAATGAAGGAGATTCTAATCTATTATCATAAATACCAAGCTAAAACAAGCTTTTGATCTGTGTTGAATTGAAGACAAAACCCAGTTACAAACAAAATATATATAATTTATTAGTACAATTTTAGTGCAAAATAATATATAATATAATGTAAAGTGGGTAACAATCAAATACTTAGAAATTGAAAATCAATAACAATAGATTGATCATGATCAAAATATGTAATTAGGAAAACTCAAGATAATTCCACCAAATATACTCTAATTACAGATATCTTAATAACACAAATCCTTAACCGTACCCTTGATCTCTCCCAGCCAACAGATGGATTAGATATTCAGAAATTTTCCTTATACATATAGATATTTTCAACCATATATAACTAGAACAAAATCAGTTCTTTAAGTATTTTTTTTTCTTTATACTGAACAAAATTTTGATTTTGATACTGCAGTTACAAGATCCAACTCAATTTAGTATAAATCCTACCCATGCAATATGGTTAATACAATATGTATATGTATAATATAAAGCTACCGTATAAAATACCGGATGATCTGACTGGAAAGATCAACGTCACGGTTCAGGGATACAACCATTTTCATCATAAATGGAGAGATGGATGGAATTGCTTGGATAGTAGGATAGCTGGTCAAATGGCTTCCCCAGGTATCAAAAAGTGGATCTCTGGTTTAAAAGATGCATTCCACAGATGGATACTTCTGCCCTCAAGATGACCATCCCAAGCTGATTCAAGAAGCTCCTGATCCACCTTTCCTCTGTAGTTCCATACCATATTTTATTCCATTTTGGAAAGGGATTGGTGACTGGTGAAATAATTTGATAACTAATAGGATCTCCCATAATTAATTTCACACTCTAAACCTTAATGTTAACCTAACACTAGGTGGCACTAGTATTCCATATAAAAATCGAGGCACTTATCTCTCTCTTCTGTATATTCTCTTATTCATTTAACTGAGATAAACTTTAACTACTGTTTTAGACAAAACCTTGAAGAGATCTGAAATAGACAATAACTTTTGTATTTAGGCAAACATCTAGTCTTCCTCTTAATCTTCTGACCAGACCTAATTAATTCAAGATACACATTACCACACGCAGGTCATTGTTCTGGGGAAGACTCAGTATTTGCTTTTAACACCTGGGTCTACATCTCTCCATTCAAGAAATCCTTAAGGAAAGAGATCATTAACTTGTGCAAGTTTCAGTCATGTATTTTGGAATTACATAGGAATAACTACTTTAATTCTAACCTTAAAATTGAATATATCCATAAGGACCACAATCTTATATTTATAAAGCACACATATTTAAATTTAAATCAATTATAGAAAATCTGAATTCACTAATATGGGTTAATCACCAATAACATTAATCTCTTTCTATTCCCTGCATCTAACTTGACTCAACAGATTTCTAGGTATCTTATGTGCGTCAATATCTTTATTGAATCTGTCTAAGCCTCTTCCTACCAAAACCAGACTATGTAAACCTTCCTAAGTTTTATAAACAAACATCTAATCTTCACCTAAATCTAATCTTTGATTAGTGATTCTAAGTCCAAAAGGTTTGTACTTAGAGTACCCGCTTATAAAATATCAATTCAGACCAACATGGTTTCTCTTTTCAAAGTTCCTATTCAGATACCCATGTAGGCCTTATTTGATGGACTCTTATTAACATAAAGAATTCTGACAAGTATTTGTGCACTTCTACTAAGTATTTGGTGGCTGAAAATATGAGCTGAAGGTTTTTCAGGTTCATCTGCCATTAAAGCGAATGTGGGCCGCCGCAAACATTTGATCGCGTTCGCGAACCATCCCGGCCGATGTTCGTCCATCACTATTTGCAAATAACCAAAACTCTATGGTCAGAGCAGGCAGCACAGGGTCAGTACCATAATCAGGCACTGGTCAGGTCAGGCAGCAGAGGGTCAGAACCGAAAAACATGCAGAGGACAGTACACAGGCAGGGGAACAGAAAAACACAGGGTAGTCGGTATCCGTGAGAGGGAGAATGGAGGCAGGCATGGACCACCAGCATAACAGATTTGTTTGATTTGGTTACGCGGAGTCCGACTGCTGGAACCACCACCAATCACAACAAAGGAGGAATCAGGTCATGCATTCACACTGCTGCTCCATTCATCTCTATGAAAATGCCAGAGATAGAAAGTAAAAGCACTCAGCTATTTCCAGCAATCCCATAGAGATGAATGGAGCATTCATGTTGGGGGGCCTTGCGGGGTATGGCGGAGGTCCCAGTTGTCAGACCATCATATATTTAATAGTTATCACCTATCATGTGTTATAGGGGATAACCTGTTTCAACCAAAAATGCCACTTTAAGCTACTGTAAACTTGTAAAGACAGACTATAGTAAACGGCACAAACAGCGTTTGAGTACAAAAAAGAAAAAGTGAAGCAAATTGAGAAGCTCATGAGACTGGATAATAATTTTAACAAACACAATATAGACCAGTAAACTCATTAATACAAACCAAGCATTAGAACTCATGCACAAAGTATAGAGTCTGAATGTTGACCCGATGGTTTCTGTATTTCATACGATGAAACATTAGAAAAAAATATCAAAACACACATACTCTTTAGATACATAGGGAGTCATTTATTACGCTGAAATACGATCATATTAGGTGTATTTCAGGTGCAGATTTCAGCGCAACTAACTATTGCAATCTGCAACTTCTACGTGCTCATGCCAGGTCTAAAAAAGTGGGTGTGGTGTGAGTGGGGAAGGGGCAGGCCAGTAGGCCTGTCTCATTAACCATTGGCGTAGAAAAAAGGTCTAAATGTAAGACAGCTAGGAAGATGGTTTACATTCAGAAGCGGCAGTGGATCCATGAAAGTTATGAACAGGTCCTCTTCTCTTCATAATATTGCTGGCGGCAGTTCCACCATCTAAAACGCCGGTCTTATAAATGTGCGTAAAAGATGTCTGAATATGTTATTTCTGTAGATTCAGTGAATATTTTTGCTAACATGAAATATCTATCTTTTGGAAATAAAATGCTTAATTTTCCTCAAGCTATTTCTGAAAATTAATTTAAATTACAGACAATACTTCAAACTATAAATCTGCTAGTTCCCATAAGTTCTGTGGTTTTAGTGATGTGTCCCGGCATAGCTGAAACATGCCAAAGTCATGCAGTCAGCCGTCTAGAGATTAGAAACTTGACTACAATGACTGAACAGTGGTTTGCATTTATCCCCTGCTGTTAGGAATACATGACTATGAGGATTACTAATTGAGATAGATTTTATGAGTAACAAAGAAACCTCTGCTTTCTATAATCTGTACTTTAGGTAAAACAATTAAGATTATGAATTTAAACATATGCAAATATAAAATGCATTTAGTAGGTCCCTTTCACTTTTCTAACATTTTGTTATGTCACAGTCTAGTGCTCAAATAAAAAATAAAATTCAAGTTTTTCTCCATCATTCTGCACTCACCCCAGAATGACAAAGCTAACACAGGATGTTTGAAGGGGTTATCCAAGGTGTAACCCCCCCCCCAATGCCCAGGCCCCTCATATGGAAGCACTTACCCTGCTCCTTGGCATCCACATAGCTCCTGCACCCCGCACGGTCACTGCTGCATCTCCCCATTGTGCGGATCAAAACAGCAGGCCGCGACCAGAGATGTTCGTTTGAGTTCATTGGGTTCATGGTTACCTTTCTTACCAAGGCCAATATCCCTCCATTACTTATTTTAGTGGGACAACCTGGTTGTTCCAAACTTTTTCCATTTAAGAATTATGGAGGCCACTGTGCTCTTAGGAACTTTCAGTGTAGAAGGAATTATTTCTCTAGATCTGTGCCTCTACACAATCTGGTCTTTGAGCTCTACAGAAAGTTTTTTTTTTTCCCCACCTCATGGCATTTGTTCTGATATGCAATGTCAGCTTTGAGACATACAGGGGTGTGTCCTTCCAAATCATGTCCAATCAACTGAATTTACCACAGGGGAACTCCAATTAAGGTGTAAAAATATCTCAGAGATGATCAAGAGAAATTGGAGGCCCCCAGAGCTACATTTCAAGTGTCATTGCAAAGGTTCTGAATAGTTATGTCCATAAAAAGTGTTAGTTTTTGTTATTTTAGCACAAGGCCACAACATAACAACATTTTAAAAAAGTGAAAGGGTCTGAAGACTTTCAAAATGCTCTGTATATAATAATAAAAAAAAAATAAAAAAAAAATGTTCAAATAACCATACTTCACTTTGGTGTTTTAACTGCTGTACAATAAATTAATATAAAGGCAACTTAACTTTTTATAAGATATGAGACGAAAAGTTAGTACAGTTGTAAAAATCTGATATACTCATCAAGTTCACTTTAATCAGTGCTTGTACTGGCAAACTATGTAGGAACATACCCAATTTGTAATACCCAGTTGTACCTTTATTCAAAAACATCTAGCAGGAATAATAGAGGAATGACACAAACTGTAGCAGTAACGTGCTGGTATACGGCACGTGACAGCTGCAGCCAGTCCACTATTCTCAGTAGTCTAACATGTCGTACACCTACATGTCACTGTACACGACATGGGGGCTGGATTGGGTTGTAGACATCAGAAGAGAAGGGGGTAGCCATAGAAGCAATAAAAAATGGAGACAAGGTACGGCAGGAAACGTGCCAGACCTAGGCCAAGCTTGACTGCCACCACCTCTGTGCGGTTATTTCCCATATGGCATTTTTTGTTCACAAGGCCAGCACACAAAACTTCTGTTGTGTGCAAGATCTGGAGGATTATAAATAAGCTATTGGCATTTAAACACATACCTAGTTACCAGGACTCCATTGCAGCTCATGAAGAGGCATCACTGGATTCTGTGAGAGAAAAGAAATGGCCAGCATTTGGAACAAGACTCTTTCTCTTAGTCTTCTTTGTGGCAGTGAGGCTGCATCCCCAAATAGTACAGTGTTTTTTATATCATCTTCAGATGCATCTTCTCCTGCTTAGACTTTTCCTCCTTGTCCTCTGTTCCATTGTGAGACATCCATAACGGAATGCATGGCTATGAGGAAACTATTCACAACCAGCCATTAGCTTGTGTGCAAGCTAAACTCCCACCTACCCAAGTTGGTGACGGTGGAGTTGCTGCCATACCACTTGTAAATGTAGCACACTTCTGCACCTTCCCCAAAATGTAATTCAGCAGCTATTATTATTATTTCTTGTGAGCTGTCCCTAAAAAAATTGTCTCATCATTTCGGTTAAGTGGCACAGTTCTGCATCTTGACCCTTCAGTTTTATTCAGCATCCATTATAATTCCTGGCCAGCTGTCCATACAATGTGTCTCATAGTAATGCAAATATGGCACAGTTCCGTGGCTTCACACACATTTTATTCTTCTCTATGGCATTCATGCTTCTTGCTAGCTGTCTGTAAAGCATGACTCATTGTTCTGCAAATGTGAGTCACTTCTGTGCCTTCACCCAAATTTAATTCTTCTTTGTGGCATTCATATTTCTAGCCAGCTGTCTGTAAAAATGGCCTTCATCTAGATTTAAGTTACTACTCTTGCACTGTTGGCAAGTAACAAGAGGTACAGAAGTCAGTTCAGTTTGCTGCATGATGGAACAGTTTTTTCCACTGGTGTACGAGGAGCAAACTGATATGCACCACCTGAACAGATTTAGTCGTACTTGGATTGGGCCCTTTATATGGCACATATCCTATTCCCTGACCCCATGGACTTCTTGGGAGTCAGATTGGAACTGTGTCTGGAACTGGCCCAGTCTGCTTTGGCTTTACAGTCTTGTCCAGCTTCCAGTGTTATCTCATGGAGAGTTTTCAGCACAGCAGGTGGCTTCATCACAGCCAAACAGACAAACTTGTTTTCCACCAGTGTAAAATGCATCACTTTTGTCAAAATGAATGAGGCATGGATAGTTGAGGATTTTCATATACCTCAGGCTGAGGGTGATGAATATATCTGGCATTGCTCATGGTGGCTATTAATCGCTGGCCCCACAATGCCACTGCTGGTGTCTTCCTGCTCACCATCATGTTCCATATTGTATGGCTGACGCTACTGCTGCCTTGACAGCTGCTACTCCTGCTACGGCCACTACCATTACCCTTACACAGCTGTCATTACTACTACCCCAGCACAGCTGCACGGACATCTACTGCTTTGTGCTATTCTGCTACTGCTGCTGCTAGTATTCCTGCCACATGCCACTATTATCCCTAAACATCTCACCCATTCCAGATCCACACTATAATTCTTCTACTCCCAAATAAATGGGAGAATATTTTGTGGCTTCATTCAGAAAACACCTCAACATGTGTGTATAAACAGGGGCCACTTTTGATGCATAACTTTTTCACATTTGTTTAGAACAAGCAACTGTTTCTTCTGACACTACTGTGTGTATATACAGGGAGTGCAGAATTATTAGGCAAATGAGTATTTTGACCACATCATCCTCTTTATGCATGTTGTCTTACTCCAAGCTGTATAGGCTTGCAAGCCTACTACCAATTAAGCATATTAGGTGATGTGCATCTCTGTAATGAGAAGGATGTGCAACATCACTGGAGTGCCCAAAAGCACAAGGTGTGCAATACTCAGAGACATGGCCAAGGTAAGAAAAGCTGAAAGACGACCACCACTGAACAAGACACACAAGCTGAAACGTCAAGACTGGGCCAAGAAATATCTCAAGACTGATTTTTCTAAGGTTTTATGGACTGATGAAATGAGAGTGAGTCTTGATGGGCCAGATGGATGGGCCCGTGGCTGGATTGGTAAAGGGCAGAGAGCTCCAGTCCGACTCAGACACCAGCAAGGTGGAGGTGGAGTACTGGTTTGGGCTGGTATCATCAAAGATGAGCTTGTGGGGCCTTTTTGGGTTGAGGATGGAGTCAAGCTCAACTCCCAGTCCTACTGCCAGTTTCTGGAAGACACCTTCTTCAAGCAGTGGTACAGGAAGAAGTCTGCATCCTTCAAGAAAAATATGATTTTCATGCAGGACAATGCTCCATCACACGCGTCCAAGTACTCCACAGCGTGGCTGGCAAGAAAGGGTATAAAAGAAGAAAATCTAATGACATGGCCTCCTTGTTCACCTGATCTGAACCCCATTGAGAACCTGTGGTCCATCATCAAATGTGAGATTTACAAGGAGGGAAAACAGTACACCTCTCTGAACAGTGTCCGGGAGGCTGTGGTTGCTGCTGCACGCAATGTTGATGGTGAACAGATCAAAACACTGACAGAATCCATGGATGGCAGGCTTTTGAGTGTCCTTGCAAAGAAAGGTGGCTATATTGGTCACTGATTTGTTTTTGTTTTGTTTTTGAATGTCAGAAATGTATATTTGTGAATGTTGAGATGTTATATTGGTTTCACTGGTAAAAATAAATAATTGAAATGGGTATATATTTGTTTTTTGTTAAGTTGCCTAATAATTATGCACAGTAATAGTCACCTGCACACACAGATATCCCCCTAAAATAGCTAAAACTAAAAACAAACTAAAAACTACTTCCAAAAATATTCAGCTTTGATATTAATGAGTTTTTTGGGTTCATTGAGAACATGGTTGTTGTTCAATAATAAAATTAATCCTCAAAAATACAACTTGCCTAATAATTTTGCACTCCCTGTATATATATATATGGACAAAATCTCCTCCCATTAAGACATCATTTGTGGAATGCTTGTGGAAAACAGGACATTGTTTTTTTCCTTATAACGCAGTGTGTGTTTAAAGGAAATCTGTCACCTGGTTTTATCATTTTAAGCTGTCACCATTGCAATGTTAGACAAACTACCTTATTTCCTGCAGTGGTCGTCTTCTTTCTTCATTTCGTGTTGGCATTTTGATAAAAAAGCTCTTTTTATAATATGATCTGTCAAGAGTAAGGAAAAATGAGATGCACAACGGATCATGTCTGTGTAACAGCTGTAAGGCCTGTATGGTCCCATCAGAATTGGCTTATGATTTGGTAGCCAAAAGCAGGTGTGGGTATAAAACACAGAAGACATGCAAATATTCCATTCACAGGTCATTTCTGTTTTCTCCATTTTTTTTTTTCATAAGCAATACTGATGGATTATTGAGCAAATGCCGATCGAGTGAAGGCGTATGCTCCACAGACAGGATCTGTTTTTTGTGGGTTATTGAAAGATCAGAGGAAGGGCAAATTAATCAGTGACGTCAACATAAACTTACTGCTGACACCCTCTCCACTCTGTCAGGGGGGGGGGGAAGGGGCTCTAGTTGTATACATGTTTAATAGAACAGGTTCTGTAGACATCTATGTGGAATCAGCTGGCGACGGTGTAAAAGGAGTGTGCTTCTTCTTGACGCTAACATCGACCTGTAAGGCTGAGTTAATACTTGAGTTATTTGGTCAGTTTTGTCCCTGTGACTGCCCAAATAAGTGAAGTGTGCAGTGATTCTAAGTGTGACGCCTGTCATCTGCATGTCATACGGACTCACAGTATTGTTTCACTACCACAGCAGACTCCCTATGCGTGTTTCTGCAAGGCAAAGTGTTCTACACCCCTATAAAGGTTGTTTGCAGCCCAAAAATAGCAGTTTTCGCCACAAATAAATTCGGATCTAAGCAAAGTTTCTGAAAAATTCTGCGAACCAGCCAAATAAAAATAAATAAAAAATTGCTCATCTCTACTTAAAACGTAGTGATAAATCTGCAGTGAAAAATATTAACATAGATAGCATACTTAGTTTTCCCACCACTGTTCAAAACTGTAGTACTGTAGGTAGTGCAAAAATTCTTAAATTGTGCACAAATCCAAAAGGTTACAAAGCCTACTTTTTGCAACTTCTTGACAGAATTATAGTGTGTACGGCTTAATATATTTCCCCCCACTGTTTTTAACATGCATTTTGAAAAGCAGAAAAAAAATGTGTGTGCGAAGGAGGCCTAAAATGCTAATAATATTCTAAACAGTTTAACCCTTGTCTTATTTACAAGGAAATTCATGGAAAACAGATGTCTAACTATAATGTATTCTGTAGTGTCTTTCTTTTTCATGAACTCTTTTTTTTAAACAAAAAAGGCAGTTTTGCTGCCAAAAAAAGGACACATAAGCAGTTATTAACATGGCATATGATAATTAATATATTATCTCAATCTTTTGGCTTTGACATTTTGGTTTTCTTTGCTCAGAATAGGATTATAGGAGTCTGGATGTCTGCGGGAAATCACCACTGATTTTTACTACAATTTTTTTTATAAACCTTTGCTTCATCCATTCATTTTGACTTTTTTTTTTTTTTATACCATAAGAAAACTTATGGTAAGTTAAAACCAATAGAACAAATGTGCACTAAAGTACAATAAGAGGCAGAGTGGGGGGGGGGGAATCAGACAAGAAGACGGAGAGGAGGGAAGGAAGGGAGGGGGGCGGCGTGAAGAGATAGAAGTGGAAAGTCAAGTGTGAGGCCCCAAAAACTGTCATGGATCGGATAATGTTCTAATTAATTGAGGTTGGTCAGCAATGATGTACAGTATTGTGAGCTCATTCATGTAGCCCAGACTGTGAGAAACCTGTGGTGTGTGCAATTAGATCTGCTAGACATCTCTTCAAATCTGCATATTTGATGCAATTTTTCAATCCATTCTGCTATAGTGGGGGGTGCGTTATTTAACCACTTCAAAGGTATGTAAGATTTGGCTGTGGCTAGGAAATGAGTGATTAAGGATGAGGCGGATGGCTGGTATCCTGGTGTAGGGCAGCCCAGTAACACCAAGGAGGGAGTTAGTGTTAACATTTATTATGTGTTCTACTTCAGACCAAAAGGGGCGTATGTCTGGGCAATCCCACCGAATGTGAGTATGTGTGCCAACATGTGAGTTACATCTCCTGCAGAGGTTAGTGGAGGAAAGCCCATGTGCATGGAGGAATTCATAGGTTTTGTACCACCTCAAGATGACCTTGTAATGAGACTCTTGTAGGCAAACACATCTTGAATATCCGTAGGAGTTTTGAAGAATATGGATTATCTCTGTCTCATTGAGAGAGACCAAGTTATTTCTCCGAAGAGGTAATGTACCCTGGGTTATTCAAGTGGTTTTCGCGTCTACAGACGTTTAGTAGCTTAGACAGCTTTTTCAACTTAAAGACTGGTGATGACAATTCAGATTCAAAATCAGTTAAGTCTCTGAAGGGATAATGAGCCTGGAGGAAATTTTTACAGCAGCTAGTAAAGTGTGAAACATGTAGAAACGTGAGTGAAACGCTTAGGAGCAATTGTTTCAGGTCAGCCTGACGAGGAATCTCACCCATCGGGAACATATTCAAGACTGAAATGTGAGCAAGTTGATCCACATAGGTTTGAAGGTCGGGGAGTCCCTACCCACGACCACAGGTATTAGACTGGAAGGAAGTAATGGAGAAAGAGTAGGAAACAGAGAAGACGAGAGTACAGTTGAGCGAACACCTGGATGTTCGGGTTCGAGAAGTTCGGCCAAACTTCCCGGAAATGTCCGTGTTCGGGATCCGAACCCTTCCCGAACTTCGTCCCGAACCCCATTGAAGTCAATAGGGACCCAAACTTTTCGGCACTAAAAAGGCTATAAAACAGCCCAGGAAAGGGCTAGAGGGCTGCAAAAGGCAGCAACATGTAGTTAAATCCCCTGAAAACAAATGTGGATAGGAAAATGAATAAAAATAAAAATAAAATAAATAAAAATTAACCAATATCAATTGGAGAGAGGTCCCATAGCAGAGAATCTGGCTTCATGTCAGCATAGAATCAGTCTTCATGTCATAGCAGAGAATCATGCTTCACATCACCCACCACTGTAACAGTCCATTGTCAGATATTTAGGCCCCGGCACCCAGGCAGAGGAGAGAGGTCCCATAACAGAGATTCAGGCTTCAGGTCAGCAGAGAATCAGTCTTCATGTTATAGCAGAGAATCATGCTTCACATCACCCACCATTGTAACAGTCCATTGTCAGATATTTAGGCCCAGGCACCCAGGCAGAGGAGAGAGGTCCCATAACAGAGAATCTGGATTCATGTCAGCAGAGAATCAGTCTTCATGTCATAGCAGAGAATCAGGCTTCACGTCACCCAACACTGTAACAGTCCATTGTCAGATATTTAGGCCCTGGCACCCAGGCAGAGGAGAGAGGTCCCATAACAGAGATTCAGGCTTCATGTCAGCAGAGAATCAGTCTTCATGTCATAGCAGAGAATCATGCTTCACGTCACCCACCACTGTAACAGTCCATTGTCAGATATTTAGGCCCAGGCACCCAGGCAGAGGAGAGAGGTCCCATAACAGAGATTCAGGCTTCATGTCAGCAGAGAATCAGTCTTCATGTCATAGCAGAGAATCATGCTTCACGTCACCCACCACTGTAACAGTCCATTGTAAGATATATAGGCCCAGGCACCCAGGCAGAGGAGAGAGGTCCCATAACAGAGAATCTGGCTTCATGTCAGCAGAGAATCAGTCTTCATGTCATAGCAGAGAATCATGCTTGACGTCAACCAACACTGAAACAGTCCATTGTCAGATATTTAGGCCCAGGGACCCAGGCAGAGGAGAGAGGTCCCATAACAGAGAATCTGGCTTCATGTCAGCAGAGAATCAGTCTTCATGTCATAGCAGAGAATCAGACTTCGCATCACCCACCACTGTAACAGTCCATTGTCAGATATTTAGGCCCCGGCACCCAGGCAGAGGAGATAGGTCCCATAACAGAAATTGAGGCTTCATGTCAGCAAAGAATCAGTCTTCATGTCATAGCAGAGAATCATGCTTCACGTCACCTACCACTGTAGCAGTCAATTGTCAGATATTTAGGCCCCGGCACCCAGGCAGAGGAGAGAGGTCCTATAACAGAGATTCAGGCTACACGTCACCAGAGAATCAGTCTTCATGTCATAGCAGAGAATCATGCTTCACGTCGCCCAACACTGGAACAGTCCATTGTCAGATATTTAGGCCCCGGCACCCAGGCAGAGGAGAAAGGTCCCATGACAGAGATTCAGGCTTCATGTCAGCAGAGAATCAGTCTTCATGTCATAGCAACTCTGCTGTCGTTGCGCAGGCACTGCAGCATGTAGTCGCTCATGTGTGCCAGGCTGCCCAGAGGTAAGGACAAGCTGTCCTCTGTGGGAGGCATATCGTCATCGTCCTGCGTTTCCCGAGCTGCGTTGGGTGCCACCCTGCTGTGAACATGCTTCATCCTCATCCTCCTCCACCTCATCCTCGTCCTCCTCGTCCTCCAGTAGTGGGCCCTGGCTGGCCACATTTGTACCTGGCCTCTGCTGTTGCAAAAAAACTCCCTCTGAGTCACTTCGAAGAGACTGGCCTGAAAGTTCTAAAAATGACCCCTCTTCCTTCTCCTCCTGGGCCACCTTCCATCATCGCCCTAAGTGTTTTCTCAAGGAGACATAGAAGTGGTATTGTAACGCTGAAAACGGCGTCATCGCCACTGGCCATGTTGGTGCAGTACTCAAAAAAGCGCAACAGGGCACACAGGTCTCGCATGGAGGCCCAGTCATTGGTGGTGAAGTGGTGCTGTTCCGCAGTGCGACTGACCCATGCGTGCTGCAGCTTAAACTCCACTATGGCCTGCTGCTGCTCGCACAGTCTGTCCAGCATGTGCAAGGTGGAGTTCCACCTGGTGGGTACGACGCATATGAAGCGGTGAGCGGGAAGGCCGAAGTTACGCTGTAGCGCAGACAGGCGAGCAGCGGCAGGATGTGAACGCCGGAAGCGTGAACAGACGGCCCGCACTTTATGCAGCAGCTCTGACATGTCGGGGTAGTTGTGAATGAACTTCTGAACCACCAAATTCAGCACATGCGCCAGTCAAGGGATGTGCGTCAAACTGGCTAGTCCCAGAGCTGCAACGAGATTTCGCCCATTATCGCACGCCACCAGGCCGGGATTCAGGCTCACCGGCAGCAACCACTCGTCTGTCTGTTGTTCTATACCCCGCCACAACTCCTGTGTGGTGTGGGGCCTGTCCCCCAAACATATGAGTTTCAGAATGGCCTGCTGACGTTTACCCCGGGCTGTGCTGAAGTTGGTGGTGAAGGTGTGTGGCTGACTGGATGAGCAGGTGGAAGAAGAGGAGGAGGAAGCCGAGTAGGAGGAGGAGGCAACAGGAGGCAAAGAATGTTGCCCTGCGATCCTTGGCGGCGGAAGGACGTGCGCCAAACAGCTCTCCAGCCGCCACTACATTTACCCAGTGTGCAGTTAGGGAGATATAGCGTCCCTGGCCGTGCTTACTGGTCCACTTATCTGTGGTTAGGTGGACCTTGCCACAGATGGCGTTGCGCAGTGTACACTTGATTTTATCGGATACTTGGTTGTGCAGGGAAGGCACGGCTCTCTTGGAGAAGTAGTGACGGCTGGGAACAACATACTGTGGGACAGCAAGCGACATGAGCTGTTTGAAGCTGTCTGTGTCCACCAGCCTAAATGACAGCATTTCATAGGCCAGTAGTTTAGAAATGCTGGCATTCAGGGCCAGGGATCGAGGGTGGCTAGGTGGGAATTTACGCTTTCTCTCAAATGTTTGTGAGATGGAGAGCTGAACGCTGCCGTGTGACATGGTTGAGATGCTTGGTGACGGAGGTGGTGGTGTTGGTGGTACATCCCCTGTTTGCTGGGCGGCAGGTGCCAACGTTCCTCCAGAGGCGGAGGAAGAGGCCGAGGCGGCAGCAGCAGAAGAGGCCAAGGCGGCAGCAGCAGAAGAGGTAGCAGGGGGAGCCTGAGTGACTTCCTTGTTTTTAAGGTGTTTACTCCACTGCAGTTCATGCTTTGCATGCAGGTGCCTGGTCATGCAGGTTGTGCTAAGGTTCAGACCGTTAATGCCTCGCTTCAGGCTCTGATGGCACAGCGTGCAAACCACTCGGGTTTTGTCGTCAGCACATTGTTTGAAGAAGTGCCATGCCAGGGAACTCCTTGAAGCTGCCTTTGGGGTGCTCGGTCCCAGATGGCGGCATTCAGTAGCAGGCGGAGTCTCTTGGCGGCGGGTGTTCTGCTTTTGCCCACTGCTCCCTCTTTTGCTACGCTGTTGGCTCGGTCTCACCACTGCCTCTTCCTCCGAACTGTGAAAGTCAGTGGCACGACCTTCATTCCATGTGGGGTCTAGGACCTCATCGTCCCCTGCATCGTCTTCCACCCAGTCTTGATCCCTGACCTCCTGTTCAGTCTGCACACTGCAGAAAGACGCAGCAGTTGGCACCTGTGTTTCATCATCATCAGAGTCTTGCTGAGGTGGTATTCCCATGTCCTCATCATCAGGAAACATAAGTGGTTGTGTGTCAGTGCACTCTATGTCTTCCACCGCTGGGGAAGGGCTAGGTGGATGCCCTTGGGAAACCCTGCCAGCAGAGTCTTCAAACAGCATAAGAGACTGCTGCATAACTTGAGGCTCAGACAGTTTCCATGGTATGCATGGGGGTGATGTGACAGACTGATGGGGTTGGTTTCCAGGCGCCATCTGTGCGCTTTCTGCAGACGACTGGGTGGGAGATAATGTGAACATGCTGGATCCACTGTCGGCCACCCAATTGACTAATGCCTGTACCTGCTCAGGCCTTACCATCCTTAGAACGGCATTGGGCCCCACCAAATATCGCTGTAAATTCTGGCGGCTACTGGGACCTGAGCTAGTTGGTACACTAGGACGTATGGATGTGGCAGAACGGCCACGTCCTCTCCCAGCACCAGAGGGTCCACTAACACCACCACGACCATGTTCACGTCCTTTACTAGATGTTTTCCTCATTGTTATCGTTCACCACAACAACAAAAATATTATTTGGCCCAATGTATTGAATTCAAATTCAGGCCTTTTTTTACAGACACCTAACACTATCTGGCTATCTATTTAGGTACCGTATTACACTAATACAGGCACAGCAGTAACCACAGATTTAGCTGACTATGAATTTGAGGCCTAGTATTTAGGCGCTGGGTGACAGGTATACGTTTACAGACAGAATTAGACTGGGATATGCACAGTAGCGTGTGTGTCAAGTTATTGAGAATGACCCTATCAGCACCTTGATTCTAATATACCCTTTTAGGGATAAATTTAAAGTAGGCCTGATACAGCAGAAACCACTAATTTAGAGAATTGCTAAATTGGGAATTGTATTTCAACCCAGAACAAAAACTGTGCATTGACGGACACTAAATAACTTGCCCAGTCACAGCAATAACCACAGATTTAGCTGACTATAAATTTGAGGCCTATTATTTAGGCGCTGGGTGACAGGTGTACGTTTACGGACAGAATTAGACTGGGATATGCACAGTAGCGTGTGTGTCAAGTTATTGAGAATGACCATATCAGCACCTTGATTCTAATATACCCTTTTAGGGATGGATTTAAAGTAGGCCTGATACAGCAGAAACCACTAATTTAGAGAGTTGCTAAATTGGGAATTGTATTTCAACTTAGAACAAAAACTGTGCTTTGACGGACACTAAATAACTTGACCAGCTATAGCAATAACCACAGATTTAGCTGACTATAAATTTGAGGCCTATTATTTAGGCGCTGGGTGACAGGTATATGTTTACAGTCAGAATTAGACTGGGATATGGCCAAAAAATAACCACACTATTGATGGTTTAATGCACTTGGTGTGACAGCTTGACCCTGATGTAGGATATAGCCAAAAAACAACCACACTATTGAGGGTTAAATGCACTTGGTGACAGGCTCAGCTTGCCCCTGATGTAGTATATGGCCAAAAAATAACCACACTATTGATGGTTAAATGAACTTGGTGTGACAGCTTGACCGATGTAGGATATAGCCAAAAAACAACCACACTATTGAGTGTTAAATGCACTTGGTGACAGCTTGCCCCTGATGTAGTATATGGCCAAAAAATAACCACACTATTGATGGTTAAATGCACTTGGTGTGACAGCTTGACCCTGATGTAGGATATAGCCAAAAAACGACCACACTATTGAGGGTTAAATGCACTTGGTAACAGGCTCAGCTTTCTCCTGATGTAGTATATGGCCAAAAAATAACCACACTATTGATGGTTAAATGCATTTGGTGTGACAGCTTGACCGATGTAGGATATAGCCAAAAAACAACCACACTATTGAGGGTTAAATGCACTTGGTGACAGCTTGACCCTGATGAAGGATATAGCCGAAAAATAACCACACTATTGAGGGTTAAATGTACTTGGTGGCAGCTTGTGCTGGCGCACCACAAGACACAAAATGGCCGCCGATCACCCCAGAAAAAAGTGAATGAAAAACGCTCTGGGCAGCCTAAAAACAGTGAGCAATTGAATATCAGCAGTTCAATGATCCACAGCTGCAAATCGATCAATGAATGAAGTCTTTTGGAGGAGTTAATCACTGCCTAATCTCGCCCTAACGTCGCAGCTGCAACCTCTCCCTATACTGATCAGAGCAGAGTGACGGGCGGCGCTACGTGACTCCAGCTTAAATAGAGGCTGGGTCACATGCTGCACTGGCCAATCACAGCCATGCCAATAGTGATGGCCTCTTGGGGCAAGTAGTATGACACTTATTGATTGGCTGCTTTGCAGCCTTTCAAAAAGCGACGAACACCGAACCCAGACTTTTACGGAAATATTCGGGTTCGGGTTCACTCATCCCTACTTATAACGTCCTAAAAAAATTGAATGATATATATACAAAATGATGCCAACATAAAGTAGAAATATGGGGAATGTAAAGTAATAACTATTTTTGGAGGCATTACTATATATTATAAAAGTACAGAAATTGAAATTTGGAAATGTGAAATATTTTCCAAATTTTTGGTAAATTTGGCATTTTTTGATAAATTCTAATGAAATATTTTGACTCAATTTTACAACTTTAAGTGAGTAAAAAAATGTGATGAAGAAAACAGTCTTAGAATGGCTTGGATAAGTAAAAACGTTCTAAAGTTATTACCACATAAAGTGACACGTCAGATTTGCAAAAATCAGCATGGGATTTAAGGTGAAAAGTGGCTCGGTAGTGAAGGGGTTAAAGATCCTGAACAGAGAAGAGCAGGTTGTTTTTCCTCAGAACCAAAACCAGAGAGTGCAGTCTGTCACCCAGACCTAAAAATGCTGAAACTCAGCTTGGATATTGAAAAGAACTCCCTGCTCAACAAAGGGCTTTCTAAGAGAGTAGTTCAGACAATGCTATTTAGCAGGAAATCTAATACATCATGGAGAAAATTTGCATCTCGGTGTTGGGGTAGGTTTAGTGAGGTCAACCCCAACATCTCCCTAATCTTAGAATGTCTGCAGGATGGTCTGGGTCTTGGGCTTGCACCCAATACACGTAGGGTACAAGTGTCGCCACTAGGGGCTCTTTATAACACAAGTCTGATGGAAATGTCCTGGATTTTGAGATTCCTCAAAGCTGCAGATAGACTGAAACCCAGAATTACCAACTTAGTACCACCTTGGAACCTCAATATGGTTCTGCTAAGCCTAACTGAACCCCTTTTTGAGCCCCTGGAGTCAATTTCAGTTAGATTACTCATATTAAAAACTATATTCTTAGTAGCAATAACATCAGCTAGAGGAGTGAGTAAATTACAGGCCCTTTACATTCGCAAACCCTACTTTAGAACATTGGACAAAAATCTAACATTCAAATTGGACCAAAACTTCTTGCCAAAAGTTGTTCCTTCCTTTTACAGATCCCTAGATATAGTAATTCCATCTTTCTGTGTCAACCCATGGAATACTTAGAAGTCAGAATTGCAGTTTTCCACTATATAGAAACAACAAAACAATGGAGAATTGATTTAAAAAAAACTTTGCCTACAGTTCTGTGTTCCTAACAACAGCAAGAAAGCCTTGAAGAGTTCCATTTCTAGATGGATTAGACTAGCCATGTGGGAAGGCTACAGAGCCAAAGGGAAACCTGTTCCACCATCCCTAAAAGCCAATTCTACTAGGTCAATATTGGCATGCTGGGCAGAGAAATCCTCAGGTCCAGTAGAACAGATATGTTATGCCGCCACATGGAAGCGCTTACTTTAATGAACCACTACAAAATTGATGTTTCTTCTAATCAGGACATGGCCTTTGGACGCAAGGTCCTCTGTGCAATTGTCCCCCCCTAGATATTTTTTTCTTTGTTAGATCTCAGGTTGCTGTCATGGAGACAACCGAGGAAATTAGCATTTTTACACTCATCGGTAATCCGGTTTCCTGGAAGTCTCCACGAGAGCACATATTCCCTGTCCTAATTATTTTCTTTAAAGTTAATTCAATGTAATTTTTTCTCTGTCACAAATTGGAGTTATATTATCCTTTCTCCGTGTCTGCTAAAATTACAATGCGGAGCAAGGGGAGGGGTGGAGTTTTTAAACCTCTCTGTCTTTTTCCTGTCCTATCAGAAGGAATGCAATCTTAGGGCTCATGCACACTACAGTATTTTGCGTTCAGTATACAGACCTTATTTTGATTCTGTATACGGTCCGTATATGGAACCATTCATTTCAATGGGTCCGCAAAAGATGCGGACAGCACTCTGTGTGCTCTCCGCATCCGTTGCTCCATTCCGTGACCCCGCAAAAATTATTATGAGACATGTCGTATTCTTGTCTGTTTATAATGGGCCTCCTGTTCTGTTCTGCAAATTGCGGAAGGCACACAGGCGGCAACCATTTTTTGTGGATCCGCAATCTGCGGACCGCAAAAAACGGCACGGCCGTGTGCATGAGCCCTTAGGGTTCATGCATGCTGTCGCTGTCTGGCCATTCTGTGCATTGAGGACCGCAATCTGCAGTCCCCAATACCCAGGCAACATCTGTGTGGATTCCGCAGCTGGATCCAGACCCATTTAACTTGAATGGGCCAGTGATCCGTCCGCACAGCAAAAAAATACATGTTCTATTTTTTTGTGGTGCCAAGGCACGGAGAGGAACCCCATGGAAGCACTCCATAGTGCTTCCTTGGGGTTCCATGCCTCCATTCTTCACCGGACCTGCTGGATTGTGGACCCGCTGTTTGTGGGCCACAATATGGGCATGGCTGTGCATAGCTGTGTGTGAACCCTTAGGTTGCTGTCATGGAGACTTCCACGAAACCAGTGCATGTAATACTCATATATACACTTAAGCGGCTGATTTTTCGCCAGGTCATCAGTAACGGGTGTTTGTATAAGCGCTCGTTAGCGATCAGCTTGCAGAGTAATACTGCTGCCGATTTATCAAATGAACGAGCAAATGCTTCTTCATTGGACAAGCCTAATCTTTCAACAGGTTTAAAAATCATAGTTTGCCGGTAGCAGATCGTGGTGTCCAATCACGCTCTGCTGATTGCAAACAACTAGTCAGTGTGGGGATGAGCAATGACATAATTATTGCCCCTCCCGAGCAGTGTTGCCCTCCACTAACGAGCAGGCGATTGCTGGAAAGGAACACTTCCTTCCCGACAATTGCCTGCTACATCACTGTATACATATACATAACATACAGTAGTTACATAGTGAATGCTATTAATCACTGATAAGACATCCTCCATGTTCAACTGAGATCAGAAAGAGCAGAAATATAAATGTATAAATTACAAGATTTACTGAATCTTTTTTTTTCAAAAAACTGTAAATCAATCTGTTCAACTCCTCCTGCTATATAACATGCTGCCTGCAGATTGTACTGCATTTTTATGGTGATAAGTTCGTTTTAAATTGCACTTTATGTAACTTGATACAGCTAGCCATGAAATTTAAAAAAAACATTTATATTGTTCACAATAATTGTTTTTCTAAATAACTTTTTTTTTTTTTTGCATTTTCTCTTTTGCAAAGTCATATATATCATATATAAAATATGAGGGTGACATTTGTATAGAATTGTTATGCATGTTCTGAATCTGATTTTTGCATGACTGGTTATATTTTTTACTATATAAAACAGTTCTCATGTAAGACCTTTTATTTTAGGCTGGCAGCTTGACACCTAAATCTCCCTCCACTGATATTTTTGACATGGTTCCCTTTACCTCACTTTCCTCTGAATCAACCATACCTACACGAAATGTCACACAGTTTCCACCTCTGCCAAGCAGCTCTACTGAAATAAGTAAGTTATTTTGATTCACCCAAAAAAAAAAAAAAAAAATCTATAAAAAGTGTTATATAAAAATGTTTTCTCCAGAGACCATGGCATAACGACAGAAATAATGGTGGGTATTTATTATTGAATGTTCACCAGTTTTTTGTGTATAACTTATTTGTGGTGTAATTGGTGAATTTTAACTTCTGTCATGACTTTAGAGTGAGATTGTGGTGTGGGAGGGGCATTGATCATAGCAACCTTAGATTTATAGCAGCCAAAGAGGAATGCACCTCTGACCCTCTGAACTTGGCCCAAAAAAAAATAGCATGTTCTATTCTTGTCCGTTTTGCGGACATTTTTACAATGGGCCGCCCCCGTTCCGTTCCACAAATTGCGGAAGGCAAACAGATCCGCGGTTTGCAAAAAACGGCACGGTTGTGTGCATGAGGTCTTACACAGTGGAGTGGCTTGAGTAACTGTTGTGTGGTTGGAGTGGCTGGACTAACTGTGGAAAGGTTGGACTGGGCTTTATGGAGTGGGCAGAGTAACTGTGTGGAGTGTTTGGATTAAGTAAAGATAGTAAACATTACACTAACCAATTGATTGATCAAATTTAAAGTGCACAAGGCAAGCTTGATAGAGTGACAAATGCATTTGAACTTTAATTTTTTTATATAGCACATTTAATTGCAATGGTGTTGCCCAAAGTGCTTCACAGTTACATTAAAACATACATTTATAAAAACATTAACAGCCGATTTGTGAAGGTGGGCTTGAAAATTAGGGAGTGGTGGCAGTTTAGAAATCATGTCCTGATTTTTCAGCTCACACTCTAGCTTTTGTCACTCTGCTGGCTGCTCACACAACTGGGTTCCTATGACAACTCACTCTACAGCAAGGGCAGAGAAGAGCGGTTAAAAACAAACTGCTTTAACTTGCTTACTTCACTGGCGGTTGCCATTTTCATACGGTTGTAGTTTAAAAATTTTAAATCCTACAGCGAATAGATTTATATTATGAGAATCACAAGACCCATACCTATATTTTGATGTATAGTATGTCTCTGAAATATTAAAAATAAAGGTACAGTCGCAGTTTAGAAATTGACCTTCAAATTTGAGGTGGCTGGAGTGGAGTTTCAATGAATGCCAATGGGCGGCGTGAGTTGCAAACAAATGGTCATATTGCGAAAACTATCAGGACTATGGCTAAGCCGTAGACATGTTTAGTGGCAGCAGGGATAGGGATAGTTTTGATATAAGATTTGTGTAGGTGGGCTTGAAAATGATGGAGTGGTGGCATTTTAGAAATCATGTTTTTTAAGCTCCCACTCTAGCTTTTGTCAGCTCCCACTCTAGCTTTGACCATTCCTATGGGACCAATTTTGCCACAAAAATGCCAATATTTTGTGAACCATTTGGCAAAATGTTTCACAAACTAATAGCACACCGATCGGGAACTATCCGCACGTTTTGGTATATTACTGTCTATGTAGTGTAAAAACTGTGCGAGGAGTTTGGGTAGTAAAATTGACTATAATAATAAGAATATATATGTGACCTAACAGTAAGTGGTCCTGCCATGCAAGAACACTTAATTAGCAGCCATCTGATGAGTTCAGATAACTGTGAGCTGAGCTCTTCAATCAAGGATTCAAATCTGGGGAAAGAAACAGGCTGCACCAAGGCCCGTGGGAGCCAGGACTCTCTGATCCTGTGTGGGGTAGGCACACTGAATTGTGTTTTGGAGACCTGGGTGGTAGACTCAGATCCCGATAGAGACTGAAGACTACTATGTAGTTAGGGTCCAGACAGCTTAAGATTTATGTTTTGACTGCTGTAAAAGTGACAATAAAGCTGGTTGCGGACAGTTTGCACCCAAATCTGCAGTGTTTGAATAGCTTCTTGGGGTGTGCCAACCTTCTAAGCTTAGAAAAAAGAGATCCTAAAGAGCTAAGTGACCCCAAGTTGTTACAATGCCTTAGTTACTTGAAAAAAACTATAAAGAGTTCAGAGAGAGAGAGAGAGAGAGAGAAAAAGAAACTGGAAGTACTACTACCTCCATTGGTTTTCCTGTACGCTGCAATTGTTGAAATTGCTGCTCTGGAAGATAATTCTTAACTGGGATTTTGCTGACACTTGTACTATAACTCTCACAATCCACTCTGTAAAGATACTTTATTTATTGCAATTCAGTGGTCTGATCATTGTCTCCATACTCCACCGGCATGGCATACACCCTCGTGCCTTGTACCCTGACCAAACATCTACTATGAAGGGCACTCCAACTACCACAAGGCAGGTGCGCCAATATCAGGGTGTGCCAAGAGGGAAGAAAGGGTGCACCCTCCTTTCACTATGCAGCCTCAGGGAGCACCAGAGGGAGGACTGCCACTATAAACTTTAAACCCTTTGAAGTGCCCCACTGAGGTACTGCAAGCAAAACTCCTACCTGCACTTTCACTGCTCTGCTAAAAGTCTTGCATACCACATCAGTACAGGCTTTTAGCAGAGTGAGCACAAGCCTGCTGCTGGACTAAGTGCAGGTTATCTTATTGCTGGCAACTAGGGTTGAGCGAACCCGAACTGTAAAGTTTGGGATTGTACCGAACTTTAGGTTTTTTGGACCCCGAACCCAAACATTTCAGTAAAAGTTTGGGTTCAGGTTCGGTTCTCGGCGCTTTCTTGGCGCTTTTTGAAAGGCTGCACAGTAGCCAATCAACAAGCGTCATACTACTTGCCCCAAGAGGCCATCACAGCCATGCCTACTAATGACATGGCTTTGATTGGCCAGAGCAGCGTGTGACCCAGGATCTATATAAGCAAAGCGCTGCACGTCACTCTGCTGTTACAAGTGTATGGAGAGGATGCTGCTGGACTTGTGATTTCAGGGAGAGAATAGGAGAGAATCTAAATCAGTGGTCTACATAGAAATAGTTGTGTGGGTGCAGGACACAATTCTTTTACTCTGCCCTGAGGCCATTGACCAAAAAAAAAAACTTTTATAATTCTGTTAGGTGAGTGGTGGCGGCCATTTTATGCAAGCTGAGTGCATCAGCACTGCATCTGAGCTTTTGGGACATTGCAAATCACCATTTTTTTGGGCAAACTACAACATCTGGATTAGTCAGTGTGCAATTTAAGTATAAATACACCAATCTTTTTCTGGGGTTTTAAAAACACACAATTTTTTTTCCAAAAAACAGTATATTCAAGATCTGCAAGTGTTAAATTCAAGTTTAATATATACGGCTTTCATATTCTGTTACCGAAAAAAGGACTTTTTTGGCAATCTACAACATCTGTATTAATCAGTGTGCAATTTAAACTAGAAATACACCCATCATTTTCTGGGGTTTGAAAAATACACTTTGAGAAAAAAAAGGCCTATTTTCAGGCCTTGCAGCATCAGCACATGTGAAATTACAGGATTATATACTGTTGTCAAATTCAGTTGTTAAACAAACACTCGTTTGGGCACAAATAAATTAGTTGGCAGCCTTTGATGCAGATGTCATTGTGACTTTCACCCTTAATACATTTGGGTTACATTCAGATATTTTAAATACCGCCATTTGGTGCACCAATATTTAATTCAGGCCTACACTGGTTCAGACCGTGTGAGTTACTCCCTCTACATACAGGGGTTTGATTCAGGGATTTGAAATACAGCCATTTTGTGCAAAGATATATTTACTTCAGGCCTACACTGGTTCAGGCTTTGTGAGATACCCCTTCTACATACAGGGTCTTGAATCAGGCATTTGAAATACGGCCATTTGAAATACAGCCATTTTGTGCAAAGAAATATTTATTTCAGGCCTTCACTGGTTCAGGCCCTGTGAGATACTCCCTTTACATACTGTCACTCTATTCTACTAATTAATTAAACACCCATTTAGGGCACGATTCTAAATTCAAAAAATATGAGAAGAGCGTCAAATAAGGGATGTGGCCCAGGTCGTGGTGCTGCTGGTGGAGCTCCTGTTGCGGGGAGAGGACGTGGTCGATCTGTGCCAGCTACATGCACAAGTGAAACCCCTTTGTCACGTGCGAGTAGGCGACAAAACCTGCAGCGGAATTTGGTCGGGCCTAGTGCTGCTCTACGAATGGTGAATCCTGAACAAGTACAGGCGATAGTAGATTCGGTTGCTGACAGTGGATACAGTTCCTTCACATTGTCTCCCACACAGTCTTCTGCTGAGAGACCACAGTTGGCACCAGCATCCGATGTCCATCAGTCTTTTACATCACCCCCTTGCAAATCATCCAAGCAGTCTAAGCCCCTAGTCATGCAGCAGTCTCTTCTGCTATTTGATGACTCTGTTAGCAGGGTTTCCCAGGGCCATCCACATAGCCCTGCCCCAGAAGTGGAAGAGATTGAGTGCACCGATACCCAACCACTTATCTATCAAGATAAGTACATGGGAGGACCATTGCAGCACGTCTCGGATGATGACGAAACACAGGTGCCAACTGCTGGGGCTTTCGAAAGTGTGCAGACCGACAAGGAAGGCAGGGGTGAAGACTGAGTGGAAGATGATGTGGAGGACGATGAGGTCCTCGACCCCACATGAAATCAAGGACATGCAAATTACCTATGTAGATCGGAGGAAGAGGCGGTGGTCACAGAGCCACCAGCACAGCAGAAGAGGGAGCAAGGTGCAAAAGCGGAGCGGCCGTCCTCTAGACAGTACGCCTCCTACTGCCCACTGCAGCAAGGGACCGAGCACACCAAAGCCATCTCCAAAGAGTTCCCTGGCGTGGCAGTTCTTCAGACAATGTTCTGACGACAAGACACGAGTGGTTTGCACACTGTGCAATATGAGCCTGAAGCGAAGCATAAACATTCTCAAACTGAGCACAACCTGCATGACCAGGCATTTAAGTGCTGCGGCCTCTTCATCAACCTCTGGAGTGACAGTGCCACCTGGCACCCCGTAAACAGAGGATCTGCCAGCAACACCAACACCTGGGTCACCAAGCATCTCCACAATGTCCCACGGAAGCATTCAGCTCTCCATATCCCAAACGCTGGAAAGGAAGAGGAAGTACCCCCCTACCCACCCGTGATCCTGAGCCCTGAATGCCAGCATTCCTAAATTACTGGCCTTTGAAATGCTGTCATTCCATTTGGTGGAGATGGATAGTTTTAAAGGCCTTATGGTTGTGACTGTCCCAAAGTACGTCGTGCCCAGCTGCCACTACTTTTCAAGGCGAGACATCCCTTCCCTGCACAATCAAGTAGGGGACAAAATCAGGTGTGCACTGTGCAACACCATCTGTGGCAAGGTGCACCTCGCTACGGATACGTGGACCAGTAAGCACGGTCAGGGCCGTTATATCTCCATAACAGCACACTAGGTAAATGCAGTGGCGGCTGGGCCTGAGGCAGATAGCAGTTTCGCACATGTCCTTCCACCACCGAGGATTTCAGGGAGCTTCAGTTTGCCTCCTGTTGCTTCCTCCTTCTACTCTGCTTCCTCATCCGCTATCATCCGGTCAGCGTAACACCTTCACCACCAACTTCAGCACAGCCAGTGGTAAACGACAGCAGGCAGTTTTAAAACGTATCTGTTTGGGGGAAAAACCCCACACTGCGCAGGAGCTGTGGACGGGCCTTGAACAACAGACCGATGAGTGATTTGTGACAGTCAGCCTCAAGCCCGGCCTGGTGGTGTGCGATAATGGATGAAATCTCGTAGCAGCTCTTGGACTAGCCGGTTTGACGCACATCCCTTGCCTGGTGCATGTGCTGAATTTGGTGGTGCAGAGATTCCTCAAAAATTACCCCGATATGTCAGAGCTGCTGCATAAAGTGCGGGCCGTCTGTGCACGCTTTTGGCGTTCTCACCGTGCTGCTGCTCGCCTGTCAGCGTTGCAGCGTAACTTCGGCCTTCCCGCTCACCACCTCATAAGCGACGTGCCCACAAGTTGGAACTCGACCTTGCACATGCTAGCCAGACTATACGTTCTCAGCGTTACTATCCCACTTCTATGCCTCCTTGAAAAAACGCTCCTGGCGATGATGGAAGAGAATGTGGCTCAGAAGGAGGAGGAGGAAGAGAGATCATTTCATAGGGTTTCCAGTCAGTCATTCCCAAGTGGATACGAGGGTGGGTTCCTGCACCCACAAACCCAAGGTACACAATTGTCCAACCAGGGCACCGTTCAGGAGGATGACGAGGAGAAGATTGAGGAGGAGGAACCATGTTCACAGCAAGGTGGCACCCAGACCAGCTCATGGCCATCACTGGTGCGTGGATGGGGGGATAGAGAGGACACAGACGATAGACCTCCCACAGAGTACAGCTTTTCGTTGCCTCTGGGCAGTCTGGCACACATGAGCGATT
Source organism: Bufo gargarizans (assembly GCF_014858855.1). Lineage (NCBI taxonomy): Eukaryota > Metazoa > Chordata > Amphibia > Anura > Bufonidae > Bufo > Bufo gargarizans. Next base: position 99,163,584 of record NC_058087.1, read on the forward strand.
ACCTGCTGCAGTGTCTCCGCAAGGACCGCCGAGTTGCTCTTATTTTAACTTGTGCTGATTACTTGGAGGCCACGTGCTGGATCCCAGTTACAAGGACAACGTACCATCCTTAATTCAGTCACTGGAGCGTGATCTTAAGATGCTCGAGTACAAGCGCACGCTGGTAGACGCGCTGCTGGTGGCATTCCCACCTGACAGCGGGGGCACAGTGGAAGACAGAGGCGAAGACAGATGATGAGGAAGAGGTCGCCAACGAAGCTGGGGCACCGCCAGCACCTCAGAAGGCAGGGTTAGCATGGCCGAAATGTGGAAAAGCTTTGTCAGCACGCCACAACAACCAGCACCACCAGCTGATATGGAACATCTTAGCAGGAGGCAGCATTTCAGCAATATGGTGGAGCAGTATGTGTGCACACGCCTACACGTACTGAATGACGGGTCTTCCCCCTTCAACTTCTGGGTCTCCAAATTGGGCACATGGCCTGAGCTTGCCCTTTATGCCTTGGAGGTGCTGGCCTGCCCTGCAGCTAGTGTATTATCTGAACGTGTGTTTAGCACCCAGGCAAGCCCAGCCTCCTGTCCACAGCCAATGTGGACAAGCTCATGTTTATTAAAATGAACCAGGCATGGATCCCTCAGGACTTGTCCGTACCTTGTGCAGAATAGACATGTATACTGGCACTAACCAGCCATTGTTATACTGCATCGCAATTGCTCATGTTTGTATTTTGGATATTTCACACTCTTTTGGAGTGTACCTTAATTTTACAAAATTAAATTAAAACAAAAAACCTGTGTTGGCTCTCTCGTCCTCCTCCACTGCCGCATCCACCTACTCTGCTATGTCCACCGCCTCCTCAAACTCCTACTCCATATGGAACTCCACCTCATAAATCCATTTTTTTTTTTGGTATGTGTTTTATTTTATATCATTTCACTACTTTGTCATTTACATTTTCGGTTGATATTCACAAATTTTTGGGTGTATAGTACCATTGCTATACCTAGTAGACAGGTTAAACAAAAAAAAAAAAAAATTGTCATATACATTTTATGGTGAAATTAACAAATTTTTGGGGGTACAGTACCACTGCTATACCTAGTAGGCCAGTTCAAAAATAAATAAATTGTCATTTACATTTTAGGATGAAATTCGCCAATTTTGGTGTGTATAATACCACTGCTATACCCAGTGGACCGGTAAAAAAATAAGAAAAAATTGTAAGTTACATTTTATGGTGAAATTAACAAATTTCTGGGTGTGTAGTACCACTGCTATACCTAGTAGACAGGTTATTAAACTATAATTACTGATTAGGGAGGTCAAACCAGGTGAAAGTCTGCGCTCCAGATTACCAAAAGTAAGGCATGATTCAGGAGGTGGGTAATCTAAAATTTAACATTTATTGATAATGCGAATAAAATATTGAGTAATTCCTAGATAAAGTGTGCAATAACAGACCTTGGGATAGAACGAATTAGTATACACTGGCATTAGCCTAAGTGTCCATCCCAAATGAAAAATACATATAAACACTTAAATAGTGCACGGCGGCACCAGTAACCAGTTGTCCTACCGGTACCGCGAGACAGGATACGGATCGTTCACCCCCGACAATGCTCCTATAGCGGCTTCTTCATAAATGTTGACAAATGAAAAAGATGGTGTCAGGCAGTGATACACAAGAGTGCAGGGTCCCTGTATAGGCCCTATGACTGACTAACAATGATTTCCCTAATTCTAAATATAGGTAGCAGCCTCCCCACAGGGCACTCGTCCTTACAAGGACGACCCCGTCTGGAACCTGTCCCTGAAAGATAGTACTAAATGTCCCTAAAGGATCTAGAAAAAAGCTCCCTACACGCATGTTTCACTGCCTGCAAAAAAAATATAACAAGCAGTTCATCAGGGGAGATAAAGGAAAGAGCACTAGGGATAAGTATAAGATAAGTACTCAATCCCTAGAGACCAGCCTAACAAGATTCGTCGGCCAGTAATGGAGGTTTGACCAGATGGTGGACATCTCCTGGGGTGGTCTCTATAGATGGAGAGACTATGGTATTTGCAGCTATATGATGCACAGAAAACTGCACCTGGGACGCCAACTTTACTGGCGTTCCCACCATTTTTAAATAGTTACCTGGCTGCCGCCTCCGCTGCCCACAATGTAGACAGGCCAATGGGCGCATCCGTGCGTTCGCACGTCAGCGCCGCGCATGCGCCCATTACGGAGTCAGGAACGAGGCTTGAGGCACACAGAAGTGCCCTGGATGCCGGGTGCTTCCTGCGAATGCGCGGCGCTTCAGACAGGGGGTGATACCGCTGTTAGGCAGCAGGGCGATCGGAACTCGCTCTGCTCCCACAGCACAAAGGCCCCCAATCGGACCATCAGAAAATATACAGTATTTGGGCAACCGGTATAATATAGACCAAGATTAAATATCTGGGCAATGACACGCACCGGCACATTAGTATGGTGGCCAATGAATATGCTGCTGACATGAATAAATTGAAAAAGATTGTATATTCAACAGTTGAGGAGAAATTCAATATATTTGGAAACCTTGAAACAGGGTATATATAGACATACAGGCTGAACCTAGCCAGTTCAATAACATAGATTGGCTAGGTGGACCTGAATGGACGTTGGATCTGTCTAAACAGAACTAGATCCGGCTGATTCCATCAAAGAAAACAGCTGAAATTCAACTGTTCATTCAGGCCCATCGGTGCGACTGTGCGTAGGAGAAAGATCCAACAGGCTTCCCGCTGTAATATGATTTTGTCCCAGTCACCTCCACGTTTTGGGGGGGGGGGGGGGGGCAACTGCCTCAATACCGTTAACTTTAATGACCTGCGGATCACCTTGGTGGAAATCACACACATGGCGGGCCACAGCCGTGTCCCGTCGTTTCTCTATATCAAGGAGATGTTCTCCTACTCGCCTTCACAGCTCGCGCTTGGTTTTGCCAATGTACTCTTTATCACAAATACATGTGATTTTGTATAACACGCCTACAGCTCTACAAGAAATGAAATCCCTAATATCAAAAGTACATTTGAGATTATTGCTGAAGAAAGTCTTCCCTGTGGCGATACTGTCACAGGCCACACAGCCGCTACACCTGAAACTACCTACGGGCCGACGGCCCAGCCAGGTCTCAGGGGCAGCAGGTGGTGAGAGGTGACTATGTACAAGCAGATCCTTGAGGCTCTTGGCTCGCCTATATGCCACTTGTGGGTAGTCATGTAAGACATCACTGATGTCAGGGTCCATCAGGAGAATGGACCAATGGCGATCAAGGATCTCTCTTGACTTATTGGCTGAGCCATCAAATGTGGTTATAAACCGTACCTTCCTCTCTGTCTCCTGTTTTTTCTTAGGAACTAGAAGTGTATCTCTATGGATGTGGGCCGCTTTCTGAAATGCCTTTTTCAAAATACAGTCGGGATAGCCTCTGGCCAAAAACCTTTTTCGGAGGTCCGCCGCCTGAACTTTGAATTCTTGCTCCTCTGAGCAGTTCCTCCGTAGGCGCAGATACTGCCCATAGGGGATGCCTCGCTTCAAAGGCAACGGATGGCTGCTTTGCCAGTGGAGGACTGAGTTGGTTGCTGTGGTTTTTCGATAAATGCTAGTTGAAAGCTCCCCCCCAGCATTTTTGAATATACATACATCTAAAAACTGAAGTTTTTCTTCATTAATCTCATACGTAAATCGTAAAATATAGAGTAATTCCTAGATAAAGTGTGCAATAACAGACCTTGGGATAGAACAAATTAGTATACACTGGCATTAGCCTAAGTGTCCATCCCAAATGAAAAATACATATAAACACTTAAATAGTGCACGGCGGCACCAGTAACCAGTTGTCCTACCGGTACCGCGAGACAGGATACGGATCGTTCACCCCCGACAATGCTCCTATAGCGGCTTCTTCATAAATGTTGACAAATGAAAAAGATGGTGTCAGGCAGTGATACACAAGAGTGCAGGGTCCCTGTATAGGCCCTATGGCTGACTAACAATGATTTCCCTAATTCTAAATATAGGTAGCAGCCTCACCACAGGGCACTCGTCCTTACAAGGACGACCCCGTCTGGAACCTGTCCCTGAAAGATAGTACTAAATGTCTCTAAAGGATCTAGAAAAAAAGCTCCCTACACGCATGTTTCACTGCCTGCAAAAAAATATAACAAGCAGTTCATCAGGGGAGATAAAGGAAAGAGCACTAGGGATAAGTATAAGATAAGTACTCAATCCCTAGAGACCAGCCTAACAAGATTCGTCGGCCAGTAATGGAGGTTTGACCAGATGGTGGACATCTCCTGGGGCGGTCTCTATAGATGGAGAGACTATGGTATTTGCAGCTATATGATGCACAGAAAACTGCATCTGGGACACCAACTTTACTGGCGTTCCCACCATTTGGGATGGACACTTAGGCTTATGCCAGTGTATACTAATTTGTTCTATCCCAAGGTCTGTTATTGCACACTTTATCTAGGAATTACTCTATAGTTTATTTTCATTATCAATAAATGTTAAATTTTAGATTACCCACCTCCTGAATCATAGTAGACAGGTTAAACAAAAAAAAAAAATGCTTTTTCGGGTGAAATTAACCAATTTTTGGGTGTATAGTACCACTGCTATACCTAGTAGGCCGGTTCAAAAATAAATAAATTGTCATTTACATTTTATGGTGAAATTAACAAATTTTTGGGTGTAATATACCCCTCCTCTACCTAGTTGACAGCTTAATAAATTTCAATAATTTTTCTGTTACATTCTTGGGTTGACATTATACAATTTTAGACGTGAATAAACACCTGCTATGCATTGGTGACAGGGAAGAAAATTGTATAAATTATTCAGTAATTAACGCGCACCACATCCTTTCGTTAAATGCTTAAACTTTGAAAAGTTGTCACACTTTTATGCTTCAATAATTTCTCCCATATTTCAACTATAATTTTAAATGTGAAAAAATGTATCCTCCCTTGGATGTGGTCTCTCTTTGAAACGCTCCCTCTCTGGCCTGGAACCCTGATTCCCCGCCACCCGTGATCACCATGGTAGGCGCATAAAAGAACATCGAAAGTTGATAGAGCAGATATTAAATTGGATAGTGAACATCACGGGGACGTGTGACATGGTGGGGCAGTAAGTGTACACATGCCTACACAAACTGACTGACAGAGGTCAGCCCCTGTAACTTATGGGTCTCGAAATTGGGCACATGGCCTGAGCTTGCCCTTTACCCCCTGGAGGTGCTGGCCTGCCCTGCAGCCAGTGCATTGTCTGAACGTGTGTTTAGCATGACTGCAGGGGGTTATCACAGGTTATATTTCCCAATGTTTTGCGGTGTACCCTAATTTTAAAAATAAAATTTAAAACCAAGAACCAGCGTAGGCTACATCCTCCTCCCCCGCTGCTTCCACCTACACAGCCACATCCACTGCCTCCTGAACCTCCTAATCCATATGGACCTGGTCCTCCTAGATCAAGACTATTATTATAATTTTTTTACGCATTTTATGTTATTTCCCTATCCACATTTGTTTGCAGAGCACTTGCCATGCTTTTAACCACATTTTGACACCATTTGCAGCCCTCTAGCCCTTTCCATGAAATTATTACAGCCATTTTAGTGCTCAAAAGTTCGGGTCCCCATTGACTTCAATCGGGTTCGGGGTCAAGTTCGTGTCCTGAACGCAAACTTTTTTCCTAAGTTTGGCCGAACCCGTCAAACCCGAACATCCAGGTGTCCGCTGAACTCTCCTGGCCACCCTTTTACTGCCTGTACCCTACAGAGCACAGCATCCCTGTAGCACTGTGATATCCCGTGCTCCAGTAAACAGAAGCATCACTTCTGTACCCTAGAGCGCACGGCTTGAGAGTGTACAGAGATCGGGTGCACTTCCATTCACAGAGCTGGGCTGATAGCAAGCAAGAGGAGCTCATGGTCCCATGAAACAATAAGGGACTGTGTGCAGGCCACTGTTCAGGGCGCTGTTTCAGGCTGTTTGCTGTGATGGCATGGAGGCACTGGGGGGGAAATAGCAATGGATGGTATGGAGGCATTAGGGGAGGGGAACATGGCAATGGATGGCATGAAGAGGCATATGGCACTCGGGGAGTGGGGGACATGGCATGGAGGGGCTGATCTGATGGCAGTTGGGGACATCACATCTCAACGGATGGCATGGAAGCACTGGGGGAGTAGGGGATATAGGAATGGATGGCATGGAGTGGCTGATGGCACTGGAGGAGTGGATCTGAAGGCACTGGGGAGGGGGAAGCTGAAGGCACTGGGGGAATGGAGCTGATGGCACAGGGGTGAGCTGATGATACCGGGGGATAGTGCAGATGATGGCATTGGGCGATAGTGGAGCTGATGGCACTGGGGGGAATGGAGCTTATGGCACTGGGGGTAACTGATGCATTTGGGCTGATCGCACAGGGGGAACGAAGGGTGTTGAAGACTGATGGCAGGGGGTCTGATGAGTTTTTATATAGGAAAACAGTCTATTAATTCATTTTTTCTTATTAGATTCCTTGATTAATCATAAAAATAATCAGTAGAATACTCAATTACTAAAATAATAGTTTGCTGCAGCCCTAGCAACAATCAATGAGCACAAAGCACTACAGACGCCCCCCCCCCTGCACGCCCACACCAGCGTGCCGGCAAGAAAGTCTAAGCGCTGCCATTTTAGTAATTCACAGCGGTTTCAGCCACAGCACACCGGCAAGCATGTCGGAGCGCCGCCATTTTAGTCAGTCACATCACTATAAGCTATATAGAGAGTAAAAGCGCTGCCATTTCAGTTAGTCACAAGCACTCTCATATAGAGAGGAGCCCCTGTCAGCAGTCTGACCTACCAGCCGCCATTTCTGTCCATCAGTCCCAGCCGCCATTTCTGTTTGGCAGTCACAGCCCTATCAGTCATATAGAGAGGAGCCCCTGTCAGCAGTCTGACCTACCAGTCACTACCAGCAGTCTCAGCACCAGTCATACAACCACAGCCAGCAGTCACAGTGCCAGCAGTGTCAGCTACCAGTCAGTGCCAGCCATCTCAACCATAAGTTAGTGCCACCAGCCACAGCCACCAGTTTCAGCCACCAGTCACAGTGCCAGCATTTTCACCTACAGCCACCAGTCAGTGCCAGCCATCTCAACCATAAGTTAGTGCCACCAGCCACAGCCACCAGTTTCAGCCACCAGTCAGTGCCAGCAGTCTCACCTACAGCCACCAGTCAGTGCCAACAGTCTCAGCCGCAGCCAGCCAGCAGTCTCAGCCACAGCCACCAGTCAGTTCCAGCAATCTCAGCCACCAGCCGCAGTCAGCAGTCTCAGCCAGCAGTCAGTGCCTTCAGTCTCAGCCACAGTCACCAGTCTCGGCCACCAGCCACAGCTACCAGTCTCAGGCATCATTCAGTGCCAGCAGTCCTAGCCACAGCCTCCAGTCAGTTCAAGCTGTCTCAGCCGCCAGTCAGTGACAACAATCTCAACTACAGCCAGCAGTAGTGCCAGCAGTTTCAGCCACAGCCAGCAGTCAGTCCCTGCAGTCTTAGCCACCAGTCAGTGCCAGCACCTGTTGCCAGATTCAGATGGAATATTTACAAAAAATTTGTCTATTAAGACATTTTATAGACAAATTTCAAGAGGTATTTTTTTTTTTCTTCTGAATATCTGCTTCGGATATTGTAAATTGCAGATTATTACAAAGTTTTACACTAAGGCTATAATAATTATACATACTATATTGTGATACTGTATATACATTTCTATTAAAATTTTATTATTATTTTACTTTTGACTTCTTGCCAAAATATTTTTGACAAAAAAAAATACAAGAAATACAATGTGGTCAAATTAACTTGCTATTTAATATAGACTGTTCCTACTAATATTTATGTAATATTTTTCTAGCGCCCGTTATTGTAATGGGCTTAATGTCTAGTATATCCTAAAGCGTTTTGTGGAGTGTATAAGTGGAAAAAAGAAAAATATATTTGCCGTTTAGCGGTGCAGTTATATATTCTTAAAGCCTTTTGTGTCGTTTATAAGTGGAAAAATATAAGGGCCTATTTGCCGTTCAGAGGTACAGTTATATGTTCTAAAGCCCTTTTTGTGTGTATTAGTGGCACACAAAAAAGTATTTGCTGTTCTGTGGTGAAGTTAGAAAATTACAGCCCTTTTTTGGCGTGTATTAGCGGGGGAAAAAATGTATTAGCTGTTGTGTGGTGACTTTTTGGGGGTGTTTTAATTTCCTTTTTATTTATTTATTTGATCTAACAGTATGTCAGACAGAGAAGTGCCAGGCCCTGCACAGGGGAGTGGCAGAGGCCTAAATGTTTCTAGCGCAGGCACAGGTCACAGCAGAGTAAAAGGGCATGGCAGAAGGAGTCACAGCGAGAGGCCCGAGTTCCCGTTGTCATCTAGCGGTCGTGTCTTGACCAGCAACGCAACGGTTCTTGAATGGTTGACTCTGTCATCCATTTCGTCCCAAGTGACATCAGACACCAGCCAGCCAAGAGTCGGTGGGTTCGTCAGACACAACCATTAGTTGGCATGGCCCGGGAGCAGGCCCTGTGCCTTCACCTGTCCTCAACCTGCCTCTGTCCTTTTCTGTTCTCTCAGCCAGAGAAGTATTATATGCTGTGGGCTCCGCCCCACTATACAGTGAGGATGAGCTACTAGAGGACAGTCAGCAGCTACTAGCCAGCCAAGATGTGGAGGAGACATATGCCACTTCCTCTGCTAGGTGGGCAAGTAGTGATGAGGAAAGTGGCATGGGAGCTGGTGTTGCGAGTGATAAGGCTCCAAACCCAGAGACCGTTGAGGAGGACATCAGTAACGTGCAGACAGTACTCGATGATGATGATGTAGCTTATCGCACTTGGGAGCTGTGTGAATTAGGGGCTTCATCATCATTGAGAGAAGAGGGTGGCAACTTGCCCATGAGGCAGTGGTGGAGCCAGCAAGTCGCTAGCATGGCCGGGAGTCGGCAGAGTGGCAGCAGTAGGAAGTCAGTAGCCAAATGTGCCCAGGGTATACCACCCGCTTCGCAGGAGCCTATCTGCCCGGGAAGTAGTGGTTTATGGAAGCAGCCGTGGTAGCAGTCAGTCAGTGCGTAGTGTTGGGGTTAAATCACCTACTCAGCGGTGTGGCAAAGAACGTGAACATATGCAAAATCAGTGGGCAGAAGGTGAAGCGTGGCCAGGCTGCCAATGTTGGCACCCCGGCCCTGCGTAAACATATGCAGCATCACCATAAAGTGGCCTGGAAGAACCGTGGCTCTGATGTGGTGGTCCAGCCTGCCGCAGCAACTGCTGCATCACCCAGTGGCACGCACCCAGTTTCAGGCAGTGAAGGCTCCACCACCTCAGCCAAAGGGAACTGTCTGTCCTTCCCATCATATGCTGGTCCTGATGCTCCTGTTCCTCCTCGTTAGACATTCCATCAGTAATCAATAACCGAAGCGATTGCCAAGAGACTACAGTATGCGTGCACTCATCCAACAGCACAGAAGCTGAATGTGCTCCTGTCCAAGTTGCTGGTGCTGCAGTCCCGCCCTTTCCAAGTGCTGGACTCTGCACCTTTCAGAGAACTGATGGATTTTGCTCGAGGTGGAGAGTCCCAATCTGTCATTTCTTTGCCAAAAAGGCAGGACCAGCCCTGCACACATACAGTACAGACCAAAAGTTTGGACACACCTTCTCATTCAAAACGTTTTCTTTATTTCCATGACTATAAAAATTGTAGATTCACACTGAAGGCATCAAAACTATGAATTAACACATGTGAAATTATATACATAACAAAAAGTGTGACACAACTAAAAATATGTCATATTCTAGGTTCTTCAAAGTAGCCACCTTTTGCTTTGATTACTGCTTTGCACACTCTTGGCATTCTCTTGATGAGCTTTAAGAGGTAGTCACCTGAAATGGTCTTCCAACAGTCTTGAAGGAGTTCCCAGAGATGCTTAGCACTTGTTGGCTCTTTTTCCTTCACTCTGCGGTCCAGCTCACCCCAAACCATCTCGATTGGGTTCAGGTCCGGTGACTGTGGAGGCCAGGTCATCTGGCGCCGCACCCCATCACTCTGCTTCATGGTCAAATAGCCCTTACACAGCCTGGAGGTGTGTTTGGGGTCATTGTCCTGTTGAAAAATAAATAATGGTCCAACTAAATGCAAACCGGATGGAATAGCATGCTGCTGCAAGATGCTGTGGTAGCCATGCTGATTCAGTATGCTTTCAATTTTGAATAAATCCCCAACAGTGTCACCAGCAAAGCACCCCCACACCATCACACTTCCTCCTCCATGCTTCACGGTGGGAACCAGGCATGTAGAGTCCAGCCGTTCACCTTTTCTGCGTCGCACAAAGACACGGTGGTTGGAACCAAAGTTCTCAAATTTGGACTCATCAGACCAAAGCACAAATTTCCACTGGTCTAATGTCCATTCCTTGTGTTCTTTATCCCAAACAAGTCTCTTCTGCTTGTTGCCTGTCCTTAGCAGTGGTTTCCTAGCATACATTCTACCATGAAGGCCTGATTCACACAGTCTCCTCTTAACAGTTGTTCTAGAAATGTGTCTGCTGCTAGAATTCTGTGTGGCATTGACCTGGTCTCTAATCTGAGCTGCTGTTAACCTGCGATTTCTGAGGCTGGTGACTCAGATGAACTTATCCTCCGCAGCAGAGGTGACTCTTGATCTTCCTTTCCTGGGGTGGTCCGCATGTGAGCCAGTTTCTTTGTAGCGCTTGATGGTTTTTGTGACTGCACTTGGGGACGCTTTCCAAGTTTTCCCAATTTTTCGGACTGACTGACCTTCATTTCTTAAAGTAATGATGGCCACTCGTTTTTCTTTACTTAGCTGCTTTTTTCTTGCCATAATACAAATTCTAACAGTCTATTCAGTAGGACTATAAGCTGTGTAGCCACCTGACTTCTCCACAACGCAACTGATGGTCCCAAACCCATTTATAAGGCAAGAAATCCCACTTATTAAACCTGACAGGGCACACCTGTGAAGTGAAAACTATTTCAGGTGACTACCTCTTGAAGCCCATCAAGAGAATGCCAAGAGTGTGCAAAGCAGTAATCAAAGCAAAAGGTGGCTACTTTGAAGAACCTAGAATATGATATATTTTCAGTTGTTTCACACTTTTTTGTTATGTATACAATTCCACATGTTAATTCATAGTTTTGATGCCTTCAGTGTGAATCTACAATTTTCATAGTCATGAAAATAAAGAAAACTCTTTGAATGAGAATGTGTGTCCAAACTTTTGGTCTGTACTGTATGTAGAACAGAAGGTGGGCCAGTCCTTGAGCCTGTCGGTGTCTGCCAAAGTGCACAGTAGCGCCGACATGTAGAGCTGTAACTACGGTCAGGGACAATACATGTCCTTTACGGCGCACTGGGTGAATGTGGTTCCTGCACAGCCACACCAGCAATTTGGCCAGGTGACACCGCTTACGCCTCCACCGTGTCCTCAGCCTCCACTGCGAGGACAATTCACAGTGCCCCTCCAGCATACCACATCTGCAGGGCACGGCAGTGTCATGCTGTTTTGCACCTCATTTGCCTGGACGAACGGAGTCACACAGAGGAGGAACTGCTCTGTGTCCCTCATCAAGAAATCGATCCCTGGCTTTCTCCTTGGCAACTCAAAATCAGAACCTTGGTGACGACAACAGGAAGGCCATCGTGTCAGTGGTGCATCAAGGAAGGCTGAGCCATGCGCCCTGGATAGCACACGTGTTCAATCTGGTTGTCAAGCGGTTCCTGAAGTCTTCCACCCATCTGCAACATCCTAAAAATTGAGAAAAAGCTTAGAGAAGGCTCACCTCCTAGGCAAAAAATGGAGTGGGTGCACCTGCAGGAAGATTACACCCAATCTTCAAAAGGATTTAGTAAATAGAAAGTGTAGCAGGGCACACCTACACTTGAGGTCACACAGGAGAGTATAGTGGATAGTTATATATTTTTATTTATATCAAATCTAATACAAGAAAATATACCTATAAAATTATTAAACAGTATGCTATATAGACTTAAATTCCTCTAAAAATGGGTATCGCTAAAAATGTAACAACACATGTGTGATCCTATGGGAAGGATATCCTGATGGCCAAGTTCCTTACTACTGATAGTGTCCAATACACTTGATATATTCAGGTTTGTATTGTCAAGAGTCATAGATTGAATGCCGTATAGTCAGAGTGCCAATCACTCCAGTTTCTTTTACCGTTAGTTGACAATGCAACAGATCGCTCTGCCTGTGTATACACTCGTTCGGCACTTTTGTTACTTACAGTTCTGTAGGTTTGTGCCGACTGTGCTGAAATTTCACGTGGCGTCCCACGTGTGATGCGTTATTCAGGCTGCGGTATATCCTCCAGGAGATAAAATCAGGGATCCACGGTAATCCACGATGATCAGTTGTAGAAGTGCAGTCTCAGTAATTTGGTAGACTTCAGTTCCTGCACGGGTACTCAATCACGCAGGCAGGTCAGATGTTGCTGCGGCTGATGAGTTTTAAAAAATTTTTCAATTTTTTCTACCAACTTGTGATTACCAATCCCGTTACTCCTGGTCGACTTGAAGCGCTTCAATACGTCCTTAGTCTCATGGAATTGTCCTACCAGACGCGTTTCGGAGTTAACTTGACTCCTTCCTCAGTGGGAATTGTCAACTGTTGCATTGTCAACTAACGGTAAAAGAAACTGGAGTGATTGGCACTCTGACTATACGGCATTCAATCTATGACTCTTGACAATACAAACCTGAATATATCAAGTGTATTGGACACTATCAGTAGTAAGGAACTTGGCCATCAGGATATCCTTCCCATAGGATCACACATGTGTTGTTACATTTTTAGCGATACCCATTTTTAGAGGAATTTAAGTCTATATAGCATACTGTTTAATAATTTTATAGGTATATTTTCTTGTATTAGATTTGATATAAATAAAAATATATAACTATCCACTATACTCTCCTGTGTGACCTCAAGTGTAGGTGTGCCCTGCTACACTTTCTATTTACTAACATCCTAAAAATGTCCAGGAAACTTTGCATGCAATTCAGCCACTCGTACATGGCAAATCACACCCTCCTTGAGCTAAAGTGGCAGAACAGCATCCCCCAACATAGGCTGATATGCAACGTTTCCACCCATTGGAATTCCACCCTCCATATGTTGGACCGACTATACGAACAGAGAAATGCCGTAAACGATTTCTTGATGATCCAAGCGGACAGGAGTGCTCCTCTGTATAACTTTGATGTCAGCCAGTGGCAGCTCATACGTGACACCTGCCATTTGCTCAGACCCTTTGAGGAGGCCATGGTATTTGTCAGTCGCCCGGACTATGGGATGAACAACGTCATTCCACTGATTCATGTCTTGGAACAGATGCTGGTAAATCTGTCTGGTCAAGGAACTAGAGACGTGGTGCCTAGATCTCAATGCCACATGAGCCCTCTGGGGGCTGAACTGGAGGGAGAGGAAGAGGAGGACATTGGAGCACAAGCAATGTGTAGCGAAATGGGTGGTTTTTCTACACAGGTGACAGGAGAGGAGGAGCAGGAGCAGTCAGAGGAGTTACAGGGCGATGAGAAAGACGATGCAGAGGACCCAGACACACTGTGGCAGTATGCAGTGGAGAGGGAAACAGGTAGTCCCTCAGAGTCACGTGCACAAACTGACCAATGCATGTTTACTTGATTGCGTAGTGAAAGCCGAATTGTCACCATTCGGCAGAGGGATGACTTCTGGCTCTCCACCTTGTTGGACCCTAGCTACTGGTCCAAAATGGGGTCCTTTTTTTACACTCGCTGAGAAGGAGGACAAACTGAACTACTATAGAGACATCCTATATCTGCACCATCGTCTATCCTCTCGCAGGTCTGACCGGGGGGGGGGGGGGGGGGGCCTCTGCGCTCATTATCCTCTGCCATGGCTGCTGTGGCAGAGTGAGGAAGTAGGAGCTGTTCGGTCAGTATAAGCGTTTAATAGAACAGGTTCTATAGACATCTATATGAAGTCAGCTGACGACGGTGTAAACAAAGTGCTCTTCTTCTTGGTGCTAACATCGACCTGTAAGGCTGAGTTCATACTTGTTTTTTGGTCAGTTTTGGTCCCGTGACTGCTGTGGGGGTTAGCTCTTCTTCGGGGGTCATTCACACAGATACCTTGCCAGACAACAGATTCTGTTGTATTTATTTGGCACCTAAAGCATCGTTCACACACTGTTATAGCATGCGGCTTTCCCAGACCAATGTCCATCAGCCTCCTGGCTGTACAGAGTACCGTTCACACACGGTCTCAAGTCTAGTATCTTTATGGGGGGAGTGTGGCCCAGTATTCCTCCCGACTCCGGCCTCGTGACCCTTATGCCCAGGCGTCACAGCGTCCCCTAATGTTCCGGCTAGCACCTAGCCCCGTGGCCCCTCAGCCAGCCCGGCTGAGACCACTCGTACAGAGCCTCCAGCAGGGCTCTGTTTCACAAAGACTGTCTCCTTCCCCTAGACTGGGAGCCACACCCAAGTCCAGCAACAGGATTAAATACCATCCCTGGACATGGGCATATTCCAAAATCCTGGACTGGAGCATGGGGAACAGGCACCCCACCCAACACATTACCTGTTCCCAGTAAAAGCCTGCCTCGGACTAGCTGGAGCCAGCTAAGCCAAGTAGCTTGGTGTCCACCAACTAGCTTAGTGGCCACCTATATCTAGGGTCTTTACTCCACCAAGGCCAGGCCCCTTGGTGACACCATCCTGGTGCAAACACCCCTTTTTCATGCATTCCGGGACTTTACTGCACCCATCACTATTCACATTGCCACACTGCCCAAATAAGTGAAGTGTGCAGTGATTCTAAGAGCGACGCCTGTAATCTGCATGTCATAGTGACTCACAGTATTATTTCACTACCACAGCAGGCTATGGGCCAGGTTTATCATTAGCTCAGGTCAGAATAATGGAGTGAAAAAGTCCCCAAAAAATGCGCAAACGCTAAAACTGCGCACAAATTTGCGACTTTTTTCTGCTCTGCACTATGCTCACCAGTTTTCTGAAAGTGGGCGTGTTTTCTTATGTAAATTAATCTCTAGACAGATTTACTATTGGGACTATTTAAAAAGTCGCAAAAAAGTCGCAATTTCACTCCAGTGAGGACCATGCTTATCTTATGAGACTTTTTAATAGAACATGCAACTTTTTCATAAAAACTTGCAACTTTTTCGTAAAGATGTGCGACTTTTGTAAAGCTGCTTACTGACGGATAAACTGCTACCGTCAAACCACATTTATTACAGTCTTAAAGGGCCGATCATAAAACTGACTTTAGCCATATGTGAAAGTGGAGTGAGCATGTCATGATAAATCTGGCCCATTGTGTGTTACTGCAAGGCACAGTGTTCTACACCACTATAAAGGCTCTCTGCAACCAGGAAATAGCAGTTTTTTTACTCGATTCGCCGCAAGTAAATACGGATTGAACGACATTTTTTCGAAAAGGTTGGCGAAGCGGCCAAATCTAAGATTTTATAATTTACCAACAGTTCAGAAACTATGCTCCTGAACAAAACAACACTATTCGGCTTTTAATATCTCACCCAGATTAACTTTCTGGGCGAGATATACACTTCGTCCAATACAATTCTTGCCATCTGCCTACACATCCCCCCCTCTTCTCTAGACTGGAGATCTGGGCACTTTGAGCCATCATGCAATGGACTCTTGACAACGCATCCGCATTGCCTTGTGATTTTACCTGATCTGTGTTCCAGGGAAAAATTTAAATTCTGTAGCGCGAGAAACCACCTGGTAACCCTGGTAATCCTTATTATGCTTCATCCAAACTAGTGAGGCATGGTCTGACACCAGTTTAAATTTTCTGCTTAGCAGGTAGTACGTCAAGGATTCCAATGGCCAATTCACTACTAAGCATTCACATTTTACAATTGCATAGTTCTTTTCCACCAGCGTCAACTTCTTCACCGTTTACTGTTTGTGATAGGACTTCCCCCAGACCTGTGTCAGAGGAGTCCGTCTGGACCAAAAATTCCTTACTGAAGTCCGGTGTCACTAACACCAGTTGTTCACACAGAGCCGATTTAAGACAGAGAAACGATTTCTCTGCTTCTGGGGACCATGACACCATCTCGGACTCTATTCCTTTTGTCAAGTCCGTCAATGGCGCTGCTATTGCTGAAAAAGTTGGTACAAATCTTCAGTAGTATCCAGTGATCCCTATAAAGGCTGCTACTTGTTTGTTCGTTGCTGGCCTCGGCTAATTCTGTACAGCCTCCACTTTTTGGCCTCCTCCAGTCCTTTGGCAAACTTTTCTGCATTTATTGTAAGGCCTGCGTCACCTATAGCATCTAGTACCCCCTGTAGTTTACAGAGGGGACTTCCCCAATCTGCACTAAACACAATCACATTGTCTAGGTTAGCTGCTGCATAACTACTATGGGGTCACAAAATTAAATTCATCAACCTCTGGAATGTTGCTTGCGCCCCATGTAGCCCAAACAGCATGTTTTTGTACTGGTACAAACCTTCCGGGGTGGAAAACTACATTTTTTTCTTGGCTCTATCCGTTAAGGGGATTTGCCAATACCCTTTTGTAAGGTCCAGAGTCGTCATATACCTGGCCCCAACTAGTTTATCAATCAGTTCATCAACCCTGGGCATGGGATATGCATCAAATTTGGAAATTTCATTTAGCTTCCTAAAGTCATTGCAAAATCACCATGTCGCATTTGGTTTGGGAATCAACACTATTGGGCTGGACCACTCACTTTGTGACACTTCAATTACTCCCAATTCCAGCACGGGCACCGTGGGGCTGACGCATGCAGATCATATTCACTTGAATGTGGTCCGCGATCCATCCGTTCTGCAAAAAGATAGAGCAAGTTTGGCGTTGTGGAGGCACACAACGGAACCCACAGAAGCTCTCCGTTCGCACCGCATCTCTGGATTTGCGAACCCATTCCGGTGCCCCGTTATTGCGGACCCATCATATACGGGCCCTTAATGTCATTATTTTTTTTCACATGGTGTATGCTGCAATAACAAAACCCCAAATGCAATAGTAGAAATGCTACCTTTTCTTTATACTGCTTTGCATAAAGAAAAATAAAAAATGATCAAAAATGCATGTGCATCTCAAAATAGAACCAATAATAATGATACTCATCCTGCAAAAAAACAAAACAAAAAAACAACAACAACCATTCTAGCAAGGTAAAAAATGAATGGTGTGAGAAAATTGCTGTATTGGTACCCCAGAGGCTGTGCAAAAGCAATATGGTGCACATAAACCAATCCATCAAAATCTTGGCTGCAAAAGCCAAAAGGTGGTCTTTCCCTTCTGAACCCTGCAGTGTACCCAAACAGCAGTTTATGCCCACATACAGTGGATATAAAAAGTATACACACCCCTGGGAGGAATATGGATTATCATTTATTGGCAGCCCTGATTGTTATTTGATTCACCTTTTGGCATGTACACAGTATAGATGCAAAATACGTTCTCACCCCCGGCCATCTGCTGTCAGCTAGCAAGGGAGAAAGCCCCAGGGGTCCAGGCTTCAAGGAGGCCCCTGGTGGATAAAGTCACACCTCAATCAGCCAGGTTGGAGGCAAGCTAATCCTGCAGAAAACCCCCCAGCAGGATGTCTCAGTCCTTGCCCAGGATCACTGATACCTCCCAGACATTTTGGCACCTACATTTCATAAGGAATTATTAATCGTACGTCCATCCTAGGCATAATTTGGTTATTTTTTTAGCGATCCTGGCAAGCCAAACATCCACTTGGTCCTGGCTTGATGCTAGGATGCCCAGGAGGGGATATATACATATCTCCCCACAGAAACCAAATAATAGTACCAAGCTTGGACTCTAATTGTAGCCAGAACCCAGTTGGAACAATTGGGCCCGGTACCATCTTTCTGCGACCCTAAGGTGTTTTATGGGTAATTTTCTGCCAGCAGCAGAGAAGGAGGAGTGGACCCTACCCATAGGCACGAAGGGGAGCTGCTGGCTACAGGTCATAAGCCAATTTAAACCGGCGGGTGGGGTCTTTTTCTGAAGGGGGTCACATTGTGCCAATGTGTTTGTAGAGACCAGTAACCAGCTGACATCACAGCCCCCACATGACTGCAGCCAAGGACTATTCCACCATTATAACCCCAAATAACCTTTTTCTACCCGGTAACTGACTGTTGCTCTGCTTAACCCTGTTGTAGCTATATCACCTGTGTTGCGGCAGGCCAAGGGTCAGCCACGTGATAATCGTTGCCTCGTGTTCAGGTGAATGACGTTGACGGAGGACGTTGATGGTGACCACAACTCTTCCTCTTCATGCTCATCTACGGCCTGATCCAGCACTCTTTGCAGGGCACGCTCCAGAAAAAACTCATATGGGATGAGGTCGATGATATTGCCTTAACTGACCAGGTTTGTCACCTCCGCAAAAGGAAGCATAAGCCTACAGTAATTGTGCATGAGCGTTTAGTAACGCGGCCAAAAAATACCCAGCTCCGCAGAGGCTGTTCTCTTTATTTTTTATTTAAAAAATCTGTTCTTACCAGTAGAGATGTCACGAACATAAAATTTTCCGTTCGCGAACAGCGAGTGCAAATTTTTGCACATGTTCGCGAATGGGCGAACCGGGCGAACCGCCATTGACTTCAGTAGGCAGGCGAATTTTAAAACCCACAGGGACTCTTTCTAGCCACAGTAGTGATAGAAAAGTTGTTTCAAGGGGACTAACACCTGGACTGTGGCATGCCGGAGGGGGATCCATGGCAAAACTCCCATGGGAAATTACATAGTTGACGCAGAGTTGGGTTTTAATCCATAAAGGGCATAAATCACCTAACAATCCCAATTTTTTTTGAACAGCATGGTTTAAAACATCCAGTGTGTGTATACGATCAGGTATGATGTTGTATCTATCAGGTAGTGTAAGGCTTACGCCCGCTTCACAGACATTGACAGAGCAAACTCCCCTTTTAATGCACCGCAAATACCCGCAAACAGTCCATTTGCCCAACCGCAAACTCCCCATTTGCACAAGGTTGGATACCAAGCTAGCCATGTCCCGTTGATGTCAATGAAGGTTTCTTCCTCCACCCAGCCACGTACAACACCAAGGGTCCCCGAAAGGGGAATTGAATTGATTTTTCGAACGGGGAGATGGTTAAAAAACGCTGGCTCCCTCCCTTTTGTTTGAATCCACGGTCACTGCGTCTGCGCCGTGCAATTTACTGTCACACCAAATATGAGTGGTATTTTCTGTAGTTCTCTTCTCATCAGTTTAATCCCTGTTACGTCCCCAATCTGGGGTCCATTTATTGAATTGATTTTTCGAACGGGGAGATGGTTAAAAAAACGCTGGCTCCCTCCCCTTTGTTAGAATCCACGGTCACTTACTCTGCGCCGTGCAATTTACTGTCACACTCGATATGAGTGGTATTTTCTGTAGTTCTCTTCTCATCAGTTTAATCCCTGTTACGTCCCATATCAGGGATTGCATTTTGTGAAAAAAAATTTAGGCCAGGTACCTTCGACTGCCTTCACAGTGACAGACCAAACTCTGATGCACCAAACTGAATTGATTTTAGGAACCAGGAAATGGAAAGAGCAGCTTGGTCGGTCCTCTTACTCCCAAGTTGGGGCACTGCGCGTGCACGGAGCAATGTGCTGTGACACCCTATATGAGTGGTGTCTTAACTAGTACTATTCCTATAAGTTTAATCCCTGTTACGTCCCCTATCCGGGGACGTGTGTCGAATTAATTAACCATTGTCGAATTAACAAACCATTACGACATCCGGAAATAATTTAGTTCTGAGCTCTGTACTTGCTTTGTATTGGAATTATTATTTATTTCTAATAAACTATTAAGAGACTTTATTATGATTTTTTTATTTTATGTATTAGAAACCCATACGTTTTTGCAGCCACAGTGCAGCACCAGAGGCCAGAAAAATTAGGCATGTACACATCCCTGAAAAATTAGGTATTGTTGCAGCCGCTACTGTAGCAGAGGCCGGAAAAATTGATGTTTTCCAGGCAGAAAGGTGACTAAAATATTGCGGCTTGAATTCACGAAAGTCATCCGGTATACAGGCATTAAATACAGAAGCGTGGGGACCATTTTGAGGCCAAGGCATGTCATTAGCCCTTTTGTTAGTCAAACGTATCCCCCACTGTCAGTCCCTTCGAGATCCATGCCTCATTCACCTTAATGAAGGTGAGGTAATCAACACTTTTTTGACCGAGGCGACTTCTTTTGTCAGTGACAATGCCTCCTGCTGCACTGAAGGTCCTTTCTGACAGGACACTTGAAGCGGGCAGGCCAAAAGTTCTATCGCAAACTGGGATAGCTCAGGCCACAGGTCAAGCCTTCACACCCAGTAGTCAAGGGGTTCATCGCTCCTCAGAGTGTCGATATCTGCAGTTAAGGCGAGGTAGTCTGCTACCTGTCGGTCGAGTCGTTCTCTGAGGGTGGACCCCGATAGGCTGTGGCGATGCGTAGGACTGAAAAAGCTCTGCATGTCCTCCATCAACAACAGATCTGTAAAGCGTCCTGTCCTTGCCGCCGTGGTCGTGGTAGGAGGAGGATTACTTTCACCTCTTCCCCTGTTAGATTCCCGTTGTGCTGTGACATCCCCTTTATAAGCTGTGTAAAGCATATTTTTTTGTTTGGTTTTGAACTGCTGCATACTTTCTGACTGTCGGTAATTTGGTAACATTTCCGCAACTTTCTGCTTATACCGGGGGTCTGACACCTCAGCAAAGGAAGCAGCAGCGGTTACAACATCATCATCATCACACTGTACGTCCATGTGTGTAATGGTGCCTGACTGAGACATATCCCTGTTATCTACATCCTCTGGCAATTTTTTTGTTTTTAATGAATATATTTGGATAATATATTTCTTTTACTGTTTCACTTTCAGGACCTGCTGTTGGAAGGGCTTTGCTCAAAGGGAGGCGAGATGCTCACTCTGGTCATGTACGGCCTATCCCTGGATCACTGCGGATTATATTACACATTTATTACTGCTACAAGCGCATTTATATAGTTACTGTGGAGGATTTCCACCCGACAAGGGGTTAAACTGTGACTAACATAGTGGGAGGGTGACGACTGACGCCATCCCCTCCCCCTTTTTTCTGTACGCAGATGCCGGGTGACGGTGCATTGGATTATTGCACGTCATCCGACCATATAACCTGGGGGTCTTATCCTCGAACTACTTTATGATTCTCCTGTAAGGCACGCTTGTATGTATACTTATTTCTGTGACAGCGAAGTGTTACGTTGTCTACCATGTGACGTTCCGCTGAGTGGTCACGTGAATCACCCATAGTGACGTCACGGTCATGCGCATCTGCAGTTCCGGGACGCCGGATCCATGCGACGCAACTCGCTACATTGTATCCTCCCAGGATTGAGCACGCCTGATTCCACGCCCGGTCCTGTTAACTTTTTACACTTACAGGTGATGATGATTCACTGTTTATTGTCACTTATGTATTTTGATTGTAATAACAATGAATATGTATATCTGGGGGTTTTGTATATACCGATCACGGTTTCACTTTTGGTCATCCTCCAGGCTGGTCACATTTTTTCTTTGATGATATGTATTATATATTTTGTATTTTGAATGTTTTAATAATTGTCACTTATGCATGATAATTAGTCATGACTGCATAAATATCCACAGTCTTCACAATGTTGTATTGCTTGATAATGGTCCCAGCAAGCGGACCGAAACGTTGCATAGGTGAATAAAGGGTCCCAATTTTTTCACCAAACGGATGTGCTGCGGTGTCATTCTTTATTCTATATGGTACACCTTGGCAAGGTGACTCCACCGCTGGCACCCAAACAATCCACTACCAGGAGTGCTGCCTTGAATTTCCATCCATATATAAATAAAAAAAGCAGACTGATGTACCAGCCCTGAAAAGGGCTTTTTGGGGTGCTGTCAGGATGCTGTCCTTACAGCAGATGAGTCTGTGGACACAGAACAATGCCCTAGCTAACGCTTTCCCTATTAGATCAGCAGCAGCACTGTCCCTCCTCTCACTGAGAATGCAGCTTCCGAATGAATCTAACATGGATGCTGTCAAGGAGGTGGGAGGGTCTGGGAGGGAGGGTCTGCTGCTGATTGGCTGGAATGTGTCTGCTAACTGTGAGGTACAAGGTCAAAGTTTACTCAATGATGATGTATAGGGGGCGGACCGAACATCGCATATGTTCGCCCGCCGCAGCGAACGCGAATAAGCTATGTTCGCCGGGAACTGTTCGCTGGCGAATAGTTCGGGACATCACTACTTACCAGTTTAATCTCTGTTTTGTCCCCTATCAGGGGCCGGTGTGGTGTATGGAATAGATTTTAGGAACCGGGAGATGGAAAAAGATGCTTGGTCGGTCCTCTTACTTCCAACATGGAGCACTGCGCGTGCGTCTTGCAATGTACTGTGCTACCCGATATGAGTGATATGTTAAGTAGTACTAGTCCTATCAGTTTAATCCCTGTTACGTCCCCTATCAGGGGACGTGTATATGGAATCGATTTTAGCAACCGGGAGATGGAAAAAGATGCTTGGTTGGTCCTCTTACTTCCAATTTGGGGCACTGCATGTGCGCCGTGCAATGTACTGTGCTACCCAATATGAGTGGTATGTTAAGTAGTACTATTCCTATCAGTCTAATTCCTGTTACGTCCCCTATCAGGGGCCGGTGTATGGAATAGATTTTAGGAATCGGGAGATGGAAAAAGATGCTTGGTTGGTCCTCCTATTTCCAATTTGGGGCACTGCGTGTTTGCCGTGCAATGTACTGTGCCCCCCTATATGAGTGGTGTGTTAAGTAGTACTTTTCTTGTCAGTTTAATCCCTGTAACGTTCCCTATCAGGGGACGTGTATCGAATAGTTGACACACTCATGACATTTTATTCCTCTATGCGTCAATCTTGGTGTAGTGATGACTATGCTTGTGCGCACGTTTGGGAGATTGCAGGCGATTTTGGTTTTTCAAAGCCTATGGTCGTGCTGAGGTAGTTCAGTGACAGTTAAGTGACCCAGAAAACAATGATTCTGCAGTGTGGGCCCATTGTTGGCCTAGTAGGCTTTAATGATCACCTTAGATGATCACAAAGAAAATTAATGTTTTTTCTATGCAAAATTATCCAGCCGATCGCTTTTGGTCTGTTCACAATGAAGCAACGACCTTATCATCTGGGGTGTGCCAACATTGCCAACACACTCATAGAGGTGATCGCTTCATTGTGATATGCAAGCCCCTTCACCACAACAAGGTAACGATCACAAAGGGAAATTAACACATGTTTTTTTTTCTTTTTTTTTTTTTTGCACCCACAGTGCAACACCAGAGGCCAGAAAGATTAGGCATGTACAAATGCCTGAAAAATTAGGTATTGTTGCAGCCGCTGCTGCTTTCCAAGCAGAAAGTACACTAAAACATTGCGGCTTGAACCCTAGTTGGTGGCGGAGAAGTCACGCAAGTCATCCGGCATGCAGAAATAAATTACAGCAGCGTGTGGACTATTTTTAGCCCAAGGCAGCTCATCTCATCAGGCCTTTTTTTGTCAAATGTATAGCCCACTGTGAGTCCCTTCGGGATCCATGCCTCATTCATCTTAATAAAGGTGAGGTAATCTAGACTTTTTTGACCTAGGCGACTTCTGGCAATACCTCCTGCTGCACTGAAGGTCTTTTCTGACAGGACAGAAGCGGGGCAGGCCAGAAGTTCTATTGCAAATTGGGATAGCTCAGGCCACAGATCAAGCCTGCACACCCAGTAGTCAAGGGGTTCATTTCTCCTCAGAGTCTCGATATCTGCAGTTAAGGCGAAGTAGTCTACTACCTGTCGGTCGAGTCGTTCTGTTAGATTCCCGTTGTGCTGTGACATCACCCTTATACACTGTGTAAAGCATACTTTTTAACTTGTTTTGGAACTGCTGCATCCTTTCTGACTTCCGGCAATTCAGTAGCATTCCAGCCACTTTCTGCTTATACCGGGGGTCTAGTAGCGTCGCCACCCAGTACAGGTCGTTCTCCTTCAGCCTTTTTAAACGAGGGTCCCTCAACAGGCATGACAGCATGAAAGACCCCATTTGCACATGGTTGGATGCCGAGCTACTTATGTCCCCTTCCTCGTCCTCACTGATCTCACTGAAGGTCTGTTCTTCATCCCCGGCCACGTACAACACCACGGGTACCAGATAGGTAACAACGAGCACCCTGGAATGCCTGCTGTGGTTGGTCTTCCTCCTCCTCAAAGCCACATTCCTGCTCTGACTCCTCTTCCTCAGACTCCTCATCCAGCGTTGTTGCAGGTCCAGCAAGCGATGCTGATAAGGCTGTTTCTGGTGGTGACCACAACTCTTCCTCTTCACGCTCATCTACGGCCTGATCCAGCACTCTTCGCAGGGCACACTCCAGGAAGAAAAGAAATGGATGATGTCGCTAATGGTGCCTTCGATGCGACTGACTAGGTTTGTCACCTCCTCAAGGACGCATGAGCCTACAGGCATTGCGCATGAGCGTCCAGTAACGTGGCCAAAAAATACCTAGCTCCGCAGAGGCTGTCCTAACACCCCGGTCATACAAATACTCGTTGAGAGCTTTTTCTTGTTGGAGCAGGCGGTTGAACATTAGGAGTGTTGAATTGCAACGTGTCGGACGGTCGCAAATCAAACGTCTCACTGGCATGTTGTTTTGCCGCTGAATATCTGAAAAGTGCTCCATGGCCGTGTAGGAACGCCTGAAATGGCCACACACCTTCCTGGCCTGCTTGAGGACGTCCTGCAAGCCTGGGTTCTTATGCACAAAGTGTTGTACGATCAGATTTAACACATGTGCCATGCACGGCACATGTGTCAAATTCAATGTCGCCAATAAATTGCTTCCGTTGTCACACACCACTTTGCCGATCTCCAGTTGGTGCGGAGTCAGCCACTGATCCAACTGTGCGTTCAGGGCGGACAGGAGTGCTGGTCCGGTGTGACTCTCTGGTTTCAGGCAAGTCAAACCCAAGACGGTGTGACGCTGTCGTATCCGGGATGTGGAATTGCCCCTGGGGAGTTGGGGGGGTGTAGTTGATGTGGAGCAAGACGCAGCAGCAGAAGAGGACTCAGCCGAGGAGGTTATCAGGAGTAGGAGGAGTAGAGGAGATGGCAGCAGGCCTGCCTGCAAGTCATGGCATTGTCACCAACTCCTCTGCAGAGCCACGCATTCCATGCTTGGCAGCCGTCAGCAGGTTTACCCAATGCGCAGTGTACGTGATATACCTGCCCTGACCGTGCTTTGCAGACCAGGTATCAGTGGTCAGATGGACCGTTGCCCCAACACTGTATGCCAGACATGCCATGATTTCCTTTTCCACAATAGAGTACAGGTTGGGGATTGCCGTTTGTAAAAAGAAAATTCGGCCGGGTACCTTCCACTGCGGTGTCCCAATAGCTAAAAATGTTTTAAAGGCCTCAGACTCCACCAGCTTGTATGGTAAAAGCTGGCAGGCTAAGACACCTGACTGTAGGCAGATGAGCAGGAACTGTTCAAGGCGAGAGGCGGAGTGGGTGGTGGTTGAGAGGGGGCAAGGAGGACAGCAGTGGTTAACGTGGCTGAAGATGCTGGACCAGGAGGAGGATGGTGGCTTAGAGTTTGTGTGCTGCTTGTACTCGCCATCATGTGTTGATCCCATATACGTTTCTGATGTTAAATCATGTGCCTTCGCAAAGCAGTTGTACCTAGGTGCGTGTTGGACTTCCCATGACTCAGTTTCTTTTGGCACAGGTTGCAAATGGCATCGCTGTTATCAGAGGCAGACACACACAAAAAATGCCACACTGCTGAGCTTTGCAATGATGGCATTCTGGTGGTGGCAACAGCATGCATTGATTGGCGTGCTGTCTGGCTGACCCCGGCTGCCGATACATGCTGTCTGACTGTGCCACTAGCTTCTTGCGACGACCTCCCCCTGCTTCCAACTCGTCTCCTCCTCCTCTCTGTCTCTCCATCTGAACTTTCCCCCTGTTCTTCTTCTCTTCGAGCGGGCACCCACGTGACATCCACAGACACATCATCATCATCAACCGCTTCACTTGTATCTGACAACTCAACAAAGGAAGCAGCAGCGGGTACAACATCATCATCATCACCACACTACGTCCATGTGTGTAATGCTGCCTGACTGAGACATATCCCTGTTATCTACATCCTCTGGCAATAATGGTTGCGCATCACTCATTTCTTCCAACTGATGTGTAAGTAACATCTCTGACAGATCAAGTGAAGCAGCTGTGGTGCTAGTGTTGGTGGTGGTGGCAGGCGGGCGAGTGGTAACTTGAGAGGTGCCCGAAGCTGAGCTGGAGAAGGATGGTGCATCAAGGCTCAGAGCGGGAGCTGTAAAAGATTGGGAGTCCTATGTTAGCCAGTCAACTATGTCCTCAGAACTTTTCGAGTTCAGGGTACGTGGCCTCTGAACACTGGGCATTATTCTAGGGCCAAAGGAAATCACAGCACCGTGACCACGACGGCCCCTGCGTGGTGGCCTGCCTCTGCCTGTCTTTTATTTATTTATTAGTTGTACTATGCGTGCAAGCTACTGTGACACCAGATATGAGTGGTGGCACTGGGCACTGGCAGTAATGGGCACAGTACAAGCTGTAGGCCTGACACACACGCTTGCAGGCAACTGCAATTATATTACAGTGAAATTGTTTTTGTTTTTAAATGCAAGCTACTGTGACACCAGATATGAGTGGTAAAACTGGGCACTGGCAGCAGTAGGCACAGTACACGCTGTAGTCCTGACACACACGCTTGCAGGCAACTGCAATTAGATTACAGAGAAATAAAATAAAAAAGAAGACTGATGTACTAGCCCTAAAAAGGGCTTTTTGGGGTGCTGCCAGGACGCTGTCCTTATAGCAGATCAGATGAGTCTTTCGGGACTGGAGTGGAAACTGAATACACTACCCTAGCTATCGATTTCCCTATTAAATCAGCAGCAGCTGCACTGTCCCTGCTCTCACTAACACTGCAGCTTCCGAATGAATCTAAGATGGATGCTGTCCTTGCTTTTTGCTAGGAAGTGGGAGGGTCTGGGAGGGAGGGTATGCTGCTGAAATGTGTCTGCTGGCTGTGAGTGTCACCACCAGATCTTTGAGAAGTTCTGTTAGACGTTCTTCAGTACCTTCTGCATAATCTTTTTTAGTTTTGCTTTCGTTTTGACATCTCTCCTCCCTCTCCTAGCTGTCATCTATTAGCAGTGATTGCCTCCCTATATATCTCCATACTGCCTTACCTTGTGGTTTATACAACTTCCTGGAGTGTGCTGATGCTAGAAGCTGTTACTGCTGCATCCACAAGATAAGTAAGTTTCTTTATTTCTGTTTTCCTGTGGGCTTGATCCTAGGTGACCCTGACACCCTCCGTATTAAGTGTAGGGAGCCGGTGGTCGTGTCCCCTCACTATTATAGGGTGTTCAGGTGTCATACAGTCGAGGAATGAGGGTATCCAATTTTCTACCATTGAGATTTTTGCATAGGCTGTGCAGTAAGGGAGAGCTAGGGCTGTAAAAGGGCTTACCCTTTTGTTCCTTAGTTTTGGTTCAAGTCAGTCGGATCTTCATTTGTGTCTTCTAGTTTTCTGTAACACCATCCGTGACATTATAAACAGCCCCAAACCGTCTCAAGCATGAATCCGGTTTCACTTGAATCCAGGTTCTTTCATTGGAGGTAGCAGATCTCCGTAAAACTGTATATCAGTTTCAGGTGACCGGTTCAGCTCGCGTTCATGGAGTTTGTTCTGAGCCTAAGATCTCGCTCCCGGATATACAGGCGGGGA
The DNA here is from genome assembly GCF_014858855.1 of Bufo gargarizans. Lineage (NCBI taxonomy): Eukaryota > Metazoa > Chordata > Amphibia > Anura > Bufonidae > Bufo > Bufo gargarizans. Next base: position 99,191,525 of record NC_058087.1, read on the forward strand.
TCATCATCTCGCTGCTCAGGGATAACGCTCAGTCTTGGGCTTTTTCGCTGCCGGTCGGGGCACGGCCCCTCAGTTCAGTGGATGATTTTTTTTTTGCCCTGGGTCTGATATGTGATGATCCGGATTGTATTGCTCTGGCTGAGTCTAGACTACATCTTTTATGCCAGGGTAAACAGTCCGCAGAGATATACTGTTCAGAATTTCGGAGATGGGCAGCTGGTACTGGTTGGAATGATGCTGCACACCGAAGTCAATTTTGCCATGGTCTTTCAGAGGGATTGAAAGATGCATTTGCCTTTCATGAGAGACCTATCTCTTTGGAGTCTGCCATGTCTTGGGCCGTTCGGATTGACAGGCGTCTTAGAGAGAGAGGAGAGATCACTCCTTCCTGTCATACTCAGTCCAAGAACAGTGCGGCGGTCTCATTCAGTGCGCAGGGGTCTCAGTCTCTCTCAATCCCTTCTGAGCAGGAGCCCATGCAGCTGGGTTTGCTTGTCTCTGACAATAAAAGATTCAGCTCTCAGAGGAGGGTTTGTTTCTGTTGTGGAGGTATAAATCATTTGACAAATGTTTGTCCCTCTAGGAGATTCAGACAGTTTTTTGAGAGTAATAAAGAAACCAAATGAAAAAAATCCTCTAAAAACGTTCCATCTGTTACTATTGGCAAGGTTCATGCGGAAATTGAAGGTTTTCCGTTTGCTTGAAGTTCCCGTTTTGTCCTACCTGCCAGGGTGGCACTAGAGAGCAAGAACATTTTTTTGTGAGATTTTTGTAGATAGTGGGGCAGCTGTCATTCTCATTGATAATCAATTTGCTATAATACATGGTTTCCAGGTATGCACTTTTGGAAAGGATATGCCTGTTTTTGCTATTGATTCCGCTCCACTTTCTCAGAAATCGTTAAAGGGCATAGTTCACAATATCCATTTGATTGTGAGTGATACTCATGTTGAGGATGTGTCATGTTTCGTCCTAAGCGGGTTGCCTACTCCTCTAGTGTTGGGGCTACCCTGGCTCACTAAACATAACCCCACCATTGATTGGCAAGCGAGGCAAATAAATGGTTCGAGTGACTTTTGCACAGAGAATTGCCTCACAACATCTGTTTCTGAGGTTTCTACTAAGACTGTACCATCTTTTCTCTCTGAATTTTCGGATGTGTTCTCTGAGAGTGGTGTTCAGGAGCTGCCCCCTCACATGGAGTACGATTGCCATATTAATCTCATCCGAGGCGCCAAGCTGCCTAAATCTCGTTTATACAATCTCTCCGAACCTGAAAGGGTCGCTATGCGTGCTTATATCTCTGAGAGCCTGAGAAAGGGACACGTACGACTCTCAAAGTCACCTGTTGCCGCTGTTTTTTTCTTTGTTAAGAAAAAAGATGGTTCTTTAAGACCATGTCTGGATTTCAGGGAGCTGAGCAGTATCACAATTCGTGACCCTTATCCGCTTCCTCTGATCCCGGACCTGTTTAACCAGATTGTTGGGGCTAAAGTTTTTTCCAAGTTGGATTTAAGAGGGGCATACAACCTGGTCAGGGTCAGAGAAGAACACGAATGGAAGACGGCCTTCAATACCCCTGAGGGCCATTTTGAGAATTTGTTTATGCCTTTTGGTTTGATGAATGCTCCAGCCGTCTTTCAGCATTTTGTGAACAGCATTTTTTATCATTTAATGGGGAAATTTGTACTAGTGTATCTAGATGACATTTTGATTTTTTTCTCCTGATTTCAAAACTCATAAGGACCACCTACGTCAGGTCTTGCTCATCTTGCGGGAGAATAAATTGTACGCTAAACTGGAAAAATGTGTGTTTGCGGTTCCAGAAATTCAATTTCTGGGGTTTCTTCTCTCCGCTTCTGGTTTTCGCATGGACCCGAAGAAGGTCCGTGCTGTGCTTGAGTGGGAGCTTCCTGAGAATCAGAAGGTCCTGATGCGTTTTTGGGGTTTTGCCAATTATTACAGGAAGTTTATTTTGAATTATTCCTCTGTTGTTAAACCACTCACTGATATGACTAGAAAGGGGGTAGATTTTTCCTGATCTTTGTCCTCCTAGGAGGTTGTTTGTGCCTCTCGCTTTACGACACAAGGTTTTTAAGGAGCACCACGATACTGTCCTTGCTGGGCACCAGGGGGGTAGAGCCACAATGGATCTCATTGCTCGGAGATTCTGGTGGCCGGCCCTTCGTAAGTCTGTTGAGGGTTTTGTGGCAGCCTGCGAGACCTGCGCTTGTGCCAAAGTCCCTCCTTTCGTTACCCATTCCTTCCCGTCCTTGGACACATTTGTCCATGGATTTCATTACAGACCTGCCTCGTTTTTTCGGGGAAGACTGTGATTCTGGTGGTGGTGGACCGTTTTAGCAAAATGGCGCATTTTGTTCCTTTTCCTGGTTTGCCCAATGCTAAAACGCTGGCGCAGGAATTTATTGATCACATTGTCAAACTGCATGGTATCCCTTCAGATATAGTCTCTGATAGGGGCACATAGTTTGTTTCCAGATTCTGGAAGGCTTTTTGTTCTCGCTTGGGGGTTCGGTTGTCATTCTATTCTGCTTTCCACCCGCAGTTGAATGGCCAGACAGAGCGCGTCAATCAGAATCTGGAGACATATCTGCATTGTTTTGTGGCGGAGAATCAGGAGGATTGGTGTTCTTTTCTCTCCCTTGCTGAGTTTGCTTTAAATAACCATCGTCAGGAGTCCTCTGATTGGTCACCATTTTTTGGTGCATATAGGTTTCATCCGCAGTTTGGGAAATTCTCTGGAGAGGGGTCTTCTGGTTTACCTGATGAGGAGAGATTCAGGATAATCTAAAGAGCATGAGTGAGAGATATAAGCGTGTGGCGGATAAGAGACGTGTGCCTGGTCCGGACCTGAATGTTGGTGATCTGGTGTTCTACTAAGAATATCAAATTGAAGGTTCCCTCCTGGAAGTTGGGTCCTAAGTTTATTGGGCCTTACAAAATCTTGTCCGTCATCAATCCCGTTGCCTACCGTCTTGATCTTCCTCAGACTTGGAAGATCCATAATGTTTTTCACAAGTCCCTATTAAAACCTTATGTCCAACCCACTGTACCCTCCTCTTTGCCTCCTCCTCCGATTGTGGTTGATGGTAATATTGAATTTCAGGTCTCTAGGATTGTGAACTCTCTTATTGTCCGCGGTTCTCTTCAGTGCCTCATTAATTGGGAGGGTTATGGTCCTGAGGAGAGGATGTGGGTTCAAGTGGCGGACATCAAGGCCACTCGTCTTCTCAGGGCATTCCATAGGTCCCATCCTGAGAAGGTGGGCTCTGAGTGTCCGGAGTCCACTCGTAGAGGGAGGGGTACTGTCATCACCAGATCTTTGAGAAGTTCTGTTAGACGTTCTTCAGTACCTTCTGCATGATCTTCTGTTTTGCTTTCGTTTTGACATCTCTCCTCCCTCTCCCAGCTGTCATCTATTAGCAGTGATTGCCTCCCTATATATCTCCTCCCCATACTGCCTTACCTTGCGGTTTATACAACTTCCTGGAGTGTGCTGATGCTAAAAGCTGTTACTGCTGCATCCACAAGATAAGTCTGTTTCTTTATTTCTGTGGGCTTGATCCTAGGTGACCCTTACTCCCTCCGTATTAAGTGTAGGGAGCCGGTGGTCATGTCCCCTCACTATTATAGGGTGTTCAGGTGTCATACAGTCGAGGAACGAGGGTATGCAATTTTCTACCATTGAGATTTTTGCATAGGCTGAGCAGTAAGGGATAGAGCTAGGGCTGTTACAGAGCTTACCCTTTTGTTCCTTAGTTTTGGATCAAGTCAGTCAGATTTTCATTTGTGTCTTCTAGTTTTCTGTAACACCATCCGTGACAGTGAGGTACAGGGTTAAAGTTTGCTCAATGATGACGTATAGGGGGCAGACCGAACATTGCATATGTTCGCCGGGAACTGTTCGCCGGTGAATAGTTCGGGACATTTCTAAACATATGGCATAACAGTGGACGTCCCTCCAAAACTGATGAAAAGACGAGAAGTAAACTGGTCTGGGAGGCTACCAAGAGGCCTACAGCAACATTAAAGGAGCTGAAGGAATATCTAGCAAGTACTGGCTGTGTGGTACATGTGACAACAGTCTCCCATATTCTTCATATGTCTGGGCTATGCGGTAGAGTGGCAAGATGAAAGCCTTTTCTTATGACGAAAAACATCCAAGCCAGGCTACATTTTTCAAAAACACATCTGAAGTCTCCCAAAAGCATGTGGGAAAAGGTGTTATGGTCTGATAAAACCATGGTTGAACTTTTTGACCATAATTCCAAAAGATATGTTTGGCGCAAAAACAACACTGCACATCACCAAAAGAACACCATATCCATAGTGAGGCATGGTTTTGGCAGCATCATGCTTTCGGGCTGTTTTTCTTAAGCTGGAACTGGCGCATTAGTTAAAGCTAGAGGGAATTATGAACAGTTCCAAATACCAGTCAATATTGGCACAAAACCTTCAGGCTAGAAAGCTGAGCATGAAGAGGAACTTCATCTTTCAGCATGACAACGACCCAAATCATACAGCCAAATCAACAAAGGAATGGCTTCACCAGAAGAAGATTAAAGTTTTGTAATGGCCCAGCCAGAGCCCAGACCTGAATCTGTTTGAAAATCTGTGGAGTGATCTGAAGAGGGCTGTGCACAGGAGATGCCCTTGCAATCTGACAGATTTGGAGTGTTTTTGCAAAGAAGAGTGGACAAATCTTGCCAAGTCAAAATGTGCCATGCTGATAGACTCATACCCAAAAAGACTGAGTGCTGTAATAAAATCAAAAGATGCTTCAACAAAGTATTAGTTTATGGGTGTGTACACTTATGCAACCACATTATTTTATTTTTATATATTTTTTCCTCTACCTAAAAGATTTCAATTTGTTTTTCAATTAAGTTGTACAGTTTATAGTTTACATTAAAGGTGGAAAAAGTTATATTACGTTCCAGCAGAATCAATAAATATAAATATCATGGGGTATGTATAATATATATTACAGTTCCAGCATAGAGAAAACCCCTAAAAACATAATTTTAATGGTATACCTTAAAAGGATCCCAATTGAATCCACTATATGAAACACAAAAAATACATACAGAATATGTGACCGATAGCTACTTTCAAATGCTGGATGAAATTATCGGTCATATATTCTGTATGTATTTTTTGTGTTTCATATAGTAGATTCAATTGGGATCCTTTTAAGGTATACCATTAATATTATGTTTTTAGGGGTTTTCTCTATGCTGGAACTGTAGTGGAAAAGTTATAGTCAATGGGGCCGGAGCGGTAGTCCGGGGGCACGCATGCACTAGTGGCAGGACGTATCTGACAGGCTGTTCACCCACCGGAACAGCCTGCCAGAGGTCCGTACCGCTAGTGTGAAAGTACCCTAACAGTTTAAAGATTGGAACAATCTGGGCACAACATATTGTAGAATACATATCTGTAGAAAATGTGAAATTTTCATTTTGTACAGATATTTGTGCATTAGTTTATGTACGAAACCCTTGGTATAAAAATTATTTATCCACCTCTAAAAACTTTGATGGTCAGCAGGCCCGTCGCTAAGGGACAGGCAAAACAAGCAATTGCTTGGGGCCCCGAGCTGGTTGGGGCCCCGAGCTGGACGGGGCCAAACAGAGTAACTCAGAAGATTCGATGGTATATTCTAACCCCTTGCCTGGGGGTTAGAATATACCATCGGATCTGAGTTTTACGAGCTCAGTGAGAGCGCAAAAACTCAAATCCAATGGTATATTCTAACCCCCAGGCGTTCCCATGGTGACGGGGACGCTTGCCTGGGGGTTAGAATATACAGGGCCACGCCGCTCACAGCAGTATATTTTAAACCAATCAGTAACTACTTTAACTTTATTCATTGCTCATTGCTGAGCTCTTAACTTGGATTATTTGGATATCTCTTACTTTGTCTTCGCTCTGGTAACTAACAGCAGGCAGCAGGGGGCGGCGCTCACTCACTGTCACTGACGTCAGGCGCCTGCTCCTCCCACTAGGCGGCGTAGGCGCGTGACGTCAGTGAGTGAGCGCCACCTGCACTGCCTGCTGTTAGTTACCGGAGCGAAGACAAAGTAAGAGATATCCAAATAATGAATAAAGTTAAAGTAGTTACTGAAGAAAAAAGGAGACCCCCCCTTGCGCTCCTATTGTATGGATCTGTGTAACTCTTCCTGTATGGGGAGATCCTGCTGCTTAATGTCTGCTGAGGAGCTATTGTTCTCCTTGAGAAAATGTATACAAAATAGATATATCACCTGTAAGGGATATGGGACACAAGCGCTGGAGTACACAGTCCAAAAACAACTAATCCATTAGATGAGTATTAAGATTAGGTGCTAGTTTGAATAAATATCTATTTGGCTGCAAGAATAAGTATACCAGTGTGGCTGGTTATAGGGATCAAAACATGTGGTCAATAAATGGGGGCGACAAAAGGTATGTAGATCAGAGAATATGAGTGTTGGTGCTAACCATAAAGCTATAAATGAAGGGTTAATGCTGATATTCCCAGTGTGATTGATACCTTGTCTTTTCCTCCTAAATGTTCCCTGGGTGGACGTTCAATGTGCCGTGTTTTGAGATCTTCTTGATGTTCCTGTAGGGATGCTGTTCTCCTTTCAGATCGCGGCGTTCTTCTGCTCACCTGCCAGCTGCAGCGCGGCCCCGGCCGGAAGCACGAGCGGCGCGAGGGAGCTTGGTCTGTTACCTGGGAGACCGTTTGCGGTGACGTCACCGATGCAGGTACGGAAGCCTCCGTAGGACAAAAGACTAAAACCAACGCGTTTCGGAGCCTAGCGGGCTGACGAAGGAGCCCGCTAGGCTCCGAAACGCGTTGGTTTTAGTCTTTTGTCCTACGGAGGCTTCCGTACCTGCATCGGTGACGTCACCGCAAACGGTCTCCCAGGTAACAGACCAAGCTCCCTCGCGCCGCGCGTGCTTCCGGCCGGGGCCGCGCTGCAGCTGGCAGGTGAGCAGAAGAACGCCGCGATCTGAAAGGAGAACAGCATCCCTACAGGAACATCAAGAAGATCTCAAAACACGGCACATTGAACATCCACCCAGGGAACATTTAGGAGGAAAAGACAAGGTATCAATCACACTGGGAATATCAGCATTAACCCTTCATTTATAGCTTTATGGTTAGCACCAACACTCATATTCTCTGATCTACATACCTTTTGTCGCCCCCATTTATTGACCACATGTTTTGATCCCTATAACCAGCCACACTGGTATACTTATTCTTGCAGCCAAATAGATATTTATTCAAACTAGCACCTAATCTTAATACTCATCTAATGGATTAGTTGTTTTTGGACTGTGTACTCCAGCGCTTGTGTCCCATATCCCTTACAGGTGATATATCTATAAAGTAGTTACTGATTGGTTTAAAATATACTGCTGTGAGCGTCGGGGAGGGGGATCTGTGGATGGCACTGTAGGGGGATCTGTGGATGGCAGTGCCATCCACAGATCCCCCTACAGTGCCATCCACAGATCCCCCCTCCCCTAAACAGTGCCATCCACAGATCCCCCTACAGTGCCATCCACAGATCCCCCTACAGTGCCATCCACAGATCCCCCCTCCCCTAAACAGTGCCATCCACAGATCCCCCTACAGTGCCATCCACAGATCCCCCTCCCCTAAACAGTGCCATCCACAGATCCCCCTACAGTGCCATCCACAGATCCCCCCCCGGCCCCTCCCCTAAACGGTGCCATCCACAGATCCCCCTACAGTGCCATCCACAGATCCCCCCTCCCCTAAATGGTGCCATCCACAGATCCCCCTACAGTGCCATCCACAGATCCCCCCCTCCCCTAAACAGTGCCATCCACAGATCCCCCTACAGTGCCATCCACAGATCCCCCCCTCCCCTAAACAGTGCCATCTACAGATCTCCCCCCTAAACAGTGCCACCCACAGATCTCTCCCCTAAACAGTGCCATCCACAGATCCCCCCTAAACAGTGCCATCCACAGATCCCCCCTAAACAGTGCCATCCACAGATCCCCCCTAAACAGTGCCATCCACAGATCCCCCTACAGTGCCATCCACAGATCCCCCTCCCCTAAACAGTGCCATCCACAGATCCCCCCTAAACAGTGCCATCCACAGATCCCCCCTAAACAGTGCCATCCACAGATCCCCCCTAAACAGTGCCATCCACAGATCCCCCTACAGTGCCATCCACAGATCCCCCTCCCCTAAACAGTGCCATCCACAGATCCCCCTCCCCTAAACAGTGCCATCCACAGATCCCCCCTCCCCTAAACAGTGCCACCCACAGATCTCCCCCTAAACAGTGCCATCCACAGATCCCCCCTAAACAGTGCCATCCACAGATCCCCCCTAAACAGTGCCATCCACAGTATTTGCACTGTAAACCTCCTTTTTTATTTATATAAAGTGTGGGTGAACTTAAACTGTATGGCTATACTGTGGTTCCTGTAGGCTTTGCGTGCGTAAGGTGGGGAGGGCGTGGAGGGGGGGGGGGGGCCTCCATGTCTATTTTGCTTGGGGCCCCCAAATTCCTTCAAACGGCCCTGATGGTCAGAGTTCCCAAAATGAGTTGGAGTTTATATTTATTTTTCCACCCCAAATCCTCTATAGTTGACAGTAGGGATGAGCAAATGTCATATTTTGAAATTTGTTTTCGGGTTCGTGTTATGGTATTTACTGAATTGTGTTATGGATTCCGTTGCCATGGACCATAATGCATTTCCATGACGGAATGCATAATGGAATGCCTTAAAAGGCATTCCATTATTCATTCCGTCATAATAGAAGTCTTTGGCCTGCATAACGGATCCGTCCAGTTGAGCGGACACCTGTATGTTCGAGTTCACCTGGTTCGGCCGAATTTCTTAAAAAAGTTCGAGTTTGGGACCCAAACTTGACCCCAAACTGGAACCCCATTGAAGTCAATGAGGACCCGAACTTTGGAGCACTAAAATGGCTCTAAAAAAGTTATGGAAAGGGCTAGAGGGCTGCAAAATGTTTTTTTAATTAAATTTTTTCAAATTTGGGTAGACCCCAATTTGGAGACCCAGAAGTTGAAGGAGGCAGACCCATCAGTCAGTACGTGTAGGCGTGTGCACACATACTGCTCCACCATGTTGCTGAAATGCTGCCTCCTGCTAAGACGTTTCATATCAGCTGGTGGTTCTTGTTGTTGTGGCTTGATGACAAAGCTTTTCCACACTTCAGCCATGCCAACCCTGCCTTCTGAGGTGCTGGCGGTGCCCCAGCTGCATTCGCGACCTCTTCCTCCTCCTCTGCCTTCGCCTTGTTCTTCCACTGTGCCCCCGCTGTCTGATGAGAATGCCATCAGCAGCGCGTCTACCAGCATGCGCGAGTACTCATGCATCTTTTGATGGATGGTACGTTGTACTTGTAACAGAATCAGAATACCAGCAGCGTGGCCACCCAGTAATCAGCACAAGTTAGAATGTGGCCAACTTGGCGGTCGTTGCGGAGAAACTGTAGCATGTAATCGCTCATGTGTGCCAGGCTGCCCAGAGGCAACGACAAGCTGTATTCTGTGGGAGGTGTATTGTCTGTGTGACGGTATCATCCGTGTCACCGTCTAGTCTTCCCTTCTCCCCTTGAAATATCACAGCCAAGTAATCCACAGAGCAATAAATCGCTATTATCGCTGGTATTGCTAAATATGTCTATACATGAGCCCAAGCTGAATGCTAGAAATACTTTACTGGAAGGCAACTACATTCAAAAATACAATTTTCTTTTATCCCCTGCTCCCATGCAAGGGAGACGCCCACAACAAACATACATTAACCAATAACACAAAGGTTACAACCCACATAACATCCTCCCGTCTGTCTGTAATATAATTATGGTACAATGGTTAACATAATTATCCCAGGCAGGACAATACACAATGTCCTCTGTCCTGGAGACAACCGAGGTGTAATTCCATATCTCTCAGGACAAAGGGAAATCGCCAATACACACGGGGAGACAATAGGACAGACATCACTTACTCAAATACACAATGTCCCACCCTTTACAATACACATAGACATTTAACACATCCCAAAATGGCACAAATTAGACCAGGAATTCAAAAGTTAGTACAAGTCTCTTTGGCCTGGCTGTACTCATGGCTTTTCTGTCCAAAACCGGTTCTACAGTCTTTTGTCCTGTAGACAATTGAGAAGTGATCCACTTATCACCCAAGGACAGAGGCCAGACTCCATTAGCCACATGGTAGCAAAAGACTGCAAAATACATGAACTTATATAACTATGCCGCTATTGGATAAAACCGGTGCATACAACATGGGACCGTAATCACATGTTAAGAGGCTGGCAAGTAGTCCAAGCACTCGTGGCAACCTCAAAAGAGGGGAGTTTGTCACATATCTTCCCTTTGGGGTTAAGACTAAACAGGTATCTAACCTCCTGTCGGTCAGTACCTAGATTAGTCGGGAAGCCAACCCACAAAGAAACATTAGCAGAGTTGCCAACCCACGGTAAATAGTTAACAGGGTAGCTCACCCACCAGGGACAGTGCTGGTCTGTAGGTCCCAGGTTGTGGTAAAACAGTTCCGCATCCTCAGTCTCCCTGGTGCAGCTAGGCAAACCGCTGGGGCTACTTGGGGAACAGCGGCCAGTGGTTTTCTGCACTGATGCCAGCACTTCTGCTGGGGCGAGGGGGGGGGTACAAGCCAGTCCTGTAACAAGGGGGTCGGTGGAGCAGAGGCTAGCGGCGCTTTGCCCTGATGCCAGCTCTTCTGCTGGGGTGAGGGGGGTGCAAGCTAGCCCTGTAACAAGGGGGTCGGTGGAGCAGAGGCTAGCAGCGCTCTGTCCGGATGCCAGCTCTTCCACTGGGAAGGGATCAGTGATTATCGCAGGCTCATCCCCTGCCCCCAGAACTCGGTTGGAGGAATCAGTGGGTATCGCAGGCTCATCCCCTGCCCCCAGAACTCGGTTGGGAAGTAGCTGGGAAGGGGAGAGCTCGCTTTCCTCCTCCTCCTGGTATCCCTGCGGAGATGGCTGGGGATCTGGACTGACCTCCAGCATCCCTGTAGGACTGGCACCGAGCCTGCGGTCTTATCTGCGCCCATGTAGAGGGGTTTGTGTTCCCCTTTTCCCGGTATCTCTGGCTGCTGTTGGAAGGTGAGGTCGGTTGCCTCTCCTCCCCAGGACTCTGGTTGCTGTAGGGCAGAGGGACCCAGCATCTCCTCCCCCTGGAACTCAGGTTGCCGCTTGGGAGAGAGACCGGTTCTCTCATCTCCCTGTGATATGCACTGCCGCTGGAGATCTGGACAGGCAGCCTAGCATCCCTGTAGGGCCGGTAGAGAGACCTCGGTCCCATCTCCACCTGCCATCTGTGGGTCCTCCCAGGACAAGTCTATGAGGTTGCTCACCTCTGAGGTTGGTTGGGTAAAAGAGGGTATAATTTCCAGGCAATCCTCTGGGCTGAGGGATGGTGGTTGAGCTAGGTTGAACAGTTGACGGTAGCTCTGCTCCAGCTCCCACACCATGATGACTAGATGAATCAGGTCTGGCTCAAGGTTGTCCGCTCGGGGAAGGTCCAGCTCAGTTTCCCTGATGTCGTGGATATCCCAGAACCGACATTCTGTGGGGCATCCAAAGTCGTCGCCCTCATCAAAGGCTTCCCACAGTAAGCCCGGACCATTATAATCCTCTTCCTCCGGCAGATAGTGGTTAGTCATCCATGGGTTGCGCTGGGTGGCATAACACTTTAGTGCCCGGTACGCTTTGTCCAGCCACAACTCCCTCCAAATCAGGGTCCACAGTTCTGTCACCCACTCAGCCAAGGGTTGCTTTCCTAGGAAGGGTGACCGCAGGGCCACGAGTACCTGAAACCTCTGTTCCTCACGGGAAGGCTCTCTCTCCGCTGCCGCTGTACATCCTCTAAGGCGTCATACCACAGCCCTTTTCGAGTGGCATCTCTGTAGTCCAGTATGCCCTCCTCTGATACAGGCCCATCCTCTTGGGCCAAGTACTTCTGCAACCTCCAGCGAGACTCCTCTTCCATGTTGGTGTGGATAGGAACGCTGCCCGGTAGCTAGCTCTGTCCCTTGAGCTCCTTCAAAGCCAGGGTCGCTGCACGAGTGCCAGCATTGCCCTCCATACACCATACACTAGTGCCTTCCTTGAATCCTCTGTGCAGGGAAAAAGAAGGGAAAATCCCGCTGCTTGCCACCAGTTGTGACGGTATCATCCGTGTCACCGTCTAGTCTTCCCTTCTCCCCTTGAAATAGCACCGCCAAGTTATCCACAGAGCAATAAAGCGCCATTATCACTGGTATCGCTGGAATCGCCGGTATCGCCAAACATGTCTATACATGAGCCCAAGCTGAATGCTAGAAATACTTTACTGGAAGGCAACTACATTCAAAAATACAATTTTCTTTTATCCCCTGCTCCCATGCAAGGAAGACATCCACAACAAACATACATTAACCAATAACACAAAGGTTACAACCCACATAACATCCTCCCGTCTGCCTGTTATATAATTATGGTACAATGGTTAACATAATTATCCCAGACAGGACAATACACAATGTCCTCTGTCCTGGAGACAACCGAGGTGTAATTCCATTATCTCTCAGGACAAAGGGAAATGGCCAATACACACGGGGAGACAATAGGACAGACATCACTTACTCAAATACACAATGTCCCACCCTTTACAATATACATAGACATTTAACACATCCCAAAATGGCATGAATTAGACCAGGAATTCAAAATTTGGTACAAGTCTCTTTGGCCTGGCTTTTCTGTCCAAAACCGGTTCTACAGTCTTTTGTCCTGGAGACAATTGAGAAGTGATCCACTTATCTCCCAAGGAAAGAGGCCAGACTCCATTAGTCACATGGTAGCAAAAGACAGCAAAATACATGAACTTATATAACTATGCCGCTATTGCATAATACCAGTGCATACAACATGGGACCATAATCACATGGTAAGAGGCTGGCAAGTTGTCCTCTCCAAACACTCATGGCAACCTCAAAAGAGGGGAGTTTGCCTGAAGCATTTTTTCAAAAAGGCATAGAAGTTTGATAGTAACACTGAGAACGTCGTCATCGGCACTGGCCATGTTGATGGAGTACTCGAAACAGCGCAACAAGGCACACAGGTCTCGCATGGATGCCCACACATTGGCGGTGAAGTGGTGCTGCTCCGCAGAGCAACTCACCTGTGCGTGTTGCAGCTGAAACTCAACTATTGCCTACTGCCGCTCGCACAGTCTGGCCAGCATGTGCAAAGTGGCGTTCCATCTTGTGGGTACGTTGCATATTAGGTGGTGAGGAGGAAGACCGTAGTTACGCTGCAGCGCAGACAGGCGAGCAGCAGCAGGGTGAGTATGCTGAAAGCGCGCATAGACAGCCCACACTTTCTGCAGCAGCTCTGACATATCGTGGTAATTTTTCAGGAATTTCTGCAGCACCAAATTCAGCACATGTGCCAGGCAAGTTATGTGCATCAAACCGGCTAGGCCCAGAGCTGCTACGAGATTTCGCCCATTATCGCACACCACCAGGCCGGGCTTGAGGCTCACTGGCACCAACCACTCATCGGTCTGTTGTTCCATGCCCGTCCACAGCTCCTGCGCAGTGTGGGATTTGTCCCCCAAACAGATACGTTTTAAAACTGTCTGCCGTAGTTTACCCCCGGCTGTGCTGAAGTTGGTGGAGAAGGTGTTGCGCTGATCTTCTTTTGCTCCAGTGTTTTGGAGATAGACAACTGAACGCTTCGATGGGATATTGTGGAGATGCTTGGTCGGTCTGCACACTGCAGAAAGCCACAGCAGTTGGCACCTGTGTTTTGTCATCATCTGAGACGTGCTGCGGTGGTCCTCCCATGTACTAATCCTGAAACATAAGTGTTTGGGCATCTCTTCCACTTCTGTGGCAGGGCTATGTGGATGGCCCTGGGAAACCCTGCTAGCAGAGTTATCAAAAAGCAGAAGAGACTGCTGCATGACTTGGGGCTCAGACTGCTTGGCTGATTTGCAAGGGGGTGAGGTGAAAGACTGATGGCCATGGGCTGCAGGTGCCAACTCTGATCTTTCAGCAGGGGACTGGGTGGGAGACAATATGAAGGAATGGAGACACTGTCAGCCACCCAATCTACTATCGCCTGTACTTGTTTTGGCCTCACCATTCATAGAGCGGCATTCGGGCCTACCAAATAACGCTGAAGGTTCTGTCGCCTACTCACACCTGAAGAAGGTGCTTCACTTGTGCGTGTAGCTGGCACAGATCGACCACGTCCTCTCCCTGCAACAGGAGCTCCACCAACACCAGCAGCACCACAACTAGGGCCACGTCCCTTATTTGACGCTCTCCTCATTCTTTGCGTTCATCCACCAAACTAACAGATAACCATCTGTCAGGCGACATTGTAACTGCCAATAGTCAACAATTAAGTTCACTGACAGTAAGGCTGTGCCGATGTCATAAAGAGAAAACATGTATTGAGGTTACACAACAGTGTGACAGGCAAATTTAATACAATTACTTCACGGTCACAAAAAATTTGAATTTGTCAACCAAGAATGTAGCAGCAGTATTGACTGGTTTTATTAGACTGTCAGAAATGCAGCCAGGCCACAAATGTAGTATCTAGAACAAAAAGAGTGCTTTTTTCAAAGAAAAATATAACAGCATTAATTAACGGTTGTATTGGACTGTCAGAAATTCAGTGCAGGCCGCAAATGTACTATCTAGCACAAAAAGGTAGTTTTTTCAAACAGAAATATAACAGCAGTATTTAATGGTTAAATTGGACTGTCAGATTTGCAGTGCAGGCCGCAAAGGTACTTTATGGGAAAAAATATATGATTTCTTCACCCAGAGTGAAACAGATGGATTTACAGATTTTTATTTCACTATCAGATTTGCAGTGCAGGCCGCAAAGGTACTTTCTGGCAAAAAAAAAATATTTTTTCACCCACAGGGAAACAGATGGATTTACTGATTATATTTCACTATGAGATTTGCAGTGCAGGCCGCAAAGGTACTTTATGGAAAAAAATATATGATTTTTTCACCCACAATTAAACAGGTAGACTTAACTGATTTTCTTTTACTATCACAAATGCGGTGCTGGGTGCAAATCTACTTTTTAGCTAAAATGAGTTAATTTGTCCCCCCCGAATCTGACAGATGGATTTACTGAATAGATTACACTCACATATGCAGCACAGGGGTACTTTACAGAAACAAATGTGAATATGTCACCCCCTGGGTCCCTGAACTCATAGACGGATTACCTATATTATTTTCCTTTCCCCTGGCACATATGCAGTGCAGGTGCACTTAGAAAATGGGTATATGTTGCCCACTGAACTAAAAGAACAGGATAAAATTGCCCCTGGCACATATGTGAGTGATGGTGCACTGAACTTGCACAAAATGGCCGCCGACACCCACCTAACTAACAGACGGATAAAATGTATTTTTCTGTGTCACTGGGCTCAGGGCAGGGTACAAAAATGTTGCATTGCACCCACAATTTTTTTTTTATAAAAAAAAAAAAATCGGTGTAGATCACAGAGTTAACAACAAGTTCTGATATCAGATTCTTTCCTATTCTCTCCCTCACAGCAGTAGCATCCTATCCCTACACTAGTAAGAGTTGAGTGACATGCAGTGCTATGCGACTCCAGCTTATATAGAGGTTTGGTCACATGCTGCACTGGCCAATCACAGCCGTGCCATTAGTAGGCATGGCTGTGATGGCTTCTAAGGGCACACAAGTTAAACACTTGCTGATTGGCTGCCCTGCAGCATTTCAAAAAGCGTCATTAAATCACCGAACAACGAACTTGAACCCAAACTTTTACTGAAATGTTCAGGTTCGGGGTCAAAAAATCGTAAAGTTTGGTACGAACCCGAACTTTATAGTTCGGGTTCGCTCAACCCTAGTTATGGTCCATGGTAACGGAATCCATAACGCACTTCAGTTAATACCACAACATGAACCGAAAACAAATTTCAAAATATGAAATTCGCTCATCCCTAGTTGTCAGCACAAATGGTGTAAATCACCACACTGGGCCTCAGGTGCATATAGTACTCTTTTATTTCTTAGCCCTTTCACAAGTCCAGGAAATAGAATAGGTATAATAATGAGGGCTGACTTTTCAAATTGACACACGATGGGCACAACAAATTGGGCACTGAAGGGCCACATCTGTTGAAAAATTGCAATTTTCACTCTGTACCATCTGCTATGCATTAATTTTTACAAAACACCCTTGTAGTCAAAATGCTTACTTCACTCCTTAAAAATACTTTAAGCGGTGCACTTTCCAAAATAGGGTAACTTCTCGTTCTATTTATCATTTCACCCTGGAGCCTGCCAGCACAAGATTTATAAATCACCACATTGGACCTCAAATGTGAATGGTGCTTTTCTCCTGAGCACTGTTGTGTGTCTAGGAAAAAGATTAGGGTTAGGCCTCATGCACACTGTCATTGTTTTGGTCCGCATCCGAGACGCAGTTTTGGCGGGTCGGATGCGGACCCATTCACGAATTCACAAAAGATGCAGACAGCACTTCGTTGCTCCGTTCCATAGTCCTCCAAAAATATATAAACTGTCCTATTCCTTTCCGCGTTTTGCGGAAAAGAATAGGCAGTTATAATAATGGATGTCCATGCCGTTCCGCAAATTGCAGAACGCACACAGACACCATCCGTGTTTTGCGGACCGCAAAACACACAACCGTCGTGTGCATGAGGCCTTATATGTAGGGTGTTTATAAAACCAGAAAGCCTAGCATAATAATAAAACGGTTTGTTTTCCACACTGGCAAAACACTTGTGGGGGTCAAATTGCTCACTACATCCCTTGGTAAAGTCTGTGATGGGTGTGATTTCCCAAATAGGGTCACTTCCTTGGGGTTATTTTAATTATTTGACCTCAGATACTGAGTGCTGTATAAAATACCAACCTAGTCCTCAAATGCACATGGTGGTCTTTCTCTCCTGAACCCTGCAGTGTGCCTATACAGTAGTAAACAACCACATATGGTGTGTTACTGTATTCAGAAGAAAATATGTAATAAATTATGCAGTCCTTTTTCTCCTTAAAATAAAAAATCTGGTGCTAAAGCAACATTTTATTTACATTACATTTATTAACATTATATGATTTTTTTAAATTTTCACAGCCAAGTGCTTCTAAATTATATGAAATGCCTGTGGGGTCAAAGCATTCACTAAATCCCTCAATACATTTCTTGAGTGATTTAGTTTCCAAAATGTTTTTTCTCTTCATAGGTTTCTACCAGGGGAGAACCCCGGGTTTCTTTAAATGTGATGCGACACCCAAAAACCATTCTAGCAAAATCTGCCCTCCAAAAAACATAGCGTTCCTTCCTTTCAGAGCCACACGGTGTGACCATGCAGCAGTTTGTTTCAAATGATTGGCTGTTTCTGTGAACCCTTGTTAATTCAGTCATTGTTCAGTGAGTGATTTCCATCAGTAATTCTGAGCCAAAACAGGTTCAGATCTTTCCACTATACCATATATTTGTGTAGTCTCCACTCTTTGTTTTGGCTCACAATCACTGAAGGAAATTGCTGACCAAAAGGCCTCTTTCACACAAATGTATGCGTTCCATGGCCGTATTGCGGGCCACATACGGTGATTCTGCAATACACGGAATCATATACCATTTACTTGAATGTGTCCAAAAATCCGGATATGCGGTGCGGAACAGAAGCATGGAATAGAACCCCACGGAAGCACTACGTAGTTCTATCTTTTTGCGGACGTTGAATGGGTCCGGATCTGCCCCAGCCGCCGCACGGACATTGCCCGTGGATTGGGGACCACAAATTGCAGTACCCAATGCACGTAACATAACGCATACATTCTTGTGAAAGAGGCTAAACACTAACATGTGAATAAGGCCAAAACATCAATTTGTTTACGTTTCAGCTTTGCAACTATACATTTAGAGGTTTGGTTTGTGGATTAAAATGGAAAATCTGCAAAAAAAAAAAGTTACATTTTGAAATTCCACCTCCATTTTCCTTATATTCCTGTGGAACACCTAAAAGGGTTAACAAAGTTCTTAAAATCAATTTTGAATAATTTCAGAGGTGTAGTTTCTAAAATGGGATCATTTATATGTTTTATTTTTAATTTTTTATGTAAGCTGCTCAATGTCACATTGGAACTCAATTGGTCGTTTTTATTGAAAATTTGCTTTTAAAATTCTAAGCCTTTTAACGTCCTAATAAAATAAATTGACATTTAATGGTGAACATTAATTAATAATAGTGATGATCAAGCACCCCGATGCTCGGGTTGTCTTCCCGAGCACACCAGGATGCTCGGGTGCTCTACCAAGCACCCAAGCCCTATATAGGTCAATGGGAGGACCCAAGCATTAAACCAGGCACCCCTGAGTGGAGGGTGCCTGGTTCATAGGAAAAGGTCAGAAATTGATGGAAACACCATCGAAATGGATCGGGGACAGCATGGAAAGGATGTCTGGATGCATCTTGGACTACAATGTCGCTGCTGGTAACAATGTTGCCCGAGTTGTACGCCACTTTTACAGACTGACCATAAAACTCACAAAACCGAAGATAAAAGCAATTTTAGAAGAAAAATTGTATGAAACATTCTTTCCTGTATATTTACTTTTATATAAAGAGCAAGTTCAGACAAAAATGTTCGTGTTTTTCGGGAACTGGGGCCATGACTAAGAGGGACGGTCGGTGGTTTTGGTTGTGTTGACCGGACTCTTGGACGATAAAACTGAATTCATTGGAAGAAGAACGGCCGGTGGCATCCGTATTGTACCTGTAGAGGTGAAATTCTTGTACTGGCGCAAGCCGAACCACAGCCGAAACCTTTGTTGCCACAAACGTTTTCATTAATCAACAACTTAAGTTGCAGGTTCGAAGACGATCCCCGGCAGCGTTATTCCCATTTCCCACCGAGCATTTTCTGGGTAACTAAAGTCTTTGGGTTCCGGGGGGGGGGGGGGGGGTAGGGGTTGAGTATGGTTGCAAAGCTGAAACTTAAACTAATTGATGGAAGGACACCACCAGTAGTGGAGCCTGCGGCTTAATTTGACTACACACGGGAAGCCTCACCCGGCCCGGACACAGAAAGGATTGACAGACTGATACCTATTTCGCGATTCGGTGGGTGGTGGTGCATGGCCGTTTTGAGCGTGTGGATCGAGTCGATTTGTGTGGTTCATTCCGATAACCAAAGACACTCCTCCTTGCTAATTAATTACGTGACCCCCGGTGATTACGATTGTGTTGACCAGACTATCATCTGATGATAATGAATTTGGAAGAGGAACGGACGTTGAGCTGACAGTGTAAAAAATTGTAGGTGAGGGCCTGCTGCCGCTTTGTTAACTCTAGATAACTTCTAAGCTGACCGCACGTCCCCGTGATGTTGACGATCTATTCGGATATTTGCTCTATCAACTTTCGATGTTCTTTTTTGCGCCTATCATGGTGACCATGGGTAATAGGGAATCAGGGGTTCGCTTCTGGAGAGGGAGCCTGAGGGATGGCCATGGCTACCAATTCCAAGAAAGGCAGGCGGGGGCACACAAATTTCCAAGTACCGACTCAGGGAGGTAATGATGATAAATAACAATACAGGACTCTTAAGAGAGCCTGTCATTGGAACGAGTACAAAAAAATTACAGGGAATGTCATAGGTATTTAGGATGAGGAAACGTTATACAGGAGAGGTAAAGTATGATTGATGGCCTGCTGGTGACCCACTAAAACATTATGGGCGAGGGCCTGCTGGTGAGCTGACCATCTAAAACATTATGGGCGAGGGCCTGCTGGTGAGCTGACCATCTAAAACATTATGGGTGAGGGTCTGCTGGTGAGCTGACCATCTAAAACATTATGGGTGAGGGCCTGCTGGTGAGCTGACCATCTAAAACATTATGGGCGAGGGCCTGCTGGTGAGCTTACAATCTAAAACATTATGAGTGAGGGCCTGCTGGTGAGCTGACCATCTAAAACATTATGGGTGAGGGCCTGCTGGTGAGCTGACCATCTAAAACATTATGGGCGAGGGCCTGCTGGTGAGCTGACCATCTAAAACATTATGGGTGGGGGCCTGCTGGTGAGCTGACCATCCCCAAAAAATATATGAGAAGGCATATACGTGATGGATGAGGAGGAGGAGGAGGATGAGAAAATAAAGATTCAACCATATACCCTTTTTTGAGGTAGAAGGGGTGCATGGGAATACAGAGTATTCAGTACATTCTAAACAAAACATTTAAAGTGCTTTATGTTCAGTCGTGGCTTTCCTCTAGTGGAGTGGAGAAGTCAGAGGCAATCCAGGCCTTGTTGATTTTTATATTAGTCAACCTGTCAGCATTTTCAGTTGACAGTCGGATACGCTTATCTGTTATAATGCCACCAGCAGCACTAAATACCAGCTCAGACAAAATGCTGGCGGCAGGGCAGGCCAGCACCTCCAAGGCGTAGAGCCCCAGTTCATGCCACGTGTCCAGCTTGGACACCCAGTAGTTGTAAGGCACTGAGGGATCACTGAGGATGCTGACACGGTCTGCTACGTACTCCTTTACCATCTTCCAAAACGTTTCCCTCCTTGTGACACCAGGATGTGCATCATGTTGAGGGTGCTGGTGGGGTATCATAAAACTGTCCAAGGCCTTGGAGAGTGTTGCCCTGCCTTTGCTGGAAGTGCTGTGTGTTCACCTTGTCTCCCCACCTCGGTTCCCCAAGGAAGTACGGACTCTGCTGCCAGCGCTGTCAGATGGACATTTTTGCAGCAATCTGTCAACAAGGAACTTCTGGTATAGCACCATTTTGCTCGTCCTCTCCACTGGAGGAATGAGAGATGAGAAGTTCTTTGTAGCGGGGGTCCAGAAGGGTGAACCCCCAGTAATCCCTGTTATCTAAAATGCGTATAACACGGGGGTCACGAGAAAGGCAGCCTAACATGAAGTCAGCCATGTATGTAAGAGTAACAGTGGGCAAGACCTAGCTGTCGTCATCAGGAGGATGACTGTCCATCTCCTCATCCTCCTCATCCTCTTCCTCCTCTTCTGTCCACCCACGCTGAACAGATGGAATTAAAGTTCCATGGCTACTAGCCTGTGTAGCGGAGGCAACCGTCCCCTGCTCCTCCTCCTCCAATACGCGCTGAGAAGACAAACTGAAGGTGTTCTGGCTATCACCCAGGGTCATGTCTTCTTCCCCCATTTCCAACTCTTCCCCACAAACAGCGTCGGCCTTAATTGTGAGCAGCGAGCGTTTGAGTAGACACAGAAGTGGGATGGTTACACTGACAATAGCGTTATCACCTCTCACAATCTGTGTAGATTCCTCAAAGTTTCTTAACACCTCACAGAGGTCAGACATCCATGCCCACTCCTCGCTTGTGAAGAGCGGAAGGTGACTGGAAAGGAGATGACCGTGCTGCAGCTGGCATTCCATTACTGCCCTTTGCTGCTCACAAAGCCTGGCCAACATGTGTAACGTGGAGTTCCAGCGCATGCTTACGTCGCACAACAGTCAGTGAGCTGGCAACTTCAAGCGCTGCTGCAGCGTTTTCAGACCGGCTGAAGCTGTTGATGACTTGCAGAAATGTGCACACACGCGGCGGACCTTCCCCAGTAGCTTGGACAAATTGGGGTAGGTTTTCAGGAACCGCTGAACCACTAAGTTAAAGACGTGGGCTAGGCATGGGATGTGTGTGAGCTTGCCGAGCTCCAAAGCCACCACCAAGTTACGCCTATTATCACACACAACCATGCCTGGTTGCAGGTTGAGTGGCTAGAGCTACAGCTCAGTCTGGTCTCTTATCCCCTGCCATAGCTCTACGGCGGTGTGCTATTTATCTTCTAAGCATATCATCTTCAGCACGGCCAGTTGACGCATCCCCACAGCAGTGCTACACTGCTTCCATCTACCAGCTGATGGCTGACTGGTGCTGCACACGGAGAATTTAGAGGTGGAAGTGGATGAGTAGGTGGAGGAGGAGGAGCCACTTACATAGGTGCTGGCGGTAACCCTGATGGAAGTAGGGCAAGCAATCCTGGGCGTCGGTAGCACCTGTGCCATCCCAGGGTACAAGTCGCTCCCAGCCTCCACTACATTCACCCAGTGTGCCATCAGGGAAATGTAGCGTCCCTGGCCACAAGCAGTTGTCCATGTGTCAGTCGTTAGGTGGACCTTAGCAGTAACTGCGTTGGTCAGGGAATGGATGATGTTAGAAACATGCGGATATAAGGTGGGGATGGCACACCAGGAAAAATAGTGGCGGCTGGGGACTGAGTACCGAGGGGTGGTCGCCGACATCAGGCCGCGAAAGGCCTCGGTGTCCACAAGCCTAAATGGCAACAGTTCAACCACCAGTAACTTAGAAAGTTGGGCGGTTAGTGCCATGGCCTGTGGGTGGGTGGCTGGGTATTTGCGCTTGCATTTAAATGCCTGGGGTAAAGACATGGTCGCTGATGGTGCTTGCGACGGTACAGGTGCACGCACGCTGGAGGCATCCGGGCCTGCGCCTTCGACAGGCGATTGGTCGTCACCCAACATAGCGGAAGAGGAGGCAGTGGTGTGACCCGCGGACACATATTGTGGACCCAGGTATTCCTCCCACTTATTGCGGTGCTTGGCTGCCATGTGGCGGATCATGCTGGTGGTGGTGAGGTTGCTACTGTTCACACCTCAGCTCATTTTGGCATGGCACAGGTTGCAAACGAATATTCTTTTGTTGTTTGCACTTTCCGCATAAAAGTGCCATACCGAGGAACACCTACCCCTTGCAAGGGAGATTTCCGCAAGGGGGGTTCTCCGTGGAACACTTGCGGGCCTGTTTGGCGTGACCCGCCTTCTCCCTGTTGCCACCCCACTGCCTCCTCCAGCCTGTTGTGGTGCTGCAGATCGCTCCCCCTCGGAATTGCTGTTCTCGCTTGCATTTCCGCCTTCCCATGTTGGCTAAGTGACCTCAACGTCCACCAAGTCCTCTTTAACTTCCCCACTCCAATCATCCTCCTTATTTTCTGACCCCAACACAACTTCAGTGATTGACAACGGTATATCATCCTCTTCATCAACCTCTACAGACAGTAATTGTGGTTGACTTGATGGCAACTGTGTCTCGTCATCATCCACCTCCTTAAACAGATCATCTTGTGAGTGTGAAGGCTCTAGAGGTTGAGAATCAGGGCACAAGATCTCATGTCAAGAGTGCTTGGGGAGAGGGCCAAATTAAGTGATGGGGGTGAAAATAGCTCATAGTACCGGATTGCTTGTTTGGCCAGACTCTACATGGTGGGAGAAAGGATGACCAGGGTGAGGATTGTGTTGTTGACCAGACTGTTGGCTACTGAGACTGGACTTGGTGGAAGACAGGGTGGTGCTTAACCCAGTGGAAGCATTATCTGCTGCAATCCAACCGACCACCTGGTTGCACTGGTCTGACTTCAAGAGTGTTGTCTTGCGACGCCCTGCAAACTGGGACATGAAGCTAGGTATCGTGGATGACTGTTTTCCTTGTGCTCTGGCAGCAGGCACAGTTGCAACGCGCCCTGAGCCACGGCCCCTGCGTGAACCATCAGAATAACGTCCACTTCCCCGTCCCTTAATACTCGCCATTTTTGCCGATGCCCAGGGGGCTGTCTTAGCCCTCCTCATAGCCATAGAACAGGTACATAACTATCTGATGCTCTCATACGCTCTTGGCTGGCTGCTGCAGGTGTCCTCCTGAGTTAGGGCTCATGCACACGACCGTGTGCTGTCTGGGCCCGTGCTGCGGACTGTAAATTGTGATCCGCAATGTACGGCCCCGACCGTGGGGCAGCCGCATGTGGATCTCGGATGGGGTCCATGATCCGCATCCGATGGTCCGTGTGTGGTGCATATATACCTATACCTTTTTTAGTATAATAAAGGTAATTTTAAAAAGTAACTTTCTTTATATCAGCTAAGGGATCGCAGCAGGAACAATTGACAGATCAATTGCAGGTAATCAATCTTTCGGGTTATAATCTGATGGTAGCTGAAATTAGGCTTTTACAGAAGAGATTGTCCTCTGTCCCCTAGACAAAACATGACACTTTTTCCGTGGGTTAAGGATCTTAATCTCTTTGGGAGAAAATTGAAGTGGCACAAATTCTTTAGGAACACAAATAAAAAAAACTTGTCTGGATCTGGGAATAAATTTAGAAGATTACCCTGACCTCCAAAATCTTATGGAGCTTTGGGAGGAGGGTGTAAGAGTACCAGGAAAGGGCCCTTTCCTAAAATTACGCCCCCTGAGCACCAAAATGCCACCCCCTGTCAACACTGAACATATTGACATTTTTTTACGTTTTGTAATCTCAGATATAGAACAATTACAAACAAAGGAATTCCATTGTCCGAATTTGTCTGTCTCTGAATTCCAAGCCCTGCGGAATCTAGAGAAGAATAAGAATGTAATTATAAAACAATCTGATAAGGCTGGCAATTTAGATAATTTTAGATAATTTTAGATAATTCTAAGTATCAACAAATGTGTTTGGCACTACTAAATGATAAGAATAGCTATAGAAAAATGTCCTCAGATCCAACCAACTTGTATCTTGCAGACCTGAATACAATCCTGGTCCAGGGTTTACAACAGGGAATCATCAACAAGATTGAATTTGACTACTTACTTCCAAAAGCCCCTCAAACGGCAACCTTTTATTGCTTACCTAAGATACATAAAGGGGTACACCCTCTTAAGGGTCGTCCAATTGTATCCGGCATAGATTCCCTGATACATCATAGACTCTACTATCTTGACAAGGTCCTTCAAAATTTTGTCTGGTCATTGCCATCTTTCACCAGAGATACAATGGATTTCCTTCGTAAAATAGAAACCCTGACTATTAACCCCAATAGTATCTTAGCCAGCATAGACGTGGAATCACGTTACACTTCTATCCCACATGATAAAGGAATGGGAGCTATCTGCTATTTCTTAAACACCAGAGGGACTCAGTTTTACTTGCATAATGAATTTATCTTACGTTTCTTGGACTATACATTGACTCATATTTGTTTCTGTTTAATGGTTCTTTCTACCACCAGCTCAGGTGGACGGCGATGGGGAGTTTGTGTGCCCCGACTTACGCCAATCTCCTCCTGAGCTGGTGGGAGGATAAATACGTCTTCCCAGATCAACACCAATGGTGGAATGACAATATCGCTTTTTGGACTTGTTATATTGACAATGTTTTCCTGATCTCGGAGGGTAGTATATATGATTTTCAGAAGTTTATTAACATCCTGAATCAAAATGACATCAGTCTGAGTTTCACTTATGAAACTCAGACAGAACAAATTAAGTTTCTTGATGTGGTTGTAAGAAAAACTGAGGGGACCCTAAGCACGTCAGTATACCAGAAACCTACAGCTACCAACAGTATCCCTCATTGGGATAGTCACCACCCCCTGCTGTTAAGAGGGGTATTCCCAGGGGACAGTATCTGCGGGTTCGCAGAAATTGTTCTTCTGGGGGTAACTTTTATTCAGAATCCCAAAAAATTTAAAAAACAGACTGGCACAGAGAGGTTATCCATTGAACCTTCTGAAAGAGTTTTTTCCACTTGCTGAGTCTAGGAAGGGGGAGGACCTTCTGGTACCAAGATCTAGGGATGAGACAGATGAGGGTCTGATACGTCTGATTTCTACCTTTGACTCTGGTACCAGAAAGGTAGTATCAATACTGAGAACGTATTGGCCAATACTCACGATGGACCCTGATTTAGCACAGGTGATTAATTAATATCCCCAAGTTACCTACCGTAAAGGCAGGAGCTTACGGGATCGACTAGTTCATAGTCTTTACAAGGGTCCTAAAAGAGAGGGCACTTGGCTAGACCGTAAATCCCTGGGTGTCTTTAAATGCAGATCCTGCAAAGCCTGTAATTTTATTAACACCTCGAAAACAATAATTTGTTCCATTACACAACGTTCCTTTTCCATCTGGAATTTTGTGAATTGTAGAACAAAAGGCGTAGTATACTTTTGTCAATGTACATGCCCTATGGATTATATAGGCAAAACAAAAAGAGAATTTCAAAGAAGGATCTGTGAACATATCAAAGATATAAAAAAATCAAAAGACACGACTGTGGCTCACCACTTCAATGACTATCATATGGGTGATGTGGGTTTGGCACGTTTCTCTGTCTTAAAGGTGGTCCCTCTTCCTGAGAGAAGGGGCGACTGGGACAAGAAGATCCTCCAAAAAGAAACGGCATGGATTTATCGATTCCTGTCCCAGTCCCCCCTTGGTCTCAATGAAAGACTAACTTTCACGTGTTTTATTTAAATCCCTGGTCCATTTAATGTATATTCTGCTTCAGTAATCGTGTGAGGCCTTTTTACTGGCAATATAGATGCATAAAGCATTTTGTAATTGGCAAACAAATATTAGTTTGCCATATCTTAACACTTTGGTGTCATTTCCCCTTCATTGTTGATATCGAGGGGGTGACCCAAATGTATGACATCATTCGGTGATTATCTACTAAAATTTTGGGAGACATCTCTTTGTATGTCCCTTTATTTATTGATTCCTGGCCAATTTCAGTCGCTAATATTAAAATATGGACTTCTATTTCACCTATGATTAATACCTTGCTAAAAGACTATGGATAAATAATGAATATACCATTGTTATGTTATCCATAGCTGTTTTGGAACGCGATTTGCGTTCCAGTGTGCGTTTCACCATAAAACCGGAAGTGATGTATAAGAACTTCCAGTCTCTGGGCCTGACGCACAGTAACAACATGCGGTTCACGGTGCGTTCCATTTCACCGGAAGTTACCTAGGAAGTAAGGTGGTGCGCTTCAAAGTGCGGTCCAACTACCGGAAGTAGCTTACTGGCATCCGGATGTAGGTTCTGGGCAAGCGTACCAGTCTGAATAAATAGCGCGATCTTGGCCAGGCATACTATGGCTCAAGCAACTTTGTTTTGGGACTGTATCATCTGTCCATATGTGAGTAGGTTTTTCTTTTTGATTAGATGCATCCGAGCTTTCTGTGAGTGTATTTTTCCAGACGATGCCGGATTTGTACTTATTAATTATATATATATCCTCTATAGGTACTTGCAGCAGGACAGCCATATCTTTGGTGGTCAGCAATACCATTTATATCCAGCTTTGAGCTAAGTATCATATTTATATCTTTATGATCTGTTTTGAGATCACCCCCTGATGAGCCTAAAAAGTTCTAGGTGAAAAGCGTTGGGGTCTCCTTTCTTTATTTGATGTGTTTCAGTGGTACCCATTCATTGGGGTGACCATTGACACCCGTTATTGAATCATCGTCCCCTTTTAGGGTCTTAACAGGGACTGGATAGGACTAGGTTCGGGGATAGGGAACCTCCACCATCAGGGGGCCGCCCTGGGCCAAGAAGTCTGTAGGGCAATTTAGGGTGAGATTTATCTCTCCCTGTCTTATCTATAGACATTGTTTTTCCTCAAATTTCCTTTTTCTATCCTGTCACTATGGATGTCTACCTGGGGGTTTTGACTCCTCTGTAAGAATTTCAAATATTTGCATGTCTCCTTGCACTTTGTGTGTGGTACATACAGTATATACCTATACCCTTTTTAGTATAATAAATGTAATTTTAAAAAGTCACTTTCTTTATATGATTATTTTCTATTGATTTATACGTGACAGAGTATCCATTCAATAATCTATGCGGTCTATGGTGTATTCCGATGGTCCGCACCCCAAAAACGAGTGCATGCACTGCTTTTTTGCTGTGTGGAGGCATGGCCAGAAACACCACAAAAGCACTCAGTAGTGTTTCCGTGGGGTTCAGATCCGTGCTTCAGCACCGCACCTCCAGGTTTGTGGACCCATTAAAGTTAATGGGTCCACACCCGTGATGCGGGGTGCACACGGCTGGTGCCCCGTGTATTGAGGACCCACCGTATGCGTGAGCCTTTAAACTGTATAGTCGTTCTCAGGACACTGATACCTGCCTACTTGCATTGCTTCATCACCTGGCAATTGGGTTTTGCCTACAACATTGGGCCACTTTTATGTTTTTTCCAGGGCCACTTAACATTCCCAGTCTGCCCCTGGTAATGCTTAACACTCAAAGGCTCGCAAACTTGCTTTTTCATTCTGCTTATAAGGCATCTTGCACATGACCGTATGGCTTTTTCAGTGATCTGCGGACCGCAAAAAACGAATTTGCAAAGAATACAGATGACGTCTATGTGCATTACGTTTTTTGCCAAACTGAACAGCTGGGCCCCTGATAGAACAGTACTATCCTTGTTCGTTACGCGGACAATAATAGGACATGTTCTATCTTTGAATGGAACAGAAAAACGGAAATATGGAAACGGAAGGCATATGGAGTACCTTTTTTTTTTTGCGGATCCATAGAAATGAATGGTTCCGTATACGGAATGCAAAAAAACCGGAACGGAAACGGAAAAAAAAATGTGTTTGTGTGCAAAAGGCCTCAGCTGCAAACAGTCTTCTGATTTTTTTTTTTTCCCACTGGATTCAAAGTCACATCCATGACACATGCTTTCAGACCACATGCTGCTCTCAGAATGGCATCAATGGTTTTTGAGCAAAAGGACATGTTTTTTTTTCCATTTCCTGTGTAAGATGTGCAAATAGGTTACTGTAGATAAATGCTTCAAAGACACATATGGCACACATCAATTTTGGATTAAGAATTATGTGTTGTAACACTGACTATAAGGCTACATGCACACGACGATATGTGTTTTGCGGTCCACAAATTGCGGATCCGCAAAAAAAAAAACGGGTGACGCTCAGTATGGCATCTGTTTTTTTTGCGGATCCTTTTTTTTGTGGATCCATTGTAATAATGCCTATACTTGTCCGCAAACAAACTTTTTTTGCGGAGCAACGGAACGGACATACTGAAGCACAGCACACGGTGTGCTGTCCGCGTTTTTTGCGGACCAATTGAAATGAATGGGTCCGCATCCTATCTGCTCGGACACGGAAACAAAATACGGTCGTGTGCATGAGGCCTAAAGTATACATAACTATGTGTTAACTTTTGACCTACATTGCTAGATTGCTCAACCAAAAAGTTAAAGGTTCGAATCCTGAAACATGTAAATCATATTCCGAACCACAAGGACATGAACATCTCCGATGCAGTAGCGTATTTTATCTCTGGCCATAATGGTTCAGTTAAATCTTTTATGGTAATGGGAATTCAGCAAATTCGTAAACAAATCAGGGGAGACCAGACGTGTGCTTTTGGCATACAGGTGAATAGTCTGAAGAAGGTTGAATGATACATAATTGAGCATTTTTCTCAATTAAAAGCTATAATTAAGATTTCCTGCTGGATAGACATGAGCTAATTTCTTAAAATTCAATTCTGGTCTGAACTGGCTGAATTAGTCGTCCGAATAGCTTTGAAGAATGAGTGCCACAAGTGCCCCAATTACTTGAAAACCTTTCTTTCTCTCTACTTTCTGGGTGTGCCCCTGACTACAGAATATTGTAAAGTTGGTTTCCAAAAATATATGTGGGGGCCTTATTTGCCACCTTAGGGTGGGTTCACATCACGTTTTATGCCTCCGTTTGACGTATATGTTGCAACAAAAAAAAAAGGATACAAAAATGCAGCACATCGCTTTCTTGTATCCTGCACAGTCTGGTTAAAAAAAGTATATATTTTTTTTACAATGGTAAAAAAAAAAGTATACTTTTTATTTATTTTTATGGTGAATGGATGCCACTCTATGGCAGGAATCTGAGGCATCCGTTTAACGTATATGTTTTTTGTAAATCTTAAAAGGATGGGAAAAATGTCATGTGAATTCCTTTCAATGGGTCTGTGTACATGAGCGTTGGTTTTCACGCATCACTTGTTCGTTGAGAGAAAATCGCAGCATGCTCTATATTCTGTGTTTTTTCCGCAACGCTAGCTCTATAGAAGTGAATGGGGCTGTGTGAAAATTGCATTGCATCCACAAGCAAGTGCTGATGTGATGCGTTTTTCACGGATGGTTGCTAAGGGATGTTATTTGTAAACCTTCAGTTTTTTATCACACAAGTGAAAAACACATCAATGTGCATTGCACCTGCGCAATAAAAACTGAACAACTGAACACGATTGCATACAAAACTGAATGTACTTGCTTGCGAAATCGCAGATTTTTAACTGAACGCATCCGGACCTAATCTGCTCACGCTCGTCTGCAAGGGTCCTTAGGGTGCTTTCACATGAAGGCTTTTGATGCAATTTTTCTGTTTGTTTTTTCACTTTTTGTGGTGTTTTTTGCATGCTGCTTTTTTTCTGGTAAAAACACTAGCTCCAGAACTGAAGGCCTATGGAAAACATGAAATGCAGGGCACACAAGTGTTTTTTGGCACGGGCGATTTTCTTCATTAGATGCCCTTTCTCTTTTTTGCTTATGTTTCATTCAAAATATGCTGCATGCTGTAGCTTTTGGAGATACTTTATACATTTTCATATCACCCTCTCTATAGGGGAAAAACTAGTGGTGAGGTTTTTTTGCTAGAAAATGCCAGAGCCAAATTCTTGTGTGGGGACCCTTAAAGGCTTTTTATAAAAATGAAAAATAAAATACTGATAATAAGTAATCTAAATAAAATAACAGTATGTTCTAAATGTATTATGTCTTTTAGAAAAAGATGTGTTTGGAGCAGAACCATTTGATCCATTTTGCTGTGCTGTGGGTGACTATACACCAGATATACAGTCTAAACTTGATGAGATGCAGGTAAGTTATTAAAGAGGCTCTGTCACACAAAATGCAGTGCCATCAGCAGGCTGCATGTTATAGAACAGGAGAAGTTGGGCAGATTGATATATAGTTTTGTAGAAAATATTCAGTAAAACTCGCAATTTATACATTTAGATCTTGCCTTTTCTGAAGCTAAAGGCTAGGGACACCTTTGGGACATGTTTTTTTATTATTGGATTCTACTTATTTTGGGCAATTTCTTTTTCAGTAAGTCTTTACTAAAATGTTTCTTCGGTTTCTTCTGTACAGCTTCTGCTTGCAGATGTCCCTTTCTGTTTACACTGAGTCCATCAGAGAGCTGCTCTGACAGGCCCATGTGTAGCCCTTATCTCCTGACAGAACCAGTGTAAACAGAAAGTTACAGTCTGCAGATAAAAGCTGAAAGCTCTACAGGGATCAGCAGCCTCCAGCACTCCAGAGGTTCTGAAACTGCAACTCCCAGAATCCTCCTTGCACTTCTGTGGGAGTTACAATAGCAGCCAAGTAAGTTTGCATGCTGGGAGTTGTAGTTTCATAGCATCTGGAGTGCAGAAGGTTGCTGACCCCTGCTCTACAGAGAAAACTGCGGAAAGTGTTTAAAAAATGAGTTCCACCTGTCAGTTAGTATTTGCCCTTGGTGACTAAATTCAGCTGATTTGAGTTTGTCTTTCTGGTTTCCTTCAATGCTTCATTGGATTATAGCGGCAGAGATGGTTAGTATTGTGAAAATTTCCTTTTTAATATGTTGAACATGAAGACATGTGATATGAGTTGAAACAGAAGTAAAGCTTTGAACTGTATCAGTTTATACTGTACACTGCAAGATTAATTTTTCTGTTTATGGACAAATACAATGAAGTGTAAAAATAGCAACTAAAACTTTTGCTTGCTAGGTTCCTAAAACAAGTTTGTGTCTTTTTTCTTGTACTTTATTTTTGCATTTTTCAGAAGTATAAAAAAAAAATGTTGTTAGGCAAAAAATGGCTGCCTACATGGCTGCAGCCCTCCAGCTGTTGTAAAACTACAACTCCCATCATGCCCTGCTGTAGACTGATGAGGCATGCTGGGAATTGCAGTTTTACAACAGCTGGAGGGCCGCAGGTTGGGCATCTCTGCTATATGCCAAGTATTAATATTAAATGGTTATTCAGGTTTCCCCAAATAAATGTCATTCTTTAAGTAATGTTAAAGTTGTATAATCTTACAAAGTTTGCAAATGATTACAGTTACAGTACAGTTATCAGAGCTCTTTCTCTAAAACAGCATTGAGAATATAGGCATGCTGGCTTAGCTATTATCCAAGTTATGCTTTAAAGGGGTTGTCCCACTTCAGCAAATGGCATTTATTATGTAGAGAAAGTTAATATAAGGCCTCTTTCACGCAAGTGAGTTTTCCGCACGGGTGCGATGTGTGACATGAACGCATCACACCCGCATTGAATCCTGACCCATTCATTTTAATGGGTCTGTGTACATGAGCGTTTTTTTCACTTATCAGTTCTGTGTTTCGTGAAAAATGCAGCATGTTCTATATGCAGCATTTTTCACGCAGCCCTGGCCCCATAGAAGTGAATGGGGCTTCAGTGAAAAATGCATTGCATCTGGAAACGAGTGCGGATGCAATGCGTCTTTCACTGATGGTTGCGAAGAGATGTTGTTTGTAAACCTTCAGTTTTTTTATCGCGCACGGGAAAAACGCATCAAAATACAATGCATCCGCATGAATGCAATTGCAGACAAAACTGACTGAACTTGCTTGCAAAATGGTGCGAGTTTCACTAAACGCATACGGAGCCAATCCGCCACGCTCATGTGAAAGAGGCCTAAGACACTTATTAATGTGTTGTGATTGTTTGTATTGTCTCCTTTGCTGGCTTGATTCATTTTTCTATCATACCGTATTACACACTGCTCATATCCAGGTGTTACGACGACCACCAGCAGCAGTGGTCGTATTTGCAAACTATAGGAAAAAAACGCTGGTCTATGCGTGCTCTTATAGTCTTAGCCACCAGAGAGGCCAGTGCCTTTTCCTGTAGAGTGCAAGCACAGCCACCGCTGCCGAATTCTAGTGTGGTCATAACACCTGGAAACAAGCAGTGTATAATGTGATGTAAAAATGAATTAAGCCAGCAAAGGAGACAATATTGACAATCACAATACATCAGTAAGTGCCTTGTATTAACTTTTTCTACATGATAAATACTACTTTTTCTACATGATAAAATCTACTGAAGTGAGACAACCCCTTTAAGACCTGTTCAAATGTCTGAGTATTGACTTTGGATAGGAACATTACAACTGCTTGTGTGAGATATGCAGCACGCCAGACCTGCAGGTATATGCAGTGAAGGAGAGGTAGACACTAGTTCCTCTGGGGCACACTCTGTAGATAGGGACCAGACCTGATGGTATGTGAGGTGCCCTGGATGTTGTAGGTGTTTTGAGTGCCTTAGGTGAGGTCCCTTTAAGGATCGTGATGCCAGTGCCTGTAACGGTGGCATACCGGTTTGCAGGAGGATTAATTGAGTACGCAGTTGGTAACCCAAACGTTGCTTTACTTGATGGAAACAGTCCAACTTTGTACATGCAGTTACAGCAGATAATGCAGTCCTTTAAAGTTCCAAATACACAGCAGGTTTACTTCACAGAATGGCAGGTATAATCTTGCAAGATACTTGGAGGGTATATAGTTAATACTTTGCAGTGCAATGCTGCTCTATCCCCACAGCTATTCTAGCTGTCTGGATCCCAAGGATGCCTAAGTGCTGGCTTAAATCTTTGGTATATATAATCCTTCCTCCAGTATTGGCACTTGCTCTATATTAAACACTTCTGCCCATCAGGTTACTTAGCTGTTCTTGTGGTATTGTCCTTGCTGTGAGGGATACTGCAGGTTGCTCCCAGGAGGTGCTCTCCTACTACTGGGGTGTCTCATCTGTGTTGGTTGGATTACTGGTCTCCAGGCAGGCTGTACTCTTCCTAGCCTCCTGGTGCAGCTAGAAACCAGGACTATCCAGCTGCATGTCAAGAGGAGGCCCTCAGCATATCTTGGGCTGGTGCCTTCTCACTTCTGTCTCCACAGACTCCTGACTATGACCTCACACCTCCCTATCTGGGCCTGGACATTTATACTAGGGGCTCCCTATCTCCCTCTAGTGTCTGGAATGTTAAATTACACCCCACTAGGCCTGATAAGCATATAACAGGGGGGACCATCATATGTAATACACACAGTAAATTACATTAAATGCATAGATCAAGACAATATCACTGTCCCTTGTGAGCAGAAGTAACACGTTACCCAATTGACCCTTGTGTAGTGCCCACTCCTACCTAGTGGGACACTACAGATACTTAGCGGCACATTTATTTATAACCCCTGTTTCTGGCGGTGGATCTGCTGGAGTTATGAACAGGTGCTGGCCTCTAAATAACTTTGGTGGAACCTCTGCCACTTCTAAATGTAAGACAACTTCCTTACTGAAGGAAAACTGATTTGAATGTGACATTATGTCTTGGCTAGCCTATCCACTAAACCTAAATTGAATTTCTTTGCAAATACATAGAAATTAGAACTAAATTTGCTAATCCTTATCACAGTCATATAATTCTCTCCATGAGGTGATTACATGGTCACATTTATATGATCGCAAGCTAAGTGTATAGATGAGCAAATCAATTTAAATTAATCAGGTTAGTTAGGATCTTATTTTTTATTTATTTTTGGATTCTGTAGTTCATACAATAGTGAATATGACGTTGGTAATGGTTACTGGTCCGCCATCTTAGCACACCAATTATTACCTTCCACTACCCACTCTTAAAGGGGTTTTCCCATCTTGCAAAATCAGCCAGAGTTGCAGTTACTTCACAAATCACTTCCTGCTTTTCTGCAGATAAGGCTGGGCGGGCTTAGGCAGCTAGAGTGAAGGCCGGCCACACCTCCTTATGACATCACACTGAGAGCTGAGTCCTGCGTGCTCGTTCATGTGAAAAGTATGACTCACCAGTCTGGCTGAAGCTCATTTCTCCTGCTGTGGACTCTGATCACTCAGTAAGCAATGGAAAGTGATTTTAGAGACTACCATTTGGATGTCCTGAATACTAACTACACAAAAAACTTTTCATATCTATTCCAAAGCCTATCTGTGCAGCAGAAACTGTAATTTACTGCAGCCCAAATGCATGTCTGCTAGTATCCATATGAGTCGTTTTCTTGTCTCCTAAAAAAAAATCACTGAACAGCACAGATGCAGATTTGTTACCATTTAGAGCTGTACTACATTTCAGTAATAACGTGCATATTCAACTCAGCTACATATCAGTGTATTACCCTCCACTTGTACTATCTCTCCACCATTCTATATATGACATATATTGATAATCCCAACCACACCAATCACCGAGAATGTTCCAGCGCATAACTAGCTCTGCTACATATCAGTGTTATGTCAGTCCTACACTTGTACTATCTCACCACCATTCTATATATGACATATATTGATAATCCCAACCACACCAATCACTGAGAATGTTTCAGCGCATACCTAGCTCTGCCACATAGTGTTATTTCAGTCCTACACTGTCACAACCAGACAGCTGAGAAGCTCTGACAAAAGCCTTTCAGAACCTCCTCCTTGAGTTTTATTTGTTGTGGTGTTCAGTTCCTCATCTCGTTAGCCTCTCTCAGCTGTCATGTAGTTGGAATGATTGCATCCCTTTAAATTCCGCCCCATAATGCATTGCTGGGCGGCTTATACTTCTTCCTGGAGTGTGTGTGCATGCTGATCCTATTTCCCAGTCTGCTACTAAGTTAAGTGCTGTACATTTATCTGTTATTTTCTGTTTGCGGGATCCCAGGTGACCCTGACTCCCTCCGTGTCTGGTGAAGGGAGCCGGTGGTCGTGTCCCCTCACTATTGTAGGGTGTTCAGGTGTTATATAGTCAAGGTACGTGGATATGCAACCATCCACCTTTGGGATTTTTGCATAGGCTGAGCAGCCAGGGAAAGTGCCAGGTCTTGTGCAGGGGTCTCCCTTTTGGTTCCTTAGCTTTGGATCCAGTGAGTCATATATGCATGTTGTATTGTCTTGTTTCCTGTACACCTTCCGTGACATTATAAGCCGCCAAAACAGTCTCAAGCATGGATCCGGTTTCACTTTTGGCTGAACGCTTCCAGGGTCTTTCATTGGAGGTAACTGATCTCCGTAAGACTTTTTCTCAGCTTCAAGTGACCGGTTCAGCTTGCGTTCATGGAGATTGTTCTGAGCCTAAGATCTAGCTCCCGGATACGTTCTCCGGGGGTAGTGAGAATTTTGTGCGTTTCAGAGAGGCTTGCAAACTCCATTTTCGCCTTCTTCCCCATTCCTCTGGTGATGAAGAACGGAGGGTGGGGATCATTATATCGCTGCTCAGGGGTAATGCTCAATCCTGGGCCTTTTCGCTGCCGGAGGGGGCACGGCCTCTCCGTTCAGTGGATGAATTCTTTTTAGCCCTGGGTCAGATATATGATGATCCGGATCGTATTGCTCTGGCTGAGTCTAGACTACGTCTATTATGCCAGGGTAAACAATCCGCAGAGATATACTGCTCAGAATTTCGGAGATGGGCAGCTGATACTGGTTGGAATGATGCTGCACTCCGAAGTCAATTTTGCCATGGTCTTTCAGAGGGATTGAAAGATGCATTTGCCTTTCATGAGAGGCCTATTTCCTTGGACTCTGCTATGTCTCAGGCCGTTCGGATTGACAGGCGTCTTAGAGAGAGAGGAGAGATCTCTCCTTCCTGTCATACTCAGTCCCAGGACAGTGCAGCGGTCCCATTCTGTGCGCAGGGGTCTCTGTCGCTGTCAGCCCCTTCTGAGCAGGAGCCCATGCAGCTGGGGTTGATTGCTTCTGACAATAGAAGATTCAGCCCGCATGGGAGGGTTTGTTTTTGTTGTGGAGGTATAAATCATTTGGCAAATGTTTGTCCCTCTAGGAGATTCAGGCAGTTCTCTGGGAGTAATAAAGAAACAAAGAGGAAAAAATATTTTAAAAATGTTCCGTCTGTTACTATTGGCAGGGTTGAGGCGGAAATTGAAGGTTTTCCGTTTGCTTGTAGTTCCCGTTTTGTCCTGCCTGCTAGGGTGGCGCTAGAGAGCAAGAGCATTTTTTGTGAGATTTTTGTATATAGTGGAGCAGCTGTCAATCTCATTGATAATCAATTTGCAATAACTCATGGTTTCCAGGTGTGCACTTTGGGAAAGGATATTCCTGTTTTTGCTATTGATTCCGCTCCACTTTCTCAGAAATCATTAAAGGGCATAGTTCACAATATCCGTTTAATTGTGAGTGATGCTCATGTTGAGGATGTGTCATGTTTCGTCCTTAGCGGTTTACCTACTCCTCTAGTGTTGGGGCTACCCTGGCTCACTAAACATAACCCCACCATTGATTGGCAAGCGAGGCAAATAAATGGTTGGAGCGACTTTTGCAGAGAGAATTGCCTTACGACATCTGTTTCTGAGGTTTCTACTAAGACTGTACCATCTTTTCTCTCTGAATTTTTGGATGTCTTCTCTGAGAGTGGAGTTCAGGATTTGCCCCCACACAGGGAGTACGATTGGCCTATTAATCTCATCCCAGGCGTCAAGCTGCCTAAATCTCGTTTATACAATCTTTCCCAACCTGAAACGATCGCTATGCGTGCTTATATCTATGAGAGTCTGAGAAAAGGACACATACGACCCTCGAAGTCACCTGTTGCCGTTGGTTTTTTCTTTGTTAAGAAAAAAGATGGTTCTTTAAGACCTTGTCTGGATTTCAGGGAGCTGAACAGTATCACTATTCGTGACCCTTATCCGCTTCCTCTGATCCCGGACCTGTTTAACCAGGTTGTTGGGGCTAAAGTCTTTTTCAAATTAGATCTAAGAGGGGCATACAACCTGGTCAGGGTCAGAGAAGGAGACGAATGGAAGACGGCCTTCAATACCCCTGAGGGCCATTTTGAGAATTTGGTTATGCCTTTTGGTTTGATGAATGCCCCAGCCGTTTTTCAGCATTTTGTGAACAGCATTTTTTATCATTTGATGGGAAAATTTGTATTGGTGTATTTGGATGACATTTTGATTTTTTTCTCCTGATTTCAAAACTCATAAGGAACATTTACGTCAGGTCTTGCTCATCCTGCGGGAGAATAAATTATATGCAAAACTGGAAAAATGTGTGTTTGCGGTTCCAGAAATTCAATTTCTGGGGTTTCTTCTCTCCGCTTCTGGTTTTCGCATGGACCCCAAGAAGGTCCGCGCTGTGCTTGAGTGGGAGCTTCCTGAGAATCAGAAGGCGCTGATGCGTTTTTTGGGCTTTGCCAATTATTACAGGAAGTTTATTTTGAATTATTCCTCTATTGTTAAACCACTCACTGATATGACCAGAAAGGGTGTCGATTTTTCTTCTTGGTCAGTAGAGGCGCGTAAGGCTTTTTCTAATATCAAGGAGAGTTTTGCTTCCGCTCCAATCTTGGTGCAACCTGATATTTCTTTACCCTTCATAGTTGAGGTTGATGCTTCTGAGGTGGGTTTGGGGGCGGTCTTGTCTCAGGGTTCCTCTCCTGCCAAATGGCGACCGTGTGCCTTTTTCTCGAAAAAACTCTCCTCCGCAGAGAGAAATTACGATGTGGGAGATAGGGAATTGTTGGCCATCAAGTTGGCTTTTGAGGAATGGCGCCATTGGCTAGAGGGAGCCAGACACCCTATTACCGTATCTACTGATCAGAAAAATCTGGCCTACTTGGAGTCAGCCAAGCGTCTGAACCCGAGACAGATGCCCTGTCACGTTGTTTTCCGGGAGGCGGGAATTTTGAAGACCCGGGTCCCATCTTGGCTGAAGGTGTGGTGGTCTCTGCTCTTTTTTCTGAATTGGAGGCAGAGGTGCAGGCAGCCCAGTCAGAGGCTCCTGATCTTTGTCCTCCTGGGAGGTTGTTTGTGCC
The DNA here is from genome assembly GCF_014858855.1 of Bufo gargarizans. Classification (NCBI taxonomy): domain Eukaryota; kingdom Metazoa; phylum Chordata; class Amphibia; order Anura; family Bufonidae; genus Bufo; species Bufo gargarizans. The sequence goes on from NC_058087.1 coordinate 99,230,331, forward strand.
TCTCGCTTTAAGACACAAGATTTTTAAGGAACACCACGATACGGTCCTTGCTGGGCACCCGGGGGAAAGAGCCACACTGGATCTCATCGCTGGGAGATTCTGGTGGCCTGCGCTTCGTAAGTCGGTTGAGGGTTTTGTGGCAGCCTGCGAGACTTGCGCTTGTGCCAAAGTCCCTCATTCACGGTTATCAGGTCCTCTCCTTCCCTTACCCATTCCTTCCCGTCCTTGGACACATTTGTCCATGGACTTCATAACGGACCTGCCTCGTTCCTCGGGGAAGACTGTGATTCTGGTGGTGGTGGACCGTTTTAGCAAAATGGTGCATTTCATCCCTTTTCCTGGTTTGCCCAATGCTAAGACGCTGGCGCAGGCATTTATTGATTACATTGTCAAATTGCACGGTATTCCTTCAGACATAGTCTCTGATAGGGGCACGCAGTTTGTTTCCAGATTCTGGAAGGCTTTCTGTTCTCGCTTGGGGGTTCGGTTGTCATTCTCTTCTGCTTTCCACCCGCAGTCGAATGGCCAGACAGAGCGCGTCAATCAGAATCTGGAGACATATCTGCGCTGTTTTGTGGCGGAGAATCAGGAGGATTGGTTTTTTTTTTTTTGTCCCTTGCTGAGTTTGCTTTAAATAACCGTCGTCAGGAGTCCTCTGATAAGTCACAATTTTTTGGTGCATATGGGTTTCATCTGCAGTTTGGGACTTTCTCGGGAGAGGGGTCTTCTGGTTTACCTGATGAGGACAGATTCTCCTCGTCTTTGTCATCTATTTGGCAAAAGATTCAGGATAATCTAAAGAGCATGAGTGAGAGATATAAGACGCGTGCTTGGTCCGGACCTGAATGTTGGTGATCTGGTGTGGTTGTCTACGAAGAATATCAAATTGAAGGTTCCCTCCTGGAAGTTGGGTCCTAGGTTTATTGGGCCTTACAAAATCCTGTCTGTCATCAATCCTGTTGCCTACCGTCTTGATCTTCCTCAGACTTGGAAGATCCATAATGTTTTTCATAAGTTCTTATTGAAACCTTATGTTCAACCCATTGTACCCTCGCCTTTGCCTCCTCCTCCGATTATGGTTGATGGGAATCTTGAATTTCAGGTCTCTAGGATTGTGGATTCTCGTCTTGTCCGTGGTTCTCTCCAGTACCTTGTTCATTGGGAGGGTTATGGTCCTGAGGAGAGGATGTGGGTCCCAGTGACGGACATTAAGGCCTCTCATCTCATCAGGGCTTTCCATAGGTCTCATCCTGAGAAGGTGTGCTCTGAGTGTCCGGAGTCCAGTCGTAGAGGGAGGGGTACTGTCACAACCAGACAGCTGAGAAGCTCTGACAGAAGCCTTTCAGAACCTCCTCCTTGAGTTTTCTTTGTTGTGGTGTTCAGTTCCTCATCTCGTTAGCCTCTCTCAGCTGTCATGTAGTTGGACTGATTGCATCTCTTTAAATTCCGCCCCATAATGCATTACTGGGCGGCTTATACTTCTTCCTGGAGTGTGTGTGCATGCTGATCCTATTTCCCAGTCTGCTACTAAGTTAAGTGCTGTACATTTATCTGTTATTTTCTGTTTGCTGGATCCCAGGTGACCCTGACTCCCTCCGTGTCTGGTGAAGGGAGCCGGTGGTCGTGTCCCCTCACTATTGTAGGGTGTTCAGGTGTTATATAGTCAAGGTACGTGGATATGCAACCATCCACCTTTGGGATTTTTGCATAGGCTGAGCAGCCAGGGAAAGTGCCAGGTCTTGTGCAGGGGTCTCCCTTTTGGTTTCTTAGCTTTGGATCCAGTGAGTCATATATGCATGTTGTATTGTCTTGTTTCCTGTACACCGTCTGTGACATACACCTGTACTATCTCACCACCATTCTATATATGACATATATTGATAATCCCAACCACACCAATCACTGAGAATGTTCCAGCGCATACCTAGCTCTGCTACATATCAGTGTTTTTTCAGTCCTACACCTGTACTATCTCTCCACTTTTCTATATATGACATATATTGATAATCCCAACCACACCAATCACTGAGAATGTTCCAGCGCATACCTAGCTCTGCTAAATATCAGTGTTATTTCACTCCTACACCTGTACTATCTCTCCACCATTCTATATATGACATATATTTATAATCCAAACCATACCAGTCACCAGTGTACATAAAATTCATATAGTTGCCCCCAGTGTCCATAAAATTCATATAGTTGCCCCCAGTGTCAATAAAATTCATATAGTTGCCCCCAGTCTCCATAAAATACATATAGTTGCCCACCAGTGTCCATAAAATTCATAAAGTTGTACCCAGTGTGGATCCATTTTATATAGTTGCCCCCAGTGTGCATCCATTTTATATAATTGCCCCCCAGTCTCCATAAAATACATTTAGTTGCCCACCAGTGTCCCTAAAATACATATACTTGCCCCCAGTCTCCATAAAATACATATAGTTGCCCACAGTCTCCATAAAATTCATATAGTTGCCCACAGTCTCCATAAAATTCATATAGTTGCCCACCACTGTCCCTAAAATTCATATAGTGGCCCACCAGTGTCCATAAAATTCATAAAGTTGTCCCCAGTGTGCATCCATTTTTATATAGTTGCCCCCAGTCTACATAAAATACATATAGTTGCCCCCAGAATCCATAAAATACATATAGTTGCCCCCAGTGTGCATCCATTTTATATAGTTGCCCCCTGTGTGCATCCATTTTATATAGTTGCCCCCAGTGTGCATCCATTTTATATAGTTGCCCCCAGTGTGCATCCATTTTATATAGTTGCCCCCAGTCTCCATAAAATACATAAAGTTGCCCCAGTCTCCATAAAATACATATAGTGGCCCACCAGTGTCCCTAAAATACATATACTTGCCCCAGTCTCCATAAAATACAGATAGTTGCCCCCAGTCTCCAGAAAATACATATAGTTGCCCCCAGTCTCCATAAAATACACATAGTTGCCCCCAGTCTCCATAAAATACATATAGTTGCCCACCAGTGTCCAAAAATCTCATAAAGTTGTCCCCAGTGTGCATCCATTTTATATAGTTGCCCCCAGTGTGCATCCATTTTATATAGTTGCCCCCAGTCTACATAAAATACATATATTTGCCCACCAGTGTCCCTAAATTCATATAGTTGCCCACCAGTGTCCCTAAAATTCATATAGTTGCCCACCAGTGTCCCTAAAATTTTTATAGTTGCCCCCAGTGTCCATAAAAATGCCCCCTTTGAATTTACATGAACCCCCTTTGTTGCCCAATACTCAATAATCGTTGGTGGATTAGTGGACCTGTAGTTATAATACTTACCTTTTAGGAAATAGTATCCCGTTCCTCCGACGTCCGTCCTCTCACTCCGCAGACTCGCCCGACCTGTTTGGGTGTTCGCGCATGCGCAGCGCTATCTCCGACACACAGGATATACTGCGCATGCGTGGACGTGCGCATACTCGTAATAATGGAGAGGCGGCCCGATGACTGTCTTCAGCTGTTGTGCGCAGGCGCGGCACAGGGATGCGGCCGGCCAGAAGAGGCCGTATCCATGGGAGACTCAAATAAACAAAGGGATCGCATATATGGATTTATTGGAAGAAAGGTAGCTTTTTGATAATTAGATAGATAGGAAGATATGTTCTGTGGGGGTAAATAAATTAGTTAAAACATATTTAATGAAGTGGGACAACCCCTTTAAATAAAACTCAGACACTATAGTGGATTTTGTCGGCCACAGCAGCCGTTTCATACAAAAATATAAATAACACAAACAACAAAGTAAGGTCCTCGGAGGCTACATAATTAATTTACTTAAATTTCCATGGGGGGAACTCAACCTTGCCTCTAGCCCTTGATCACCAGCTCGGAGACACCAACTGATGGACCCCTCAAATCTGCCACCAACCAAGGGAGTCCAGCCCCAACCATGGATCCCTCCCCTCCTCAGCAACCAGGCAACTCTGAGGACCTCCCACCGCCACCAACACACAGGCTTGACACCTTAAGCCTGAGTGTCCCTCCACATAGACAACGCTGTCTCAATGCCACCTTGCAACTCCAAGAACCATAAATCTGTCCCTACCGCATTCAGATGAACCCCATCCAGCCTCCAAAACTCTCTGACCTCTTGCTCCAACTCACAATGCTGCACTGCCACAGCGTCATTCCTAGACAAAAAACATCCCACCGCTCAATTTACTTTAATTCTGACTTTATTTATGCGCTTCACCGACCTAGCGTCCCTTCATACCTTCCGAGGCACTATGTCAGACCATACCGTCACCATCCCCAGAAACAGTGACCAGAAATGCAACAAGTCGAACTTCACATCCCTGATCAATTCACAACACAGCCTCAATCCCAGGTCATTCCCCCCAACATGCAGCACCAATGTGTCTGGGGGGGCGATCCAGCCTAACAAATCTGTGGACTTCCGGCAAAACCCTACTCCATAACATACCTCTCAGACCCAGCCAATGTAGCCTCGCCTCCTCCCTGGAAAACCCAAACTGATGTCCCTTTGGCTGCACTTCTGCCCTCAGAGCTCCCCATAACACGAAGAAATTACCTAAAATTCATCCAAAAAAAACACACTAACCACTGAAAACACACTGCCAAAAAGCATCCTAAACTGCACCCACATTCTGCGACCCACCGAGTCGAACATAGGACCAGTACCTTATTGACTCCCAACATCCCATTTCCGAATCACATCCTCCTCAAGGCCCACACGGGCAGCTTCGGTAGCTGCTCCTATCCTAAACAAGTGCCCTGTGTAATCCTTCAAATCGATCCCCAACAACCGCAAACACCGCCGGAAGACAGCAATAAACTGGAAACAGGACAAACATGTCCCATCCCTGTGAAACAATAAAGGAAGAGTATCCCTACGCTCCACTGCCCAATAGTCCGTTAAACACTTTACCAGACACATATCGCAACCTGGAACTGAAAACAGCCCCACCCTGCAACCTCTACCTTCAGAATCGGTCTTTGACTTCCGAATCCAAAGCTCCACCAGATCCCCGTACAAATCCACATCCTCCACAAACAAACCTCACGGATGATTCACCCTATCACTAACTCTCCCAACATAAGGGCCCCCAAAAAAGCCATCACAAACGCAAAACGGAACAACTTACTCTCAAAATCCGAAAAACAAACCTCTCCAAACCTAACCCCCAGATCAATCAACAGCTGAAAAGAAACCGGCCTGCGACGATCTTCTTCTGAACGCAAACGCCTCGACCCTTTCATAGCCTGCGACATCAAAAACTATTTTGTGATGTCCGGGAACCTCCGTACCTTAAACCGAAATGCCAAACCCGCCATGCACCTGTTCAATTTTGCAACCGACCATCCTTCATCCCTGCAAGGACCCAAAACAGCAGCAAAGGAATCTCCAAATCTCCCCCTGACACATCCAATGCATCACACCAACCTTCCCAATACCTCCAAGCCAATGAATACGCAGCCCGCGTTCCCGGTGCTAACGACAATCTAATAAGTGTGGCTACAGTTCTTCTAGCAGATCCCAGAGATAATTCAAACATACCAAACCCACATCGCCCACTTCTGGTGCCTACTGCCTGAACCTCTCCCACTGCAAACAAGAAAGCGTGTCAGAAATGCAACTTTGAACCCAAGGCACATGCACCACCACCACCCACACATTGATAGATAAACAAGACAAAACTAAATGCTGTAACAATCTTACCACCGGTGGGGATGAGGCAGATAACTGGTTAATTGCCTGAACCACACCCAAATTGTCACAGTGGAAATGGACCTTCCGGTCCCAAAAAAGTTCACCGCAAAGAACGACCGTCTTGACAATCGGGAATAGCTCAAGCAATGCCAAATTACGCACCCAACCTCTTGAGACCCACTGGTTGGGTCAGCGGTCCACACACCATTGACCCTGATAAAACACTACAAACCCCACCAGCCGCATCTGAATACAACTCAAAATCAAATGAATCCACAACTCCAGCCATTACCAATGCCCACCCATTAAAAGTCTCCAAAAATGAAGCCCAAACCCGCAAATCCTCCCTCAACTCCCTACCTAACCAAATAAAATGATGGGGGGAAGCCACCCCAGCAGTAGCCGCTGCTAATCTCCTGCAGAAAATTTTCCCCATTGGCACAATGCGACAGGCAAAATTTAGCCAGAAGAGACTGTAACTCCCATAACCAAATCTTCCTCCTCCGAACTGCCCTGCCACTTTCTGTAGCAACCCACACAACTTGTCCTTTGGTAAATGACACTCCATTTTTTCCATGTCAATAACAATCCCCAAAAAACTGAGCTTTGTGGTCGGGCCAACCGTTTTTTTCCTGCGCCAATGGAACACCAAACTCTTAAACACTGACTCCAAAGAAAGCAACAATAAGGAACACACCCCAGAATCCGGAGGGCCCAAACACAAAAAATCATCCAAGTAATGGATGATGGTAAATACACAACCCGAAACATCAGACACTACACATTCCAGAAACGTGGTAAATGTTTCAAAGTACGCGCAGGACAATGAACACCCCATAGGAAGGCACCGGTCCACAAAATACCCCCCCTCCCAGTAACAACCCAACAGATGTAAACTTTCCGGGTGCACTGGAAGCAAACAAAACTCTGCCTCAACATCTGTTTTTGCCAACAAAGCCCCAACCCCCAACTGCCTGACCCACTCTAATGCCGCGCCAAACAAGGTATAAACCACCGAACAAAGCTCATGGTCTATACCATCATTGACCGACGTATCCCTTGGAAATGACAAATGATGATTGAGTCAAAATTTATTTGTGTCCTTCTTCGGCACAACACCCAAAGGAGACGCCCTTAAATCCTCAAACGGAGGCAAAGCAAACGGACCCGCTATCTTACCCAATAGCACTTCCTTTGCTAACTTTTCTGCACAACCCCTGGATGTTCCCTTGCTGACGGTAAATTCCTAGTGCCCAAAACTGCCCCTGCTGGAATCTGCAATCCGGAACCAAAACTAAAAACACTCCCACAATAACACTGCCCCTACCTGATTTAGATATCTACTTAGGAACAGCTCCATCTTTTCCAGCCGCACTGGCGTCATTCCCTTTTGCAGCAGCGTCTCCCCATTTCTGCTTTCCCACTTTAAAACATCTATTGGCGCCATGACTGCCCCCGCAAGTGGAGCACACATTTGCATCCCCTTCATTGAATAGGAAACATAACCATTTTGCAGATGCTGCTGCAAAACTGGATTGACTCGATCCGCCACCCTCTGAACGAAAGGACTGCCCCGACCTAACTGGCGGGGTCACCTTCAGCCACAAAGCATCCTTGTGGTTCTACCTAATACTCAGGCGCACCGCCTTCCACTGCTGAATTGCTCATCATAATGCAACCAAGCCTGCCCCATAAGCCTCACCGATAATGTCCAAATAACAAAACCGAGCCAAACTATTTTCTGGTGCGTTCTCCCCCACCACGCTAGAGCGAAAATAGCGAACGCCTGAAGCCAATTCGATAAGGTGCGAAGAATTAAACAATATCACCTCTTCTCCTCCTCATCCTTCTTGCTCTCATCCTTCTTTACCCTATGCAAATTAAACCGCTCCAGTGGGAGCAGAGAAAATATATTCACATACTCTCCTTTCCAAACCCGTTCCCTCACTTCTTGTTTCAAGTGCGCCCCTAACGGCCCCTCGAAACAAACACTAACGGCCCCTCGAAACAGACATAGACTTTGCTCCCTGCTGGATCATCCAAGCGCAGACCCCCAACTTGCATCTGCACAGCATCCCGCAAAGCTGACCCCACAGACACCCCAGTATCCCCAGCTGCCAATCCGGTCCCACCAGACCCTCCAGCACCCCATGCCTGACTCAGCAATGGCTGAGCAACCCCAGCCCCTGTTAACAAGCCCAATAAACCCCCCAACAACTGACCTAACCTTCTCCCTAATTCCCCAGACAGCATTCTCGTCCCACTACCTCCAGGACCGGCCGCCAACTGCAAAAATTGACACATTGCGTACTCCCCAAAATTGACATTGCAAAGTCATATCAAGGGATGAAGGTCCAACACTAAAGAAATGGGCTCCATAAAGATGAACTTGAGAAGGCTACCCCCCTGCTCCTGGACAGCAGGTGGCGCTGTTACCAAAGGAATGCATGTCCATCAGTGCAGGCCAAGCCAGCACAGCCCCGTGCTGCCCGTTCCCGACTGCTAGGCCTGAAGCCTCCTCACCACCTCCTCCTTGGATCCTTGCAGGAGTAGTGCCAATGTCACTCCCATGCCGGGCAGGCCCCACCGAGGTTGGAAAACCTGCCACAACAGCTCCTGTACCATCGATGCTTGCTGCTCTGGAGGGTGAAGGGGGAGCCCACCCCCCCTCCCTGGGTCCCGCCGCACTACAAGATTCCTCCAACGTCGGGGAGGCCTAGAAGAGGCCTAGGCTCCCGGCGTAGAGAGTCCCCGAAGGGGCTCCTAATCAGGCACTGGACCCTGGGCGCCCTCCGCGGCCGTCTCGCTACCTGCTGCGGGGAGGCATCCACCACAGCAGCCCCCAGCACATTCCATCTGCCCCAGAAGCCACTCAGGACCCTGGGATTCAGCTGCTGACCGCAGCTGCTGGAACATAGCTTCCAAGTCAGCCATGGATAAAAGGTAATGGGATGCGTACAAAGTGTTACAGGGCAGGTGTGGATTGGCCCCTTCAATGCCCAAAATGGCACCTCACTCTCCCCCTTGCCTCCCTTTTTAAACCTAATACCCACCCCCATTCAGCAGGTCCCACCTCCCCATTTAAATCCACCACTCACTATCCAGCACGCTTCCCTTAACCACCCCCAGTCATGCTGGCCTCCCTCCAAGGCTTTGCCTCCAGTCTGGCCTTACTTTCATCTGAAAAATCAAGATGTACAGTAGATATAAAAAGTCTACACATCCCTGTTAAAATGTCAGGTTTCTATGCTTTAAACAAAATTAGACAAAGGCCTCATGCACACAACCATTTTTGTGGTCCGCATCCGAGCCGTATTTTTTGTGGCTTGGGTGCGGACCCATTAACTTCAATGGGGCTGCAAAAGATGCGGACAGCACACCCTTCCGTGGCATAAAAAGGATAGCATTCCTATTCTTGTCCGTTTTGCAGACAAGAATAGGCATTTCTACAATGGGCCGCCGATTCTGTTCCACAAATTGTGGAAGGCACACGGGCGGCTTCCGTTTTTTGCAGATCCGCGGTTTGCGGACTGCAAAAAATGGCACGGTCGTGTGCATGAGGCCAAAGATAAATAATTTCATAACTTTTTCCATCTTTAATGTGAACTATAAACTGTACAACTCAATTGAAAAACAAAATGAAATCTTTTAGGTAGAGGAAAGAGAATATATAAAAATAAAATAAGGGTATTTTCACACTGTTTACCCTGTCAGATCTTTCCTTCCTCTATTTCATTGTGCCACCGGACCGCCGCTCCGTCCCTATTTACTATAATGGGGACGGGTGTCACTACCAGAGCTTTGAGACGTTCTCAAAGCTCTGTGTCTCCACCCCTGTGATGATGTCACTTAGGGTTGGAGGTTTTCTCACTGTTCTGTTTCTCCGCCCCTGTGATGAGGTCTTACTCTCAGCTGTCTCTCCTGCGTTTGATTTCTCTGCCTTTAAATCACCCCTCCTCCTATTGCAGGGCGTGGATTATATTTCTCCTTTCAGTTGTAGCTCTGCCTTGAGTATCTTCACTCCTTTAGCTACTAGTTCTCTGGACCTGTGTTCTGCTGCTGCAAGCACTCCGGATATTGCCAGCGGTCCTTGGATCCGTCTTCTCTACGGCTGCAGCTCCATCAGCTAAGTGTGCAGACTTTGTTATGTACCTGGTGATTTCCTGACTGGATCTGAGGTGGCCCCGGTTCCCTCCTTATTCTGTGCAGGGCATCGGAGGCCGTGCCCCTTCCACTATTGTAGGGGTTACAGGGCTCATCAGTCTAAGGTACGCGGGCATGCCTCGTTCCACCATTTGGATCCGGGCATGTGCTTTAGCAGCATAGGGAGAGTGTTGAGGGTCTGACAGGGGTCACCCTTTCTCTTCCCTAGTTTGGGTCCGGTCAGTAGCTCTTTTTACTGTGTATACTCTTGTTACCCTTAAACAGCCGTGACATTATAATCCACCAAAACCGTCCTTGTTGACATGGATCCGCTTTCTGACCTGGTTGACCGCATGCAGGGTCTTTCTTTGGAAGTAGCGGATCTCCGTCAATCTCTGACTCAGCTACAAGCATTGGGCTCTGCTCCGGCTCATGGAGTCTGTTGCGAGCCAAAGGTCTCACTTCCGGAAACGTTCTCCGGGGGCAGTGAGAATTTTGTTCGCTTCAGAGAGGCATGTAAACTCCATTTTTGTTTGTGTCCCCACTCCTCTGGTAATGAGGAACAGAGGGTGAGGATTGTCATCTCCCTGCTCAGAGGTAATGCTCAGACTTGGGCTTTTTCGCTGCCATCAGGGGATCCTTCCCTGCGATCCGTGGAGAGGTTTTTTGTGGCCCTGGGGCAGATATATGATGACCCGGATCGTGTTGCTCTGGCAGAATCGTACTTACGTGTTCTATGCCAGAACAAACTGTCTGCGGAGCTTTATTGTTCTGAATTTCGGAGATGGGCAGCTGATTCAGGCTGGAATGATGCTGCACTCCGAAGTCAGTTCTGTCATGGTCTCTCAGAGGGTTTGAAAGATGCCTTTGCTTTCCATGAGAGACCAACATCCTTAGAGTCTGCCATGTCATTGGCGGTACGCCTTGACAGGCGTCTAAGGGAAAGAAACAAGACCTCTCCGTCCAGCCATTGTCAGTCTAGGGGCAATGGTGCGGACTCATTCAGTATGCAGGGGTCTCATCCTGCCTCGCTCCCCTCTGAGGAGGAGCCCATGCAGCTAGGCCGACTTGCCCCTGATAAAAGAGGATTTAGTCCTCAGAATATGGTGTGTTTTTGTTGTGGGGGCATAGGTCATTTGGCAAATGTTTGTCCGTCTAGGAGATTCCTGAACTGTACTAAGAGCGATAATAAGAGAAAAACCTCAAGAGGTAGATCATCAAGTTCTGCTTCATCTGCTACTTTGGGCAAAGTTGATGTGGGAATTGATGCTTTTCCTCTGACCTGCAGTTCCCGTTTTCTCCTGTCTGCCAGGGTGGCGCTAGAGAGCAAGGTCATTCCGTGTGAGATTTTTGTCGATAGTGGAGCGGCCGTCAATCTTATTGACACTCAATTTGTAGCTTTGCATGGGTTTCAGGTTTGTACATTAGAAAAGGATATACCTGTTTTTGCTATTGACTCTGCCCCACTCTCGCAGAGATCTCTGAAAGGCATTGTTCACAATATCCGGCTAGCTGTAGGTGACACTCATGTGGAGGAGATATCTTGTTTTGTCCTTAACGGATTGCCTTCTCCTCTAGTTTTGGGGCTACCCTGGCTCACTAGACATAACCCCACTATTGATTGGCAAGGAAGGCAAATAAATGAGTGGAGTGACTTTTGTAGAGAGAATTGTCTCACAGCCACTCTTGCTGAGGTGTCTACTAAAACTCTGCCATCATTTCTCTCTGATTTCTCGGATGTGTTTTCCGAGAGCGGTGTTCAGGAGCTACCTCCTCACCGGGAGTTTGACTGTCCCATTAACCTCATTCCCGGCGCCAAGCTGCCAAAGGCACGCCTCTACAATCTCTCACAACCGGAGAGACTCGCAATGCGAACCTATATCTCTGAGAGTCTCGAGAAGGGGCATATTCGTCCCTCAAAGTCGCCTGTTGCCGCGGGTTTTTTTTTTGTTAAAAAAAAAGATGGCTCTCTGAGACCTTGCTTAGATTTTAGGGAGCTGAACCGTATCACGATTCGCGATCCCTATCCCCTTCCTCTGATCCCGGACCTCTTCAACCAAATTGTTGGGGCCAAGGTGTTTTCCAAATTGGATCTGAGAGGCGCGTACAACCTGGTCAGGGTCAGAGAGGGGGATGAATGGAAAACGGCCTTTAATACCCCTAACGGGCATTTCGAGAATCTCGTTATGCCTTTCGGCCTGATGAATGCTCCGGCCGTCTTTCAGCATTTTGTTAATAGTATTTTCTATCATTTAATGGGGAAATTTGTATTGGTGTATCTTGATGATATTTTGATTTTTTCCCCTGATGTTCAGACTCATCAGGATCATCTTTTTCAGGTCCTGCAGATACTGCGGGAAAATAAACTGTATGCCAAGCTGGAGAAATGTCTTTTTATGGTATCAGAGATTCAATTTCTGGGTTTTCTCCTCTCTGCTTCTGGTTTTCGCATGGATCCGGAGAAGGTCCGTGCTGTGCTGGAGTGGGAGCTTCCTGAAAATCAGAAGGCATTGATGCGCTTTCTGGGTTTTGCTAACTACTACATAAAGTTCATTTTGAATTATTCCTCTATTGTCAAACCCCTTACTGACATGACAAAAAAGGGGACGGATTTTTCCTCTTGGTCGGAGGAGGCGCTTGCTGCCTTTTCTAAGATTAAAGAGTTTTGCGTCTGCTCCCATCTTGCTGCATCCCGATGTTTCCTTACCTTTTATTGTTGAGGTGGATGCTTCCGAGGTGGGTGTGGGTGCAGTTTTGTCCCAGGGCCCCTCTCCTGCCAAATGGCGACCTTGTGCCTTTTTCTCTAGAAAACTCTCCCCGGCAGAGAGAAACTATGATGTGGGAGATAGGGAGTTGTTGGCCATCAAGTTGGCTTTCGAGGAATGGCGCCATTGGTTGGAGGGGGCCAGGCACCCTATCACCGTTTTTACCGACCATAAGAATCTGGCGTACCTGGAGTCGGCCAGGCGTATGAATCCGAGACAGGCCAGATGGTCTCTGTTCTTCTCCAGATTTAATTTTGTTGTTACTTTCCGCCCTGGGATCAAGAATGTGAAGGCTGATGCTCTCTCTCGCTGTTTTCCGGGAGGAGGAAACTCCTGAGGACCCGGGTCCTATTTTGGCGGAGGGGGTAGTTGTTTCTGCTCTATATTCCGATTTGGAGGCCGAGGTCCAGGCTGCCCAGTCTGAGGCACCTGCCCGTTGTCCCTCCGGGAAGTTGTTCGTGCCTCCTGAGCTACGTCACAAACTCTTTAAGGAACATCATGATACAGTTCTTGCTGGTCACCCCGGGAGTAGAGCCACGGTAGATCTCATTGCTCGGAGATTTTGGTGGCCGGCTCTTCGTAAGTCTGTGGAGGGTTTTGTGGCGGCTTGTGAGACGTGCGCTCGCGCTAAGGTCCCTCGTTCACGACCTTCAGGTTCCCTTCTCCCGTTACCCATACCTTCCCGTCCTTGGACACACCTGTCCATGGACTTTATCACGGATCTTCCTCGTTCCTCGGGGAAGTCGGTGATCCTGGTGGTCGTGGACCGTTTTAGCAAGATGGCTCATTTCGTTCCTTTCCCTGGTTTACCCAATGCTAAAACGTTGGCGCAAGCTTTTGTCGATCATATTGTTAAATTGCACGGCATTCCCTCTGAGATTGTTTCCGATAGAGGCACGCAGTTTGTGTCCAGGTTCTGGAAGGCTTTCTGTTCTCGCCTGGGGGTTCGGCTGTCCTTCTCTTCTGCTTTTCACCCGCAGTCGAATGGTCAGACTGAGCGCCTCAATCAGAATCTGGAGACATATTTGCGCTGTTTTGTGGCAGAGAACCAGGAGGATTGGTGTTCATTTCTCCCTCTTGCTGAGTTTGCTTTGAACAACCGTCGTCAGGAATCTTCTGATAAGTCACCATTTTTTGGTGCATATGGGTTCCATCCGCAGTTTGGGACATTCTCGGGAGGGGCTCTTTCTGGTTTACCTGAGGAGGAGAGATTTTCCTCGTCTTTGTCTACCATTTGGCAAAAGATTCAGAGTAATCTCAGAAAGATGAGTGAGAAGTATAAGCGTGTGGCTGATAAGAGACGTGTGCCTGGTCCGGACCTGAATGTGGGTGATCTGGTGTGGTTGTCTACAAGAAATATTAAACTGAAGGTTCCCTCCTGGAAATTGGGCCCCAAGTTTATTGGGCCTTATAAAATTTTGTCAGTCATCAATCCTGTTGCCTTCCGCCTTGATCTTCCACGGGTTTGGAAGATACATAATGTTTTTCACAGATCTCTCTTAAAACCATATGTCCAGCCCACGGTACCCTCCTCTTTGCCTCCTCCTCCGATTTTGGTTGATGGCAATCTGGAGTTTGAGGTTTCCAGAATTGTGGACTCTCGCATTGTCCGCGGTTCTCTTCAGTACCTCGTTCATTGGAAGGGTTATGGTCCTGAGGAGAGGATGTGGGTTCCGATGTCGGACATTAAAGCCACTCGCCTTATCAGGGCATTTCATAGGGCTCATCCTGGGAAGGTGGGTCCTGGGTGTCCGGAGTCCACCCGTAGAAGGGGGGGTACTGTCACTACCAGAGCTTTGAGACGTTCTCAAAGCTCTGTGTCTCCACCCCTGTGATGATGTCACTTAGGGTTGGAGGTTTTCTCACTGTTCTGTTTCTCCGCCCCTGTGATGAGGTCTTACTCTCAGCTGTCTCTCCTGCGTTTGATTTCTCTGCCTTTAAATCACCCCTCCTCCTATTGCAGGGCGTGGATTATATTTCTCCTTTCAGTTGTAGCTCTGCCTTGAGTATCTTCACTCCTTTAGCTACTAGTTCTCTGGACCTGTGTTCTGCTGCTGCAAGCACTCCGGATATTGCCAGCGGTCCTTGGATCCGTCTTCTCTACGGCTGCAGCTCCATCAGCTAAGTGTGCAGACTTTGTTATGTACCTGGTGATTTCCTGACTGGATCTGAGGTGGCCCCGGTTCCCTCCTTATTCTGTGCAGGGCATCGGAGGCCGTGCCCCTTCCACTATTGTAGGGGTTACAGGGCTCATCAGTCTAAGGTACGCGGGCATGCCTCGTTCCACCATTTGGATCCGGGCATGTGCTTTAGCAGCATAGGGAGAGTGTTGAGGGTCTGACAGGGGTCACCCTTTCTCTTCCCTAGTTTGGGTCCGGTCAGTAGCTCTTTTTACTGTGTATACTCTTGTTACCCTTAAACAGCCGTGACAACGGGGTGGAGCTCCGGTGCAGTATGGCAGTTCACGGTGAGAGGCTGCCGGACTAAAAAGTCGGACATGCAGGATTTTTAGTCCAGTGGCCTTTCGCTGTGCACTGCCATGCTGCGCCAGAGCTCCGCCCCATCCCCATTATAGTCAATAGGGACGGAGCGGCGGTCCGGCGGCACAGCGAAATAGCGGATGGACGGATCCGACAGGGTGATCAGCCTGTCGGATCCATCCTGCCGCAAGTGTGAAAGTAGCCTAATATGGTTGCATAAGTGTGCACATCCTTAAACTAATACTTTGTTGAAGCACCTTTAGATTTTATTACAGCACTCAATCTTTTTGGGTATGAGTCTATCAGCATGGCACATTTTGACTTGCCCACTCTTCTTTGCAAAAACACTCTAAATCTGTCAGATTGCGAGGGCATCTCCTGTGCACAGCCCACTTCAGATCACCCCACAGATTTACAATCGGATTTCGGTCTGGGCTCTGGCTGGGCCATTCCAAAACTGTAATCTTCTTCTGGTGAAGCCATTCCTTTCTTGATTTGTCATGCTGAAAGATGAAGTTCCTCTTCATGCTCAGCTTTCTAGCAGAAGCCTGAAGGTTTTGTGCCAATATTGACTGGTATATGGAACTGTTCATAATTCCCTCTAGCTTAATTAAGGCCCCAGTTCCAGCTGAAGAAAAGCAGCCCCAAAGTATGAAGCTGCCACCACCATGTTTCACTGTGGGTATGGTGTTATTTTGGTGATGTGCAGGGTGGTTTTTGGGCCAAACATATCTTTTGGAATTATGGCCAAAAAGTTCAACCTTGGTTTCATCAGACCAGAACACCTTTTCCCATATGCCTTTGGGAGACTTCAGATGTGTTTTTGCAAAATGTAGCCTGGCTTGGTGGCTTACGTCTTGCCACTCTACCCCATTGCCCAGACATATGAAGAATACGGGAGATTGTTGTCACATGTACCACATAGCCAGTACTTGCCAGATATTCCTGCAGCTCCTTTAATGTTGCTGTAGGCCTCTTATATAGCTGTATGAAGGCTTGTTTTTTGTGGAACAAGTTTTACTTTTTAATGGCACTTTTTACTAGTGCAAGCAATGTAGTAGAAAGCTAAAAAAAAAAATCAAAAAAAAATCAAGTGGGTGTAATTGAAAAAACAAAACATACTGCAATCCTGCCACAGTTTTATGGGTTTTGTTTTTACAGCATTCCCTATGCGATAAAACTGATTAGTTACCTTTATTCTCTGGGTCAGTACAACGGTGATACCAAATTTATATACTTTTCTTGCGTTTTAATGCTGAAAAAAACAAGTTTTGGAAATAAAATGTTAAGAAAATTAATATTCTGACATCCATAACTTTTTTATAGTTATTTCCACAGAGCTATATGGGAGCTCATTTTCATGGTACAATCTGTAGTTTTTATTGATACCATTTTGGAGGGTGTATGACTGCTAACTTTTTATAAATTTTTTGGAGGAGGTGAAGTGACAAAAAATGGGTGAACCAGCCATTTTGATTCTTTACCATTACACTGTTCACCGTATGGGATAAATATTTATATACTTTAATAGTGCAGAAATGTTTTTAATTCTAGGGACAGAGGGGTGATTAGAATTTTTATATATATATATATATATATATATATATATATATATAAACTTTTTCACCCTAGGTGACTATAACAAACAATCATTAGATTGCCTCTTGTATTCCGTAATGAATATCTGTACATTGCAGAATACAAGATTCAGTGTATTCCAGTGTAGTGCTGAACAGGATTAGGCCTATTACTAGTATGGGATACATTCAGCCAGGGGAAGGCGGCCCAGGTTGGGAAGCACGCGGCTCCTAGTTTAGCACTAAACTGAGGTAGAGAGTTCCTCCTAGTCACTTGCACAAATGGCCCGATGCATGCTCACTTGCTTGCGTAGTGGCAGACGAATTGTCACCATTTGACAGAGGGATGACTTCTGTCTCTCCACCTTGTTAGACACTCGCTACCAGTCCAAAATGGGGGCCTTTTTTACACCTACTGAGAGGAAGGACAAACTGAACTACTACAGAGACATCCTATATAGTCAGTTGGCCTCTGCCTATCTGCACCATCGTCCATCCTCTCGCAGGTCAGACTGGGGGGCTCTCTGTGCTCATGTTCCACTGCCATGGCTGCTGGGGAGGGGTGGGGTGGCAGGAGCAGTACCAGCTCCATCAGCAGCAGCCTGAGTCTTCAGTTGCTGATCAGTAGCTTTCCTCTCCCGCATACTGAAGAAACTACTCACCAGCAGCAGCAGCAGGTCGTGGCATACTTGGACAGCACCCTGCCACCCCACATTGAAGATCCTTTGGACTACTGGACAATATTTAGTGATTAGAGGCAGGGGTCATATTCGAATTTGCGATATTTCGCTAATATTTAGTAGATTTCAAATATTCGTTATATATTGTTAAAAAAAATTACTAGAAAAATAGGCAAGGCAATCATTGCGT
This sequence comes from Bufo gargarizans, assembly GCF_014858855.1. NCBI lineage: Eukaryota > Metazoa > Chordata > Amphibia > Anura > Bufonidae > Bufo > Bufo gargarizans. The sequence goes on from NC_058087.1 coordinate 99,247,869, forward strand.
AATATGCAAAAATGCAAATTTTCGTAAAGGGAATTTTCAACGCGAATTTTTCAATTGCCAAGTAAAAACATGATTTCTCCATGCTTCTTGCTTGTGGGACAAGTCATTGGCCCACAAGCAACTTAAAGGGACACTGACAGGCCCAATAACCATAATTAGCTGTACATATGTATGTACAGGTCTTCTAATGTGCATTTAAAACATATAAGTATCCCCCCTGTTCACATTATGAATACTGCAAACTCATGTTTTATAACCTGAACTAATCCCTGTTCTTAATGCCTAAGGGGCGGGGTTTCAGCTTCTCTGAGCACAAGAGAAGCTGAAACCCCGCCCCTTGGGCAGAAAGAACAGGAATTAGTTCAGGTTATAAAATGTGAGTTTGCAGTATTCATAATGTGAACAGGGGGGATACTTATATGTTTTAAATGCACATTAGAAGACCTGTACATACATATGTACAGCTAATTATGTACAGCTGCTGCCACCTCCACACTCTGTCATTGTGCTCGTCACGGTGGACGTACACTTTGTACAAAAGATAACACACCAACCAGGGTCTGGACGAGAGACAGGGGAAGGGTCACCTCCTAGCTTATCCCTGACCTATTTCCCTGCACTGCTCAGCCCACAGCAGACCTTGAAGGTAGGTGTGCTAGTGTCCTCCAGCCTGGGCTGACAAAACCCTGAACTCCCTAAGATGGTGAAGTGGGGAGATAGGAGCAGTCTGCTCGCACAGAACCTGGATGGAATAGAAGACACAAACAACCGAACTAGAAATTACACTTATCTCTGAGAGCAGGAACTGACAGCCAACCTTCCCTCCAAGCTTCCCAGACCAGAATGAACAGTATAATCCGCTCAGGGAACTGGGCAGTGTGCTATTTAAACTAAAGACCTCACCCAGTGCACCTGATGAGAGGTGGATCCAGCACAGCTCCAAAGCAACCACTAAACTCGTGCTGCTATCCTGGCTGACCTCCGCACATCGTCAGAGTGGGGCATGACAGTGCCACTCTGTGGCTTCCTGATGCTGCTGCTGCCACCTCCACATATGTTAGGTGTATTTCTGAAACAGATTGTGGCGCAAAGGTCCTTAGCACCGCAATCTGCATATTTTTCCCACTCATGCCAGGTCTAAAAAAGGATGGGGTGGGCAGGGAAAGGGATACAGTTATGGCCATCCAGTTATTGGATACCACCGACATACAGGTGAAACTCGAAAATTTTTAATATTGTGCAAAAGTCCATTTATTTCAGTAATGCAAATTAAAAGGAATTGCATTAATGCAGCTTAAAATTAGAATTTTGTGAAAAGGTTCAATATTCTAGGCTCAAAGTGTCACACTGTAGTTAGCTAATTAATCCATACCCCCTAAGCAAAAGGTACCTTAAAATAGTGACTTTGGGGTTTCATAAACTGTAAGCCATAATCATCCAAATCATAATAAATAAAGGCTTGAAATATCTCGCTTTGCATGTAATGAGATCTCATATATTAGTTTCACCTTTTAAGTTGCATTACTGAAATAAATGAACTTTGCACGATATTCTAATTTTTCGAGTTTTACCTGTACATTGACCGAATAAAACCTCTGTATAGTGACCGTATAACACCCCCATACCGTGACAGGATAAAAGGGTATAAGAGGGCACAGTACAGGGACTGACTAGGGGGACTGCACAGGATGAGTTAAGAGTGCGCAATGCAGGGTATAAGGGGGCATAGTACGGTGTGAGGGGCACAGTATGGGGTGGGGGCACAGTCACATGACCCTGTGACATTAGAAGGTTATTATGGTGAAAGCGGTTCATACTCCATGTAGGAAAGCGCAAGGGTCCATCATTAACGGAAGGTATGTGTCACAGAGATTCCTGGCCTCGGGGAGGTAAGAGACGGTAATTATAAGGGTCAGCAGCAGTTAGTGCTGACTGACACTATTTGTTTAGTATGGCTGTAAAGCCGATCCAGGCCGGCTCTTACTGGGAGCAGCCAAAGTGCAGGGTGGGTGGCTCCTCTCCACGCTTTAGGTCGGGTTTTGACTGGGATATAAAAACCCAGCCAGCAGTCTCAGCTGTGTGGATTTTACCTCCATCTGACAGTGATGTTGTGGAGCCTCTGTGCTGAAGGCTGAAGACTGCAAACAGGTGTGCAGGCCGCCTGGAAGAGGCCAGTGAACTTTTCTGTGGCTGAGCATTCAGCCGGTTGTGAACTGACACCTAGGATTCCAGGTGACCACTGTTTTGCCTTGCTGTGAACAAGCACAAAAACTATGTTATTATGTTTTGCTGTGTGTGAACAAGCACCAAGACTGTTGTCTTTTTGCTGAGTGTGAATAAAACACTGAAGCTGATTTACAACCTGGTTGCTTGCCTCTATACTGCATCCGCTAACCTGTCTACCAAAGCAAAACCCCACAGCCACCATAATGAGAGGCAGAGGAGTGAGACAGGGGTGTGATTATATGGCTAGAGATAAAAAATTAAATAAAAAAAATGTAACTGTCGGCCAGTACAGGCCCCAAAAATTAGGCAATAGGCATTAACCTGACAACAAAGAACTTTGGATTCTGTGGCTGGAGGTACATTAAGCGGACACAGGATAAATATGTTACTGTCGGCCAGTACAGAGCCCAAAAATTAGACATTCACCTGACATAAAAGGCCTTTTATGCTGCTGTATATACGCAAGGTAAGGACCATTCTTTGTTCTGGCATGAACAATTAGTATTTGGTGGAAGAAGGTATATAGCAATAGCACCCCCCAATCAGAATTTAGTGGATGAAGTTATATAGCACCCCTCAATCAGTATTTGTCAGAAACAGGTATATGGCACACCTCAATCAGTATTTTGTGGAAGCAAGTATATTGCAACCATCAATCAGTATTTGGTGGGAAAAGGTATATAGCAATAGCACCCCTCAATCAGTATTTAGTGGAAACAGGTATATAGCACCACTCAATCTATATTTGGCTGAAACAGGTTCATAGCACCCCTCAATCAGTATTTTGTGGAAGAAGGTATATCGTAGCCCTCATGCAGTTTTTTGGGGGCCAACAGGTATATAACACCTGTTGCAATTAGTTACACCAATAGCGTTTGTCCCTCTATCTAGCTTCGGTATTACAGCAGAACCGCACACAACTGCTGCACAATACAAATACACTATAATATAATTTATATGTTACAAAGTACATTATAAGTATATCACATCCCTATATATCACACCTATCAATATCACACCTATACCAGTCCTTAAAAGGAATTTTGTGGCCCTATTAGCTAGCGTTTGGTGTCCTTAACTGTCCCTGTCCCAAAATGCAACCTCTCCCTACACTGGCAAAACACATAATGTAAAATGGATGCCAGATCGGGTTCACTTATAGGGTTAGGGGGTGTGTCCATGTGCTGAAACTTCTGAATTGGCTGTCCTGTCCCACCTGATGGATCTATCTATACAGGGTATATCTAATTTCTATTATCTATATATCTCATATCTATTATCTATCTGTCATGCCTTCAGCAAGTTTATTGTTGATTTATGCATAGCTTTTATACAGAGGTGGATACAGGCAGCAGTGGGCCCATGTGCAAAGAATGTGCCTGGGCCCCCCAATCACACATATAGAAATAAACATAGGCCATAGGTAAAGATTAATACAATGAGGTGTGGCACCAGAAGGGACCCCAATTTGTCATCTTCCCCCAATCCTACAGGGAGAGGAAGGGGAGACCCTTCAGATACTGTGGTGTGTATTAATGTCCCCTTAATGCTCCTACATAGTAATTTTTGCCCCTTTGTGCCAGCACACAGTAGTAATATCCACATTGTGCCCTCTTCACAGTAATTGTGACATATTATGTTCCACCTCACAGTATTTATGCCCAGATATGTGCCAACTTCACAATAATTATGCCCAGATATGTGGCAACTTCAGTAATTATGCCAGATACATGCCCCCCTGACAGTAGTTATGCCAGATATGTGCCCCCTCACAGTAGTTATGGCCAGATATGTGCATCGTTTACAGTAGCTATGCCCATATATTGTCTCCCCTCACAGTAGCTATGTCCAGATATGTGCCCCCTCACATTAGCTATGGTCAGATATGTGCCCTTCACCACAGTAGTTATTGCCAGATATGTGCCCCCTCACACATACCTATTGAAATGAACCGGTCAGGATTCAGTCTGGATGATATGCATTTACACTGGCGCTGGATGCGCTGAAGTTATGGAGAGGCCGGCGCCTCTTCATAACATCAGCAGAACTACTTCCAATTTAGGGGTTATTAAGACAGTTCTCTGAAACGCTGGTCTTAACCGCCTCCGGACCGCCTAACGCAGGATCGCGGTCCGGAGGCGGCTGTCCCAGGCAGAGTCACGCATATATGCGTCATCTCGAGACGCGAGATGACGAGCTTAGCCGGCCCGCGCATGCGTATTGCGGGCCGGCAAAAGTTAGAGGGGGGGTCACGTCATCAGCTTGCCAGCCAATGATCGTGGCTGGCAAGCTGATGATTTTTAAAAAAACAAATCAGAAGCCAGTTAACACATTATATTTGTAAATATAAGGTGTTAAATGGCTTCTCTGCTCCTCTGCTGGTCCTTTTGGTTGGTTGGTTCCAGCAGAGGAGCAGGCATCACAGTGAGTACACCAACAGCACACTTAGCCCCAGATCACCTCCCATCACCCCAATTAACCCCTTGATCACCCCTTGATCGCCCTTGTCAATCACCTAGTGAAAGGAAAAAAAGTGATCAGTGTAAACTGTCACTTTTTTTTCCACTGGTATTGACTGATAGGTTTTAGGATAGTTTAGGCCCCTTGGTTAGGTAGTTTAGCGATCGTTTAGCGCCCACCCCGCCGCACCGCAGTCACTGTATCGCTAATCAGCATTTGTACTTTTATAGTATCTGTAAGTGATCAAAACTGATCAGTCAGATCTAGAATAGTATTAGTGTCACCTTAGTTCACCCTCCACCCAAATCGCAGTGTTTGCCCGATCAGGCCTGATCGGTCACCCACACGTGCGTTCACCCATGTCTGCCCCGCCGACAATTTTTTAATTTTTTTTTTTATCATTGCACAATCACTTTCCAAGTGCTGCGGCGATAAAAAAAAAAATCTGTTTTGATATTTTTTATCAATCGTAGCGGCCTCCGGTACTTCGGTAGCCTCCCATTTGTAAGACAGGCTTGCTTTTTTTCTTGGGTAGTCTCAGGGATGACCCCTAAATTTAGTAGTCCAAATGTCAAACAGGGGGTATTCTTCTGAAGAGGCCTACAGGCTTCTGACCCAGTCGGATGAGGAATGGGAACCCTCATCTGATGAATCTAGCGGGTCAGAATATGAACCTGTAGAAAGCAGTGGCAGTCTGACCCAAAGTTCGGACGAGGAGGTTGAGGTCCCTGATAGCACCAGGCGTACCTGGCCCCGTGTTGCTAGACCACAGGTTGCGCAGGATCCGCTTCAAGGGCAGCAGAGTGGGGCTGGTGCTGTCGGATTACGTGGTGAGGCATACACCAGCAGCGCAGCCGTCCCTGGACCTAGTATCAGCACTGCCGTACAACATGGTCAAGTGGCGAGCACCAGAAGGGCAGTTGAAGCTGGTACGGTGGCACGTGCAACAGTTACCCCGTCGCAGCCACCGCACAGACAGGCCCGTAGACCCCCTAGAGTCCCTGAGGTGCTGGCAAATCCTGATTGGCAGTCCCCAACTTCAGCCGCACCATTAGTTCCCCCTTTCACCGCCCAGTCTGGAGTTCGGGTTGAGACAGCTCAGATCGGTTCGGCCCTGGGATTTTTTGAGCTGTTCTTGACTGCGGAGCTCTTGGACATAGTCGTGGCAGAAACAAACCGGTATGCCACACAATTTATAGCCGCTAACCCGGGAAGCTATGATGCCCAGCCTTTCCGAATAAAAAAAAAATTCTGGGCCTTCTCCTCAACATGGGTCTAACCAAAAAGCATGAAATGCGGTCATATTGGTCCACAAACCCAATTCATCACATGCACATGTTCTCTGCTGCCATGTCCAGGGCACGATTTAAGGCCATTCTGCATTTCCTGCACTTTAGTGACAATAGCACCTCTCGTCCCAGAGGCCACCCAGCTTTTGACCGGCTCCACAAAATTCGGCCCCTCATAGACCACTTCAAGCAGAAATTTGCTAATTTGTACACACCTGAGCAAAATATCTGCGTAGACGAGTCCCTAATACATTTTACCGGGTGCCTTGGCTTCAAAGAATACATCCCAAGCAAGCGCGCCCGATATGGGGTCAAATTGTATAAGCTCTGTGAAAGGGCCACAGGCTATACCCACAAATTTCGGATCTATGAGGGTAAAGATCAGACCCTGGAGCCAGTCGGTTGCCCTGACTACCTGGGGAGCAGTGGGAAGACAGTCTGGGACTTGGTGTCACCCTTATTTGGCAAGGGGTACCATCTTTATGCAGACAATTTCTACACAAGTGTGGCCCTCTTCAGGCATTTGTTCCTAGAACAGATTGGCTGCTGTGGCACCACGCAAACTAGTCGCGCGGGCTTCCCCCCAACGGCTCGTTACCACCCGTCTTGCAAGGGGGGAAGAGGGCTGCCTTGTGTAACGAAGAACTGCTTGCGGTGAAATGGAGAGACAAGCGTGACGTTTACATGCTCTCCTCCATTCACGCAGACACGACAATCCAAATTGGGCGAGCAACCAGTGTCATTGAAAAGCCCCTCTGTGTCCACGACTATAATTTGCTCATGGGAGGGGTGGACTTCAATGACCAGATGTTGTCTCCGCATTTAGTTTCCCAATGCACCAGACGCTGGTATAAGAAGGTGTCTGTATATTTAATTTAATTGGCTGCATATAATAGTTTTGTTCTCTACAGTAAGGCTGGGAGAACAGGGTCCTTCCTCAAATTTCAGGAAGAGATCACCGAGAACCTCCTGTATCCAGGAAGTTCCGTGGCCCCATCCACCAGTGTAGTTAGCCGTCTACACAAGCGACATTTCCCCAATGTCGTTGCCGGTACCTCAACCCAACCGTCACCCCGAAAAAGATGTTGTGTCTGTAGCAGGAGTGGAATAAGGCGTGACACCCGCTATTTCTGTCCTGACTGCCCTGACCACCCTGCCCTATGCTTTGGAGAGTGTTTCCGGAAGTACCACACACAGGTACACTTAGCATAGGGATCACATCTCACAGGACAGGCACACGGGGCTATTAGGGCCCATTCACACAGAGCTGCTGCAAACCTCTCCTTTCACCTGGGACAAAGTGCATAATGTACTTCACCACATCTTTGGGTGATTTGCGCTTTGCACATTGTCCCATGGGGAAGGAAAGGTTTGTCCTATAAAAGGTAAAAAAATAAAATAATCACCAGTAAGCAAAAAAGTTAAAGTTTATATGCTCTGTTCAAAAGTTATTATAAAGTTAATAAATGTATTGCGTTGCGGCCTAGTTTTTTCTTTTACCTTCCAGGTGGATCAACCGATCGACTAGCTGCAGCACTGATGTGCATTCTGACAGAAGCATTGTGCTGCTGTCAGATTACACAAAAGTTGGTGTATGTGGCGCTGCAAGACGAGATTTCTCCTCTGCAGTAAAAGATACGTTTGCCGAGGCATATGAGATGAGGAGGCAGCGGTGTTCATATGCTTTGGCAAACACTTTGTATATATAAAAATAAAATCCCGGCAATGATTTATTCATCCACATCGATTGATGTGAATGGAGAAATCGGGTGTCACGACCCACGCCTGACTCCATTATACCCGGGGTCAGGAAGTCGCAGCGGTTGGCTGCGCGCTCTAAGTAACATAGGGCTGTTTCCTTATGGTAGCTTTCTGGGTTTGCTTTGCAACCCTTTTTGGCTCACTCAGGGATCCGTAGCTCCGTTTCCTCAGCTGTGAGTCAGGGGTCACCACCTTTCCCTCACCCTTGGGCAGGGCTTTCCCTTTTCCCTCCCTGTGCGTGACGCCGGTCATTACATTATATCTGGCCCTTATTTTGTGTAGTATTCAACTAGATTGACACAGCCTTGTATAGAAACAAGGGTGTACCTCCTTAATATATTAATCAACAAGAGAACTGGTACCATAAAATACCCAATAAAATAAATCTTTATTTTGCCATAAAAACAGACAAAAATACATATACACAGAGACCACACAGGGTACCTTCAGAGAACAGTCCACAATAAATGCTATACTCTCAGATGGCTAATCGTATGGTATTTTACATTTACCGTGTGAGATATTGCATATAATAAATATCTGAGTCAGCATAAAATATATAAGCTTTCTCTAATCATAGATGCAGTTATCTCTCACCCTAAATGCATATAGCATCACTATAACCGGGGTCTCGGTAACATCTATATTCAGAGGCTGGTGCCATGTATAATTCATAGCATATTGCACAAAATCTATTATCTAAGCACCAAAGCTAATCTAAACTCCTCTCTTACCCCAATATCCAGTGATTCAAATGTGGCCTGTCTCTGTCAAGCGGTCCTCGACCCACGTTTCGCTATTGCTTCATCAGGAGGATTTGGTTTCTAAGTGGCTATGGAGGTCTATTTATTTAGGTGGTGGCCAATGGCTGGCTGCACTGAGATCATGTGATACTACTTCCTATCAGCTGTAATTAATGTCCTTAGCGGCGCATCGCAGACACGGATGTTAAAGGGACTTCCGCCCTTCCGTCTGCGCGATCCATGCGAGGGCAGAATGCGTCTGACGTCACCTGGATCACACCTGACGGGACGGCGAAAGTCCTCCTGTCCGCGATCTGCGATGCGCTCAGGATTCCCTATTCTATTTATTTAAGGGTGAACGAACATAGAGCTTTCTTCTGCTTGTGGTATATTGCTTACTTTAGTATATATACAAATATGGACTAAAATCCCCTTGTACAATCATAATATTGTTAGATAGATGGCATACCAGATCTCACATTTAAACACTGGATATTGGGGCATCAGAGAGCCAGTATTGCTTCAGTTTTATCATATATGCTTGCACATTATTATATTATAACTGGTCACATTCTCAGTATTTCCACCTGGTTATAGTGCATTTGTGTATATTCTTCAATTATACTGTTATCTCTATAGGTTGCCAATATCTTATTTTATTCCAATGTTTATTTCAGATATTACGATATGGTGTAGGATACATCACTATATGACCGCATAGGGAGTTTTGTACATAGATATATATATATATATATATATATATATATATATATATATATATATATATATATATAGTGGCTATAACATATTTACTAGTTACTATATAAAGATGGAATATATATATGAATAGCTCCCAACGGTACAATCAAGTAGGTGAATATTATGTTCACCCATGTATTTATCAATTATGCAGTCATTAGGATAGGTCACACACCACATCGCATATGCATATTATATATACTATATGTCCAACAGTCCATATTTAATTTTACCATTACAAAATAAAGTGTCAAGTGCATAAAATTAACTTCATATCAAAGTTGCAGGTGTACGTCCACATACTTCTACACATACATAGTATGTGAGAGGTGTTTTTTTTTTTTTTATCTACATATATGATTGGATAATATATGTCTGTACATATGCAGTCATACTAATCCATCACATATTTAATTTCTCATATGTGTCGTACATCCGCAAGTCTGTATCCACATTCCTCTTTTTTAGTCAATCTACAAAGGTGTAAAGTGCATAGAATAAAGTGCATATTTATTATCACATAATCATAGCATTACGTAAATAAGTCTATGCACTCATATATAATGAGCGGGTAGATATTACCCCTTTTCATATCCAAAAACTATCAAATTATTAGTGAACATTAAAGTGTCATGTGCTATTAGGTTATCATAATTACATCTTATTTTCCATATAATAAATAATTTAATGTAATCCTGTCCATACTTAAATAACATCTAAAATTACTTTACCAAATATCTTCATTAGTATGATATTTGGATGTTATCTATCTGTGTAAAACAAAAATACTTCACTCAATTAGTGCAGATATATTACATTTTTATAAATCTATATAGGTGTTGGCATACAGTACATAGATTTAAGCTGGTTTCATCTGGTATATAGCCCTAAACTGCTACATACAGTCATGTGAAAAAATTAGGACACCCTTTGAAAGCATGTGGTTTTTTGTAACATTTTTAATAAAAGGTTATTTCATCTCCGTTTCAACAATACAGAGAGATTAAAGTAATCCAACTAAACAAAGAAAACTGAAGAAAAGTCTTTTCAAGATCTTCTGTAAATGTCATTCTACAAAAATGCCTATTCTAACTGAGGAAAAAGATAGGACACCCTCACATGTATTCCCTCTTAAATTGGCTCAGATCTCACACAGGTATATCACACCAGGTGCACATAATTAGTAGATCGTTACTCTGCATGTTGAATGAGGCTTGCCCTATTTAAACCTCAGACATTTAGTTTGGTGTGCTCCTGACTGTTGAAGTGAGAGTGAGCACCATGGTGAGAGCAAAAGAGCTGTCAGAGGACTTCAGAAAAAAGATTGTAGCAGCCTATGAGTCTGGGAAGGGATTTAAAAAGATCTCAAAAGATTTTGAAATCAGCCATTCCACTGTCCGGAAGATAGTCTACAAGTGGAGGGCTTTCAAAACAACTGCCAACATGCCCAGGACTGGTTGCCCCAGCAAGTTCACCCCAAGAGCAGACCGCAAGATGCTAAAAGAGGTCTCCAAAAACCCTAAAGTGTCATCTCGAGAACTACAGCAGGCTCTGGCTACTGTTGATGTAGAAGTACATGCCTCTACAATCAGAAAGAGACTGTACAAGTTTAACTTGCATGGGAGGTGTGCAAGGAGGAAACCTTTGCTTTCCAAGAGAAACATCGAGGCCAGACTGACATTTGCCAGAGATAAAGTTGACAAAGACCAGGACTTCTGGAATAATGTTCTTTGGACAGATGAGTCCAAAATTGAATTATTTGGACACAACAGCAGAGGACATGTTTGGCGTAAACCAAACACAGCATTCCAAGAAAAGAACCTCATACCAACTGTGAAGCATGGAGGTGGAAGTGTCATGGTTTGGGGCTGCTTTGCTGCAGCAGGACCTGGTCAGCTCACCATCATAGAATCCACGATGAATTCTACTGTGTATCAGAAGGTGCTTGAAGAACATGTGAGACCATCAGTTAGAAAATTAAAGCTGAAGCGGAACTGGACCATGCAACATGACAATGACCCAAAACATACTAGTAAATCAACCAAAGATTGGCTGAAAAAGAAGAAATGGAGAGTCCTGGAATGGCCAAGTCAAAGTCCAGATTTGAATCCCATTGAGATGCTGTGGGGTGACTTGAAAAGGGCTGTACGTGCAAGAAACCCCTCAAACATCTCACAGCTGAAAAAGTTCTGCATTGAGGAGTGGGGTAAAATTTCCTCAGACCGATGTCGAAGACTGGTAGATGGCTACAAGAACCGTCTCACTGCAGTTATTTCAGCCAAAGGAGGTAACACTCGCTATTAGGGGCAAGGGTGTCCTATCTTTTTCCTCAGTTAGAATAGGCATTTTTGTAGAATGACATTTACAGAAGATCTTGAAAAGACTTTTCTTCAGTTTTCTTTGTTTAGTTGGATTACTTTAATCTCTCTGTATTGTTGAAACGGAGATGAAATAACCTTTTATTAAAAATGTTACAAAAAACCACATGCTTTCAAAGGGTGTCCTAATTTTTTCACATGACTGTATATGTGTATAATAAGTTATCATTCTATATATGTCTCTAGCATACTTCTCACTCGAGACATATTTCCTACATGACCCATTTATTAACTTATTTATGTGTCTTATATATACCATTAATATCTTGTTCACACAGCTGTGTGATTATAAGATGTCTTATTTCTCCTTTTCTTCTCTTTTCTTTTTCTCCTCTTCATTTTTATATTTCTTTATCCATAGGTTCCTATAGTCAGTCACGGACACTTGGAGTCAGCCATCATCCATTCCAAAATAACCATGTAAGTTCTACATAAATCAACAAAAGACAGTGTTAAAATGTTATACATACAGACGTGGACAAAATTGTTGGTACCCTTTGGTCAATGAAAGAAAAAGTCACAATGGTCACAGAAATAACTTTAATCTGACAAAAGTAATAATAAATTAAAATTCTATAAATGTTAACCAATGAAAGTCAGACATTGTTTTTCAACCATGCTTCAACAGAATTATGTAAAAAAATAAACTCATGAAACAGGCATGGACAAAAATGATGGTACCCCTAACTTAATATTTTGTTGCGCAACCTTTTGAGGCAATCACTGCAATCAAACGCTTCCTGTAACTGTCAATGAGACATCTGCACCTCTCAGCAGGTATTTTGGCCCACTCCTCATGAGCAAACTGCTCCAGTTGTGTCCGGTTTGAAGGGTGCCTTTTCCAGACTGCATGTTTCAGCTCCTTCCAAAGATGCTCAATAGGATTGAGGTCAGGGCTCATAGAAGGCCACTTTAGAATAGTCCAATTTTTTCCTCTTAGCCATTCTTGGGTGTTTTTAGCGGTGTGTTTTGGGTCATTGTCCTGTTGCAAGACCCATGACCTGCGACTGAGACCAAGCTTTCTGACACTGGCTAGTACATTTCTCTCTAGAATTCCTTGATAGTCTTGAGATTTCATTGTACCCTGCACAGATTCAAGACACCCTGTGCCAGACGCAGCAAAGCAGCCCCAGAACATAACAGAGCCTCCTCCATGTTTCACAGTAGGGACAGTGTTCTTTTCTTGATATGCTTCATTTTTTCGTCTGTGAACATACAGCTGATGTGCCTTGGCAAAAACTTCGATTTTTGTCTCATCTGTCCACAGGACATTCTCCCAGAAGCTTTGTGGCTTGTCAACATGTAGTTTGGCATATTCCAGTCTTGCTTTTTTATGATTCGTTTTCAACAATGGTGTCCTCCTTGGTCGTCTCCCATGTAGTCCACTTTGGCTCAAACAACGACGGATGGTGCGATCTGACACTGATGTTCCTTGAGCATGAAGTTCACCTTGAATCTCTTTAGAAGTCTTTCTAGGCTCTTTTGTTACCATTCGGATTATCCGTCTCTTAGATTTGTCATCAATTTTCCTCCTGCGGCCACGTCCAGGGAGGTTGGCTACAGTCCCATGGATCTTAAACTTATGAATAATATGTGCAACTGTACTCACAGGAACATCTAGTTGCTTGGAGATGGTCTTATAGCCTTTACCTTTAACATGCTTGTCTATAATTTTCTTTCTGATCTCTTGAGACAGCTCTTTCCTTTGCTTCCTCTGGTCCATGTCGAGTGTGGTACACACCATATCACCAAACAACACAGTGATTACCTGGAGCCATATATATAGGCCCAATGGCTGATTACAAGGTTGTAGACACCTGTGATGCTAATTAGTGGACACACCTTGAATTAACATGTCCCTTTGGTCACATTATGTTCTGTGTTTTCTAGGGGTACCATCATTTTTGTCCATGCCTGTTTCATGAGTTTATTTTTTTACATAATTCTGTTGAAGCATGGTTGAAAAACAATGTCTGACTTTCATTGGTTAACATTTATAGAATTTTAATTTATTATTACTTTTGTCAGATTAAAGTTATTTCTGTGACCATTGTGACTTTTTCTTTCATTGACCAAAGGGTACCAACAATTTTGTCCACGTCTGTATAACTATATATTAAAAAGCTGTCTAGAGCCTCCTACAACTACAAGAAGGAACTAAATCCCAGGGTTTCATTAAGTCCCTTGGGTGCCATTGTACCCAATCTAAAGATCCACTTACTCTCAACTTGGGCCAGTTTTTTACTCAGGTCTCCCCCTCGTATTCCCATGTGGATCTGGTCTATACCTGTGAATTTTAGAAGTTTTTCATTGCTTTGATGATATAGTTTAAAATGCCTTGGTATTGTTTTAAGATTATTTACATCTTCTTCCTCTTTGCTTTTCTCTATATCACGTATGTGTTCCCTGATCCGTATCCTCAGTTCTCTGGTTGTGAGGCCTATATAAATTTTATTACATGGACACCTAGCATGATATATTACTCCTTTTGAGGAGCAGGAGATGTATTCTCTGATTTTATACCTTTTGTCATGGTTTAAACCAGTAAATTCTGTGGTCTTTATCATATTTTTACATGCCTTGCATGTCCCACACGGGTAGAATCCTTTTAATTTGTTGGTGCCATCATTATCTGTTTCGCTTATGTAGTGGCTGTGTACCAATAGGTCTTTAAAATTCTTTGCCCTTTTTGCTGTTATTAGGGGTTCTTCTGAAATTCATTTCTTTTTTTTATTTTAAAACCAGATTCTTAACTGAGTATAACAGCCAATGGTGGCAAATAAAAGACATTTTAAAAAAACATTGGAATGTACTACAGACAGATATGGCTTTAAAGAAATGTATTTCAGAAGAACCCCTAATAACAGCAAAAAGGGCAAAGAATGTTGGTACACAGCCACTACATAAGCGAAACAGATAATGATGGCACCAACAAATTAAAAGGATCCTACCCGTGTGGGACATGCAAGGCATGTAAAAATATGATAAAGACCACAGAATTTACTGGTTTAAACCATGACAAAAGGTATAAAATCAGAGAATACATCTCCTGCTCCTCAAAAGGAGTAATATATCATGCTAGGTGTCCCTGTAATAAAATTTATATAGGCCTCACAACCAGAGAACTGAGGATACGGATCAGGGAACACATACGTGATATAGAGAAAAGCAAAGAGGAAGAAGATGTAAGTGTTAAGCAAAAGTATTTTGCTGTATTTGTGGGAGGGGAGGCTGATTACACGGCTACTTACTTGCACCTGTGAGGCCAGGCTGGCTGGTTACTAGGCTATTTATAGGCTCCTGTGGGCCTAGGCTGACGACGATTCAGCTGATTTCACTACCTCTGAGTCAGTTCTAGGATACAGCAGCATGGTGTGGAGGCTCTTTACGGCTGGGCGACGGCAGAATGTCTCAGGAGGGCGCTGGTTTTCATGGTAGGATCGGAATTGTTGCACGGGACCCACGCTGCGGTCCGCCACATGTAGTGCTCTGGGATGAAGCAGAGTTGGGCGCTAAGGTTCGAACGATGGTTGTATTGTTTGTCCAGCTATTTCAGAGGCCTGGTGGGGCCATTGCATACAGTATTGGGGTAGCATGTGCTTAGAGTGGGCATGATTGTATGTTTTCTGTTACCTGGTTTACATGCGGGGAGCGTGTCTGCAGTTGGCTCAAGCTATGCATGCTGTGTTTAAGTGATTGTAAATGTGGATCAATGGCGATTTAAAAAAAAAAAAAAAAAAAAAAAAAAGCAGCTACATTGTGCCAGGCGAGTGCTGGTGTTCACGGTAAAATCAGACTTGTTTGCACGAGACACACATTGCGGTCTGCGCATATGCTGGGACGAAGCAGAGTTGGGCGCTAATGGTCAAAATGACTGTTGTTAGTATAGTTTGTCTGGCTGTTTAGGGGCTTGTTGGAGGCTATTGCATATTGTTATTGGTGTAGCATGTGCCTATAATAGGTCTCTCACGCATGGCTCCGCCATTAGTCTCTCACGCATCGCTTCTTCGTTTTAGCGTTACACGTATGACTCCGCCATTAGAGTCTCTCACGCACCGCTTCTTCGATGTGTCTGCATTTACGTTTTGTCCTATACACCATTCACTACTAGAGTTGTGTTCATGCGTCCGCTGTTTCATTGCATTAATACTCTGCTCACTTTCAGATTGCATTCATACAGCTGCTTCATACCATGTTCTTCATGCTCATACTCATAGCCGTGCCCATACCATGTTTTTAGGCACCACTCACATTCAGAGCTGTGTTCACTCACTTGTTCTTACATTATGTGTTATACTCTGCTTCCACTTAAAGCTGCATTTCTTTTCAAAAAATAAAATAAATTGTGTTCTTTAGTCCTGGATTGCATTCACTCAGACTGGTCTCCTTTACTTCTGGGTTTGCATTCACTCAGATTGGTCCCCTGCCCCAGTTAACCAAATAGCTCCCTAGCAGTCAGTGGGCCAATAGGAGTAAGTTCCTACTATGTTTTCACAGTTGTTCATTCGTTTGTCACGACAAGGGTCTTCTCTTAGCGAACTGCAATGCCTCTGGCTCTTGATTTTTCTCTTATCTGTTTCAATTTTGCGGTTGGTTTAATGTTTCATTTAGGCACGTGGTTCAGATCATTAATGTATATGCATTTTCCATTAGGTCTGGCTCACGTTTTAATTACTTATCATCACTGTAAGGTCATCCAGGTCAGTCTCTTGGCTTCGGGGGGCCTCATGGCTTCGGGGGCCCGATGACCGTGCTTCATGTTGTTCGTTAGGGGTACAATACGGTTGTAGGCTGGTTAGCGTCCTAGGTTTATTGTCGGAGAGGGTCATGGTTATGAGAGTCCACAAGTCATACTGGTGCTGCATAAGTGGTATATTTAAAAAAAAATATATAGGAAAAAGGAATAAGGAAAATTCGCCATTAGTCGCTCACACATGGCTTCTCCGTTCAACTTTTACACACAGAGCTCTGCCATTAGTCTCGCACGCATGACTCTGCAATTAGTCTCACGCATGGCTTCTCCGGTTAGTTACACGTACGGCTCCGCTATTAGTCTGTCACGCATGGCTTCTCTGTTTTAGTGTTACACATACGACTCCGCCATTAGAGTCTCTCACGTATGACCCCGCCATTAGAGTCTCTCATGCATGGCTTCTCAGTTTTAGTTTTACACGTATGACTTGGCCATTAGTCTCTCACGCATGGCTCCGCCATTAGAGTCTCTCACGCATGGCTTCTCCGTTTTAGTGTTACACATACAGCTCCGCCATTAGTCTCTCATGCATGGCTTCTCCGTTTAGTTTTACACGTAGGACTCTGCCATTAGACTCTCTCACGCATGGCTTCTCTGTTTAGTGTTACACACACGACTCCACCATTAGAGTCTTTTACGCATGGCTTCTCCGTTTTAGTGTTACACATACGACTCCGCCATTAGTCTCTCGCGCATGGCTTCTCTGTTTTAGTTTTACACATATGACTCCGCTATTAGTCTCTCACGCATGGCTCCGCTATTAGTCTCACGCATGGCTTCTCCGTTTTAGTTACACACGACTCTGCCATCCGTCTCTCACGCATTGCTTCTCAGTTTAGTTTACACATATGACTCCACCAGAGTCTCGCGCATGGCTTTTCCATTTCAGTTTACACGTATGACTCAGCCATTAGAGTCCCTCACACATCGCTCCACCATTAGTCTCCCACGCATGGCTTCTCAGTTAAATTTTACAGACAAACTCCGCAATTTGAGGCCGGCTACGTGGTCCCACCACAAGTAGGTTCCATGTCTTTTCTGCCCTCAGACCCGCTCGCATGGCTCGGTCATATTTGGCTCGGTCATATTTGGCTCGCAATTAGGGATGAGCGAACTCGAACTGTATAGTTCGGGTTCGTACCGAATTTTGGGGTGTCCGTGACACGGACCCGAACATTTTCGTAAAAGTCCGGGTTCGGTGTTCGCCGCTTTCTTGGCGCTTTTGTGGCGCTTTTTGAAAGGCTGCAAAGCATCCAATCAACAAGCGTCATACTACTTGCCCCAAGAGGCCGTCACAGCCATGCCTACTATTGGCATGGCTGTGATTGGCCAGAGCACCATGTGAACCAGCCTCTATTTAAGCTGGAGTCACATAGCGCCGCCCGTCACTCTGCTCTGATTAGCGTAGGGAGAGGTTGCGGCTGCGACAGTAGGGCGAGATTAGGCAGATTAACTCCTCCAAAGGACTTGATTGATCGATCGATCTGCAGCTGTGCATCATTGAGCTGCTGAAATTCAATTGCTCACTGTTTTTAGGCTGCCCAGACCGTTTGTCAGTCACTTTTTTCTGGGGTGATCGGCGGCCATTTTGTGTCTTGTGGTGCGCCAGCACAAGCTGCAACCAAGTGCATTTAACCCTCGATAATGTGGTTGTTTTTTGGCTAAAGCCTACATCAGGGTGAAGCTGTCACACCAAGTGCATTTAACCAGCAATAGTCTGTTTATTTTTTGGCCATATACTACATCAGGGGCAAGCTGCGCCCGTCACCAAGTGCATTTAACCCTCAGTAGTGTGGTTGGTCAAGCTGTCACACCAAGTGCATTTAACCAGCAATAGTGTGGTTATTTTTTGGCCATATCCCAGTCTAATTCTGTCAGTAAATCCATACCGGTCACCCAGCGCCTAAATACTAGGCCTCAAATTTATATCCCGCTAAATCTGTCGTTACCGCTGTCCTGTTGTGGATGGGCAAGTTATTTAGTGTCCGTCAAAGCACATTTTTTGTTCTGGGTTGAAATACAATTCCCAATTTAGCAATTTCATAATTTAGTGGTTTCTGCTATATCAGAGCTATTTGAAATCTATCCCTAAAAGGGTATATAATATTCAAGGTGCACATAGGGTCATTCAGAATAACTTCACACAGGCTACTGTGCATTTCCAAATCTAATTCTGTCACTAAATCCATACCGGTCACCCAGCGCCTAAATACTAGGCCTCAAATTTATATCCCGCTGAATTTGAATACAATACATTGGGCCAAATAATATTTTTGTTGTGGTGAACCATAACAATGAGGAAAACATCTAGTAAGGGACGTGGACATGGTCGTGGTGGTGTCAGTGGACCCTCTGGTGCTGGGAGAGGACGTGGCCGTTCTGCCACATCCACACGTCCTAGTGTACCAACTACATCAGGTCCCAGTAGCCGCCAGAATTTAGAGATATATGGTGGGGCCCAATGCCGTTCTAAGGATGGTAAGGCCTGAGCAGGTACAGGCATTAGTCAATTGGGTGGCTGACAGTGGATCCAGCACGTTCACATTATCTCCCACCCAGTCTTCTGCAGAAAGCGCTTAGATGGCGCCTGAAAACCAACCCCATCAGTCTGTCACATCACCCCCATGCATATCAGGGAAACTGTCTCAGCCTCAAGTTATGCAGCAGTCTCTTATGCTGTTTGAAGACTCTGCTGGCAGGGTTTCCCAAGGGCATCCACCTAGCCCTTCCCCAGCGGTGGAAGACATAGACTGCACTGACGCACAACCACTTATGTTTCCTGATGATGAGGACATGGGAATACCACCTCAGCATGTCTCTGATGATGACGAAACACAGGTGCCAACTGCTGCGTCTTTCTGCA
Source organism: Bufo gargarizans (assembly GCF_014858855.1). NCBI lineage: Eukaryota > Metazoa > Chordata > Amphibia > Anura > Bufonidae > Bufo > Bufo gargarizans. The sequence goes on from NC_058087.1 coordinate 99,267,101, forward strand.
GTGTGCAGACTGAACAGGAGGTCAGGGATCAAGACTGGGTGGAAGACTATGCAGGGGACGATGAGGTCCTAGACCCCACATGGAATGAAGGTCATGCCACTGACTTTCACAGTTCGGAGGAAGAGGCAGTGGTGAGACCGAGCCAACAGCGTAGCAAAAGAGGGAGCAGTGGGCAAAAGCAGAACACCCGCCGCCAAGAGACTCCGCCCGCCATCTGGGACCGAGCACCCCAAAGGCAGCTTCAAGGAGTTCCCTGGCATGGCACTTCTTCAAACAATGTGCTGACGACAAGACCCGAGTGGTTTGCACGCTGTGCCATCAGAGCCTGAAGCGAGGCATTAACGTTCTGAACCTTAGCACAACCTGCATGACCAGGCACCTGCATGCAAAGCATGAACTGCAGTGGAGTAAACACCTTAAAACCAAGGAAGTCACTCAGGCTCCCCCTGCTACCTCTTCTGCTGCTGCCGCCTCGGCCTCTTCTGCTGCTGCCGCCTCGGCCTCTTCCTCCGCCTCTGGAGGAACGTTGGCACCTGCCGCCCAGCAAACAGGGGATGTACCACCAACACCACCACCTCCGTCACCAAGCGTCTCAACCATGTCACACGGCAGCGTTCAGCTCTCCATCTCACAAACATTTGAGAGAAAGCGTAATTCCCACCTAGCCACCCTCGATCCCTGGCCCTGAATGCCAGCATTTCTAAACTACTGGCCTATGAAATGCTGTCATTTAGGCTGGTGGACACAGACAGCTTCAAACAGCTCATGTCGCTTGCTGTCCCACAGTATGTTATTCCCAGCCGCCACTACTTCTCCAAGAGAGCCGTGCCATCCCTGCACAACCAAGTATCCGATAAAATCAAGTGTGCACTGCGCAACGCCATCTGTAGCAAGGTCCGCCTAACCACAGATACGTGGACCAGTAAGCACGGCCAGGGACGCTATATCTCCCTAACTGCACACTGGGTAAATGCAGTGGCAGCTGGGCCCCAGGCGGAGAGCTGTTTGGCGCACGTCCTTCCGCCACCAAGGATCGCAGGGCAACATTCTTTGCCTCCTGTTGCCACCTCCTCCTTCTCGGCTTCCTCCTCCTCTTCTTCCACCTGCTCATCCAGTCAGCCACACACCTTCACCACCAACTTCAGCACAGCCCGGGGTAAACGTCAGCAGGCCATTCTGAAACTCCTATGTTTGGGGGACAGGCCCCACACCGCACAGGAGTTGTGGCGGGGTATAGAACAGACCGACGAGTGGTTGCTGCTGGTGAGCCTCAAGCCCGGCCTGGTGGTGTGTGATAATGGGCGAAATCTCGTTGCAGCTCTGGGACTAGCCAATTTGACGCACATCCCTTGCTTGGCGCATGTGCTGAATTTGGTGGTGCAGAAGTTCATTCACAACTACCCCGACATGTCAGAGCTGCTGTATAAAGTGCGGGCCGTCTGTTCGCGCTTCCGGCGTTCACATCCTGCTGCTGCTCGCCTGTCTGCGCTACAGCGTAACTTCGGCCTTCCAGCTCACCGCCTCATATGCGACGTGCCCACCAGGTGGAACTCCACCTTGCACATGCTGGACAGACTGTGCGAGCAGCAGCAGGCCATAGTGGAGTTTCAGCTGCAGCACGCACGGGTCAGTCGCACTACAGAACAGCACCACTTCACCACCAATGACTGGGCCTCCATGCGAGACCTGTGTGCCCTGTTGCGCTGTTTCGAGTACTCCACCAACATGGCCAGTGGCGATGACGCCGTTATCAGCGTTACAATACCACTTCTATGTCTCCTTGAGAAAACACTTAGGGCGATGATGGAAGAGGAGGTGGCCCAGGAGGAGGAGGAGGAGGAGGTGTCATTTTTAGCACTTTCAGGCCAGTCTCTTCGAAGTGACTCAGAGGGAGGTTTTTGGCAACAGCAGAGGCCAGGTACAAATGTGGCCAGCCAGGGCCCACTACTGGAGGACGAGGATGAGGAGGAGGTGGAGGAGGATGAGGATGAAGTATGGTCACAGCGGGGTGGCACCCAACGCAGCTCGGGTCCATCACTGGTGTGTGGCTGGGGGGAAAGGCAGGACGATTACGATACGCCTCCCACAGAGGACAGCTTGTCCTTACCCCTGGGCAGCCTGGCACACATGAGTGACTACATGCTGCAGTGCCTGCGCAACGACAGCAGAGTTGCCCACATTTTAACCTGTGCAGACTAATGGGTTGCCACCCTGCTGGATCCACGCTACAAAGACAATGTGCCCACCTTACTTCCTGCACTGGAGCGTGATAGGAAGATGCGCGAGTACAAGCGCACGTTGGTAGACTCGCTACTGAGAGCATTCCCAAATGTCACAAGGGAACAAGTGGAAGCCCAAGGCCAAGGCAGAGGAGGAGCAAGAGGTCGCCAAGGCAGCTGTGTCACGGCCAGCTCCTCTGAGGGCAGGGTTAGCATGGCAGAGATGTGGAAAACTTTTGTCAACACGCCACAGCTAACTGCACCACCACCTGATACGCAACGTGTTAGCAGGAGGCAACATTTTACTAACATGGTGGAACAGTACGTGTGCACACCCCTCTACGTACTGACTGATGGTTCAGCACCATTCAACTTCTGGGTCTCTAAATTGTCCATGTGGCCAGAGCTAGCCTTTTATGCCTTGGAGGTGCTGGCCTGCCCGGCGGCCAGCGTTTTGTCTGAACGTGTATTCAGCACGGCAGGGGGCGTCATTACAGACAAATGCAGCCGCCTGTCTACAGCCAATGTGGACAAGCTGACGTTTATAAAAATGAACCAGGCATGGATCCCACAGGACCTGTCCGTCCCTTGTCCAGATTAGACATTAACTACCTCCCCTTAACCATATATTATCGTACTCCAGGGCACTTCCTCATTCAAACCTATTTTTATTTTCATTTTACGATTATATTGCGAGGCTACCCAAAGTTGAATGAACCTCTCCTCTGTCTGGGTGCCGGGGCCTAAATATATGCCAATGGACTGTTCCAATTTTGGGTGACGTGAAGCCTGATTCTCTGCTATGACATGCAGTCTAATTCTCTGCTGACATGAAGCCAGATCCTCTGTTACGGGACCTCTCTCCTCTGCCTGGGTGCTGGGCCTAAATATCTGACAATGGACTCTTGCAGTGGTGGCTGACGTGAAGCCTGATTTTCTGCTATGACATGCAGACTGATTCTCTGCTGACATGAAGCCAGATCCTCTGTTACGGGACCTCTCTCCTCTGCCTGGGTGCTGGGCCTAAATATCTGACAATGGACTGTTCCAGTGGTGGGTGACGTGAAGCCAGATTCTCTGCTATGGGACCTCTGTCCAATTGATTTTGGTTAATTTTTATTTAATTTTTATTTTAATTCATTTCCCTATCCACATTTGTTTGCAGGGGATTTACCTGCATGTTGCTGCCTTTTGCAGACCTCTAGCCCTTTCCTGGGCTGTTTTACAGCCTTTTTAGTGCCGAAAAGTTTGGGTCCCCATTGACTACACTGGGGTTCGGGTTCGGGACGAAGTTCGGATCGGGTTCGGATCCCAAACCCGAACATTTTCGGGAAGTTCGGCCGAACTTCTCGAACCCGAACATCCAGGTGTCCGCTCAACTCTACTCGCAATACAATTTTTCTTGTGGTGGCTCACGCCATTAGAGCCTCTCTCACATTGTCGTTTTCTCCGACTTTTATTTTCTAGGTTGTTGGGTCTAAAAGAAAAATCATTGTTTTCTTTATAAGCAGTCATCCCAAGCCTGCCTTTGCGGACATCACCTTCTCCCAAAGCAGGCTTACTTCATCTACAAACTCGGGCTGAGGGTGTTGGTGTCCGGCCTAAGGCCTGGGTATCGGTCTGCCTTCCAGTAAGAGGTACAGTAATAAGGCGCAATTGACAAAGTCTGTCACGTCTACAGACACGACAGAACCTATCACGACTACAGGAGCAGCATACATGGTGTATCACAACTGCATTTGCAATTTATACTCTGTTCACCACTAGAGCTGCGTTCATACGTTGCTGTTGCATCACATTGATACCCTGTCATCTCAGATTGCATTCACAGCTGCGTTATACAGTGCTCTTCATGCTCACAGCTGGGCCCATACCATGTTTTAGGCACTACTCACATCCACAGCTGCATTCACCCACCTGTTCATGCATCACTTTGGCTTCCACTTAAGGCTGCATTTTCCTTTTCATTGCTACATCATGGTTACTCAGTATTTTTCTGGGGGAGTCAGTGCACCGCTCTGATACCGTTCTCCTGATGAACATAGCTGCTTTCTTTCAGGTTTACGTTTCTTCCCTCGCTAGCACCTAGCCCCGCCATTAGGGTCTCTCGCGCCTGGCGGTTAATAAATCCTGTCACGACCACAGGCGATTACGAAGTCCTGTCACGACTACAGACGATTACGAAGTCCCGATCCATTATCAGAGTTAAGCGGCATATGCCATCTTCTAACTTTTGGGGTCCTTTATAAATAATAAGAAATAATTTAAACAGTGGCCTGGGGAATAAGTATAGGTGAAGTATTTGCTACCAGCAATAGTTGGTGTCCCAGCAGGGCCCTTAGTGAATGGTTGGACTTCATTAAGTCTTCCATCACATTCACCATTGTTATTTCAGTCTGCAGCTCCCGGGTTCAGACCTTCTCGTAATATGTTCATATGATTGTCAACATAGGGTTAAATCGTTTTGACTACCGACCACTCTTTCAAAACATCAACTTTAGCTACCTCCAAAAACAACGGCACGTGACAAATAGGCAAGGTATATAGAAGTCGCTGATATGTACGGTATATTCCGCACCTTCATCGGGTAGAGTATTCTGCGTTCAAAGCGGGTGTCGTAATGGTATGTATATGTTTTACTCTAAATAAGGTCTACGCTTTTTGCCCCCTTTAGGCTGCCCTATCGCAGCAGTTATGGCACAATTCTACTGCTTGTTGCAAGATAGGGTTAGATAGGTTAGGGACACCTTTCTGATAGCCGATCCGACCACAAATAATCTTAAAACAATACCAAGGCATTTTAAACTATATCATCAAAGCAATGAAAAACTTCTAAAATTCACAGGTATAGACCAGATCCACATGGGAATACGAGGGGGAGACCTGAGTAAACTGGCCCAAGTTGAGAGTAAGTGGATCTTTAGATTGGGTACGATGGCACCCAAGGGACTTAATGAAACCCTGGGATTTAGTTCCTTCTTGTAGTTGTAGGAGGCTCTAGACAGCTTTTTAATATATAGTTACAGTCATGTGAAAAAATTAGGACACCCTTTGAAAGCATGTGGTTTTTTGTAACATTTTTAATAAAAGGTTATTTCATCTCTGTTTCAACAATACAGAGAGATTAAAGTAATCCAACTAAACAAAGAAAACTGAAGAAAAGTCTTTTCAAGATCTTCTGTAAATGTCATTCTACAAAAATGCCTATTCTAACTGAGGAAAAAGATAGGACACCCTCACATGTATTCCCTCTTAAATTGGCTTAGATCTCACACAGGTATATCACACCAGGTGCACATAATTAGTAGATCGTTACTCTGCATGTTGAATGAGGCTTGCCCTATTTAAACCTCAGACATTTAGTTTGGTGTGCTCCTGACTGTTGAAGTGAGTGAGCACCATGGTGAGAGCAAAAGAGCTGTCAGAGGACTTCAGAAAAAAGATTGTAGCAGCCTATGAGTCTGGGAAGGGATTTAAAAAGATCTCAAAAGATTTTGAAATCAGCCATTCCACTGTCCGGAAGATAGTCTACAAGTGGAGGGCTTTCAAAACAACTGCCAACATGCCCAGGACTGGTCGCCCCAGCAAGTTCACCCCAAGAGCAGACCGCAAGATGCTAAAAGAGGTCTCCAAAAACCCTAAAATGTCATCTCGAGAACTACAGCAGGCTCTGGCTACTGTTGATGTAGAAGTACATGCCTCTACAATCAGAAAGAGACTGTACAAGTTTAACTTGCATGGGAGGTGTGCAAGGAGGAAACCTTTGCTTTCCAAGAGAAACATCGAGGCCAGACTGACATTTGCCAGAGATAAAGTTGACAAAGACCAGGACTTCTGGAATAATGTTCTTTGGACAGATGAGTCCAAAATTGAATTATTTGGACACAACAGCAGAGGACATGTTTGGCGTAAACCAAACACAGCATTCCAAGAAAAGAACCTCATACCAACTGTGAAGCATGGAGGTGGAAGTGTCATGGTTTGGGGCTGCTTTGCTGCAGCAGGACCTGGTCAGCTCACCATCATAGAATCCACGATGAATTCTACTGTGTATCAGAAGGTGCTTGAAGAACATGTGAGACCATCAGTTAGAAAATTAAAGCTGAAGCGGAACTGGACCATGCAACATGACAATGACCCAAAACATACTAGTAAATCAACCAAAGATTGGCTGAAAAAGAAGAAATGGAGAGTCCTGGAATGGCCAAGTCAAAGTCCAGATTTGAATCCCATTGAGATGCTGTGGGGTGACTTGAAAAGGGCTGTACGTGCAAGAAACCCCTCAAACATCTCACAGCTGAAAAAGTTCTGCATTGAGGAGTGGGGTAAAATTTCCTCAGACCGATGTCGAAGACTGGTAGATGGCTACAAGAACCGTCTCACTGCAGTTATTTCAGCCAAAGGAGGTAACACTCGCTATTAGGGGCAAGGGTTTCCTATCTTTTTCCTCAGTTAGAATAGGCATTTTTGTAGAATGACATTTACAGAAGATCTTGAAAAGACTTTTCTTCAGTTTTCTTTGTTTAGTCGGATTACTTTAATCTCTCTGTATTGTTGAAACGGAGATGAAATAACCTTTTATTAAAAATGTTACAAAAAACCACATGCTTTCAAAGGGTGTCCTAATTTTTTCACATGACTGTATATGTATAACATTTTAACACTGTCTTTTGTTGATTTATGTAGAACTTACATGGTTATTTTGGAATGGATGATGGCTGACTCCAAGTGTCCGCGACTGACTATAGGAACCTATGGATAAAGAAATATAAAAATGAAGAGGAGAAAAAGAAAAGAGAAGAAAAAGAGAAATAAGACATCTTATAATTACACAGCTGTGTGAACAAGATATTAATGGTATATATAAGACACATAAATAAGTTAATAAATGGGTCATGTAGGAAATATGTCTCGAGTGAGAAGTATGCTAGAGACATATATAGAATGATAACTTATTATACACATATATGTAGCAGTTTAGGGCTATATACCAGATGGAACCAGCTTAAATCTATGTACTGTATGCCAACACCTATAGAGATTTATAAAAATGTTATATATCTGCACTAATTGAGTGAAGTATTTTTGTTTTACACAGATAGATAACATCCAAATATCATACTAATGAAGATATTTGGTAAAGTAATTTTAGATGTTATTTAAGTATGGACAGGATTACATTAAATTATTTATTATATGGAAAATAAGATGTAATTATGATAACCTAATAGCACATGACACTTTAATGTTCACTAATAATTTGATAGTTTTTGGATATGAAAAGGGGTAATATCTACCCGCTCATTATATATGAGTGAATAGACTTATTTACGTAATGCTATGATTATGTGATAATAAATATGCACTTTATTCTATGCACTTTACACCTTTGAAGATTGACTAAAAAAGAGGAATGTGGATACAGACTTGCGGATGTACGACACATATGAGAAATTAAATATGTGATGGATTAGTATGACTGCATATGTACAGACATATATTATCCAATCATATATGTAGATTTAAAAAAAAACACCTCTCACATACTATGTATGTGTAGAAGTATGTGGACGTACACCTGCAACTTTGATATGAAGTTAATTTTATGCACTTGACACTTTATTTTGTAATGGTAAAATTAAATATGGACTGTTGGACATATAGTATATATAATATGCATATGTGATGTGGTGTGTGACCTATCCTAATGACTGCATAATTGATAAATACATGGGTGAACATAATATTCACCTACTTGATTGTACCGTTGGGAGCTATTCATATATATATTCCATCTTTATATAGTAACTAGTAAATATGTTATAGCCACTATATATATATATATATATATATATATATATATATATATATGTATATATATATATTTTTTTTTGTGTTCGGATAGGCTATCAGAAGCGTGCCCTATGCTAACCCCCCTATAGGAAATAAGCAGTAGAATTATGCCATGACTGCCGCCGTAAAAGTAGCCTAAAGTGGTCCACCTTAGTAGTCTGAGTTGAAAAAGGGGGAATGGGCGGGTGGGTGAAAGCAACGAGCCATGCTGGGTGAGCTGAGGGGGTGAGATTTTATACACAGTGAGAGGGAGCCTCCCCTCCCACAAATCCGGCAATACCTTGCCTTACACTTGTGTTCGGATAGGCTATCAGAAGCGTGCCCTATGCTAACCCCCCTATAGGAAATAAGCAGTAGAATTATGCCATGACTGCCGCCGTAAAAGTAGCCTAAAGTGGCCAAAAAGTTTACAAGTGTAGGAGTAATTATCCTTTATTGATAAACGCATTAGGACAACAAATTACGAAAAGCAACAGACATCTCTAGACATGGGTCTGGAATATACGTGAGGTATGACGAGGACTTCCATCTACCTAATTTCTTGATAACGTGTACCGGGACATTGTTCTTAGAGGCGGCTGAGGCGGCACCAATGCGAAATGAGTGGCCCGTGATGCTGGCCGGGTTAACATTGATATTGACAAGAAGTGCTCTAACATACTTGAGGAAAATTTGAATGCTGAGAGGCGCGCTATTGTGAGGCAGCAATGGCGAGTCTGGTGGTGAGGCACAAATGTGTAGTGACCATTGGTTTAGAACTTTGACTGGACACCATTGGTTACCAGTGGGAAAATATCTGATACGTACCACCTCCCCTGGTCGAGCGGCTTTGGATTGATCTAGGTTCAGCAAGTAACCGGAACTGTCGCAAACTAGATCCTTCTTGCGAAGGAACTTCGTGGAAGTGGCTGCACACGTAAATTCCCCGGGTCTTAGGAACCCGAAAAAAGACAGGTATAACGCAGTTTCCACTAGTCTACTGGTCTCGAGACCGAAGGGGGAGCCGTGTAGCATGTCAATGACTGACCTAAACATGGGACCTGTGAAAGGCTGATGGCTCGTGGACTTCTGGAAGGTGGACTTCTGTATACCCCGTAGCATGGCTTTTATGGGATAAGCGGAAAACAAGGAAGGCTGCTCAGGGTGAGCCAGATAACAGTAATGTTGAATTCCTGCTAGATATAGCTTGATAGTGTTATAAGCTAACTTCAGGTTTGAGTGGCAAAACCCGATAAAAGCCATTAGGTAAGTTATATGACCCGTGTCTAGTGGTGGATGTGAAACTTGGAATTTGTTGAACAACAACCAGGCTGTCTTGTACACCTTCAATGTATTTTTGGATTGTTCGATCAGGGACCTGGCAGTAACCAGAAGTGGTGCTAATGCATGACTAGCAGGTTGTGCTGTGGCACCGTCGTTGGTAGTAGATCTGCCCCTGGGGAAACCTGTAAAAAGAACGGAACGTTAAGTCTGGATAGAGCATCTGCCGCAAGATTCCTCTGTCCTTGAATATGTGTGCAGACGAAATTGAAACTATGCTGTAATGACAACCATACGAGTTTCCTAAGGAATGCCATAACTTCTATGGACCCAGACCTGCCCTTCATGAGGATGTCTACCAGCACTGCATTATCTGTTAAGAACAACACGGTCTGATTCCCCCACAGACTACCCCATGTCTGAGCTGCTGCCACTATGGGATATATTTCGAACAGGGGGGATGACTGTAGAAAGCCCGGAATAGCTAAAACCTCAGGCGGCCAAGGACTGGCCATCCAGTGTCTACCGTGGATAGCCGCGAACCCTGTGGAAGAGGCTGCATCCGTGTGGATAACTGGTGAACGACTGGATACAGATTGAATAAAGAATGACACACCGTTCCATTGTGCTAAGAATTCATCCCACATTAAGAGATCTGACAACGCATTCTGATCTAATCTAACTATGCTATCCTGATCCGGGGCTACGGGCAGAAGTTTCAGCAACCTGGATATGAAGGATCTACCTTGTGGGATAATTCTCATTGCAAAATTTAACATGCCAAGTAGACTCTGGAGGCCTGTTTTGGTGGTGACTCTGACACGTGCAAGTTCGTGGACTACCTCTCTGATTCTGATTAACTTGTCGTGGGGTAGACTAGCTTCCATGCTACTGGTGTCTAGGCGGATGCCTAAAAAGGTGATGATATTACCTGGACCCTCTACTTTATTGGGGGCTACGGGGACTCTAAGGTCTTCGAAGACTGCTCTTAACACCGTGAGGTCTCGTGGCACCTGTGTGGGAGGCTCAATTAATAGGAAATCATCCAGGTAGTGGATTACGTGGTGAACCCGAAACACGTTTGACAGTATCCAATGCAAGCCTTGAGCGAACTGATCAAACAACCAGGGACTCGATTTAGCGCCAAATGTCAGTTTGTTTGCAAAATAATACTGCCCTTGCCACTTAATGCCATGCCATTGCCATAACTGGGGTTTGAGGGGTAGCAACTTAAATGCATCCGTGATATCGGCTTTTGACAACCAAGTCCCTTTGCCTAATGAAAGAATGACCTTCATCTATGGAAGAATATTTCATGGACACTTCTTCAGAAGGTATCAGAGAATTTAAACTAGGAATGGAGATAGAATGAGGAGCTGACAAGTCGTAGATTACCCTTTTTTTATTGGAAAATTTCCCCGTGACAACCCCTATGGGGTTAACCCTCCAACACTCAAATGGGGATTGTGCCATTGGGCCAATCAAGTAGCCCTTGTCTAACTCGACGGCTAGTAACTGAGAAATAGAGACCGGGTCTCTGATGGCTGATAACAGGTTCTTGCACTCGTATGTGACCTGCGGCAGTGCCACCAAGCCGGTATGGAAGCCATGCCGAAGGCCGTCAAGCAGAAATTGCACCCAATTCTGATCTGGGTGACCTAGTAAATAAATGGCCAGCAAGTCTGTATCTACAACGCTTAGTCATGCTGGACGCTGTCCTTTCTGAGGGCATACAGTGACGGAATGAGCCCTGAAACAAAGTGTACACAAGTGCAGCAGCCTGCATTGATTATAATAGCAACCAGTGGTGTTAAAGTTGTTGCATATCTGTGATTTGCCGAGGTATTTGATTGGGTGCCCTAATTTGTCTACGCCTGCAGAAAGCCTGGCAAGGGGAGGTTCGGAGGTATGGCTGGTTTGCGCTCGTTCTGACCCAGCACTGGCGCACGAATCTGTGGCATGAGAATAAGAGCCGCAGTTACTACATGCCGGAGCTTTGAGACCTGCAAAATGCCGGCAAAACAGCTCGGTATCGACTATGGACCAATCAACGGTGTGCTGAAATTGTCTCTGCGCAGCTGCTGCTTTTGCTGAAAACGACCTATGATATTCATAGAATGCAGTACCGCCATATTTATTGGCTAAGTCCACCACTTTGTATAGATAGAGATCCAACTCCTCTCTTCTACTGGGACTCACTGAACATATCGCGTCTCTAAACAAGCTGAAAGCCAGCACAAACTCTGCTACAGAGAGCTTCCTATTGGAGCCTGACATCCCTGGATTTTAAAATCGCAGAAACCTCCCCACATGCTATGGTCTTATTGTCCGGTATTTTGTGCGTGGCTATCAGCAAGGAAGCTAAGTTGACGTCCTTACCATCTAATATGTCTTGACGCACGTTCGCCGGAATGAAATGAGATGGCGCTATGTTGGGAGAGTTGACATGGAAGCCAGTGATCGAGGACTGAGTGAGTGACTGCACGACCGGACTGGGACTGACAATATTAGAGGTAGAGGCCGTACTTTCTACTGCCTCCAATCTTGTCTGAAATTGGGACAGAGAAGACACCATCGTATTGACTACCGCGTGAAGCTGTGTCAAGGAGGTTTGGATCGAGTTCATGGATACCGAGTCCTCCCCTGAAGCAGGGGGCTCTGAAAACAATAATCTGTACAGTTCAACTTTCCTGGCGGTCGCTGGATAAGGAATTCCTCTCCTAGTCAGTTCTGCCGTGAGCCTCGGCACGGTCCAGGACCTGATGGCTGGGACTGCCTCTCTCGGATTGGGAGTCTTCATTGCTGTGAGATGCCAAACTGCCTTCCATGTGGGACTGCTGGGACATCCTAACTAAAAGAAACTGTGGTTACCTATGAGTACCAACTCGTGCGTTCGACGCCCAGTGCCACCGAAAAACGTGAAACATGACCCTGCTACCATGCCGTTACCTTGCCCCGTGAAGTGGGCACTGTACTCCTGAAAACAAGAATGAGCCCTCAGCTACTGAAAAGAATATGGTTTATTCGTGACCTGTAGTCGTGACAGGATTTATAACGAGTCTGTAGCCGTGACAGACTTCGAGCGTCTGTAGCCGTGACAGACTTCGAGCGTCTGTAGCCGTGACAGACTTCGAGCGTCTGTAGCCGTGACAGACTTCGAGCGTCTGTAGCCGTGACAGACTTTGAGCGTCTGTAGCCGTGACAGACTTTGAGCGTCTGTAGTCGTGACAGACTTTGAGCGTCTGTAGTCGTGACAGACTTTGAGCGTCTGTAGTCGTGACAGACTTTGAGCGTCTGTAGTCGTGACAGACTTTGAGCGTCTGTAGTCGTGACAGACTTTGAGCGTCTGTAGTCGTGACAGACTTCGAGCGTCTGTAGTCGTGACAGACTTTGAGCGATTGTAGTCGTGACAGACTTTGAGCGTCTGTAGTCGTGACAGACTTTGAGCGTCTGTAGTCGTGACAGACTTTGAGCGATTGTAGTAGTGACAGACTAGAACGTCTGAGGCCGTGACAGATTTAAGCAGGCCCTTGTGGTCGTGACAGCCCCTGTGTGTCCGTGGACAAGACAGACCTTGCGTCGACACCAGTGACAAACTCCGCATGCCTACAAGTAACAGGCCGCGAGCGTCCGTCCTGGTGAGAAACCACAAATGTCAGTACTTGCAAGGACGACCCGAGAGCTGCCAAACCGCCAGGGCCTACGTGACGAGACCACATCCACGACGGATAGAGGAACCCCCTTTATATATATATATATATATATATATATATATATATATATATATATATATATTTTTTTTTTTTACATTTCCCTACAGGAGTATAATGCCCTACATGATGTGTTTCACCCCGTGCGACTGGAACGTGACACCAGCTCCTGCACCAAGAAGGATCCCGTGTCACCTACCTGTACCAATGTGGGTATGCCCTACTGCACTGTGTAGAAGGGGAAGGAGAAAAAGGTAGATAAATAATGGACAAACCAAGAAGGGGAAGGGGGAAAAAAAAAAAAAAACATGACAATGAACCAGTTCCCCCTCTTTTTTTTTTTTTTTTTTTTAATCTGCTGGAACAAGTAACGGGAGATGTGTCGCGATGTGTACCGTGGGATGATGTTCCTACCGACCTGTAAGAATAGTTATTGCTGTTACCACCTTGCTCAACCCTGATGACCTGGAACCTATGAGCCGTGGACTAGAACTAGGTGTGCGGCCATCACGCGACCCTGGTGCTGACTGCAAAGCCCCAGTGGTGCCTGTGCTGAACTGCGGCCTGGTTGAGTGCCACTGCCCAGCCTGGACCTGGCCATGAGCACTGAAGTCCTTACTGGGAACCCTGAGGTTATGGCCTGCCCAGGAGCCCTCCGTGCGAGTATGCGGTGCCTGGTGAGGCATGTCACAGTACTGACATTAGGACATGCCGCCGATATCACAGGTGCCTGTACTGTGCGTACAGACGGGAAACGCAGGAGCACCGGCTGTGGCTGCACGCTGTAGGGTAAGTGGATTAGCCTGTGACCGAACGATATGCCAGTATGAAGCTGAAATGCAACGAAGCGTCCCCTCCTACCCACCCCCTTGAACCTTATCACCATATGGCCGATGCTGGGAGCTTGGGACCCGGAGCTAGCGGTGGAGGGAGCCTGCGGTGTGACGATCCTGACCGCGGCCGAAGGCGCCGACCCGGAAGTGACGTTGCCGGAAGTGACGAGCTGCGCTGAAGAGACTGCAAGCGATGAGCCGAAAGCAACGAGCCGTGCTGGGTGAGCTGAGGGGGTGAGATTTTATACACAGTGAGAGGGAGCCTCCCCTCCCACAAATCCAGCAATACCTTGCCTTACACACATATATATATATATATATATATATATATGTACAAAACTCCCTATGCGGTCATATAGTGATGTATCCTACACCATATCGTAATATCTGAAATAAACATTGGAATAAAATAAGATATTGGCAACCTATAGAGATAACAGTATAATTGAAGAATATACACAAATGCACTATAACCAGGTGGAAATACTGAGAATGTGACCAGTTATAATATAATAATGTGCAAGCAAATATGATAAAACTGAAGCAATACTGGCTCTCTGATGCCCCAATATCCAGTGTTTAAATGTGAGATCTGGTACGCCATCTATCTAACAATATTATGATTGTACAAGGGGATTTTAGTCCATATTTGTATATATACTAAAGTAAGCAATATACCACAAGCAGAAGAAAGCTCTATGTTCGTTCACCTTTAAATAAATAGAATAGGGAATCCTGAGCGCATCGCAGATCGCGGACAGGAGGACTTTCGTCGTCCCGTCAGGCATGATCCAGGTGACATCAGACGCATTCTGCCCTCGCATGGATCGCGCAGACGGAAGGGCGGAAGTCCCTTTAACATCCGTGTCTGACGATCGTGCGATGCGCCGCTAAGGACATTAATTACAGCTGATAGGAAGTAGTATCACATGATCTCAGTGCAGCCAGCCATTGGCCACCACCTAAATAAATAGACCTCCATAGCCACTTAGAAACCAAATCCTCCTTATGAAGCAATAGCGAAACGTGCGTCGAGGACCGCTTGACAGAGACAGGCCGCATTTGAATCACTGGATATTGGGGTAAGAGAGGAGTTTAGATTAGCTTTGGTGCTTAGATAATAGATTTTGTGCAATATGCTATGAATTATACATGGCACCAGCCTCTGAATATAGATGTTACCGAGACCCCGGTTATAGTGATGCTATATGCATTTAGGGTGAGAGATAACTGCATCTATGATTAGAGAAAGCTTATATATTTTATGCTGACTCAGATATTTATTATATGCAATATCTCACACGGTAAATGTAAAATACCATACGATTAGCCATCTGAGAGTATAGCATTTATTGTGGACTGTTCTCTGAAGGTACCCTGTGTGGTCTCTGTGTATATGTATTTTTGTCTATGTTTTTATGTCAAAATAAAGATTTATTTTATTGGGTATTTTATGGTACCAGTTCCCTTATTTTGTGTAGGTAAAAAAAACAAAAAAAAAACATTTTTATTACCTACCAGTATGGATCCAATTGCTGCTCTGTCCAAACAATTTCATGGCCTGTCTTTGGAGGTGGCAGGATTGAAGGCGTCGGTCCTCCAGCAACAGCAGCAATTACAACTGACCGCAAGCCCAGCGGTTGCTACTGGTAACCAGGTTGTTGCAGAACCCAAGGTCCCTCTCCCTGACAGATTTTCTGGGGGAAGGGACAAGTTTTTGACATTTCGTGAGACCTGTAAATTATATTTTAAACTGCGCCCTTACTCCTCTGGTAATGAAGAACAGCGGGTGGGTCCTGGGCGTTCTCTTTACCTACTGATTCTCAGGCTCTTCGGTCAGTGGATGAGTTTTTCGGGGCCTTGGGTCTCATATATGACGACCCTGACCGAGTCGCACTGGCTGAATCAAGATTACGGAGGCTCCTACAGGGAGAGCGGCCAGTATAGAAGTATTGCTCTGACTTCCGTAGGTGGGCTACGGATACCCAATGGAACGACCCGGCTCTCAGGAGTCAGTTCTGCTCTGGATTATCCAAAAGGGTTAAGGACGCGCTTGCATTATATGAGACCCCCTTTTCCCTTGATGCGGTTATGTCCCTTTCTATCCGAATAGATAGACGCCTTAGGGACAGGTTGAAAAAAACTGAGCAATTGGTAACCCCTCCCAAGCAGCAGTTAGTCTGTACGGACTTAGACGAGCCTATGCAGCTAGGAGGAACCACTCGTCAGGTCCGTCCTCCTGAGGTTCGCCGTAGGCGTGGGGTTTGTTTTTTCTGTGGGGAGAGGGGTAATTTTATTAATGTCTGTCCTTCTTTCCTCAGAAACAAAAAGACCGTCGGAAAACTACTAACCCCAAGCTGTGTGGAGGATGTCTGCCGGGGGGGTATATGTTTCCTCCATACGTACATCGCAATTTGTGTTGCCAGCGGTTATTTTCTTGGTGTTAAGATGGAGACTATTTCTTTCTTTCTAGACAGTGGAGCAGGGGTAAATTTGATAGATGCCCATTTTCCCCACACTATGGGTTTGTCTCTCTGTACGCTACAGAGACCTATTCCCATATTCGCTATTGATTCTGCTCCTTTGTCTCAGAGAAACCTCACCCAAATTGTTCATAATTTACACCTTCGGGGACCACCATAACGAGATGCTTTCATGTTATGTTCTGGAGGGGCTTCCCACTCCGGTAGTGCTGGGCCTTCCCTGGTTGGTTGCGCACAATCCAGTGGTGGATTGGCAGGCCAGGGAGATATCGGAGTGGAGTGAGCATTGCAGAGAAAATTGCTTAAATAGCAATTGCTTAGTCGCCTCCATAACTACCCTACCTAAATTTATTTCGGATTTTGAGGACATTTTTTCTGAAAAGGGTTGTCAGAAGTTACCACCTCATCGTCCTTATGATTGCCCGGTTAACCTTATTCCCGGCGCAAAATTACCCAAGACCAGGTTATATAATCTTTCGGGTCCAGAGAGATAAGCCATGAAAGATTATATCTCCGAGAGCTTGGCTAAGGGACACTTCAGACCCTCTTCACCCGTGGCTGCAGGGTTTTTCTTCGTTAAAAAGAAAGATGGGGGTCTGCGTCCTTGCCTAGATTTTTGCGAATTAAATCGGATAACCATCCGAGACCCATACCCTCTTCCTCTCATTGCTGACCTGTTTAACCAGATTGCGGGTGCTAGGTGGTTCTCCAAACTTGATCTTAGGGGGGCCTACAATCTGATTCGTATCAAGGAGGGGGGATGAGTGGAAGACAGCTTTTAACACCCCTGAGGGGCATTATGAAAATCTAGTTATGCCTTTCGGTCTGACCAATGCTCCTGCCGTCTTTCAACATTTTGTTAATGACATTTTTAGTCATCTAATCGGCAGGTTTGTGGTAATATACCTACATGATATTTTTATTTATTCGTCTGATCTGAGAACGCATGAGGCGTATGTCAGACAAGTACTGCAGGTCCTACAGACGAATAAATTATATGCTAAAATTGAAAAATGTGTCTTTGCCGTTCAGGAGATACAATTCCTATGTTATTTTTTATCTGCTTCAGGTTTCCGTATGGATCCTAGGAAAGTCCAGGCAATTTTAGATTGGGATCTTCCTGAGAACCTCAAAGCACTGCAACGGTTCTTGGGCTTCGCAAATCTCTATAGGAAATTCATTAAAAATTATTCAGTTATTGTAAAACCCCTTACTGACATGACTAGAAAGGGGACTGATTTTTCTAAATGGTCTGACGCCGCTAAAGTTGCTTTTTCCTCTCTAAAAGAGAGGTTTACCTCGGCACCTGTACTAGTCCAACCTGATGTCTCTCAGCCTTTTATTGTTGAAGTTGATGCGTTGTTTCCCTGGAGGGGGTAATGTGAGTGATCCGGTACCCATTCTTCAAAGAGGAGTGGTTGTTTCTGCGGTACACTCTTCTCTGGAGGGGAAGGTGTTAGAGGCCCAGGGGGACGCCCCGGTCTCTTGCCCCTCAGAGAAATTGTTTGTACCGTTGAACCTGCGTTTCGAATTATTAAAGGAACATCATAGTTCGGCACTTGCTGGGCACCCGGGTAGTAAAGCAACCTTGGAGCTATTGTCTCGTCGTTTTTGGTGGCCAAGGTTGTGTCAGGATGTATTGGATTTTGTGTCTTCTTGTTCTACCTGTGCGCGCGCGCAAAAGTTTTGCATACACGTCCTGCAGGGTCTCTATTACCACTCGTCATTCCCAATAGACCATGGACACATCTGTCAATGGATTTTATCACTGACTTACCTTTGTCTGCGGGTAAAACTGTTATTTTGGTAGTAGTGGACAGGTTTAGCAAAATGCTACACTTCATTGCGTTACCCGCACTACCTAATGCTAAGACTCTTGCTCAGGTATTCATCAGTGAAATCGTGAAGCTTCACGGGGTCCCTTCCGATGTTGTTGCGGATCGGGGGACCCAGTTTATTTCTAAATTTTGGAAAGCTTTTTGTTCCCGTTTGGGGGTACACTTGTCGTTTTCCTCAGCTTTCCATCCTCAGTCGAATGGACAGACTGGTGGGGTAAAAAACAACATACCAAGTCAAGTTCAGTGTCTGGCAGAGACAGTGGTCACTGGGGCAGCCTCCGGTCCTCACTTACTTCCTCCTAAGTTGCTGCAGGCTTCAGACATTAAGCACCAGATGCGCTAGGAGAGGACCGCATGTGGGCAGGGCTACCACAACATTAAACAGGGCGGAGCTACTGACATTACCAGATGGGAGGCGGAGCTACAACACAGTGAAGTGGCTCAGCACAGGCCTGGCTGAGCTGGTGTTAAACTCTTCATGCCCACCACACAACAGGACTGAGCTGTATGGAGGATGGAGGGGGGGGGGGGGCTATTGCAGCTGCAGCTCAGGATGTGCTGCCCTGGCCCTGGTCCGCAGAGCTGCGGATGCCGTAAGTCCTGAGATTGAAGTCAGGTTGTAAGGTGGGCCCCTTATACATGCTGGATGGTGTGATGATGAATGGTCAAGCGGGGAGCATGTGGCTCTCTACTTCACCACAACAATCAGCTATCTGTGCAGCCTGTAGATGCATAGACATCTTAATTGGAGGGCCCCTCCCACACTGGGCCCCTGTGCAGCGGAACCGGCTGCACAGGCAGTATGTCAGCCCATGCTTTCATGCACAGTTAATGTTTTCTGTATCATTCTCTGTTGATTGTGTAACAGCTTTATCTAGTGGCCGTTTTATATACAATTGCAGCTATTCACATTACAAGTTTGGTCTACTTCAGCTTCCATAACTTAGTGACATCATTTCTGCACATAGCAGCCATTTTCTTCATTTACAGTCATCACTGCCTGAGGATAGCACATGGCTTGGAAGTCTCTTGAGACATCCTCTACATCTAAGCTCACAGTAGCATCGCTGGTATGTCACATAGCCACATTATAGCCTGTTTTCATATGCATTTTACATATATCTTTTTCCTCTCCTTTATAGCAGCTTATAATTAGCAGCTAGGGACCATGCTTGTTATGCAGATAGGAAACATGCTCTGGTTAGATATGCATCTGTGTTTGTATGTGCATTGCTATGCACAGAAATGTATTATATGTATTACTATATGTCAGACTCCATTAGTAAGCGCATAGTTTTTTTTCTGTTCCCCAGTTTTACCGAATACGGATTACATCCTTGCAATAAAGATAAAGTTGGACGTTACTCCATTGTCAATTTATTGCTGGGATAAGGTTTAGCTGTCTGTCAAGCTATGTACCATCACACATAAGGAGGACAGAACACTATCTAGCTATATGTCTGTCTATCTAAAATTATGGAAGAAAGGCAGCATTCTGACTTCAGTGAAACATGTGGATTCCTTTATTCACTCAATGCCATTGAGTGTTTTGGTGAATAAAGAAATCCACTTTTTTTCATTTTTACTTGCATTTTTTATTTAAATTTATTATTTAATTTGAATGTGGTAAACAAATTATCTCTGTGTCCCTGCTGTCTCTATATACAGAGCACTGGTAACAGTGGCTATTTTCAGGTGTTTTCTGATTATTTAAGAGCGTTAAGCAAGTCTCCTGGGAAAACTTGCTAAGGGAAGCATA
This sequence comes from Bufo gargarizans, assembly GCF_014858855.1. Lineage (NCBI taxonomy): Eukaryota > Metazoa > Chordata > Amphibia > Anura > Bufonidae > Bufo > Bufo gargarizans. The sequence goes on from NC_058087.1 coordinate 99,287,056, forward strand.
CTAAGGGCTCATGCACACAAACGTGTGTTGGCTGTTCCACGTGTTGGGGGCCGCAATTTGCGGTCCCCAATACACGGGCACCATCTATGCCATTGCTGCAGACAGATCCAGACCTATTTAACTTGAATGGGTCCATGATCCATCCATACCGCAAACAAAAATAGAACATGTTTTTTGTGATGTGGAGGCACGGAGAGAAACCCCATGGAAGTACACTGCTCCTTCTGGATTGCGGACCCATTCAAGTGACTGGGCCTGTTTCTGTCATATGGTGAGCACACGGTTGGTGATCATCTATTGCAGACAAGCAACAGATGTCTGCATGATCCCTTAGGCTGAGTTTTACACCAGTTATTTCCATCAATTATTGTGAGACAAAACCAGATGCATGTCAAAAACACAGAACAAGAGGAAATCTTTCCATTACACCTTATCTCTGAGTAGGCTACACTACTGGTTTATGCTCACAATAACTGATGGAAATAACTGACCAAATATCTGAAGTGTGAACTGGGCCTTACCTGCTTCCTGACACTCACTCCAGTGCTCTCCAACCTCTGCTCAGGTCCCTGGATGTCATCATCCACTTTGACGCAGGCCACGAAGGTGGCTTCTCCCCTTATGTCAATTGAATAAATGTGACTGTTGATACAGTGCTTCAGAATTTGGGGCCCCCCTTTTAATTTCGCCCAGAGCCACATTTTGACTAAAAATGGTCCTGAATGGGCCACATGTAGGGTGTTTCTAAAACCAGGAGCACAGCATAATAATGTGCTCATTCATTTTTGCATTTACTGCTCATTAATTTTTGTGGGGTATTGTAAGTATAAATCAACCAACTAGGCCTTGAATGCACATTGTGATCTTTCTCATATGAAATATTTATGACCACACAGACCACAAATCATCTAACAAAATGTGGGATGCTTTTTCTCCTATTACCACTTGAAAATGAAACATTTGAAGCTAAAACTACATATAATTGAAATAAAATGTGTTGCGGCAGGCCAAAGTAGTAGAAGCTGGATAATTTCCTTAACAAATGTAATCTTCCATTCTGTTTCCCAATTAAAAAAATAAATTCTATATAACACCTGTGAGGTTAAGCCAAGCACTATATACCTAAGTGAATTCCTTGAAGGTTTTATATTTCTAAATGGGGTAACTGTTTGTGGTTTTAAACTGTTCTGATACCTCAGGGACTCTAACATGGTATCTGAAAACCATTTCAGAATAATCTGCCCACCTTCTCTTCTGAGCCCTGGGGTGTGCCCATACAGCAGTTTACAACCACATATAAGCTGTTGCCTTATTCAAGATAAATGCTTAAAAAAGTGTGGGGTGCATTTTCTCTTTTCTCTAAATGAAAAATTTGTGGCTAAAGCAATATTTTATTGGAAAATATGTCGTTTTTAATTTTCACAGCTAAGTGTTTCTAAATTCTTTTAAATGTATGTGAGGTCAAAGCGCCCACTACATCCCTTAATACATTTCTAGAGGGGTGTAGGTTTCAAAATAAGGTCATGTTTGGTGTGGTTTCCACTGTAGAGGTACCCAGGCTCTCCTTAAATGCAACATGGAGAAAACCGTTTCAAAAAAAATCTGCCCTCCAAAAGGCAAAAGGTGCTTCTTCCCTTTTGAACCCTGCAGTGGGCCCAAACATCAGTTTACAACCACACATTGGTGTTGCTGTATTTAGTAAAAACTGCTTAAGGCCTCTGACACTTGCGTTGTCCGGATCCAGCGTGTACTCCACTTGCCGGAATTACACGCTGGATCCGGAAAAACGCAAGTGTACTGAAAGCATTTGAAGACGGATCCGTCTTCAAAATGCTTTCAGTGTTACTATGGCACCCAGGACGCTATTAAAGTCCTGGTTGCCATAGTAGGAGCGGGGAGCGGGGAAGCGGTATACTTACCATCTGTGCGGCTCCAGAGTGACGTCAGAGCGCCCCGGGAGCCGCACGGATGGTAAGTATGCTGCTACACTTTACCATGGCTGCCAGGACTTTAGCGTCCCGGCAGCCATGGTAACCACTCTAAAAAAGCTAAACGTCGGATCTGGCAATGCGCCGAAATGACGTTTAGCTTAAGGCCGGATCCGGATCAATGCCTTTTAATGGGCATTCATTCCGGATCCGGCCTTGCGGCAAGTCTTCAGTTTTTTGGGCCGGAGCAAAAAGCGCAGCATGCTGCGGTATTTTCTCCGGCCAAAAAACTTTCTGGAACTGAAGACATCCTGATGCATCCTGAACGGATTTCACTCCATTCAGAATGCATTAGGATAATCCTGATCAGGATTCTTCCGGCATAGAGCCCCGACGACGGAACTCTATGCCGGAAGACAATAACGCAGGTGTGAAAGAGCCCTAACACATTTTGGTGTGCTTTTGCTCAGAATCATATCAGCTGAATCTGCTCTCCAAAAACCATATGGTGCTCCTTCCCTTCTGAGTCCTGCTCTGTGACTATACCAAAAGAAAAGATGGAATTGCTTTTTGGTCACTTCACCCCCCAATTTTATTTTATTTTTATAAAAAGTGATCAGAAAAGTCATATGTACCACAAAATGGTGCCAATAAAAACTGCAACCCGTCCTGAAAAAAAAATAAGCCCTCAGACAGCTATTTTGACAGAAAAATAAAAATGTTTTGGGTGTTAGTATGTGGTGATGCAAAATATAACTTCATTTTACAAAAAAATGATTGGACGCTAAAAAATTTGTACATCAAACATGACACAAACTACATAAATGTAGTATCACAATGAGTGTATGAACCCACAACATAAAGTTTCATATCATAGAGTATATACCACATGGAGAAGCCCATAAAAAATAAAAATTATGAACACAGAGTTGCAATTTTTGCTCACTTCACCTTCCAAAAAATGGTATAAAAGGGATCAAAAAAGTCATATGTACCCCAACATGGTACAAACAAAACCTACAGCTTCTCCCACAAAAACAATCCCTCAAACAGCTCAGTTAACAAAAGAATAAAAAAGTTATGAGCCGCTAAAAACAATTAAGACAAATTTCATGTTAGAAAATCTGTGTCGCTTCTTTCCTTCTGAACGCTGCCATGTCCCCAAACAGAGTTTCCGATCACAAATGGGGTGTTTCTGTATTCAGGAAAAAAATGCATAACAAATTGTGATGTGCATTTTCTCCCGTTGCCCCTTGTGGAAATTATAACTCTGTGGCTAAAGGAACATTTTATTGGAAAAAGAAAATATTTTTTTTTTTTTCATTTTTAGAATAGTGTACTTTCACTTTTTGGTGTTTTACTTTTTAGGGGTACCTCAGGGTCTCTTCAAATATGACATGATATTCAAAATCATCCCAGCAAAATCTTCCCTCCAAAACCCTTTTGGCACTCCTTCCCTTCTAAGCCATGCAGTGTGCCCATACAGCAGTTTGTGACCACATATGGGGTGCTGCCTTATTCAGGATAAGATGGATAACAAATAGTGATGTACATTTTCTCCTGTTACCCCTTGTAAAAATTAACAACTTTGGCCTAAAGTGAAATTTTCTTGTAAAATATGTAATTTTTTATTTTCACGGCCAAGTGTCTCAGCATCAAAGTGCTCACTGTAATGGATCTCCTGGCACCCCGACTGGGTACCTCCATTGATGGATGCTCCTAATGCTTCCCGAGGCCTCCAAGCACTCAACTTGACACCATAACCACCACAGACCCCACAAACCGCCTGAGCTTGGTTGGGGTCTCACCGTCCTCCACCCACGCTGGACCCAAGACTGGGCTTCAGCTTCCAGTGGGTGAACCTCTCCTAAATCCAGGGAGCAGGAACCATGAACAAGCTCTTACAATAGCTAGTAGTTATAGCCAGGGGAGTATAGCAAATTTTCAGCTTATAGCAATCCCCAGTGTCGCTCAGTTACTCAAACACCAGCCTCAACATGATGAAGGGTAAGACAGGAACTCTTTATTGAACACACAAGCATTGACTTATATACATATTTTCCAACAGGGGTACCACCCCCGTGGACCTGGTTCGGAGCTGAGGACACAATATAGCAGCCAATCCTTAGAGTTTAAACACAGAAACTATACATTCAACAAACACAATGGCATTGTATGTGACGCAATTAACAAACACAATGGCATTGCCTGTGGCGCACTCAATAACAGAATAGGCATTGTCTTTGACGCAATCAACAACATACAATTACCAAAACACAGTGGGCTCTGCCTGTGATACAATTGCCAAACATAATGGGCTAACTTAATCACTCACAGAAAACACACATTTTTCCCCAAAACACATAAAACTCCTCAAAACCCCACATATCGCCATAATGATCTGAGTGAACAACATATCCAAAAATCACCCAGATCCGAGTAGGGGTTCCCGAATTCCATGGAAGTCACATTTGGCCGACCGCAAGCATGGCTTTCCTGGCCAAAACAGTTCCACAGATTTAGGCCGGTCTGCCTTCTCCTTCAAAGTTAGTATATGGGCCATAATCCTGAGGCAAGAGGCTGGCAAACAGGCCCCTCCAAAGCCCAGTGGAGAGGTTATTTTAGCCACACTCAATGTCCCCTTGAAATATGTGGTCACTTTTTGGGGGTTTCCAGTGTAGGGGTGCATCAGAAGGACTTCAAATGTGACATGGGCCCAGAAAATTATTCCATTAAAATATGCCCTCCAAAAGCCATATTCCAAAATTTGGCCTGGTCCTTTAGATGAAAAATGGCCTGGACCTGAAGGGGTTAAAATTTTCCCGAAAAATTGCTTCTAAAATTGTACGCCTTCTAACGTCCTAAAAAATAAAATAACATTTACAAAATGATGCCAAAATAAAGTATACATATTCTAGATGGGCTGTTGCTGGAGTGAGCTGCCTTATGGGGCATTTCTAGGCCAAAATATATTGAGCTAAGGCACCGGATTCCCAGGTTACTAACTGTAGTGGAAGTAGATACAACTGTATCGCCATCCTCAGAACGGCAATACAGTTGAATAGAGTGGTGGGGCACAGGAGCCAATAGTTCTTGGCTCTGCTGTTCACTCTCATAGACTGAAGGCCACTAGGCCTGACGCCTATGAGGCAGTGCAGGCAGGCGCAAAGCATGGGAGTATCAGCAGTTTGTGATAACGTCATTGCACCAGAACTCAGATGTTGCAATTACTTCATAGCCTGCTCCAAGACACGGGTAATTCAAGCCGCATGCCAGAAGAGGCCTATGACCTGCTTTGCAGACTTAAACATGGAGTTGGACTTAAGTCAGTATTTTGCTTTTATTTTCTTTCACCTTTGAGGTAATACAGAGGAGGCAGTATAACTACTAGGGACACTTCAGGGGCACACTAACTTCTTTGGGAACTACAACTATGAGATGCACTATATGGGGACATTCAGGGGGGCATAAGTTCTACAGCAATACAGGGGTATACCATAACTACTGGTGCAATATGGGGGTATTATAACTACTGGGGGAACTATAGATGGTCCACGGCATTCTTTTTCCTTATTTAAGTGTGCAAAAAACTCAACGTGTCTATAGTTAATAGTGTTCTATCCACAATACTACAAAAGTATCAATCATAACTGAAAATATCTAAACCAAACTATTTCTCCTGTACTTTCCTTCTGCACGATCTCCTCAAGAGAGAGGATCTGACCATCCCCAACTACTTGCACTACATAGTGAATATTCTTAGACCTCCAGTACTGCTTGCAATCACGGTCCCCCAGCACTGGAAGTCTTTGATTTTGCCATAGTGGAGTGAAAACCAATGAGGATTTAATAAATAGCCAGCTCCTGATCAGTTTCCAAGCCCTGGTAGCAAGCTTAACAAAGCTTCCAAACTCCTCAAGGTCATTAAACATCCTGACTCTAATAAAGTAAAGAAATCAAGAAAACCAAAATGGTCCACTAGTTTTTTTTACATAAGGGGCTAGTCTCCCACTCATGGAAAGAAACACAGCTGAGAAGAAATAAAATATCCCCTGAAACTCGGAAGGTTCAACCCCCCCGCTCCAGGGGCATTGAAAATTAATCCAGTTTCAGCCTTATCCGCTTTCTTCCCCAGAATAAATCATTAATAATTTTCTCTATCAATTTAAAAAAATGTATCCTCTATCCAAACCGGGGCGTTTCGGAGAACATAAAGCAATTGGGGAAGAACTATCATTTTCACCAGGGAGACCCTATCTCCTCTCGAAAGAGTAAACCGGTTCCATATTTTAATTTTAGATCTAATCTTCATAATGTCCGGGAGTAAATTAAGTTGAGCGTAGTCCTGGTTATTATCAGAAACGTTTATCCCCAAGTACTTCATGGAGTCCTCAACCCCCAAGTCCGGAGGCAAATTCTCCACTGACTTATCTATAGGGAGAAGGGTAGTTTTGGACCAATTAACCTCCAGGCCAGAGAACCTAGAGTACACTTCTACAATTTCCATAACTTTTGGCAGAGTAGTATTAGTATGTTGCATAAAAAACTGAATATAGTCTGCATACAAAGAGATCCGATCATAATGTCCCGCAATGCCAAATCCAAGAACCCCCGGGTCCTGTCTGATCTTTATAGCCAAAGGCTCAATATAAATGTTGAATAAGAGTGGTGAGAGGACATCCTTGACGGGTGCCTCTCTCCAACATCAAAGTCCTAGTCAGGGTCCCGTTGATCCTAAGTTTGGCCTGGGGGGATTTATAAAGCAAGCGGACCATGGCGATAAACCTTGGACCAAATCCCATTCTTCCCATCACCCTCCAGAGGAAGCTCCACTGTAAAAGGCCTTAGTGACATCTAATGACCGGATCAAGCGGACGGTTGCCCTGGAGGATTGGATATTAGCAAACAAGCGATGTATATTATAACGGGTGCCCCTCCCAGGCATAAACCCATTTTGGTCTGGGTGAATTAATGATGTAATCACCTTAGAGAGTCTATTAGCCAGGACCTTGGAGTGCAGCCTAATATCAGTATTAAGTAAAGAAATGGGTCTATAAGCCTCCATCTCAAAAATATCCTTATCCTTTTTTGGAATTAAAACTATCAGTGCCTCATGCATGGAGGTCGGGAGGTCTTCAGCCTGCAACCCCTTTGTATGGAAGGACTATAAACCGATATTTCCTGTAAAATTCGGACGGAAGACCATCCTGCCCCGGGGACGAGTTACCCAATATTGACCCAAGGGCCAAATGGATCTCCTGGACGGTTATCTCTCTCTCCAGCGAAGCCCTCTGGCCCGCTGAGAGAACCAAAAAAGGAAGATCATTCAGAAAAGCGTCCATGAGGCTGTCCGGCACAGGAGGACAGCCCTATAGACCGCTGCAAAGTATTCCCGGAAAGCCTCAGCTATACCCACTAAATCTAGTACGATTCTACCGTCAGGCCCACCAGCTATTTCACTCTTCCTATTCTCTTGTTGCTTAACTATCCTAGCTAATAGCCTGCCTGGTCATCCAGGTAGAAGTATTTCTGTCCCCTAAAAAAAATAAACTATGGTGGGCCCTATCCAAAAGAAAGATTTTAAGGTCCTGGCTGGCTTTCTGCATTTTCTCACTATTTTGTTCCGTCTTTTGAGAAATAAACTGCTCCGTAGTACCAGCCACTGAGCTAATTAATTCCTTCTCTCTTCTCTTAAATGATCCTCTTAATGCAGAGATATTACTAATAAACAACCCCCTCATATAGGCCTTCAAGGTATCCCATATGCAGCCAATACCAGCTGAGGGGTAGTTAATCTGCCAAAAAGAGGTTATCTTATTTTTAATAACCTGATAGTCATCCCTTATAGTCAACCAGTATGGGTTCAGTCTAAATAACAAGTCTGATTTATTCTGAACTGACCCTACCTATTGAGAGGGGAGCGTGATCTGAGAGAGTTCTCGTCCCATATTTAACGGATTTAATATTTCTAATATTGTCTCTGTGGGTCAGTGCCAGGTCGATCCTGGACATTGACCTCCCTCCATTACTAGCACATGAAAAAGCGCTCTTTCCCCTCCCCATATACTCCCACAAGTCCACAAAGCCTGTCTCTCGGCAGAAATGTGACAACAACGTCTCAGTCCCACTGGTTGCGGTGCTAGGATCCGCGGTCAACCTGTCTCTACTAGGATCCATAACATTGTTAAAATCGCCTGTCAGAACCACCCGGCAGTCTGGCCACCGTTCCACAAAAGACAACAGGCAATTGAGGGGGTGCAGGGAGAACGGGGGAGGTATATAAAAAAAAGGCAAGGATATTTGGCTGTCCCCCCAAGTCTACCATAAAGAAAGACAAATCTTCCCTGGTCATCTGCTTGGTGTATAAGAACTTATACCCCTCTAGAGTAGCTATTACATTTTTGAATGGTAAATCTGTGCTGCCCAACCTCCCCCCAAATGATGGGTCACTGTACCTAAAAGGTGGGTTTCAACCAAGCAGACTGTTGCAGGGAGATAGCTCCGGATTGCATCCATTACTGCCTGTCTTTTAGCTCTCTCTCCAAAGCCCCTGACAATCCAAGATAGGATCTTAATAGGGATGAGCGAACTCGAACTGTATAGTTCGGGTTCGTACCGAATTTTGGGGTGTCCATGACACTGACCCGAAACCGGACATTTTCGTAAAAGTCCGGGTTCAGGTTCGGTGTTCGTCGCATTCTTGGCGCTTTTGTGACGCTTTCTTGGCGCTTTTTGAAAGGCTGCAAAGCAGCCAATCAACAAGCGTCATACTACTTGCCCCAAGAGGCCATCATAGCCATGCCTACTATTGGCATGGCTGTGATTGGCCAGAGCACCATGTGACCCAGCCTCTATTTAAGCTGGAGTCACATAGCGCCGCCCGTCACTCTGCTCTGATTAGCGTAGGGAGAGGTTGCGGCTGCGACAGTAGGGCGAGATTAGGCAGATTAACTCCTCCAAAGGACTTGTTTATTGATCGATCTGCAGCTGTGGGTCATTGAGCTGCTGATACTCAATTGCTCACTGTTTTTAGGCTGCCCAGACCGTTTGTCAGTCACATTTTTCTGGGGTGATCGGCGGCCATTTTGTGTCTTGTGGTGCGCCAGCACAAGCTGCGACCAAGTGCATTTAACCCTCAATGGTGTGGTTGTTTTTTGGCTAAAGCCTACATCAGGGTGAAGCTGTCACACCAAGTGCATTTAACCAGCAATAGTCTGTTCATTTTTTGGCCATATACTACATCAGGGGCAAGCTGCGCCTGTCACCAAGTGCATTTAACCCTCAGTAGTGTGGTTGGTCAAGCTATCACACCAAGTGCATTTAACCAGCAATAGTCTGTTCATTTTTTGGCCATATACTACATCAGGGGCAAGCTGCGCCCGTCACCAAGTGCATTTAACCCTCAGTAGTGTGGTTGGTCAAGCTGTGACACCAAGTGCATTTAACCAGCAATAGTCTGTTCATTTTTTTGGCCATATACTACATCAGGGGCAAGCTGCGCCCGTCACCAAGTGCATTTAACCCTCAGTAGTGTGGTTGGTCAAGCTATCACACCAAGTGCATTTAACCAGCAATAGTCTGTTCATTTTTTTGGCCATATACTAAATCAGGGGCAAGCTGCGCCCGTCACCAAGTGCATTTAACCAGCAATAGTCTGTTCATTTTTTGGCCATATACTAAATCAGGGGCAAGCTGCGCCCGTCACCAAGTGCATTTAACCAGCAATAGTGTGGTTATTTTTTGGCCATATCCCAGTCTAATTCTGTCACTAAATCCATACCGGTCACATAGCGCCTAAATACTAGGCCTCAAATTTATATCCCGCTAAATCTGTCGTTACCGCTGTACTGTTGTGGCTGGGCAAGTTATTTAGTGTCCGTCAAAGCACATTTTTTGTTCAGGGTTGAAATACAATTCCCAATTTAGCAATTTCATAATTTAGTGGTTTCTGCTATATCAGAGCTATTTGAAATCTATCCCTAAAAGGGTATATAATATTCAAGGTGCACATAGGGTCAATCAGAATAACTTCACACACACGCTACTGTGCATTTCCAAGTCTAATTCTGTTAGTAAATCCATACCGGTCACCCAGCACCTAAATACTAGGCCTCAAATTTATATCCCGCTAAATCTCTCGTTACCGCTGTCCTGTTGTGGCTGGGAAAGTTATTTAGTGTCCGTCAAAGCACATTTTTTGTTCTGGGTTGAAATACAATTCCCAATTTAGCAATTTCATAATTTAGTGGTTCCTGCTATATCAGAGCTATTTGAAATCTATCCCTAAAAGGGTATATAATATTCAAGGTGCACATAGGGTCATTCAGAATAACTTCACACACACGCTACTGTGCATTTCCAAGTCTAATTCTGTCACTAAATCCATACCGGTCACCCAGCGCCTAAATACTAGGCCTCAAATTTATATCCCGCTGAATTTGAATACAATACATTGGGCCAAATAATATGTTTTGTTGTTGTGGTGAACCATAACAATGAGGAAAACATCTAGTAAGGGACGCGGACGTGGACATGGTCGTGGTGGTGTTAGTGGACCCTCTGGTGCTGGGAGAGGACGTGGCCGTTCTGCCACATCCACACGTCCTAGTGTACCAACTACCTCAGGTCCCAGTAGCCGCCAGAATTTACAGAGATATATGGTGGGGCCCAATGCCGTTCTAAGGATGGTAAGGCCTGAGCAGGTACAGGCATTAGTCAATTGGGTGGCCGACAGTGGATCCAGCACGTTCACATTATCTCCCACCCAGTCTTCTGCAGAAAGCGCACAGATGGCGCCTGAAAACCAACCCCATCAGTCTTTCACATCACCCCCATGCATACCAGGGAAACTGTCTCAGCCTCAGTTATGCAGCAGTCTCTTATGCTGTTTGAAGACTCTGCTGGCAGGGTTTCCCAAGGGCATCCACCTAGCCCTTCCCCAGTGGTGAAAGACATAGAATGCACTGACGCACAACCACTTATGTTTCCTGATGATGAGGACATGGGAATACCACCTCAGCATGTCTCTGATGATGACAAAACACAGGTGCCAACTGCTGCGTCTTTCTGCAGTGTGCAGACTGAACAGGAGGTCAGGGATCAAGACTGGGTGGAAGACGATGCAGGGGACGATGAGGTCCTAGACCCCACATGGAATGAAGGTCGTGCCACTGACTTTCACAGTTCGGAGGAAGAGGCAGTGGTGAGACCGAGCCAACAGCGTAGCAAAAGAGTGAGCAGTGGGCAAAAGCAGAACACCCGCCGCCAAGAGACTCCGCCTGCTACTGACCGCCGCCATCTGGGACCGAGCACCCCAAAGGCAGCTTCAAGGAGTTCCCTGGCATGGCACTTCTTCAAACAATGTGCTGACGACAAGACCCGAGTGGTTTGCACGCTGTGCCATCAGAGCCTGAAGCGAGGCATTAACGTTCTGAACCTGAGCACAACCTGCATGACCAGGCACCTGCATGCAAAGCATGAACTGCAGTGGAGTAAACACCTTAAAACCAAGGAAGTCACTCAGGCTCCCCCTGCTACCTCTTCTGCTGCTGCCGCCTCGGCCTCTTCCTCCGCCTCTGGCGGAACGTTGGCACCTGCCGCCCAGCAAACAGGGGATGTACCACCAACACCACCACAACCACCTCCGTCACCAAGCGTCTCAACCATGTCACACGCCAGCGTTCAGCTCTCCATCTCACAAACATTTGAGAGAAAGCGTAAATTCCCACCTAGCCACCCTCGATCCCTGGCCCTGAATGCCAGCATTTCTAAACTACTGGCCTATGAAATGCTGTCATTTAGGCTGGTGGACACAGACAGCTTCAAACAGCTCATGTCGCTTGCTGTCCCACAGTATGTTGTTCCCAGCCGCCACTACTTCTCCAAGAGAGCCGTGCCTTCCCTGCACAACCAAGTATCCGATAAAATCAAGTGTGCACTGCGCAACGCCATCTGTAGCAAGGTCCACCTAACCACAGATACGTGGACCAGTAAGCACGGCCAGGGACGCTATATCTCCCTAACTGCACACTGAGTAAATGCAGTGGCAGCTGGGCCCCAGGCGGAGAGCTGTTTGGCGCACGTCCTTCCGCCGCCAAGGATCGCAGGGCAACATTCTTTGCCTCCTGTTGCCACCTCCTCCTTCTCGGCTTCCTCCTCCTCTTCTTCCACCTGCTCATCCAGTCAGCCACACACCTTCACCACCAACTTCAGCACAGCCCGGGGTAAACGTCAGCAGGCCATTCTGAAACTCATATGTTTGGGGGACAGGCCCCACACCGCACAGGAGT